>NC_133370.1:18393903-19031120 GCF_049309525.1 Garra rufa | reverse complement strand
CTTGGTACTCATTTTAATCATGACTTCAGGTAAAATATCCTTTGATGCCAGTGTTAAGGAAAACAGATTGATTCGACAGACTGCATTTAACATTAACCAACATGGTTTTTAAAATGTAAATACATTTTTATGTTTATGTTTGCAGGTTGCAATGACTGCAGATCAGATTGGGCCAAATAAGGGTGTAAATGTCATCAGTACAGAAGGAGAGTCTGTAACACTGAGCTGCTCATATGATACAAGCAGCAATTATGTCGTACTTTTCTGGTACAGGCAGCATCTTAATAAGGAACCTCAGTATTTAATGAGAAAGGATGCTCGTTCATGGACTGGTACTGGGACCCCCTCTGATCCTCGCTTTCAGTCGGCTACATCACAAACATCCACTGAACTTATTATCACTGGTGTAACTCTGTCAGATTCAGCTCTCTATTATTGTGCTCTAAGAGTCGGAGCCCAGTGATACAAAGTCTACGAGAAGCCGTACAAAAACTCAAATTCATTCTTCTCTTTGAAAGTGAACTGCATCAAAACCACAATCTGTTATAGACACAAACTAATAAATTATGCGGAAACACCTGCATGTAGGTGTGATAAGAAATTTATTTCATGGTATGTAATGTTTAATAAGAGATGGCAACAAAGACAAAGAAATGTACAACAGATAACTACACAGGATGAATAACTGCAGGCAATTTCAGGTAACAGCATCATCATGGTCACACCATAAACCAGTAAATGTGGCTACACCGGGGCAGGATCTCTCAAATTCATATTGAAGGCTGAAAAAACCCCGAAACTGAACTTAATTTTTCACTTTGAACATACACCTGCTACCCACAATATTTCATGCAACACCTGTGTAAGAAGTTTTTACTGACTATAAGCATTATAAAAGTGGAAATTCATCAGTGTTAATGGAGGCCTGTGACTTCTGTTTTTTTTTTTTTTAGTTAATTTAAAGTATTTCCTCAACAGGCTTTTTTTGAAAAGTTTCTGGATGGTAAGGGCAATTATAAAAAATAAGGCTTTACGTCCTCTGTATGTCCACTGCTACAAAATGTAAATCTAATGTGTGTGTGTGTTTGTTAGAAATACATAAATTCACCACTGGGGGGCAAAACCCAAAAGAGCCATCAACAGTGTGCCATGTGAGGATTTAGACCTACTTGAAGACTTGAAATATCAAGAGAAGAGCAGCAGAGAGGAAACAGAGAGCTACAGTAAAGACAGAGAGAGACACATTCATTAACAAGACATCAAAACAATCATCTCAACAATGGAAAAACTGACGATTATTATGCTGTTTTTCTCAGCACAGGACTTTGGTAAGAAAGATTGTGATTTATACTTTAGTATCTGTTTTAGTTATGTCAATTATAAATGGGTAAATCTATTTTCCAGTGTGCTGGGGGCAAGACAGAGTTGAACAGCATGTGAGAGAGATGACTGCAAATACAGGAGATCCAGTTACTCTACAGTGCAATTATTCTACCAGTGCTACAAATGCATATATCTACTGGTACAAACAGCTTCCAAACAGATCACCAAAATTCATGCTAAGTGTATTTTCTTTTGGCGACGGAACTACTGAGCCTGAATTTAAGGACAGATTTTCCACAAGACTGAACTCAACATCAAAAACAGTTCTACTGATGATCAAAAACCTGTGTGTGTCTGACTCTGCTGTGTACTACTGTGCTCTGCAGCCCACAGTGGCTGAACACACTCAACACTCATACAAAAACATGCAACTATCCAAAGCATCCATCATAGTCACAAAGATTCAACATCTTACAGCTTTCAAATTCAAAGTACTTGGAATTTCCAAACTTCAGTAAAATCACATGAGCTTAAAACCATCACAACAATAAAAAACATTTAAAGATCAGCTCTGCAGTGAGCATTTAATTAACACATCAGCGTATGCAGTTATATATAGATTTAAATCTGAAAAGAAATAAAGTACTTACACTCTGAAACATTTAAATTTAAAATTTACAATCTAAAATTCACAGAATATTACTACACTTGTACAACACCTGATTGTGGTTAACGAAAGGGTAATGAAAAGGAAATATGACGTGCTAGAATACTTGCTGAATTACAATTGTAGATTCTACAAAACATCACATTATGATTTAATATTTCCTCTACAAGGTATCTTGTGTGATGTCCGTCTGAGTCTCTTAAAGGAAACTGTTTTAAGTCAAATTCTTTATATAAACATGCTAAATAAATGTAATTTTTCTTCTCATTTATTCTGATGAACTGATCAGTTTCACTGTTCGTGAATAATGTCATAATATTGTATGATTTAATTTAAATTGTTCAACTCAGCAAATTCTATTCAAACTCACCACCAGGAGGCATCATTCCTAAAATTCTTATATAAAGCTGATCCTCATGAAGAATCTGATACATAAAGAGAAACAGAGACTATACAGTAAGAAGAAAACACTTCTGGATGGTTCTTTTGGTTCTTTTGGATGGTTTTATAACAAATATAAAATATTCTCACTTTTCACCGTTAAGTAACAATGGCAAAGTGGGTGATTATTACTCTTTTCTTCACAGCTCATGATTTTGGTAAGAATATTAATTTATCATTTACACTTTATCTGCGTGAGTTACTCAGTGTAAGCACGTGAATAATGGCTATATCTGTTTTCCAGTGTGCTGGGGACAAGACAAAGTTGAACAACCCTCAAGACAAATGATTGCAAATGAAACCGCTCAAGTTACTCTGCTGTGCAATTACTCAACCAGTTTTACAAACGCATACCTCTTCTGGTACAAACAGCTACCAAATAGATCACCAACATTCATTCTGAGTGAATTTACAGTTGGTAAAGGAACTACTGAAGATGAATTTAAAGAGAGATTTTCTGCAAGACTGAACTCCATTTCAAGAACAGTTCCACTGACGATCAAGGATGTGTGTGTGTCTGACTCTGCTGTGTACTACTGTGCTCTGAGGTCCACAGTGACTGAAACACACTCAACACTCATACAAAAACAGTACAGTTCCATAAAAACAAATATTCTGTCATTATTTACTCAAGATCATTCTGTTCTACATGTATGACTTTCTTCAACAGAGCACAAAATAAAATACTTTGAGAAATGTTGGTAACCAAAGACTGACTTCCAACCATGGAATGACTTCCACTGTATGGACAAAAAAAACAAAAAAAAAAACAGAGACATTTCTCAAAATATCCTTTCATGTTCTACAGGAGAAACAAAGTCACAGGTCATACAACGATGTGAGGGCGAGTAGATAATGACACATTACGAAAACTCTTATTTTTATTAATAAAGTAATTAAGAGAAATAGTCAATAAAACAAAGTATTTCATGTTAAATTAAATGACAAAACTCGTATTCTAACTTTTTTTTTTATTTGTATGATTAATTTGCACTCAGAAATATGGTTAAAAACTGAAAGAATACTACAATGTCAAATTCTTTCGAAGTTAAAGTGAATTACTCTACCATACTATGAGCATTAAGTGTCAAAATGAATGACAAACCTTTCACTCAAGCACTGTGGTATAGTCAGACTCCTCCTCCAGATGCTTCTAAATGTTCAGTGTAACTTTTGCAGTGAGAGACAGAAGCAACAAGGGGTTAGAGCTGCTCTTCTATTTTATCTTGTTTATTCCGTTTTTATTAATTTGGCACTGCACATTTGCAATATTATGATAATGGCACACTGGAAAGAATACTTTGTGTTGTTTATCTTACATTTCTCTGGTAAGTAGTAGATTCCTTCCATTTTTATTTGAGAATGAATTAGTGATTGAATTAATTCAACCGGTAAATGGTTTTCTAAATTCCAGGGTGTAAATCTGAGGATGATGTCCACCAGTATATGAGAGTTCAAACAGCAGATGAAGGTTCAGCTGTAATAATCAATTGTTCATATACAACCACTGATCCAATGCCAACTCTCTTCTGGTACCAGCAAAAAGTAAATGGATTCCCAAAGTACATGCTGTCTACTCTTGGAAATGATGTCGACGAGTTCAAGAAGAGATTTAATGCACATCTAAACAAAATAACAAAATCAGCTCCTCTGACAATCCAGGATGTGCGTGTGTCTGACTCTGCTGTGTACTACTGTGCTCTGAGGCCCACAGTGACTGAAACACACTCAACACTCATACAAAAACATGCAACCATCCAAAGCATCCATCATAATAACAAAGATTCAACATCTTTCACAACTTGTAATTTTATGTTTTTTTACTGTCAAATATTTTAAGTTATTTTTCTAAATATTATAAATATAATTAAACAATGTCTTTCTATTTCTCTTGACAAACTATAATTCTGTATACAGCTGCAGGGTGTCATAATCATGACATCTGTTATATAGAATTTGTATTACAAAACTGACAAACAAGACAAAGAAAAATACATTTAACATTTATAAACATTATAAAGTGATTTAAATTCAAATAAAGTCATAAACTTTTATCCTAACATTAGATCTTTGCATTGCTATCTCCAAAACAACACACCATTCTGACTGTATTTCACGTTTGTAAGTTCCAGGACTTTGGTAAAAGTGTTGTTTGGAAATGCATAAGTTCACCACAGGGTGGCAGAATCCTTCAAGGTGTCTTTCAGAAGATGTGCCTACGGACTTGAAGACTTGAGAAGAGCAACACAGATAAAACCAAGAGTTACAATCACATCAGACAGAGAGACAATCATAAGAATAAGCATTCCAATATTAATCTCTTTATCTCAACACAATGGAAAAATTGGTGATTATCATACTTTTCTTCACAGCGCAGGACTCTGGTAAGGAAGTTAATTTTTTACCATTTGTTTTTTTATATGTGAGTTACACAATATATGTAAATTATAAATAGTTATATCTCTTTTCCAGTATGCTTGGGGCAAGACAGAGTTGAACAGCCTTTAAAAGAAAGGACTGCAAGTGAAGAAGATCAAATAACTTTAATGTGTAATTACACTACCAAAGCTACAAATGCAGATCCTTATCTCTTCTGGTACAAACAGCTATCAAACAAATCACCAACATTCATTCTGAATAAATATCCATTTAGTGAAGGAACTACTGAGCCTGATTTTAAGAAGAGATTTTCTGCAACATTGGATACAACATCAAGAACAGTTCCACTGACAATCAAGAATCTGCATGTGTCTGACTCTGCTGTGTACTACTGTGCTCTGCAGCCCACAGTGACTGAAACACACTCAACACTCATACAAAAACATACAAAATAAATAAAAACTCAAACTTTGCCAAAACAACACTATAAACCAAGAAAAAGTAAGCATAACTTAAATGATCAAGTCAGAATCATATCAGTAATAAGCAATAAAGTGCTATTGCGGGGAACTGATAAATCTAAGTCATTAAGAAGTTTAAGATGAACCTGGCATCATTCAGTCAGTCGTGCTTTGTGCAGTACTATGACCCAAAATGTGTAACCAGTCCTAAAGAGCCTGATCACATACTTTCTGGTTTCTCTTTTCTCTTGTTCTTGTTTCTCCAACCAATCACCTGCATCTGAAACCAAACCATTAAAGTAAAAAAAAAAAAAAAAGTCTGAAGACACACCTCTTCTGTGAGGACTGAACTAATACATTAGAACTGGTGCACAGAGAACATTAATACACTGATCTGACCAAGTAAACATGATAAAATGCCTGTTTCTGATTTTAATTCTGACTCCAGGTACAGTATTACTCCCTTTATTCACTGTAGTCATTTACAGTAAAACAGTGAAAGAAATCATGCTGTTTGACTCATTTATTGTCTTATTTCTTTGTTTTAGGTGTGATGACTGCAGACCAGATTAAGCCAAATCAAGAAATTAGTGTCATAAAGGAAGCAGAGACTGTGACCCTCAGCTGCTCATATGATACAAGCAGCAGACGTGTTAGACTTTACTGGTACAGACAGTATCCTAATAAAGAACCTCAGTATTTAATGTGGAAAGAGGCCCGGGATTATAGTAGCACTGGTACCCCAGCTGATCCTCGCTTTCAGGCGACTACATCAGAAACAGCCACTGAACTCATTATTACTGGAGTAACTCTGTCAGATTCAGCTCTCTATTATTGTGCTCTATGGAGCCCAGTGATACAAAGTCTATGTGAAGCCGTACAAAAACTCAAATTCATTTTTTACTTTGATCTCAAGCCACATAAAACCCACAATCTATAACTGACACAATAAAATGATACTTGTGGAAACACCTGTGTGTGGTTAGTGATGCAACTTATTTCAAATTACAAAGGGAAAAGAAAGAAAAAGTGAAAGATTAAAAAAATAATTTGTGGACTGCTATTAATATGCAAAACATGCGCATTTTGAAGAGTTCATTTAAAGAGTTCAGATGCTTAAGCCTCTAAGTGCCATCTGAAATTTTCTTGAAAAATGCAAACAGGTAAAGCAGTTCCTTGAAGCTAAGAACATTGAAATAATGAAATGGCTGAGCCAGAGTCCTCATCTAAACCAGACTGAAAATCTCTAGAAAATCCTTGGCGACAAAGTTATGGCTATGAAACCCACAGTTAATGTAATATGGAAGAAAGTGAAAGAACAGTGGACCAAGATCCTGAATTACAGTACATCACAATCATCTAAATTAAGTTGTAAGTACTTAAATGTAAGTTACAGTACTTTGGAAAAAAATTTTGTTTGGAAATGCATAAGTTCACCACAGGTTGGCAGAATCCTTCAAGATGTCTTTAAGAAGACGTGCCTATGGACCTGAAGACTTGAAATATCAATAGCAGAGCTACAATCACATCAGACAAAGAGACACAATCATAAAGAATAAACATTCAGATATTAATTTCTTTATCTCACCAATGGAAAAATGGGTGATTATCACACTTTTTTCACAGCACAGGACTTTGGTAAGAAAGTTCATCTTTTACAATTTATTATTTGTTTAAATGTGAGTTATTCAATATATGTAAACTATAAATATTTAAATCTATTTCCAGTGTGCTGGGGGCAAGACAGAGTTGAACAGCCTTTAAGAGAATTGACTACAAAAGAAGCAGATCAAATCATTTTAATGTGTAATTACACTACCAAAGCTACAATGCAGATGTTTATCTCTTCTGGTACAAACAACTATCAAACAATTCACCGACATTCATTCTGAATAAATATCCATTTAGTGAAGGAACTACTGAGCCTGATTTTAAGAAGAGATTTTCTGCAACACTGGATACAACATCAAGAACAGTTCCGCTGATGATCCAGGATGTGCGTGTGTCTGACTCTGCTGTGTACTACTGTGCTCAGAGGCCCACAGTGACTGAAACACACTCAACACTCATACAAAAAAAAAAAAACCTTTGCCGACGCAACACTATAAACCAAGTAAAAACATTATAAAAAGTTAGCATAATTTAAATGATCAAGTCAGAATCATATCAGTAATAAGCAACAAAGTGCTGTTTGTGGGAAACCAATAAATCAAGTCATTTGGAAGTTTAAGATGAACCTGGAATCTTCATGAAGTTCTGCTTCAGCAGCAGATCTATATAGTATTTCCATTGTGTTTTATGCAGTACTATGACCAAAAATGTGTAACCAGTCCTAAAGAGCCTGATCTACGGTGGCCGACAGAGGCCAACGCGCTGCAAACAAGAAAACACATGCAAACACAAAAAACGACAACAAATTAAGAAAACATCTTCATCAGTTTGACAACACAGGCGCTGCAAATCCTCGCAACGCAAACACAAATACGGAAACGCGCTGCAAATTCTCACAACACAACCAAACTCAGAAACGCGCTGCATATAGCTCGGTCCACAACGGAAATGTTTCAGGGGGACCTCAAAAAGTGACGAACTCATCTGGGACCTGATTATTTATATCACTATATTACCTGATTATTTATATCACTATTACCTTTAAATGATACTATACTATCACTAAAAGGTGATAGTTCACAGATAACACCTCTGCTCTGACCAACAGCCACTGAACAAATAATCAGGTCCCAGATAGGTTCGTCACTTTTTGAGGTCCCCCTGAAACATTTCCGTTGTGGACCGAGCTATATGCAGCGCGTTTGTTAGTTTGCAGCGCCCTCGTGTGTTCGCAGCGCGTTTCTGAGTTTGGTTGTGTTGTGAGAATTGGCAGCGCGTTTTCGTATTTGCGTTTGCGTTGCGAGGATTTGCAGCGCCTGTGTTGTCAAACTGATGAAGATGTTTTCTTAATTTGTTGTTGTTTTTTCTGTTTGCATGTGTTTTTTTGTTTGCAGCGCGTTGGCCTCTGTCAGCCACCGTACTGATCACATATTTTCTGGTTTATTTTTTCTCTTGTTCTTGTGAGTACCAACCAATTACCTACGTCTGAAACCACTAACGTTAAAAAAAGTCTGAAGACACACCTCTTCTGTGGGGACTGAATTAATACATTACAATTGGACCACAGAGAACATTAATACACTGATCTGACCAAGTAAACATGATAAAATGCCTGTTTCTGATTTTAATTCTGACTCCAGGTACAGTATGACTCCCTTTATTCATGTATAGTAAAAAATTGAAAGAAATAATTTTGTGCAGCTTGACTCTGTAATTGTTCTTATTTTTTTCTTTTAGCTGTGATGACTGCAAACCAGATTAGGCCAAATCAAGAAATTAGTGTCATAAAGGAAGAAGAGACTGTGACCCTCAGCTGCTCATATGATACTAGCAGCAGAGGTGTTAGACTTTACTGGTACAGACAGTATCCTAATAAAGAACCTCAGTATTTAATGTGGAAAGATGCTCGGGATTGGAGTAACACTGGGACTCCAGCTGATCGTCGCTTTCAGGCGACTACATCAGAAACAGCCACTGAACTCATTATTACTGGTGTAACTCTGTCAGATTCAGCTCTCTATTATTGTGCTCTATGGAGCCCAGTGATACAAAGTCTATGTGAAGCCGTACAAAAACTCAAATTCATTTTTTACTTTGATCTCAAGCCACATAAAACCCACAATCTATAACTGACACAATAAAATGATACTTGTGAAAACACCTGTGAGTGGTTAGTAATGCAGCTTACTTCAAATTACAAAGGGAAAAGAAAGAAAAAGTGAAAGACTAAAATAACATTTTGTGGACTACTATTAATATGCAAAACATGCGCATTTTGAAGAGTTCATTTAAAGAGTTCAGATGCTTAAGCCTCTAAGTGCCATCTAAATTTTTCTTGTAAAATGAGTGTGTGTAGGTTAAATTTAACTTTTATGGCAATGAATAGGTAAGTGAAAAAACTGAACATAAACATAGGGAATCAATCGGTTCAACACTGCAGCTGGAATTGTTTGTAAGATAAGGATCTGTCTCAACATGACTATTATCATCAGAAGGAATTAAAGTAATGAGTTTAATTTATTTGAGTCTGATGGGAAACAATCCATTTGGCGTCAAACTGAGAAAATTAATTCCAAGTGCGTAAAGAAGTGAAATGTGGATGAGGAAGTTTTATGGTTTGGGGGATGTTTTCTGCAAGAGGAGTCGGGCCTCTTATACAGACACATGGCAGAGGGAATGCAAATATTTATTAGAATCTCCTTCAGCAAAGTGCAGTTCCTTCCCTGCAAGCATCTCCTAATCAGCTTGCAATTTTCATGCAAGACAATGCCCACGTCACACTGCAAAATAGGTAAAGCAGTTCCCTGAAGCTAAGAACATTGAAATAATGAAATGGCTGAGCCAGAGTCCCCATCTAAATTCGACGGAAAATCCTTTGGCGACAAAGTTATGGCTAAGAACCCCACTACAGTTAATGTAATATGGAAGAGAGTGGAACAAGAGTGGAACAAGATCCTGAATTACAGTACATCACAACTATCTAAATTTGACTAATCATCACATTATCATTTATTATTTCCTCTGCAAAGTATCTTGTGTTTGCTTGAGTCTTATAAATGAAAGTGTTGCACTCAAGGTCAACTTCTTCATATAGTGAAAAACAAAGTACTTTTTCTTTTCTTATTTATTCTGTTTATTTGATTCTGACATCAGTTACACTTTGTCAATTATGCCATAACATGATACAATTGAATTTTAATTCTTCAGATCATCAAAATCTATTCAAACTCACCACAAGGAGGCATCATTTCTCAAATTCTTATATAAGGCTCAACATCATGAAGAATCTGAATCATAAAGAGAAACAGAGACTATACAGTAAGAAGGAAACACTTCTGGCGAACTCTGTTAAAATATTCCCCCTTTTCACCTTTAAGTGGCAATGGCAATATGGGTGATTATTACTCTTTTCTTCACAGCTCATAATTTTGGTAAGAACATTTATCATTTACACTTTGCTACTGTATCTGTGTAAGATACTCAATGTAAGCACATGAATAATGGGTCAATCTATTTTCCAGTATGCTGGGGACAAGACAAAGTTGAACAACCTTCAAGACAAATGATGGCAAATGAAACCACTCAAGTTACTCTACTGTGCAATTACTCTACCAGTTATCCTACTGCATACCTCTTCTGGTACAAACAGCTACCAAATAGACCACCAACATTCATTCTGAGTGAATTTACAGTTGGTAAAGGAACTACTGAGGATGAATTTAAAGAGAGATTTTCTACAACACTGGACTCCACATTAAGAACAGTTCCACTGACGATCGAGGATGTGCATGTGTTTGACTCTGCTGTGTACTACTGTGCTCTGCAGCCCACAGTGACTCAAACACACTCAACACTCATACAAAAACTATATGTAAGCATTCACAACTTGGAAACATTACTGTTTCACTTGTAATTTTGTCTTTTTATAGTCACATATTTGAATTAGTGTTATTTTTCTAAATATTATTAATATAATCAAACACAAAATGTCTTTCTATTTCTCTTGACACACCATAAATCTGTATATACAGCTGCAGGGTGTCATCATGACAATTATTATAAAAAGAATTATAGAATGTATTATAAAACTGGCAAACAAGACAGAGACAAGTACTTTATAAATACTTTACAACTATATTTTATAAAACTAATATCGTAATCTTTGGATTTTAAAGCATTGCAGTGTCCAAAACAACACATTTCTGACTGTATTTCACATTTGTAAGTTACAGTACCTTGGTAAAAAATTGGAAATGCACAAGTTCACCACAGGGAGGCAGAATCCTTCAAGGTGTCTTTAAGGCGACGTGCCTACGGAGCTGAACACTTGAAATATCAAGAGACGAGCAACACAGAGGAAACCAAGAGGTACAATCACATCAGACACGGAGACACAATCATAAGAATAAACATTCAAATACTAATCTTTTTATCTCAACAATGGAAAAATGGTTGATTATCACACTTTTTTTCATAGTACAGGACTTTGGTAAGAAAGTTCATCTTTTACAATTTATTATTTGTTTAAATGTGAGTAATTCAATATATGTAAATTATAAATATTTCCATCTATTTTTCAGTGTGCTGGGGGCAAGACAGAGTTGAACAGCCCTTAAGAGAACTGACTGCAAAGAAAGCAGATCAAATCATTTTAATGTGTAATTACACTACCAAAGCTACAAATACAGATGTTTATCTTTTCTGGTACAAACAACTATCAAACAAATCACCGACATTCATTCTAAATAAATATCCATTTAGTGAAGGAACTACTGAGCCTGATTTTAAGAAGAGATTTTCTGCAACATTGGATACAACATCAAGAACAGTTCCACTGATGATCAAGGATGTGCGTGTGTCTGACTCTGCTGTGTACTACTGTGCTCTGAGGCCCACAGTGACTGAAACACACTCAACACTCATACAAAAACAAATAAAAACTCTGACGCAACACTATAAACCAAGTAAAAACATTATAAAAATCAGCATCATTTAAATGATCAAGGCAGAATCATATCAGTAATAAGCAACAAAGTGCTGTTTGCGGGGAACCAATAAATGAAGTCATTTGGAAGTTTAAGATTAATCTGGAATCATTAAGTCATGAAGTTCTGCTCCAGCAGACCAAATCTATAGTATTTCCCCATTGTGCTTTGTGCAGTACTATGAACCCAAAATGTGTAACCAGTCTTAAAGAGCCTGATCACATACTTTCAGATTTATTTTTTCTCTTGTTCTTGTGTTCAATACTGTCAGCTCCAACCAATCACCTGCGTCTGAAACCATCAGTTTTTTTTTTTAAGTCTGGAGACACACCTCTTCTGTGAGGACTGAACTAAAACATTACAATTGGAGCACAGAGAACAATTATACACTGATCTGACCTAGTAAACATGGTAAAATGCCTGTTTCTGATTTTAATTCTAACTCCAGGTACAGTATGACTCTCTTTATTCATTGTAGTCATGTACAGCAAAACAGTGAAAGAAATCATTTTCATTCAGCTTGACTCATTTATTGTCTTATTTCTTTGTTTTAGGTGTGATGACTGCAGACCAGATGAAGCCAAATCAAGAAACTAGTGTCATGAAGGAAGAAGAGACTGTGACCCTCAGCTGCTCATATGATACAAGCAGCAGATATGTTAGACTTTACTGGTATAGACAGTATCCTAATAAAGAACCTCAGTATTTAATGTGGAAAGAGGCTCGGGCATGGAGTGATACTGGGACCCCAGCTGAACCTCGCTTTCAGGCGACTACATCAGAAACAGCCACTGAACTCATTATAACTGGAGTAACTCTGTCAGATTCAGCTCTCTATTATTGTGCTCTAAGAGTTAGAGCCCAGTGATACAAAGTCTATGTGAAGCCGTACAAAAACACAAATTCATTTTTCACTTTGATCTCAAGCCACATCAATCCCACAATCTATAACTCACACAATATAATTAAACTTGTGGAAACACCTGTGTGTGGTTGGTGATACAGCTTAGTTCAAATTATGAAGGAAAAATAAAGAAAAAGTGAAAGAGATCAAAATAAGATACTGTGGATTGGTATTATGCAAAACATACGTAAATCGATCATAACCAGTTGTGGACATACATTAAAAAAAACGTATTTTACGATGCTGGGCTGGCAGAATAAAAATATGTACTATACATGTAATATGAGAATAACATTAACATTAAGTCTCTCTTCTTTCGTTTTACAAGTAATAACAATGTCTAGAATTACACTAATTCATCAAATTGAAAAGATGAGTCAGTGCTTGAACCAATGTACAGGACTGATTAAACAAACATTTAAAAGAAGTAAAATGTACCCAGAATCCTTTAGGAGGAGGAGACAGGCACATTGTGTATGTTCAGACACTGCAGTCAGACTCCTCCTGCAGGTCTTTGCAAATGTGACAGTGTTAGAACAACTTTATAAGATACTAAAACAAGAGTCTACTATAAATTTGAATTAGTTCATTTTATCTAAATGATTGAACAATTATTGTGATGGCAAACTGGCAAAGTTTTGTAGTCATCTTTATCACTTACTTCTGGGGTAAGTCAGATTCTGTAAGTAAAAACTGCTTTAATACTAATATAATCAAAATCTGATCCTTCTCAGTTCTGTTTTACATTACATTACAGGATGTGATTCTTTGGACAGTGTTGAACAAAATACAACAGTTCAAACTGCTGTTGAAGGAGCAGCTGTAACAATCAACTGCCAATATGAAAGCACTGATATAATGTCAACTCTCTATTGGTACCAGCAAATAGTAAATAGAGTTCCAGAATACATGTTGAGCAAATTTGAGACACAGTTCAAGGAAAGATTTAGTGGCGATCTCAACACAATTTTAAAATCATTTCCACTGACAATCCAGGATGTGCGTGTGTCTGACTCTGCTGTGTACTACTGCGCTATGACGACCACAGTGACTAAAACACACTCAACACTCATACAAAAACCCTGTGATTTAGATATACAGATATGTAATAGGGACTGTTGAGCTCAGCAGATGTGTTAAAGAATTGTTAAATACTAAATACTTATATAAGGTTAAGCCATGAGAAGAATCTAAAATTACTACAAAACAGAAATGTTTACCTGAATATCATATGTGGCCCTGGACCACAAAACTGGTCTTAAGTACAATGGGTAGATTTGTAGCAATAACCAAAAATACATTGTATGGGTCAAAATTGGAAGTGATTTTTCTTTTATGCCAAAAATCATTAGGATATTAAATAAAGATCATGTTCAATAAGTATATTTTGTAAATTTCCTACCACAAATATATCAAAACGTAACTTTTGATTACTAATATGCATTGCTAAGAACTGCATTTGGACAACTTTAAAGACAGTTTTATCACTATTTAGGTTTTTTTGCACCCTTAGATTCCAGATTTTCAAATAGTTGTATCTTGGCCAAATATTGTCATAACCTAACAATTAGCTTATTTATTCAGCTTTCAGATAATGTAAAAATCTCAATTTTGTGGTCCATCACCTGATCTGTCCTGATGATATGCATTTATATGTAATTTTACACAGTAATGTCACATTATGCATAGTCTGTCAACAGCCATTGCACTATGGTTTATATAATTAAATAATCACAAATAATTCCAAAGTTTACAGTTGAATTCTGAAAAACTAAGGTATTTAATACATTCAAATCACCACCAGGGGGAAGCATGTCTAAATTTCTTGTGTGAGACTGTTCAGTTCCTGTAAACATCTAGAGAAGCTACTGAGGACAGAGAGAGATCTGCTTTAAGGAGAGACTCACATCAGTTGTCTGACTCTCACTCTCTTCAACTCAGAGCAACAATGACAAAATGGCTGATTATTACTCTTTTCCTCACAACAAAAGGTATTGGAAAGAAGAGTCTTTCATCATTTACACTTAAGTTACTCAATATCTCAATATCTGTTGAGTTACTTAATATCTGACAGACAATTTACATCCCATCTTTTTCAGTGTGCTGGGGACAGGACAGTGTTGATCAGCCTTTAAGAGAAAAGACTTCTGCTGAGGGAAAACAAGTGACTTTGTTGTGTAATTATACCATCACAAGTTCTGCAAATGCTTATCTCTACTGGTACCAACAGCTACCAAACAGATCACCAACATTCATTCTGAGTGACTTTTCCATTGGGAAGGGAACTACAGAGCCTGACTTTCAGGAGAGATTTCATGCAAAACTGGACCATACATTAGGAACAGTTCCACTGACAATCCAGGATGTGCGTGTGTCTGACTCTGCTGTGTACTACTGTGCTCTGCAGCCCACAGTGACTTAAACACACTCAACACTCATACAAAAATACAACTCTCTGACATTGATGAAAAATTTGTAAATATAAAGAATCAATAGTAATTAAATAATAGCAAAACCAAATATGAAAATAACAGTGTTAAATATACAATCTTTTAATGGTTCAACTCCTTGATTATTTTACAGCTTCTTCTAATAACATGTCAATTGCTGTGTCTTTTAGAATTTGTTAAGTTCAACAAACTTAAAAAAGAGAGTATGTGAAGAGACTGATAAAAATGTTTGTGAAGAGACTGATAAAAACATCCTAACATTGAAAAGGCGCTAAAACGCACCCAGAATCTATCAGGAGGAGAAGAGAGTCACTGTGTATGTTCAGATACTCCTCCTGCAGGTCTTTGCATATGTGACAGTGTTACAACAACTTCATCAGAGACAGGCTGAAACAAGAGTCTACTGGATTTTTCAACAAGTTTTTATCTAGATTATTATTTTAACATTTATTGTGATGGCAAACTGGCAAAGAATTGCAGTCATCTTTATCACAAACTATTTCTGGGGTAAGTCAGATTCTGTACGGAATGTATTATTCTGTAATATTCTTCTAATATGAATATGAGAGCCTCATTAGTGATGTTTTGAATTACATTACAGGATGTCATTCTCTGGAAAGCGTTGAACAAAATACACCAGTTCAAACAGCTATTAAAGGAGCAAATGTAACAATCAGCTGTCAATATGAAAGCAGTGATGTATCGCCAGATCTCTTCTGGTACCAGCAAAAAGTAAACGGATTCCCAGAATACATGCTGAACAGATTCGGTACAAATGACAAGCAGTTCAAGGATAGATTTAGCAGCAATCTCGACACAAATTCAAAATCATTTCCACTGACAATCAAGGATGTGCGTGTGTCTGACTCTGCTGTGTACTACTGTGCTCTGAGGCCCACAGTGTCTGAAACACACTCAACACCTATACAAAAACCCTTTGTGAGCATCAGAGTTTTATTGTTAAACCTCTGATGTGATGTGACTTCTGCTTCCAAAGTGATAAAGTATCTGTCAACCTTAATCACACTAAAAAGGAAGTTTCTTATTGCCTATGTAAACACACAGATGGCCTACACATTTGCCACAAATGCTTCTCCTACAATTTCACTTCTCCTCATATTTAACATTTTTTTATATAAACAAACATGATAGGTTTTAACTGTATTGTTAATATAATTTTGTGTACTGTATAATTATGTTGTTATGCGAGAATCTTAACAAAGACACTGTTAGTCAGCAAAAATGAAACAACAACTGCCAATGCAGGGCAGCAGGTTACCCTGAGCTGAATTTGAAGAGAAATGTCTGACTGAATTCAGTTTTTAGGTGATCTATACTTTAATGAATACCTTGAAAACTCTGAATGAACTGAGTTGGAGGGAAAGAATATTAACTAACAAACTGTATAAAATGTTAAATGATAAACTGCAATGGCCCTAATCATAACAACCAAATATGTTGGTCATTAATTAGCAGCTAGAGCAAATACTTAAAATATCCCATTCAAGAATAGTATATCAATTTAATGAAATTGCGTTATGTGCTGATAATTTGAGTGTAAGTAAACATGAGAAATGGATTTTGAATCTTTTGCAATATACAAAAGAAACCAGGAGGGGGTGATATTTACTTTATACCGACATTTGTTAAGTATGTTTGTATTACACTGAGCTCCTCCTCATTATCTCTAACAACACCAAGGCTTTGAATAACAGACTTACAGTTTCAGGATTGAATCATACTGCTTGGATACAACTCTATCAAACAATGAAACTATGGTTGAAAGTGTTGATTTTTGCAGTAGTTATACCTGGTATGTAAAGTTACTTTCTTTAAATGTATTTACTTATTTACTTTCATTTGTTTATATTTATTTATAGCACCACTGTAACATAATTATCATATATTTGCAGAATGTAGACCAGAGGACACAGTTGATCAGCCAGATAAACATGTAACTGAAGCTGAAGGAGGATCAGTAACATTAAAATGCAAATATACCGCAACTACAACAACAACACCAGAACTCTTCTGGTACATCCAGAGAGAAAATGACATTCTTCGATATATGCTGAGGAGAAACAAATATGGAGGAGATCAGGTCACTGAGTTCAAGGAGAGTTTTCACTCTGAAGTGTCATCAGATTCAGTTCCTCTGACAATCAAGAATCTGCGTGTGTCTGACTCTGCTGTGTACTACTGTGCTCTGCAGCCCACAGTGACTAAAACACACTTAACACACTTAAACTCTTACACAAAAACTATTTTGTGCTGATCTCTATTTTTGTGATACAATCATTCATTTAATTTTTTCTTTATGCACTGGCACACATGTATATGTAAAAAAAGCTTAATTTTATTATTGTATCAATATTTTCAGTACAAAATATTTTCAGTACAAAAACAAAGCTTGCTGTGTGTTGGCAGAAAAGGGGGCAGGTCTTGATATCACAATCCACACCCACATTAATAATATAGAGCATATCAGTTCTTCAGTGCATTCATTAACCTATGATTTAGATGAATTGTCCATTTTAAAAAACACTTCAGATCTGAGAAATTACAATGGAGAGATATTTATTGATCCTCATCATAATCATATCAGGTAAACACACTTTCAGCAGTTCTTAAACAGTAGTTCAACATTAAGCAGTGCATTCAGTGAGTAGAGAGAAATATCAATTTTACATCAATTAGATGCATGTTTGATTCTTAATGTCTCCTTTTTTAGTTTCATTGAAAGGATTGTGGTTGTGAGGTGTCTTATATCACTTCCAGGTGTGTTTTCGGACAGCATTGGACCAAATGAAGAGGATAAGAGTACAACCAAGAAAGAAGGAGAGTCTGTGAGACTGAGATGCTCATATGATACAAGCAGCAATTATGTTTTTCTTTACTGGTACAGACAGTATCCCAACAGAGAACTTCTGTATTTATTGTATGAAGGTGCTCGATCATACAGCGGAGCTGGTGATTCAGACCGTCACTTTCATTTGACTACATCCGAAATCTCCACTGAACTCATTATTAGGAGTGTAACCCTGTCAGATTCAGCTCTCTATTATTGTGCTTTAAGAGCAGGTGCCCAGTGATGCAAAGTGCTTGGGAGGCCTTACAAAAACTCACACACACAATTTTTGTTTTGAAAGTCAGTAATGAAATGTTTATGATTACCACATGTACCACTGAGAATGCAAATAACAGAATGTGGTAACACCTGCTGAACAACTTAGAGTAAAAGAGTAGAGGGGAGATATAATAAACTAGAACAAATTGTTGTTTTACAACAAAATATGTTGTATAGAGAAATATGAAATTTTTACTGTTTTACATTTTAATAAAAAGAGACAAAAATATTCTGTATATATCTGACTTTTCATGTGAACTATTATATTCAATAACAAAGGGTGATTAAACTAGAAGCTGTGCTAAATTAATATGAATTGCAAGATCAGTGATGCTTTAATGATTATCTATGACAACTGTTTGCCTTATAGACATGATTCTAAGATCCACAGTAAGAATAGATTGCATAAAAAAGAGCAACCTTTTTATATGGTTGATATGTATTGATTTACATTACATTTAGTTAGTTTGTTAGTTCAATAACTTTCCTCTCTATAATTACAATATGAAATTGATCAGGGAATTAAGGATTGGTTACTATGTCACTGACCACACCCACACTATTTATAACAGCAGAGCACCGCCCTACTGCAGTCATTTATTTGTGCATCCATCCAAATTATTAATTTAATTTATTTAAAATTTACATATGGATCAATCTCACAAACAATAAATACCAAAACCTTCTAAAGCTGTGATCAAAACCAATTAAACTGAGGTATTAACATGGAGGTATGTCTGCTACTGATTCTCATAACAATTTCAGGTAAACATATTTTACACTATAAAATCAAATGTGCTTTTGACAAGAATGATGTTTTGGTTTGGATGAGGGTTTAATGTGCAACTGTCTTACATTTTATTGCAGGTGTGTTAGCTGATAGCATTACACCAAATAAGGATACCAATATGGTCAAAAGAGAAGGAGAGTCTGTGACACTGAGCTGCACATATGATACAAGCAGCATTTATCCCATGCTTTACTGGTACAGACAGTATCCTAATAGAGAACCTCAATATTTACTGTGGAAAGGTGCTCGATCATACGGAGGAGAGGATATAACAGATCAACGGTTTCAGCCAACTGCATCCCAAACATCCAGTGAAATCACTATTGACAGTGTCACTCTGTCAGATTCAGCTCTCTATTACTGTGCTCTAAGAGCAGCAGCCCAGTGATACAAAATGCCTGAGAAGCTTTACAAAAACTCTCACACACTGTTAGTGCTTTGAACAACAGCAATCAAATGTGTATCAAACCACAGAAACGTAAGTAATCAAATGTTTATCACACCACAGGTACATCTTTGTGAACAACTGAGACTGTAAATAACAGAATGTGGTGTAACACCTGTTGAACAGTTCTGAAGTATGTGAGAGTGAAGAGAATAGGATATGACATCAAAGTAGAAAAAAATATGAACATACTGTATGTAATTCATGTAATTTGTTTATGTCTTGTGCAAAAAGTTACTCCTTCAATTAGTTCCATACAGTAATGTAGGCATTCAAAGCTGAATTATATTCTCAACTATGTTAAAGTCATAAAAACATCAAATTTATCCCAAGTGGTCTATATATTTTAAAACTGGTATGATTGCAAAAACACATTTTTTTTTTTCAAATTGCCTTGGTTTGACTACAGGTACATATAGAAATTGTGTACATTCCTCTTTCTCATACCTAGAATTTAAGTCCAAATATAATGATAAAAATCACAAATTTTAGGGTGAATATATAAGGGAAGGGAAGGGAAGGGTTTTTAGGGAGTACATATTGTACACATGGACAAAACAAGCACTTTTTTCCCTGAGATTCTACAGAGCTGGGGAAAAGTCTACTTTAGTCATTTGCTCAGCAGAACGAACAGATGTATGAGCATAACAAAAAACACAAATGAGCAGTGCTTTCCGGCAAATTAAATATGTTTTTTAAAAAACATAAATAAATAACTACATATGTATGCATATCTATCAATAAATTACAAAGCTAACAAATCATTCATGAAAATGAAACTTCTGTACTGTAACTCTATAAAGAAACCAGGAGAGGGAGATATGCACTCTATATTGATATTGTTTCAAGTGAGTATCTGACAATGTTATGAGCTCCTCCCTTTTATACTACTTTGTCTGGATCACTCACTTTTTTTCAGTTACTTTGTTCTCACTAACTGGTTTGTCTATTCTTTGAGTGCCACTTTGTTACCTTGAAGAACTAACAATGAAACTCTGGCTGTCTTTAATAATATTGGGATTAGTTATTCTTGGTATGTCTGGTATATATTACGCTTGAATGTTTAGTTTTATTTCTACATTATAATGTTGTTTGTCACAGAATTATTCTTGTGTGTTAACAGGATGTCAATCAGATGACACAGTTGATCAGCCAGTTAAACATGTTACTAAATTTGAAGGAGAATCAGTAACATTGGACTGCAAATATACTACAACCTCAAATTCACAAGAGCTTTTCTGGTACATCCAGAGAACAGATGAATCTCCTAAACTTGTGTTACAGAGGAATTCATATGGAGGAGGAATTAATGGAACAGAGTTCCAGGAGAGATTTTACTCTGAGGTGAAACCTTCAAAATCAGTTCCACTGATAATCCAGAGACTGCGTGTGTCTGACTCTGCTGTGTACTACTGTGCTTTGAGGCCCACAGTGTTAACAGGATGCTTCTCTCTCATACAAAATCAAAAGAAACCTACTGTATACAGGGGAGAGAGAGAGGAGTGGTTGGACATTATGTCATTAGCCACACCCACATTAGTAATAAACAATAGATCAAAACTCTCCATGTATAACTGAAGTAACAGTAAATGAATATTTTCAGAATAGATCTGATCAAAAGCATTAACATGGAGAAACATCTACTGTCATAACAGAATCAGGTACAGTAAAATACAATGAAATCACATCGTTTTTTAGAATACTTAACTTTTAAATGGACTGGTTTTCAGATACTGTTGTGTGTCTAAAATGTATATTCAGGTGTATTTCCTGACAGCATTGGACCAAAAGATAAAGATGTTACACTAAATAACCCACAAGAAATATATACTCATAGTAAACAATATTAAGATTATTTAACAAATTAAATAATTAACAAAACCTCTGGAAAAAAAACACTAAACATTGAATATAGGAGGGGTCTTAAAGGCACTAACCACACCCATATAAAAAATATCAGCAGACCGCCTCTTCAGTGCACTGCTTTCAGGTCAACATTTAAAATAAGAGTAACTGAATATTTACAAAAACTCCTAAAAATAAACAGAGCATTGATTCCTACATGTATAAATTTATTTAAAATAGTCTTGATCTGAAGAACCAACATGGAGAGTAGACTACTAATGATTCTTGTAGCAGTATCAGGTAACATACAGTGCACTTTCAACATTTTATACATTTTGGTTCAACACATTGTCAAGCAGTGGTGTTTTAAATTGCAGGTGTTTTGTCTGACAGAATTGGACCAAGTGAAAAGGATATGGATATGATCAGGGAAGAAGGAGAGTCTGTGACAATGAAATGCTCATACGATGCGAGCAGCAGTTATGTTTTGCTTTACTGGTACAGACAGTATCCTAATAAAGAACCTGAATTTATACTGTATAAAGGAGCTCAATCATGGAGCTATAAGGAAGATAAATCAGATGATAGGTTTCAGTCAACAACTTCCGAATCATCCACTTTACTCACTTTTGATAAAGCAGCTGTGTCAGATTCAGCTTTCTATTACTGTGCTGTGATGAGCCGTCTATATATTGGTACCCCAGTGTCAAAAGTGCCTGGGAGGCTTTACAAAAACTTACAAAAAAATGAATGCTTTGAAAGTCAGTAATCAAAGTTTAAGAAAACCACAGAGCCTGTAAAGAAAACACAATGTGGTAACACCTGCTGAACAAACAGGACTAAAGAGAATAGTATATATTTATATTTAGATCATGTGGCTTTACATGATAAGGGTTACATTGAGAACTTGGAAAAAAAAAACAATACTTGAATTCTCTTACATAATTCCTTTAGAAAACCTGGATGGGACAATTTTAATTTTTTATTTAATTGATCTCTGGTTTTACTATTAAAGATAATAATTCACTAATGTGTAAAAGCTATACTGACAGAAAATAGAAAAGTGTAAGATCAATGACAGACAGAAACTCAAACAAAAAGATGGAGACCATATTAATAGAAGATAAAAAGTATCAGTGCATGAATCAATATATGTAAAAAGACAGAAGAAAACAACATCAAAACAATGAAAAATCACTAATATAAACAGAATTCTTCAGGAGGAGGAGACAGTCACACTGTGTGTGTTCAGAGACTGTACAGTCAGACTCCTCCTGCAGGTCTTTGCATGTGACAGTGTTACAACAACTTTATCAAAGAGAGGCTGAAACAAGAGTCTACTGTAGATTTCAACAACTCCATTCTATCTAAATGATTATTTTCACATTTCTTGAGATGGTAAACAAGCAAAGAATTGTAGTCATCTTTATCACCTATTTCTGGGGTAAGAAATTCTGCAGGTAAAAGCTACTTTAATAATAGGTTGAACAAAATTTGATCCTCATCAGTTTCTTTGCATTGCATTACAGGATGTGAATCTCTGGATAGTGTTGACCAAAATACAACAGTTCAAACAGCTGTTGAAGGAGCAAATGTAACAATCAGCTGTCAATATGAAACTAACAATATATTGAGAGATATTTCCTGGTACCATCAAAAAGTAAATGGAGTTCCAGAATCCCTGCTAGGCAAATTTACAGTTTACAATTTACAGGAAAGATTTATTGGTGATCTCAACACAATTTCAAAATCATTTCCACTGACAATCCAGGATGTGCGTGTGTCTGACTCTGCTGTGTACTACTGTGTTATGACGACCACAGTGACTGAAACACACTCAACACTCATACAAAATCCCTGTGTGAGCATCTGAGTAGTGTTGTTGATCCTCACATATGACAAATACTTCCACAATTTTGAAGTTTGTGTCAACCTAAATTTGTATAGGTATTTATTGCCTAAACACACACACACAAACATAGAAACTCTTAAAACAACATACTTGCAAAGGTAAAATTGCTAAATCAAATTGTGTACTTTAAGAGTTTTCTTTAATTTATATTCAGCAGTAACTGCATTGAACCCTCAAACAAAAAAACTAAAAAAAAAAACATTACACCAATTACACCACAGGCATATGCAAATAAAATAAAATGCTGCTGTTGCAAAGTTTTGATTACATTTAGCTATAAAACTTATATTTAATGACTAAGGATGCTTACGTGAATTAAACTAATATATAGTAATCCTCATTATATTTACATTATGAAATAAAAAGGGATCGAGGATTGGTTGTGATGTCACTGGCTACACCCACACTATTCACAGACATCTGAGCTCCTCCCCACTGCAGTCATTTATCTTTTCATCCATTTTTGTCATTTATCAAATTTCGTTTATAAGCACCTGCATAAACCTCAAAAAACATACATAGCCAACCTTTAACTATTATCAAAATAATTTTAATCTGAGGTGTAACCATGGAGAGATGTCTACTAGTGATTGTCATCATTTCAGGTGGATATAATTTGCTCTATAATTTTATGGCGATTTTACTACTGTATAATATCTTGCTGATGGTTTAATGATGTCTCAAATTTTATTTCAGGAGCATTTGCTGACAGCATTAGTCCAGTTAACCAGGATATTAACAGAAGTGAAGGAGAGTCTGTGACAATGAGCTGCTCATATGAAGCAAGCAACAATTATGTTTTTCTTTACTGGTACAGACAGTATCTAAACAAAGAACCAGAATATTTACTGTATAAAGGTGCTCGATCAAATAGTGCATATAAGGGTACACCAGATGACCACCGGTTTGAGTCGACTGCATCTCAATCATCCACCGATCTCACTATTACTGGTGCAACTCTGTCAGATTCGGCTCTCTATTATTGTGCTCTAAGAGTAGCAGCCCAGTGATTCAAAATGCCTGAGAGGCTTTACAAAAACTCACACACACTGTTATTGCTTTGAACAACGGCAATCAAATGTGTATTAAACCACAGAAATATCTTTTGTAAACCACAGAAACTAAAATGAGAGGATATGGTAACACCTGTTAAATAAAAAAATAGTGGTTCATGAACTAAGTTGAGAGAAAGAAAATTAACTAACAAACTGAATGAAATGTTAAATGATACATTGTAATGGCCGTAATTGTAACGACCAAATGTGTTGGTCATTACTTAATATCTAGAGCAAAGAATTAAAATATCTTATGAGTTATAAGCTGATAATACTACCATATTTTTATATTTTCAGTTACATAAACAGTGTTCTTTAAGAATACATTCATTTACACATAAAGACTTGCACAGTGTAAGTAAATATAAGAAATGGCTTTTCAACTTTTGCAATATACAAAAGAAACCAGGAGAGGGTGATATTTACTTTACTGTTGTTAACTACATTCATCTGGCAGTGCACTGAGCTCCTCCTCATTATCACTAACAACACCAAGGCATTGCATAACAGACTCACAGTTTCAGGACTGAATCATACTGCTTGGATGTCACTCTATTAAACAATGAAACTGTGGATGGAAGTGTTTATTTTTGCATTAGTTATTCTTGGTAGGTAAAGTTACTTTCTTTAAATGCATTTATTTATTTAAAAATTATTTAATCTAATTTGTTTCTATTTATTTATAATACCATTGTAACATGATTATCATATATTTACAGAATGTAGACCGGATACAGTTGATCAGCCAGATAAACATGTAACTAAATCTGAAGGAGGATCAGTAACAATACAATGCAAATATACTGCAACTTCATCAGCAACACCAAATCTCTTCTGGTACATCCAGAGAGAAAATGAAATTCCAAAATACATGCTGAGGAAAAACAAATATGGAGGAGATCAGGACCCGGAGTTCCAGGAGAGATTTGACACTGAAGTGTCAACAGATTTAGTTCCTCTGACAATCAAGAATCTGCGTGTGTCTGACTCTGCTGTGTACTACTGTGCTCTGCAGCCCACAGTGACTAAAACACACTCAACTCTTACACAAAAACTTAATTCAGTGCTGATCTCCATTTTGTGATACACTCATACATTTCTTCTTCATTCATTGTCACACAAAGACTATATTTTATTATTGTATCGATAGTTTTCCTAACACCATTTCAGTTAAATAATAATGAATGAATGACTTTCAAGATCAAAAACAAAGCTTGGTGTGTGTCGGCAGGAAAGGTGGCAGATATCACAATCCACACCCGTATTAATAATATAGAGCATATCAGTTCTTAAGTGCATTCATGAACCTATTTATTTTTAAAAACAGCTCAGATCTGAAAAATGACAATGGACAATCTTTGTCAAATCTACAAAACCACAACTACATTATCTGACTTCTCGTGTGAACTAAAATGTTCAATAAAAAAGGGAAATTAAACTAAAATCTGCACCAAATTAATTAATATGAACTGTAAGAATAATGATGGTTTAAAGATGGTGTAAGACAACTATTTGCCTTAGATATAGTTGATTATTCTAAGATCCACAGTAAGAATAGGTTGCATAAAAAGAATCACCTTTTTATAAGGTTGATACGTATTGATGTGATTACATTAAACAAGTAGTTCACATCACCTAAACTAATAAAAACTATAATTACAATATTAAATAAAATAGGATAGTGGATTGGTTGTGATGTAACTGACCACACCCACAATATTTATAACTGCAGAGCACCTCCCCACTGCAGTCATTCATCTATATATTAATCTCAATCATTTATTTCATTTATTAAAAATGTGCATATGGATCAATCTAACAAACAAAAGAGTTAGTAACATGGATATATGTCTGCTACTGATTTTAATAATTTCAGGTGAATATATTTTATACTTAAAAAAACAAATGAGTTTTTGAGAATAATGATGTTTTGGTTTATGGAAAGGGCTGATGGTTTAATGTGCAACTGTCTTACATTTTATTGCAGGTGTGTCTGCTGACAGCATTACACCAAACAAGGATACTAATATTATTAAGAGAGAAGGAGAGTCTGTGACACTGAGCTGCTCATATGATACAAGCAGCAATAATGTTTATATTTACTGGTACAGACAGTATCCCAACAAAGAACCTCAGTATTTACTGTGGAAAGGTGCTCGATCAAATGGAGGACAGGGTATAACAGATCAACGGTTTCAGCCAACTGCATCCCAAACATCCACTGAACTTACTATTAGTGGTGTAACTCTGTCAGATTCAGCTCTCTATTATTGTGCTCTAAGAGTAAGCCCAGTGATACAAAATGCCTGAGAAGCTTTACAAAAACTCACACACTGTTATTGCTTTGAACAACAGCAATCAAAAGCATATCAAACCACAGAAATGTCAGTAATCAAATGTCTATCATACCACAGGTACATCTTTGTGAACAACTGAGACTGTAAATAACAGAATGTGGTGTAACACCTGTTCAACAGTTCTGAAGTATGTGAGAGTGGAGAGGATAGGATATGACATCAAAATATAAAAACTTATGAACATTCTTGCTGTATGTAATTTAGTTTGTGTATGTAATGCCCTCAGAATGGCTCCATACAGTAAAACAATATAATAAATTACAAAGCTAACAAATCATGAAAAGAACTTTCTTAAACTTCTGTAGCTCAATAAAGAAACCAGGAGAGGGAGATATGCAACTTTATACTGATATTGTTAACAGTGAGTATCTGACAGAGTTATGAGCTCCTCCCTTTTGTACTACTTTGTCTGAATCACTCACTTTTCTCAGTTACTTTGTTTTTACTGATTGATTTGTCTATTCTTTGAGAACCATTTTCTCACTTTCAAGAACAAACAATGAAACTCTGGCTGACTTTAATAATATTGGGATTAGTTATCCTAGGTATTTATATATTATTCTTGAATGTTTAGTTTTATTTCTACATTATAATGCTGTTTGTCACATAATTATTCTTGTTTATTAACAGGATGTCAATCAGATGACACAGTTGATCAGCCAGTTAAACATGTTACTAAATTTGAAGGAGAATCAGTAACATTGGACTGTAAATATACTACAACTTCAACATCACAAGAGCTTTTCTGGTACATCCAGAGAACAGATGAATCTCCTAAACTTGTGTTACAGAGGAATTCATATGGAGGAGGAATTAATGGAACAGAGTTCCAGGAGAGATTTTACTCTGAGGTGAAACCATCAAAATCAGTTCCACTGATAATCCAGAGACTGCGTGTGTCTGACTCTGTGCTTTGAGGCCCACAGTGTTAACAGGATGCTTCTCTCTCATACAAAATCAAAAGAAACCTGTATACAGGGGTGAGAGAGGAGTGGTTGGACATGATGTTATTAGCCACACTCACATAATGAACATCAGACCAACTCTATAGGTATAGTAACTGAAGTAACAGAAACGGAATAATCTTCAGAAAATATCTGATCAAAGCATGAACATGGAGAAACATCTACTACTGATTGTCATAACAGTATCAGGTATAGTAACATACACTGAAATCACATCCTTAATACTATTACATGGGCTGGTTTTCAGATATTGTTGTATGTCTAAAATTTATATTTAGGTGTATTTCCTGACAGCACTGGACCAAAAGACAAGGATGCTAAAATCAGTTAAGAAGGAGAGTCTGTGACACTAAGCTGCACATACAGTACAATCAGCAATGATGTTTTGCTATACTGGTACAAACAGGTAACACAGAACCTCAGTATTTACTGTGGAAAGGTGCTCGATTATATGGAACCGCAAAGAGGATATACCAGACCGATGCTTTCAGTTGACTACATCCCAGTCATCTACTGAACTCACTATTAAGAGTGTAACTCTCTCAGATTCAGCTCTCTCTCTCATATAACCTACACAGAATATATAAACCACAATATGGTAACACCTGCTTATTTAATAAGAGTGAGAGACGTATATAGCAAAGTATATAATGCTAAGACTATTTAACAAATTAAATCAATAATAAAACCTCTAAAACAAAAATAAAAGAAATCTAAATAGAGATATAACAAACCCAAAATCCAAAAAAAGACAATTAAATGACAACACAACGCATAAAAATAAAAGCTCATTAAAAATGATATTATAAAAATATGTATAAATATATATATATATATATATATATATATATATATATATATATATATAAAAACTAATATAGAATATAGAAGGGATCTTAATGGCGCAAACCACACCCAAAAAAACCAAAACAATTTCAACAGACCACCTCTTCATTGCACTGCTTTCAGGTCAACATTTAAAATGAGAGTAACTGAATATTTACAATTCACAAAAACTCCTAAAAACAGAGCATTGATTCCTAAATCTATAAACATATTCAAAATAGTACTGATCTGAAGAACTAACCCTACTCATTCTTACAGCAGTATCAGGTAACATACAGGATAGATTTTAACCATTTATACACTTTGATAAGACTAAAATAGAGACCCTATTAATAGAAGATAAAATGTGTTTTGTCCTAAAGGCTGTATGAATAGCATCATATCATCAAACATAAAAGGTACTGATTATTAAGACAAAGAAAATAAATTAATAAAAAAAAGAGTCAGAAATGTGTAAAAAAAAAAAAAGAGGAAAAAAAGAAAGGGCCTATTTGTAAGGAAGAGAAAAAAATGCTCCATGTCTCAACAGAACAAGCTCCTCCCAGCCACTGTATAAACAGTATGTTGATATTTAAAACTCATCAAAGACAAATTGAAACAACTTTGCTCTCCAGTGGATTTAAACAGATCATTCCTGTCAGTTACACGGTACAGTTATTATAATGAAACATTGGGGAAGACATTGGATCATTTTTATAACATATTTCTGGGGTGAGTATGCTTTTGAGTATCTAAATCTGCCATATTATAACATGAAGAACATTATTGATTTTTCTTTAAATTCTGTTTAAGGATGTGATTCTCTGGAGAGTGTTGACCAGAATATAAGAGTTCAACCTGCTGTTGAAGGCAGATCTGTAACAATTAGCTGTACATATGAAACCAGTGATCTATCTCCGTATCTCTTCTGGTACCAACAAAAGATGAATAGAATCCCTAAATACATGATGATGATATTTGCTACAACTGTACAAAATGACGAAGACTTTAAGGAGAGATTTAATGCAAATCACAACAAAACTTCAAAATCAGTCCCCTTGACAATCCAGGATGTGCGTGTGTCTGACTCTGCTGTGTACTACTGTGCTCTGAGGCCCACAGTGACTGAAACACACTCAACACTCATACAAAAACACATGTTGCTGTCTCTGAGCTACACCTACTAATGGTTGATGATATTTACCCAATATATAAATTTTTTCACCTTTATTAACACTGTGACTGATTAAATTCACTATTAGTTAGTAACCTAAAAAAATAATATTTATAAAATATGAAAATATTACACTGATTGACTTATATATTTATATATTCTATATATTGAGATATTTATATTTCCCCTATCATATCAAAAGGGCATTTATTATTTTGATATTCTTATTTAAAATGCTTATAACACAAATTTTACTATCACCTTGTAATAACTCATGCAATGCAGAACATACTCCACATAAGCACATACTCCAGTGATGATTTTAAAGAGCTCACTCTTCTTTGACAAAAATCCCTTCTCTATTTTCATAAACAATGCTCTTTTTAGTCACCGTTTAATTTTTTTGAAGATTATTTGGTCACTGTGAGATTCCATAATATACACAAGAAATATACACTTTCCCAATGTGTGGTGCTCAAATGAAGTCTTTTTTGGAACCTATTAAAAAAATACAGATCAGCAACAGTTTCAGAATGTCCACAATGACACAAATATGGTACCTAGTTATTTTATATAGTTGAATAGCATAATGAAAATATTTTAGTTTATTACATAAAATAACCACCAGGGGGAATCATGTCTCAATTATTTGTGTGAAACGATTGAGTTCCTGAAAACATCAAGAGAAGCTACTATGTACAGAGAGAGAGATCTGCTTAAAGGAGAGACTCACATCAGTTGTCTGACTCTCACTCTCTTCAGCTCAGAGCAACAATGACAAAATGGATGATTATTACTCTTTTCTTCACAACAAATGTTTTTGGTAAGAAAAGTATTTCATAATTTACACTTGAGCTACTCAATATCTTAATATCTTGAGATACTTAATATCTAAATGTTAATTTATGTTCCCATCTTTTCCAGTGTGCTGGGGACAGGACAGTGTTGATCAGCCTGTAAGAGAAATGACTACTGCTGAGGGAAAACAAGTGACTTTGTTGTGTAATTATACTCTCATGAGTGCTGCAAATGCTTATCTCTACTGGTACAAACAGCTACCAAACAGATCACCAACATTCATGCTAAGTGAATTTTACATTGGGAAGGGAACTACAGAGCCTGCATTTCAGGAGAGATTTAGTGCAAAACTGGACTCCACATTAGGAAAAGTTCCTCTGACAATCCAGGATGTGCGTGTGTCTGACTCTGCTGTGTACTACTGTGTTCTGCAGCCCACAGTGACTGAAACACACTCAATGCTCATACAAAATTCCTGTGTGAGCAGAGTAGTGTTGCTGAACCTTTGATTCATAAATACTCCCAGTTTCAACCTAAATCCTTAATAATAAAAGCTTTTTATTGCCTAAAAAACACTGACATATTGAAAGGCTTAATATGTTTTTAGCATAGTCTTAAAACAATATACATGAAAATGTAAAATGGCAAAAATCGAATCGTGTGCTTTTTAAGACTTTTCTTGAATTCATATTAAAGGGATGGTTCGGAGTAGAATTGACTTCATTGCTATGCACTCCGAAGCCCATCTAAATACCCCATCTGGAGTTTTTTTTACCTTAGTCGAACATTTATGGAGATATTAGAGTTTTTCGAATTGCTTGTTACAGGAGTGAATGGTACATGTAATGTATCTCGTAAATTGCACCACAAAACGTGCAAGTAATCTTACCAAACTTGTACAGTAGTGTAAATAGGTTATGTACTCACACAACGCTGCATCAGAACATTTGTAAATCCACCATGAGTGTTTTAAAAACACGTTTTACCCGAGAACTACTAGTCTCAGAAACTACAAGTCGACGTCACTTCCCTGGTTTGAAAAAAGCACGTAAAAGTCCTCCTACTACATCTGTGTGCATGTCAACGTGTAGGAGGACTTTCACATGCTTTTTTGTAAACCAGGGAAGTGACGTCGACGTGTCGCCATTTGTAGTTTTTGAGACTAGTAGGGATCGGCTAAAACGTGTTTTTAAAACACTCATGGTGGACTTACAAATGTTCCGATGCAGCGTTTTGTGAGTACATAACCTATTTACACTACTGTACAAGTTTGGTAAGATTACTTGCACATTTAGTGGTGCAATTTACGAGATACATCACATGTACCAATCACTCCTGTAACAAGCAATTCGAAAAACTCTAATATCTCCATAAATGTTTGACTAAGGTAAAAAAAAAACTCCGGATGGGGTATTGACATGGGCTTCGGAGTGCATAGCAATGAAGTCAATTCTACTCCGAACCATCCCTTTAAGCAATGACTGCATTGAGCCCTCAAACAAAACAAAGCATCATTGCACAACAGCATAAAAATTAAATGAAAAACTAAATGGTGCTATTGCAAAGTTGTGATTACATTTAGTTATAAAACGATTTAATGAATAAGGACGTTTGCATGAATTTTCCTTCCTTATATTTACATTATGAGATATAAAGGGATCAATGATTGGTTGAGATGCCACTGATCACACCCACACTCCTCCCCATGCAGTCATTTATCTGTTCATCCATTTTTTATCATTTATCAATTTAGTTTCTAAGCATACATGCATAAATCTCAAAAAACACATAGCCAACCTTAAAACTATTATCAAAATCAGATCAGTTTAAACTGAGGTGTTAACATGAAGAAATGTCTACTAGTGATTGTTGTAATAGTTTCAGGTGGATATAATTTGCTTTTTTAACATGGTGATTTAACAATACTTTCTTGCTGATGCTTTAATGATGTCTTAAATTTTATTGCAGGAGCATTTGCTGACAGCATTAGTCCAGTTAATCAGGATATGAACAGAAGAGAAGGAGAGTCTGTGACGATGAGCTGCTCATATGAAACAAGCAGCAATTATGTTTATCTTTACTGGTACAGACAGTATCTAAACCAAGAACCAGAATATTTACTGTATGTAGGTGCTCGATCAAATAGTGGAGATGACAATACACCAGATGACCACCGGTTTGAGTCGACTGCATCTCAATCATCCACTGATCTTACTATTAGTGGTGTAACTCTGTTAGATTCAGCTCTCTATTATTGTGCTCTAAGAGTAGAAGCCCAGTGATACAAAATGCCTGAGAGGCTTTACAAAAACTCACACACACTGTTATTACTTTGAGCAACAGCAATCAAATGTGCATCAAACCACAGAAATATCTTTGGTGAACCACAGAAACTATAAATGAGGGGATATAACACCTGTTGAACAATAAATAGTGGTTCATTAACTGAGCTGGGAAAAGGAAACTGAAACAAATTGAATAAAATGTTAGTTGATAATAAACTCTAATGGCCACAATCGTAACAACCAAATGTACTGGTCATTAATTAGCAGCTAAAGCAAAGAATTTAAATATCCCAATTATAATTTTTCGTCTCAAATAACTTAATTTAATGAAATAGTTATATGCTGATAATAGTTTTTATTAGATCTTTTTTTATAATTTCAGTTTATATAATATTTATATTATATATTTATTTAAATGCTTATTATATATTATTTACTTAAATGCTTTCACATTTTAAGTAAATGTGAGAAATGACTTTTGAACCTTATGCAATTAACAAAAGAAACCAGGAGATGGTGATATTTACTTTATACTTAAATTTGTTAACTATGTTCATCTGGCAGTGCACTGAGCTCCTCCTCATTATCACTAACAACACCAAGGCATTGCATAACAGACTCACAGTTTCAGGACTGAATCATACTGCTTGGATATCACTCAAACAATGAAACTATGGTTGAAAGTGTTGATTTTTGCAGTAGTTATTCCCGGTATGTAAAGTTACTTTCTTTAAATGTATTTATTTATTTAATAATTATTTAATTTAATTTGTTTCTAGGTATTTATAGTACCATTGTAACATGATTATCATATATTTACAGAATGTAGACCAGATAAAGTTGATCAGCCAGATAAACATGTAACTAAATCTGAAGGAGGATCAGTAACAATACAATGCAAATATGCTGCAACTACAACAACAACACCAGAACTCTTCTGGTACATCCAGAGAGAAAATGACATTCTTAAATACATGCTGAGGAAAAACAAATATGGAGGAGATCAGGACCTGGAGTTCCAGGAGAGATTTGACTCTAAAGTGTCAACAGATTCAGTTCCACTGACAATCAAGAATCTGCGTGTGTCTGACTCTGCTGTGTACTACTGTGCTCTGCAGCCCACAGTGACTAAAACACACGCAACTCTTGCACAAAACCTTATGTAGAGCTAACTCAAATTTTATGATTCAGTCATCCATTTTTCTTCATTCATTGTCTCACACATGTATATATACACAAGCAATATTTTCAGTACACCAGTGTAATTAATGTTAAAACAGAATAAATGTTCAATGCTAGTCAAAAACAAAGCTTGCTGTGTGTTGGCAGAAAAGGGGGCAGGTCATGATATCACAATCCACACCCACATTATCAATATAAAGCATATTAGTTCTTCGGTGCATTCATTATAAACAGCTCAGATCTGAAAAACGAAAATGAAGGGATATTTATTGATCCTCATAATTATGCCAGGTAATGCTCACTTGTAGCAGTTCTAATACAGTAGTTCAAAATGTTAAGCAGTGCATTCAATGAGTAGAGAAAAAAATTGACATCAATTACATGCATGTGTGATTATTAATGTTGCCTTTTTTAGTTTCATTGAAAGAATTGCGGTTGTGAAGTGTCTTACATTACTTCCAGGTGTGTTTTCAGACAGCATTGGACCAAATGAAGAGGACAAGAGTAAAACCAGGAAAGAAGGAGAGTCTGTGACAATGAGATGCTCATATGATACAAGCAGCAATAATATTTTGCTTTACTGGTACAGACAGTATACTAACCAAGAACCTGAGTATTTATTGTATGAAGGTGCTCGATCATACAGCGGAGCTGCTGATATACGAGACCATAGGTTTCAGTCGACTACATCCCAAACATCTACTGAACTCACTATTAAGAGTGTAACTCTTTTAGATTCAGCTCTCTATTACTGTGCTCTAAAAGTACTAGCCCAGTGATACAAAATGCCTGAGAGGCTTTACAAAAACTCACAAACACAATTCTTGCTGTAAAAGTCAGTAATCAGTATATCACATATACCACTAAGATTGTAAATAACAGAATGTGGTAACACCTGCTGAACAATTTAGGAGCGCATGAAGATAATATAGAAATGGTGATATAATAAAGAACAAGAACAAGCAACTTTACTTTTTGTATATTTAATGCCTTGCATTACCTTAACTTAGAAAAATGTTATAATTTCATGTTTACAGACAAAAAAAGCTGTTATCTGACTTCATATGAGAACTATGGAGAATCATAAAATAGAAGGTGTGCAAGTTGAATTATGGTTTAATAAGAATTTTAAGATACATATTAGCCTCTTGTAGATTTTTCTAAGGTCCACAATGCAAGATTGTAAAATAATAAGTCACTGAGGTTAAGTATTAGATATATCTAGTTCACATCAGTTAATTGGTTAGGCATTGTTCACCGTTATATATACATTATAAAAAGAGAAGATGGGATTGGTTATGATGTCAGTGACCACACCCACACTATTCATAAACCGCAGAGCACCTTCCCACTGCAGTCATTCATCTTTGCATCCATCTCTAATATTTATTTCATGTATCAAACGTTTACAACTTCAAAAACGATAAGTTGTGATCAAAACCAGTTAAAACCTTCAACATGAAGGTATATTTGCTATTGATTCTCATCATTTCAGGTGAATTTTATTAATACTTTACTCATTGTTGTGATTCATGGAAAGGGCTGATGGTTTAATGCAACTGCAATTTTATTACAGGTGTGTTTGCTGACAGCATTAAACCAAATGACAAGGATACTAATATGATCAAGAGAGAAGGAGAGACTGTGACACTGAGCTGCACATATGATACAAGCAGCAATTATGTTTATCTTTACTGGTACAGACAGTATCCTAGTAAAGAACCTCAGTATTTATTGTATAAAGGTGCTCGATCATACAGCAGCTATGATATGCCAGACCCTCGCTTTCAGTCGACTACATCCCAGTCATCCACTGAACTCATTATTAGGAGTGTAACTCTGTCTGATGCAGCTTTCTATTACTGTGGACTTGGAGTAGAAGCCCAGTGATACAAAATGTCTGAGAGGCTTTACAAAACTAAACCACATTTATCTCTCATATAACCAATAAACCACAATATGGTAACACCTGCTCATTTAGTGACAAACAAAGTGTCAAAGGATCAAAGTAAATATCAAGACTATTTAAAGAATTAATTACTAAAACAGAAATATTTTTTTTTTTAAATATTCCGAAACACACACACATTAAAAAACACTGAATATAGGAGGGGTCTTAATGACACTAACCACACCAACATAACAATATTAGAAGAACACCTCTTCAATGCATTGCATTCAGGTCAATGTTTAAAACAATGGAGTAGGTGAATATTTGCATTAAAATTCCTTAAAAACAAATAGAGCATTGATAGATTTGTAAATATAAAATCATTCAAATATACTTGATTTGAAGAACCAAGTACTACTCCTCATAAGAGAAGAAACATGTACAAACATGTGATTCAACAGAACAAGCTCCGCCCAGCAAATATACAGTGAGATGATATTTAAAACTGGCACATCAAAGACAAGCTGAAACAACTGTGCTCTCCAGTGGATTTAAAAAGTTCATTCCTGTCAGTTACACGGTACAGTTATTACAATGAAACAGTGGGGAATACATTTTATCATCTTTATAACAATTATCTGGGGTGAGTAGGATGCTTTTGAGTATCAAAATCTGCCATATTATAACATGCAGAACATTAACTGATTTTACATTAAATTCTGTTCCAGGATGTGATTCTCTAGAGAATGTTGACCAGAATAAAAGAGTTCAACCTGCTGTTGAAGGCAGATCTGTAACAATTAATTGTACATATGAAACCAGTGATCTATCTCCGTATCTCTTCTGGTACCAACAAAAGGTGAACAGAAACCCCAAACACATGATGCTGATAATTGGTACAACTGTACAAAATGATGAAGACTTTGTGGAGAGATTTAAAGCAAATCACAACAAAACATCAAAATCAGTTCCACTGACAATCCAGGATGTGCGTGTGTCTGACTCTGCTGTGTACTACTGTGCTATGAGGCCCACAGTGACTGAAACACACTCAACACTCATACAAAAACACATGGTGATGAGCTACACCTTCTGATGGTTGATATTTGCTATATATTGCTTTTTGATTTCTATTAACACTGTGACTGATTAATTTCACTAGTAGTTATTAACCTAAAAACAAATAGTTATAAAATATAAAAATATTACCTGATTGACTATATATTTCACCTACAAATCAGATGCACATTTGTTATTTTTATATTCTTATTTAAAATATTTACAATTTACATACAATTTTAATGAACAAATAACAAATTGTCTTGTCACCTTGTAATAATTTGTGTAGTGCAGAAGAGGGCGACAAGCACTTACTCCAGTAATCATTTTGAAGAGATCTTGAGCTAGCCTGGAAAAATCCAGACCCTAATCTATTAAGATTCAAATTGTGCTCTCGCGAGACCTCTGGATTTCCAGGGTAATCTTGAGCTCCTCTTTGACGAAAATTCTTTCTCTATTTTCATAAACAATGCTTTTTTCAGTCACAGTTTCTTTTTCTATAGATGATTTGGTTACTTATCTCTATAGCACCATGTACACTTGCATTTGTTGATTTCCTAAACTGAAGCATACAGAACTTTCATTTTTGGGTGAACTATCCTTTATTCTGTCAGACTTTTGAGCAATATTTACAGAATAGATTTAACTTAGAAACCACTGAGATAGTGTAGTGTCTAGATGTGCAGCTGAGCTATGAAGGCAACAGTAAGCAAAACACATCCAATCCTCATTTGACATGTTGGTTTAACAACATGGTGACAAACACCTTCCCAGTGGGTGGAGCTCAACTTTGTTTAGAGCTACTAAAGTACAAAATCAGTACAAAAAGTACAAAATCAGACTACTTTGCTTTTTTGGGAACAAATTAAAAATTACATCTCAGCAGTTAAAGAATGTCTGCTTCGATCACATTTTTACTCATTCTTTTTTCATTTTCTTTAGGTATGTAATCAGTTCTTCTATATCCCATCATCTCTATTTCATGACTTTAGTTTTTGGCTACTTAATCATTTCAATATATTTTGTATTTATTTTCAGAATGCCAAGGAGAGGATAGTGTTACTCAGCCAATGACAGTTCAAACTGCTATTGCTGGTGAAATAGTGACTATCAACTGCACATACAAAACCAACGCTTTCCCAACAATTTACTGGTACCAATACAAAGCAAATCAAGCCCCAAAATATATGCTGAAGAGATATTCTGGATCAAGCGATGAGGATGAAGACTTTAAGGAGAGATTTAATGCAAATCTACAAACCTCTTTAACATCAGTTCCACTGATAATCCAGGATGTGCGTGTGTCTGACTCTGCTGTGTACTACTGTGCTCTGCAGCCCACAGTGACTAAAACACACTCAACACTCAAACAAAAACAGAACTTCAAAATATCCACAATTAATTCAACAGACAAATCTAAAAAAGTTCTGTTCCAAATCTGAGGTTTATATCAAGGTTAATTATTGCGACCGACATAATATTAGAATCTAGAAAACATTGCTGATTTAGAATATAACAGTTATATTAAAAATAAAAAATGGAAAGTATGTCATAATTTAATCACCATCATGTCATTTCAAACCAGTATGACTTTTTCTTCTGCTGACCACTAAAAAACATATTTTAAAGAATGTTGATAGTGTAGCTAAACAGTTTAATTGACTTCCGTTGTGGACAAAAAATACAGAGGATGTGAGGGTGAGTAAATGATGACAAATTTCATTCATACAATTCAATTTCATTTGATCATCCACTGAAACAGCAAGTCAAGCATGATAACATTCATCCTGAAGATGGCAATATAAACACATTACTCCTACTGTGCCATGATATGACCTCAAAAGAACCACTCAAACTGCAGAGTAACTAGAAGAAACAGTTTTCATTCAGTCACAGAACACATTTCCCCTTCATCAGTGTCTTTTTCGTCTTGGTCACTATTAAGCAAAATGACTTACCGGGAATGCATTGTATTCATGGTTGTCCTCAAGTATGGTAAGAAATCACAAATATATATAGCAAACTTTTCTGTTTGTTGCATAATGTTTATTTTAAATGCATTATGTTCCTATGTTCTTATGCCTTGACAGGATGCTTTGGCGAGGACACTGTTAATCAAACAAATGAGAAAATAACCGCCACTGAAGGGCAGCAGGTCACTATTAACTGTGAATTTAAAACACTTCAACTAACTCCATACCTTTACTGGTACATTCAGCACTCTAATGGCCTCCCTGAGTACATGCTGATGAGATACAAATTGGGATCAAGCAGTAGTTCTGAATATGAAGACAGATTTGATGCCAGACTGGACTCAAATTCAGTTCCACTGACAATCAAGAATCTGTGTGTGTCTGACTCTGCTGTGTACTACTGTGCTCTGCAGCCCACAGTGACTAAAACACCTTCAAACAATGCACAAAAACATGACACTCTGATATGCAACATATCTTACATGTCAGTTAAGACACAAAAAACACATTCAAATCTTGTTGATTTTAAAGCAAGTATGTATCAAGTAACTGGATTTCATTTGATTATTATATATAACATTCACTAGAGTTCATTCAATCTGCAATGTTCTTTTAATAAACTATATATAGAGATGTAGATGTAAAAACTATTTAATAAACTAGTTTTAAATTGTTTTATTCTCCCTATAAAGATAAAATGCAAGGCACTTTAGAGTAGGAACTCTCACATAAGACACACTTAAGAGGAGGAGGAGTAAAGAGCAGCTCTCCAACATTGAGATAAGGAGCTTCTTCTTTCAGTAAACATGACCTTTTTTCCTACCTGGCAAAGCATCATGTCAACATTTGCAGTAGTCCTATTAATAGAATCTCTTCTAATAGCATTTCAAGGTAAGATTGAACCTAATTATCACTTTAAAGTGGTTTCCGAATTCTTATGCAAATTAGAATTCAGATTTGTTAAAATGTCCATTAATCTTTTGTTTTCAGGTGTTAATGCTGAAGACATCATATTCCCCAACAATGATACAGTAATTGCTAAAGCAGATGAAAAAGTTCTCCTATCTTGTAGCTATACTGGCACAGTTTACGATTTATACTGGTACCGTCAATTCCCTGGATCGGCACCTCAGTTCCTCGTAATGGAATCATCTGGATTCATAACACACGCTACTCCTCAGGTTCCTGGGATAAAAATCGTTAACAGAAAAGTCATTAAACACATGGAGCTGAAGATCTATCCTGCTGCAGTGGCATATTCTGCTCTGTACTACTGTGCTGTGCGGCCCACAGTGAAAGGAAATCCTCTGAGTCCATACAAAAACCACAGTATATTTCTCACCCTCCTTCTACAGATAGAAAAAGGTTTTACTCATTTTAACTTCATATTAATTTGTGATTATAGTTTAAGTGTCAAGACATTTCTTGATTGTAAGAGGGTATTACAAAAGGGGACACTGGCAAAGAACAAATCCACCAAATAGAAATGTAAACAAGTACATCAAATTGTACATGATTATTATTTCTTCAGCTAGAACTTGTGAGAACACATGAACATTTAATGCTCACTGCAGTTTAATTTAATTGTGGGGGTACTGGTTTCAAAAGAACACCTCACATTAGACAGATGTGTGTCCGCTATCCTCCACTTGGGGGAGATGTTTCAACAAATATATACAGCTCCACACTTACACTCAGAACTTCACAAGGAGTTTGAGCATCTCAAGAAGTTCCAGTTAGATTCAAGAGAACATTCTTTACTTCTGGGTGTCTTTTAAATCATGATTACCATGAGAAGCTGTGTGGAAACGCTTTTAATTCTGTTTGCAACTTGCATGGGTATGTACCATATTTCATGCTTGTATTTCACCTACCTGTCAGTTTTATCCTGACAAATTTACTAAAATAATTTACTCTCCTCACAGAATGCAGAGGACAAGACAATGTTAAACAGCCCAAAAGTTTCCAATCAGCATATGAAGAGGAGGATTCAGTAACTTTGGATTGCAAATACAATACTACAAGCTCAAACCCTACTCTGTTCTGGTACAGACAAAATGGCCATGACTCTCCAAAATATATTTTACGCAGACATAAATTTGGAGATGGAGATGAAGCCACTGAATTCAAGGGACGATTTCACTCCAAACATGATTCTACTTCAAGATCAGTTCCTCTGACAATACAAAATCCAAGTGTTTCTGACTCTGCTCTGTACTACTGTGCTCTGCAGCCCACAGTGACAACAGGATATTCAGAGCTTGAACGAAAACCTACTTAAGCTTATAAATTTAATCAAGCAGACATGTCCCCGGTTTACAGACAAGGCTTAAAGGTTTTCTCCACCCCAAAATGAAAATTTTGTTATCATTTACCCCCATGTCGTTCTAAACCCGTAAAAGCTGAGTTCGTCTTCGGAACACAATTTAATATATTTTGGATGATAACCGGAAGGTTTGTAAGACATCAGCCGAAAAGTTATCAGACAAAAAGACATCAGCCGAAAAGTTATCAGAAAAAAAGACATCAGCCGAAACGGACTCAGATTAAAAGTTATCAGACAAAAAGACATCAGCCGAAAAGTTATCAGAAAAAAAGACATCAGCCGAAAAGTTATCAGAAAAAAAGACATCAGCCGAAACGGACTCAGATTAAAAGTTATCACACAAAAAGACATCAGCCGAAAAGTTATCAGACAAAAAGACATCAGCCGAAAAGTTATCAGAAAAAAAGACATCAGCCGAAACGGACTCAGATTAAAAGTTATCACACAAAAAGACATCAGCCGAAAAGTTATCAGACAAAAAGACATCAGCCGAAAAGTTATCAGAAAAAAAGACATCAGCCAAAACGGACTCAGATTAAAAGTTATCAGACAAAAAGACATCAGCCGAAAAGTTATCAGAAAAAAAGACATCAGCCGAAACGGACTCAGATTAAAAGTTATCAGACAAAAAGACATCAGACGAAACAGACTCAGATTAAAAGTAATCAGACAAAAAGGCATCAGCCGAAAAGTTATCAGACAAAAAGGCATCAACCGAAAAGTTATCAGACAAAAAGGCATCAGCCGAAAAGTTATCAGACAAAAAGGCATCAGCCGAAAAGTTATCAGACAAAGAGACATCAGACGAAACGGACTCAGGTGGAGTGTGACGTGTCGCGCTGCCCCGCCCCATATGACGTCACGCGGTTCATAACAAGCAAATTGGTGTGGAACGGTAGTTAGTTGGTTAAAAAAATGTCTCTGTAGTAATGATTCAATTTGGTACTATATCCCCAAAACTATATTTCATAGATTAGGTGGTTTAGATTTTCTTTTAAAATGCAATTTCACCCCTTCTAAATTGCCGATTTCTCTCTCTAATTTTTACCAACAAGCTCTACTTGCTTGGAAACTGTGTTATGTGCACAACTTTTCTCCCCACAAAGAAATTCTGTGGAATAATTCATGTATTTTAATCCGTGGAAAATCTTTATTTATTGACAAGTGGCATGACAGAGGTATTATTTTTGTTTTGGATTTATTTAAAGATGATGGCACTATACTGGAATATGAAGAATTTATGATTTTGTACAATCTTCCTCTGCCAGCAAGATCTTTCAATTCTGTTATCAAAAGTTTGTCTCCAAGTTATGTGCATCTATTTAAAACATACCTTTGTTTTAGTGAGAGAAAAACAACTATGCCCAAACTTTTATTGGATGGAGTTTGTCTCCTTGATAAAAAATGTAACAGTAAGTTTATAAGGCAAATGTTACACTATTCAGTATACTTCCCCTAGATGTAAATTTTTCTGGACTAATTTTGTTGACTGTATACATCGGAAGAAAGCATGGTTACTTCCTGAAAAATTTTGCATTTCTAATAAAATCAGAGAAATTTTTTTTAAGATTTTGCATAATGTTTACCCAACAAACTCCCAAATTGCTTATTTTTTTGATATTTCTAATTTATGTGTATTCTGTAAAGTTGAGGAAGAAACTTTACTTCATTTATTCTATCATTGCAATCAGGTAAAATTTCTTTGGGAGAACTTAAGATGTTATCTATCTTCTTTTGTAAAATTTAATTTAAAATTTACACTAAAAGAAATATTTCTATATTTTTCTTGTAGTGACCATGCTACTGAACTTGTTGTAAATTTTTTTGTTGTGCATTGTAAATTTTTTATTCATAAATCCAAATTTCTTAATATGTTACCTAGATTTGATGTCTTTCTCGCAGAGATTTTGCTTACTGTTCATTCTCTTAAACTTATTGATGATAACAAGAATAACAAGTTTCTTAAGGCATGTGACGATCTTTTTCTTACTGATTGAGGTGCTGTTTTTATTCATTTATTTTCTTTTTATTTCCTCTTATGTTATTGTATTTCTATGCAGTGCTGTTTATTGTTGTTTTCCTTTTTGTCTTGCAATAAAAAAAAAGTTTAAAAAAAAGGTGTGGAACGGTAGATGATGGCAGATGGAGGTAAGTCGCTCATGATATATTTTATTTTAACGATTTTAATTAAATGCTAAACTAATTCAGTTGAACATGCATTTCATGAGTATTGTGTGCACGTTTAAAGGTTTGTAATATTGCAACTAGCTACGTTTAGCTTGTACGTTGGCAAACTGTAGTAAAGTTACCCTTACGAAAAATAACTGCAGGCCACCAGTTGGTCCTGTTTTAGATGTATTTACACATAAAAAAAATTGTATTATCTACAGTGCCTTGCAAAATTATTCACACCCCTTCATTTTGTTCACATTTTGTTATGTTGCTGCCTTATTTTAAACTACTTTAAATTACATTTTTTCACATCAATCTACACTCCCTACTCCATAATGGCAAAGCAAAAAAAAAGAAAAGTTTTTTAACATTTGTGCAAATTTATTAAAAATAAAAACTGAAAAGATCCCGTTGCATAGGTATTCATACCCTTTTCTGGGACACTCAAAATTTAGCTTAGGAGCATTCATATTGCTTCTAGATGTTACTACACTTGGAGTGGAGTTAAACTGTGGCAAATTCAATTGAATGAGTATGATTTAGAAAGACACACACCTCTCAGAAAAGGTCTAACAGCTGAAAATGCATATCAGAGCAAAAACAAAAAAAGTCCTGAGGTCAAGATAACTGCCTGTAGAGCTCAGTGACAGACTTGCGTTAAGGCAATGATCTAGAAAAAAACAGCTGCATTGAAGGTTCACAGAAGCATGTAGCATTATCTATAATGGAAGACGATTGGAAAAAAGGACTGTAAATTTATGTGGGGAAAAACTAATTTAAAGCAGTTAACATAATGCTGCAACAAAACAAAATGTGAAAAAATGAAGGGGTATGTATACTTTTGCAAGGCACTGTACTGTACATAATGATATAGATAATGACTTATTTCCGCCCCCTCGCTTTGCTTGGCCTAACGTTTTAGGTAGCTGCATTATCTGGTTAATTTAATTATTTTTAAAAATGTGTCTTTATATAATACAATTAGGCTACATTTTCATCAAGCAGTCTAATAGCTCGAAATAATTCGCTTTAACTTTAACTTGTTACTCCAGTTTGCCAACGTAAAAGCTAACGTTATGCTAGTTGCGATATTACAAACTTTTAAACATGCACACAATACTCATGAAATGCATGTTCTCCTGTGTGTACAACTGAATTAGTTTAGCATTTAATTAAAATCGTTAAAATAAAATATATCAGGAGCGACTTACCTCCATCTGCCATCATCTACCGTTCCACACCAGTTTGCTTGTTATGAACCGCGTGACGTCATATGGGGCGGGGCAGCGCGACACGTCACACTCCACCTGAGTCCGTTTCCTCTGATGTCTTTTTGTCTGATAACTTTTTGTCTGATGCCTTTTTGTCTGATAACTTTTAATCTGAGTCCGTTTCGTCTGATGTCTTTTTGTCTGATAACTTTTCGGCTGATGCCTTTTTGTCTGATAACTTTTAATCTGAGTCCGTTTCGTCTGATGTCTTTTTGTCTGATAATTTTTAATCTGAGTCCGTTTCGGCAGATGTCTTTTTGTCTGATAACTTTTCGGCTGATGTCTTTTTGTCTGATAACTTTTAATCTGAGTCCGTTTCGGCTGATGTCTTGTCTGATAACTTTTCGGCTGATGTCTTTTTGTGTGATAACTTTTAATCTGAGTCCGTTTTGTCCGATGTCTAATTGTACCAGACCTGACACCTGACGTAGTTTTTCCTGAGACCTGAAGCCTTTCAGTCTGAGGCACGAGGCCGTTTTGTCCTGTGACTGAAGCCTTTTAGTCTGAGGCATGACGCCTTGTCATTGTATGACTGAGGTCTGACGATGTCCTAAAATGTACACCGTAGTACGCCTATCTGAAGGCGAATGCGGATGAGAAAAATGTACAATATCTAAATGAGGATGTCATCATTAAACTTTATGTAACAATTACCTTATTGAATATGAATTTAAATACAATATGTACACCTCATGAATATTTTTAGAATACACATTTCGACATCTATCATCTAACTGTGGATAAGGGAGGATATCAAAGGCATAGACAAAGAATTCCTCCCATCCCCCCTGGCAAATCTAAATTTTAAATGTAATATTTATTATTTATTATTATCTATATAAAAACCTTTGCCTATTATCATACTGTAGTAAAGGGAAAATGTATAGTAAGCAGTCATTATTATCCCTGACTAACAGAACCCAAAGACAAAGTGTCAGCATCATTATTATTAGTCTTTGATAACTTTATGGGTGAAATAAATTATAATTACTCCCTTGATTTCAGACCTCAATGAGCATTCAAATGGAAGCAAGTTACTGTACAGCATGTTTTGTGGACAGTAACATTAATTCAGGGAAAACAAATGTATTCAGATTTTGTGGATATTTATTTATGTACGAGTCTAGAAAGCATGCAAATATTTAATTAGACAGTTTAGTGCAAATACACTCTTTAAAAATAGGTTTCAAAGGGGTGGTTTTTTTTTTTTTTTTTTTTTTTTTTGCCATAGAAGAATAATTTTTGGTTCCCCAAAGACCCTTTCAGTAAACAGTTCTTAAAAGAACCTTTTTGAAGAACATTTAAAAAATCTAATGAACCTTTTTTGAGTATAAAAAACCTTTCCTGCATTTGAAAGGTCCTCTTCATGGAACAATCATTGCCAATAAAGAACCTTTTGTTTTTAAGATTGTAAGGGCAATTTAGAATAAATATCATATGTTTTACTGTGTATGTAAAAGACTAATGCCAGTATTTCCAAGTTGTCCAGTAGAGGATGACATGCTAAACTGTACTTAAAACATACAATTAACTGTTGTAGTACTTGTTAGACCTTATGTTGTCTTCTTAATGGTTTTTTGCTCTTCTTGTGAATGTTGAGAATGTTTTTATCCTCTCTTCCTTAGAGAGATTAAAGATTTTATTTCACATTTTATTTAGTCAGTAATCAGTAGTATATTAGTAAATTCCAGTTCAGAAACTGTCACAGTTTGGTGTTGAAGTTTACTGTAAAAGATTCAAAAGGATGATTGTGTTTTAATGGGGGTGCAGCTTTTAGGGGGAGGTACTATCTGGAGACATCCTCTGCAAGGTTTGCTCTCTAAGTGACAGTTTGTGTTGCAGATGAACTAATCCACTGCAAAATGCTGCTCATCTTTTTACTTTTGTTCTGGACTCTTGCATGTAAGAATTTTATATTTGCATTCTTATATTATTAAATATTTTCATATTATCCATTCTTTTTAGTTGTATTTTTTCTTTTTGGTTTCTTGTTCTTTTTCATTTCATGACAATGGTAATATGATTAAATCTGATTCACAGGTGTCAGCTTTGCAAATGTCATCTCTCCAGTCCAACCTGAGGTGTTTGGGACAGAGGGAGACAATATAACTCTGTCCTGTAACTACTCCTCAGCAGTAAGTCTGCAGTGGTATCGACAATATCCCAGTTCAGCTCCTGAATTTCTTTTGATAATACTACATAGGACAGGGAAAGTTACACAAAAGTCTAAAATTGTAGATCAAGATCCTCGATTCTCTGGAAAACTGAATGAAAAGAAAACCCATGTGGATCTGGAGATTTCCAATGCTAAAGTGACAGACTCTGCAATGTACTACTGTGCCCTGGAGCCCACAGTGACAGGAAACACAACAACACTGTACAAAAACCTGAATTATGTTAATCACCCAGTGGGTAAATTATTAATTAAATAATTACATTATTCAATTATTTAAAAAAAAAAAACTTGCTAAAGAAAAACATTTCTCATGTTTTGATAATTTAGGGTAGTTTTCTGTACATGTAGAATTATATGTGAGAATACATTTTGTTTATACTTCTAAAATGTTCACAGACAAATCAAAACAAAGAAAACCAAGTAAAAGTGTCTCAAACATATTTACCAATCTAGAAATCACATTATTTTAAAACAGACACATGCTGTTCTGAGCTCCAACAGAAGGGGGCAACATAATCTCACAAGTTATGTTTTACAAGCATTTCACTGATGTTCACCATCAGTAATGATGAAGTGCTATCAACACTTCATTTCAAACACTGAATGTAGTGAATGTTGATGTTAATCATTATTAAAATAATACCCTGGTGATCGTCTATATTTACACTTGCTCAGTGTAATTTTAGTAAAGCAAATTCATTAGATCTGTTTGAAATGCAGTTGGAGGGTAAAAGTAAAATAGTGATATATATATAGCGCAAAGAGCCTGTTCTGTGTTTCACAGACCACACCTACATTATAAGTACACAATAAAGCTTTACTCAGTTTCAGTGTATTCAATCACCCATTTATGAAGCCACATTTAGCATAAATTATTAGTTACAGATATCCAATAAATCAGTTTAACAATACTATAAACTAAAACATTTTTCTTAAAAGATTTAAAGCTGACTTGGAAATGGATGCGAGACAAATGCTACTCATGATACTTCTCACAGTTTCTGGTAAATATACTGTATTTTACTTACAACCACAGTAACTTGCAACTTACTGTATTAGAGCACGATATATAACATTATGTGTTTCATTTCAGGTGGGTTTTCTGATAGAATTGGACCAAGAGAAGAAGATACTAATGTAATGAGAGAAGGAGAGTCTGTGACACTGAGCTGCACATTTGAAACAAACAGCAATGATATTTGGCTTTACTGGTACAGACAATATCCAAACAGAGAACCAGAATATATACTGTATAAAGGTGCTCGGTCAAGGAGTGAGGAGGATATACCCGATGGTTTTCAGTCTACTACATCCCAGTCATCCACTGAACTCATTATTAATAGTGTAACTCTGTCAGATACAGCTCTTTATTACTGTGCACTTGAAGTAGCCCAGTGATACAAAATGCAAGAGAAGCTTTACAAAAACTAAACATGAAATTAATGTTTTGAAGAGTCTTTAATCAATCAGTATCAAAACACATCATGTTTTTATAAACCACAAACAGTGAATGTGGTAACAGCTGTGAATTTAGGAGGTTAAAAAAGGTTGCATAAGGGCATGTGAATATACTAAAGCATGCATCACATGGTTTCACATAATCACTTTTATATCTTTTATCCTACATTCTTTAAAATAGAATTTTAAATGATCTGAAATCAATTAAATCCTTGTAAAACAACAACAACAGCATTAAAACAATACAAAAAGCTTATTTATAATTATATTCAAGATTATGAATTTTGTTCTTTGGGTGTCACTTTTATGAATGTCACTCTCTTGGTTTCAGATATGAACCTCAATGAGCATTCAGATGGGCTCAAGTTACTGTACGGCTTGTTCTGTAGACAGTGAAGGTAACATTTCTTAAATAATATTAGTCAGATTTAATGGATATTTTATATGAGCTTAGGAAGCATGCAAACATTTTAAAAACCAAATTAGTGCAAATATAAATTAGGGTGATTTAGAATAAATATTATATGATTTACTGTGTATGTGGGCAAACACACCAGACCAGTGTCAGTGTTTTCAAGTTTTACCAATAGATTGATTGATTGATTGTCATTTTATTTCAAATATGCAAGAAACATGTCAACAAGACAGCAAAAAAAACAACGATCTTCCTATATATATTCTTTTTCTTTCTTTTTTTCTTCTTAGCATATTTGAAAAGGAGTGGGAAGAAGTTTTCACTTTTTTAATCCCACCCCCTCTCACTAAATCATACGGTTAAAGGAAAACAAGTTACTAGTTAGTATTTACTAGAGCTGAAGTATATACATACATATACTGTATACAAACATATACACCCCCAAACATATACACAGATATATACATATACCTGCACATAAATACACACACATATACATACACATCTTTATATATGCAAATATACATACACATATACAAACATACCCACATACATAATACATACAAATTTCCATATATACATAAACATCCATATGCCCTATTCACAAGTCTTCATCCATAAATGCTCAAACAGCACAAGCATGAACATACATAGATGCACAAACAGCCACAACATCTCCACCTTACCACCCAATTTCATACTTATACTGCTGGAAAACCATCTGTTTATACCTTTTTTTGAACTGTATTATGTTTGGACATTGCTTTAACTCCACATTCAAACTGTTCCATAGCCTCACCCCACAAATTGATAAGCTGAAACCTCTTATAGTTGTTCTGTTTCTAAGCCTTTTGAAATTAAATTGTCCCCTTAAAGTATAATGCCCCTCTTTTAAATCAAATAATTGTTGAATATTCCCTGGAAGCTTATTACTTTTAACCTTATGCATTATTTGTAAAGTTTGATATTGTACAATGTCAGTAAATTTCAACATTTTTGACTGTAAAAAAAGTGAATGAGTATGATCCAGGTATCCAACCTTGTGAATGATTCGCACTGCTCTTTTTTGAAGAACAGTTAATGGGTACAGTGTGCTCTTATAATTATTGCCCCAGACTTCAACACAGTAGGTTAAATATGGTAATACTAGTGAACAGTAGAGAATGCGGAGTGAGTTATGATCAAGAAATGATTTTGCTTTATTAATTACTGAGATGTTCCTTGATACTTTATTTTGAAGATGTTTAATATGTGATTTCCAATTCATTTGATCATCAATAGTAACTCCAAGGAATTTTATTTCAGATACTCTCTCAATAACCACCCCGTCAATTGCTATATGTACCTTATCATTTCTATAATTTCCAAACAGCATAAATTTTGTCTTAGACAAGTTTAAAGACAATTTATTATAATCAAACCATGTTTTTAATTTGATCATTTCTTTCATAATGACCTCCTGCAATTGCCTTAAATCATTTCCTGAACAAAAAATATTAGTGTCATCAGCGAATAGAACTAATTTCAATATCTTAGATGCCTTACACATATCATTGATATATAAAATAAACAATTTTGGCCCCAGTACTGACCCCTGGGGGACCCCACAAGCAATGTCCAGACATGAAGAACAGCAATCCCCCAATTTCACAAACTGACGCCTCATATTTAGATAACTCTTGATCCAATCTAGTACTACTCCCCTGATGCCATACGACCGTTCTAATTTAAAAATTAATAGATCATGATCAATTGTGTCAAATGCTTTTTTTAAATCAATAAATAATCCTAGTGAAAAATGTTTCTTATCAATTGCATTTGTGATTTCCTCTACAGATTCAATTAATGCAAGAGATGTGGATCTATTTGAACGAAAACCATATTGACTTTCAGCTAGTAGCTGGTGCTTTTCTAAAAATGCATCTAATCTGCTATTAAATAGTTTTTCTAGTATTTTTGAGAACTGTGGTAGTAAAGAAACTGGCCTATAGTTTGTGAAGTGGTGTTTGCTCCCGGTTTTAAACAGAGGTATAACTTTGGCTATTTTCATTGCATCTGGAAAGGTGCCAGTTTGAAAAGATAAATTACATATATAAGTTAGTGGTTTTAAAATTCCCATAATGACCTGTTTTATTAATGCCATATCAATTCCATTCCAATCAGTGGAGAATTTGTTTTTACAATTGTTAACAATATCTAAAATTTCCATTTCCTCCACACCACACAAAAACATTGAGTTAGGAATTCTCTCCAACAGCTCCTCCATTTCCCTACCAGCTGCCCCAGGATCTGGGATTTTGTCAGCAAGACCAGGCCCCACACTGACAAAAAATTTGTTAAAGCTATTGGCAACATCTTCAGTATTATAGATTTCTTTACCATCATCAATAAAGTACTTGGGATAGTTGGTTGATGTATCACCATTTCTTATTAAACTGTTTAATGTTTTCCAAATTCCTTTAGTGTTATTTTTATTATCATTTAGTAATTTCTTATAATAATCCTTCTTATTTTTTCTTATAATACTAGTTAACTTATTCTTATAATTTTTATATCTGATTTCAGCTTCTTTTGTTTTCACACTTACAAATTCTCTGTAAAGAGTGTTTTTCTTTTTACAGGCATTTTGTAATCCCTTTGTGATCCATGGACAACCAGCATTATTTTTTTTATTCAACTCTCTTAATGGACAATTCTTATCATACAATGCACTAAACATTTCTAGAAAGGTCTCATAAGCACTATTAACGTCCCCAATTTCATAAATTACATCCCAACTCTGCCCAAGCAAATCATGATTAAATGAATTGATAGATTCTTCTGACCTTATTCTTTTGTATTGAGTTTGTTTGGACCAGTCTAATCTTTTTGTCAAGTAATTTCCACCAAATACCAGAAAGACTGGCAGGTGATCAGTAATATCTTTGATCAATAGCCCACTCACTGTTTTATTCTCAATATCATTAGTAAATATATTGTCGATTAGTGTAGCTGAGTGGGATGTAATTCGGCTGGGTCTGGTGATTTTTGGAAATAGGCTCAAACTATACATTGTATCGATGAAATCATCAATAGCTTTAACTTTGCAGGGATTTAACAGGTCAATGTTAAAATCTCCACAAATAAAAACAGCTTTATTACTTTTATTTGAAAACATGCCCTCTATCCACTGTGTAAAATCATAAATGTTAGTACCTGGCGCTCTATAAACACAACTTATAATGACATTTCTACTTTTCTCCATGCACAGTTCGATTGATAAGCATTCAAGTAAGTTGTCAACCACAGTTGTCATATCATGTAGAACTTTGAATCTCAGAGTGTTATCCACATAAATCGCAACACCTCCACCGCCCTTATTTTGCCTGTTTACATTAATAAGTTCATAACCATCCAGTTCAAAATCTGCCACAGTTTCGCTGTTAATCCAAGTCTCTGACATTGCAATGATGTCTATAGCAATGTCTATAGCAATAGACATGTTAAAATGTATGTAATACATAGAATTGACTGTTTTAGTGTTGTTACATGCTTTGTGTTATCCTCTGTTCTGAACCAATGATGATTAATAAGTGCTATCAGGACTTTATTCCAAACACTGAATGTAGTGAATGTTGACTTATCATTATTAAAATAGTAACCTATATATTTTCACTTGTTCAGTGTAATTTTGGTAAAGCAAATTCATTAGATCTGTCTGAAATGCAGTTACATGGTACTGGTCAAAAAGTGATATATACACTGTAACCAATTTTTGTAATTTGAACAGTATTTTACTGTAATATCTACAGTAAGATATAGGGATGGGAATTGATAAGATTTTTACGATTCCAATTCCATTTTCGATTCTGCTTAACGATTCGATTCTTTATCGATTCCCTTATCGATTCTCATCTGGAAGAAAAGGGACAACAAATTGTTGATTAGCATAGTTAAACTGTCTCTGTTTGGGGCTTTGTACTTAGGGCTGAGAATCTTTGTCATCTCCCTAGAAAATATATAATGGGAATGAATGAGTCCTGCAGCTTTATTAGCCGAGGACATGCTAACGTTGTTGCTGCTGCTGCCGCTGCTGGGTTGAGAACTGTTAGTCCGGAGCGGATCAAAAACGTAACATTCTTTTATTGTTATTGCATGCTGTGTGCGCAAATGTTTTAGCATGTTAGTGGTATTTCCTCCCTTTGAGGAAATATCTACGCTGCGAGTATTGCAAGTTGCCCTATTTTCGTCTTTTTTGGTGAAATACTACCAGACTTTTGAGCGTTCGTTCCGCTTAGGCGCCAGTGCTTATTGACTGAGCGTAAGCTACGCAATGCGCGTGATGACGTCATTCGTGCCCACTGGAATCGTTAAGGGAATCGTTTGCAAATTTTGCAAACGATTCGATGGAATTGAAACACTGGGAACCGGTTCTCAACAAGAACCGGTTTTCGATTCCCATCCCTAGTAAGATACTGTAAAATGTATATACAGTATTTTACTGTAAACTGCAAAGGATTATGGGAAAATATATGATCACTACTGTAATTATCCACTACTGTAAATCCGTTTACAGTAAACTACTGTAAATTTACAGTAGTGAACTTGCCCGCGAAAAATTGACCAATGGCAAGGGCGATTTTTTTTCTCTCCTGCTGAGAGGAAGTGGCGGTAAAAAGGACAAAAGGAGAAATGTTGCACCAATAACTTGACAAAAAGGTTAGTATATTATTTGTGTTTTATGAAAAACTGAACAATTTTAAGATGTTTTCACTTGTTAACAGCAAACTAACAATATTCATCGTGTTTTTCATGTCGGTAGCCTTTTTTTCTGACTGACGGCCGGGGCGCCGCCATAACGGTGAAAACATGGACTGGTGAGTAACTTAAGGTGACATATATTAGTCGAAATAAACTTTAGTGAAACCGAGAAACGCGTTTGTATATTGTGCTGCCCTTTAATGCAAGTTAGCTCGTCTGACGAGCCCTTAACGTTACTCAAGCTTAACGGCGAACTGAGGTGAAATACTGAGGTAACGTAAAGTGCGTTAAGCAACACCGCTTTTTCTGTGGAGATTTTAAATAGTATTTTCAAGCCCTTCTTTTGCTTGTTATTTTCAAGTTTCTGGTCTGGATGTCGTCTGTAACGTCGGAGGTGTATTTTGGATCTTCTTCTTGTGAATGACTGCCATAGTATCGACGATAACATGAACTGGTAAGCTAATAATGTCCATAAGCCGAAGTTGACAAACTCAACGTTAGTCACAGAGCAGCATAATATCGTTTCAACGCTGCTTCTTTATAGCTGGCGAGGTAATTCTCTTCAAATGATGTTTAAGTAAGAAATGTGTGTATCAATGTCGTATGTAACTTTATAGACGGTCCCTAAATTCAGTGACAGACGTGACATAAACAGCGCGCTAACATGAAACACTGAGGTAAAGCTGAAACACCGCGGTTAAGTGCTTCTTTTGTGTTTTATTTTCAAGTTTGTGGTCTCGTGGTCATGTCGTCTGCATCAGAGGTGTATTAGAGCCTTTTCTGGTGATTGCCGTCGTCGCAGTGCAAACAACAGGTAACGTTAAGCTTTTGCTTTCGTCAACTTAACTAATGTTAACGTTACTAAATTAGCCACAGGCTGCTGTTCTCCACTAACTCACAGAACGGGTTAACATTTTAAAGAGAGTAACGGGCTAGCAATATATTAATATAGCAAGTTTTGCTAATAAATATTATAAATGTTTATTTTATTAAAAATCTAAATTGTATTACTGTACAGTAGTTGTCTTTTCTGATCATAAACTATAGTAACACTAAAAGGGTGTTGTGACACTGTCTGTTACAGGAGATTTCTCTAAGCACAAACTGGATGCTGACCATCAAGGGCAGAATCATCATACAGCTGTCCATTTTACAGAGATGCAGAATAAGGTAACCTAAAACATATTTTGTTTTACATTGCATTTACATTCATGCATTTTTCAGATGCTTTTATCCTAAGCAAGTTATATTGTATTTAAAGTACACATTTGTAAGGTATTTATTTCCTGGGAATGTTTTTTATTACCATGTCTTTTCACATCAAGATTGAGTTTGCATGCGCATTAAAATTATTTCTATTAAACCAGCATTTAAACAGCAAAATGCAGCTGCTTCAGGTATCTTTACCTTACTGTAACCTTTAAATTCATAATAGCAATCTTACTGTCTGTCAATTTAGATTATTGTTACTGTAAAACAACAAATATAGATTTTTAATCATAGTAGGCCTATTATATGCACAGACTTTCTAGGAAACACACACACCTGTTTAGAATGTTTATATGAACAGATTGGTTAGCATTTAGCATGGTCTGTGGCAGACTTTACTAAGTGTCAGGGCAACAAAATTCAATAAACAAGAATGTAATATTAAGTGATTTAAATCAAGAAGAAAATATTGTCTTTTTGCTCCATTTAGTAAAAACGGTTCTTAACAAAGCCATGTTGTGCATCTCTGCACACAGCAGTGTTTCATTACTGAATGAATTTACCTTTTTTAAACACCTAGAATCAGTGACTTACTGACCCATTCATAAAATTCTTTATAAAAAATTTCAAGAAAAAGTTTCTTCAGTTTTTTTTCTTACTACTGCGTTCGTATGTAGTATATAATTTTTTTTTAAAATGCATACAGCATTAAGTTTGACAGTTGAGGCAAATTCTTTAAACACTGTTTTTTTTGTGCTTGCAGGTTCGTTCAGACAGTCAACCTTTGTGGCAGCAAATGCATTGACAGTCACAGATCAGATGGACTTCTGGAAAGAGGGTGCAAACAGCAAGCATCAGCCTGAATCCCATTCTGCCGTTTCTCATCAGAGAGCTTGTCAACTTTGACTCAAAATTACTAAAATTTAACACAACACAAACACATTTTTACTGTATGATTTTATTTTATTTACACTACCAGACAAAGCTTTTGAACAGTAAGATTTTAAATGTTTTTAAAGTAGGTCTCTTCTGCTCACTAAGCCTGCATTCATTTGATCCAAAGTACAGCAAAAACAATACACTTTTGAACCATTTTTATTATTTAAAATAACTGTTTTCTTTTTGAATATATTTTAAAATGTAATTTATTGCTGTGATCAAAGCTTAATTTTTAGCATCATTACTGCAGTCACATGATCCTTCAGAAATCATTCTAATAATTTGATTTTCTGCTCAAAAACTATTATTATGATGTTGCTGAAATTATTATAATGCTAAAAACAGTGGAGTACATTTTTTTCAGGTTTCTTTGATGAATAGAAAGTTCAGATAAACAGCATTTATCTGAAATAGAAATAGTTTGTAACATTATGAATGTCTTTATTATCACTTTTGATCAATTTAAATCATCCTTGCTAAATAATATCTTTCTATTCATCAAAGAATCCTGAAAAATCTAAAAATTAAATAAAATGTTTATCAGCATACAGTACTAGAATGATTTCTGAAGGATCATGTGATACTGAAGACGAGTAATGATGCTGAAAATTCAGCTTTGATCAAAGGAATAAATTAAATTTGGATCAAATTAATGCAGGCTTGGTAAGCAGAAGAGAATTCTTTAAAAAAATCTTAGTGTTCAAAAACTTATGACTGGTAGTATACTTACTTATTTTTGCTTTTCAGTATGTGTATGTTTGCCATGATACAAAGTCTCTGTACTTTTAAAAAGAAAATGTTCAACAATTAAAAAGAATATTATCAGAACTAATGCTTATGAGTTATTGTGATTTTTATGGGGTTGGGGTGGTAAAAATCTTGAATTACAGTGCTGTAGGTTAATTGGATTGTTTTTACAGGTAAAAAATGTTTAAAATAAATGAAAATAAACTCTATAGTACTGATACTGTAATTGAAAATACAGTAAAAATACTGTAATTGAAGATACAGTAAAAACACTGTAAATGAAATTACAGTAAAAATACTGTAAATGAAATTACAGTAAAGACCATTTAGTACTGTAAATGCACTTACAGTAATAATACTGTAAACATTTTTACAGTAACTTACTGGCATCCAGCTGCCAGTAAGTTACTGTAAAATTTACAGCAAACTTTTTACAGTGTACTGTTCAGTGGTGTTCTGTGTTTTACTGACCACACCTACTTCGGTACACAATAAAACTTCTCTCAGTCTCAGTGTATTCAGCCACCCATTAGCTACTCTCACATTTTTATTCATTTTATGAAGCCACATTCGGTATACTTTATTAGTTACATTTTTCTTAAAAAAATTAAAACTGATTAGGGGGAAATGGAGGAGAGACAAATGCTCATTATACTTCTCACAATTTCAGGTAAATATACTGTACTTTATTCATAACTACATAACTCGCAACTTACACTAATTCTGTATTAGATCATGATATATAATATTATGTATTTTATTTCAGGTGGATTTGCTGATACAATTGGACCAAGAGAGGGAGATACTAATATAATCAGAGAAGAAGGAGAGTCTGTGACACTGAGCTGCACATATGAAACAAACAGCAATAATATTTTGCTTTACTGGTACAGACAATATCCAAACAGAGAACCACATTATATACTGTATAAAGGTGCTCGATCATGGAGCAGTTATAAGGATATACCAGATGGGTTTCAATCAACTACATCCCAGTCATCCACTGAACTTACTATTGTAAAAGCAGCTCTGTCAGATTCAGCACTCTATTACTGTGCTCTAAGAGTAGGAGCCCAGTGATACAAAATACCAGAGAGTCTTTACAAAAACTTACACTAAATTAATGCTTTGAAGAGTCTTTAATCAATCAGTATCAAAACACATCATGTTTTTATAAACCACAAACAGGGAATGTGGTAACAGCTGTGAATTTGGGAGGTAAAGGGGTTACAAAAGGGCATGTGAATATAATTTAGCATGTATTGCATATTTTTCTCATGTTGGCTTGTTTGTTATCTTTTCTCATATCATTTTGTATAAGAAACTTCATTAAAACTATAGGATCTCACATGTATGAGCCAAATGGTAATACAATACTGGCAATGAGTAGCAAAATACATAAAAGGGTTATCAAAAAACACAATTAAAAGAAATAAGCATATATTTAAAGTACTATGCAGGCTCAGCATCTTTTCGTAGGTGCTTCAGATTTAACTTTCAAGACAGGAGGAGGAGTTTAGCACACATGCTACACAGCATACAGCTGAGTAAAGATGAACATCACACAACACTGTGTGGAGCAACTGCTCTGTTTTTAGCTTGTTCTTAGTTCAGTGAGTGAATATGTTGCTCTATATTATTATACTGCTGGCATCAACTGAAGGTATAATTTTGTAAATGTTAAAGCATTTTATTCCAACTGAAGTGTTTGAAAACTGCCTTTAATGTCACTTTCATTTGCAGGTTCCAGAGTCTCAGAAGTCATCACTCCAAAAAGTGACAGGGAATTTGCTCTTGAAGGTCACAATGTGACACTCTCCTGTAACTACAGCGGTTCTGCTCGTGGTGTTCACTGGTATCGCCAATATGCAAGTTCACCGTTACAGTTCCTCATATTGGAAGATTCAGGGGCAATAATTCAAGCTAATCCACCTGTTCCAGGAATAAACATCAATCACAGAAAAACAGAAATCCATGTGGATCTGGAGATCTCCTCAGCTAAAATGTCAGACTCTGCTCTGTACTACTGTGCTCTGCAGCCCACAGTGACAGGAAACACTATGACACTGTACAAAAACAGTTTTCAGGCTTACCTTGATAGAAATGTACAAACCAATGCACAGAAAATTGAGTTTTGTATATGGATTGGAAATGGCAAAAACTTGCACTTTGTTCACATATCTTTGTTTATTCTTTTGAGAGCTTATCTAATATTTATAGATTGGAAACAGATAGAAAATCGACAAGCTTGTGTCGCAGGTCTATGAAGGTTTTGCCCTCCAGGTTTTCGAGACAGTCACATAACCGAAAACTAAGAATTGAAATCTTATATAATGATCATCATGAACACATCTGCTGTAGGGTCAGAGAGAGATGAACTGCTTCATGAATTTAAGACTGTTGTTTTAAGGGGAGGAGCTAGATACAACCTCTACTAGACAATGAATGAATGTTTACTTCAGTAACAGTTTGTCCTGCGGATGCACTTAAACATCATCCTGAAAATGATGCTGTTTGCTTTGGCTTTGTTCTGTTGTCTTCCATGTGAGTATCCCAACCCACAGACCCTTAATTTTCTATTTTCTTGTCATTTTCATGTTTTTGTTGTTGAAATGTTATCTTGAACAATAAACATGAGCGAGGATATACATGAACGAGGATATACATTTCAAGTGTGTTTTTATTTCCTCCATTTTTTAAAACTATAAATTTACGGTTTAAATGCAGGTTCCAGAGCGGCAGAAGTCATCACACCATACAGTGATTATCAGTTTGCTGTTGAGGGTGAGAGCGTGACACTCTCTTGTAGCTACACTGCTTCTGTTCGAGGTCTTCACTGGTATCGTCAATACGCAGGTTCACCACCAAAGTTCCTCATAATGGATTCTTACGGGGCAGTTATTAAAGCTAATCCTCCAATTGCTGGAGTCTCAATCAATCACAGAAAAGACAACAGTAGTGTGGATCTGAAGATCTCCTCTGCTGCTGTCACTGACTCCGCTCTCTACTACTGTGCTTTGGAGCCCACAGTGAAAGGAAATCCACGGCATGCTGTACAAAAAGCTGTTTAAATAAGACTGAAAGCTAGAAGTGGGGATGAGGGTTTTTCTTTTTCAAAATTACACACGTACTTCTTATAAATTTCTTATATTAGAAGATCCTTAAGAAACTGTCATACTGTGAAAATGTTCTGTGGAAGAAAGATTAATATGTTTATGAGGAAATAAATCATGTTTTATGCATAACATGTGTAAGCACAACAATCAAATGACTGTAACTGAAAGTAAATATCAATACAAGAAACTCAAACACATTTACCATTTAAAGCAGACTAACACAAATGGACAAAACATGCTGTTCTGAGCTCCAACAGAAGAGGGCAACATTATCTCACAAGCTATTTTATTCACAGTAAATAAGCACCTGACTTCTATAAGAAACACCATTTGAAAGCACATAACATGTTTCATATTTCACTAACCCACACCCACATTATTCATTCACAACTGAACTTCACTCAGTCTCAGTGTATTCATTTAACCATATCAGCTACTCTCATATTTTATTAATTTTATAAAGACACATTCAGCATAAATTGTAACTAATAAATCTAATCTAAGATAATAATGAGTGAATTTAATACGTACTAGAAAGTAAAAATCTGATCTTTAAAGTGCACTTCAGTTAAGATGAAGAAGAGGCAGATGCTACTCATGATGCTCATCACAGTTTCAGGTAAATATACATTTAATCACAATTAATTATATTTTGTGAATAAATTAATTAAATCTAATATCTTTGTTATTGAATTTTATCATATTTGTTTTAAAATATGATTCACTGCATTTCAGGTGGATTTGCTGATAAAATTGGACCAAGAGAAGAAGACACTAATATAATCAGAGAAGAAGGAGAGTCTGTGACAATGAGCTGCACATTTGAAACAAACAGCAATAATATTTGGCTTAACTGGTACAGACAATATCCAAACAGAGAACCAGAATATATACTGTTTAAAGGCGCTCGATCAAAGAGCAGTGAGAAGGATATACCTGATGGTTTTCAGGCAACTACATCCCACTCTTCCACTGAATTCATTATTAACAGTGTAACTCTGTCAGATTCAGCTCTCTATTACTGTGCACTTGAAGTAGCCCAGTGATACAAAATCCCTGAGACACTTTACAAAAACTCACACAATATTAATGCTTTGAAGAGTCTTTAATCAATCAGTATCAAAACACATCATGTTTTTATAAACCACAAACAGTGAATGTGGTAACAGCTGTGAATTTACGAGGTTAAAATGTTTGCATAAGGGCATGTGAATATGATTTAACAAGCATCACATGGTTTCTTATGATCACTTTTATATATTTTTTCCTAAAAAAGGATATCATTTAAAATGATTTGAAATCAAATAAATACTTGTAAAACAAAACAAAACAAAACAAAAAAACATTAAAACAACACAAAAATCTTATTTATAATTATATTCAATATTATGAATTTTGTTCTTTGGGTGTCACTTTTATGAATGCCACTTTCTTGGTTTCAGATATGAACCTCATTGAGCATTCAGATGGGCTCAGGTAACTGTACGGATTGTTCTGTAGTGAAGTTCATACGATCATTTATTATTTTGGAAAAACTAAATTATTCAGATTTTATGGATATTTCATATGAGCTTAGGAAGCATACAAACATTTCAATAACCAGTTCAGTGCAAATAAATAAGGGTGATTTAGAATAAATATTATATGATTTACTGTGTATGTAGGCAAACACACCAGACCAGTGTCAGTGTTTTCATGTTTAACCAATAGAGGACGACATGCTAAAATGTACGTAATACATAGAAATGACTGTTTTAGCATTGTTACACGCTTTGTGTTATCCTCCTGATGGTTTTAGCCGTACTTTTAGAATTATGCAATAAAATCAACTTTAAAAGTAAATTCTAAAAGATAAGATTTTATTTCACATTTTATTTAATCTGTAGTCAGCAGTATGTTGGTGAATTCCAGGTCAGGAATTGTCACAGTTCGGTTTGAAGTGTTGAAGTTTGCTGTACAAGATTCAAAATGATGATTGTGTTTTAAGGGGAGTGCAGTTTTTTGGGGAGGTGCTATTTGGAGACATCCTCTTCTAGACAATGGGAGTTTGCTGTCTTACAGTCTGTGCAGCAAAACTAATCCACATCAAAATGGGGCTCAGCTTTTTAATTTTGTTCTGCACCCTTGCATGTAAGAATTAAATTCATTCTTATATTTTATATTTTCATAATTCCTGTTCTATTCAATTGTCTTTTTGTTTTCCATGCTTTTTTATTTCATGACAATGGAGTTAATATGATTAAATCTGATTCACAGATGTCAGTTTTGGGAATGTCATCACACCAGTCCGACCTGAGGTGTTTGGGACAGAGGGGGACAATATAATTCTGTCCTGTAACTACTCCTCAGCAGTTAGTCTGCAGTGGTATCGACAATATCCCGGTTCAGCTCCTGAATTTCTTTTGATAATACTACATGGGACTGGGAAAGTTTCACAAAAGTCAAAAATCGTTGATGTAGATCCTCGGTTCTCTGGAAAACTGAATGAAAAGAAAACCAATGTGAATCTGGAGATCTCCTCTGCTAAAGTGACAGACTCTGCAATGTACTACTGTGCCCTGACGCCCACAGTGACAGGAAACCCAACAACACTGTACAAAAACCTGACTTATGTTAATCATCCAGCGGGTTAATTTTTAAGAATCCAGTACATTTCTGCAAACTTTTGTTTATGGTAGAAAAAAAAAGTAACTTCAATAACTTGCTAAAGAAAATCTTTTCTCATGCTTTGACAAATCATTCAAGATAGTTTTCTGTAGAACTTGTGGAATTATATGTGAGGATACATTTTATTTATACTTTTAATAGTTCAAATCAATTAAAACACAGAAAACAAAGCGGCTCAAACATGTTTACCAATCTAGAAACCACTTTATTTGGAAATAGAAACATGCTGTTCTGAGCTCCAACAGAAGAGGGCAACATAATCTTACAAGTTATGTTTCACAAGCATTTCACTGAAGTTCACCAATGAACCAATGATAATTAAGAAGTGTTATCAACACTTCATCTTAAACACTGAATGTAGTGAAAGTCGACTAATAATTAGTAAAGTATACCCTGATGTAAATCTATAGTTTCACTTCATCTGTGTTATTTTGCTAAAGCAAATTCATTACTTCAGTTTGAAATGCAGTTAGATGGCAAGGGTAAAGGACTAGTGATATATACTGTAGTGCCTAGAGCATGTTCTGTTTCACAGACCACACCTACATTATTAGTACACAATAAAACTTCACACAGTCTCAGTGTATTGAGTCATTTTATGAAGTCACATTCAGTATAATTTATTAGTTACAAATGTCCAATAAATCAGTTTAACAATACTATAAACTATTTTTTCTTTTAAAAAAAATTAAGCTAACTTGGAGAAAATGGGGGAGAGACAAATGCTGCTTATGATATTTCTTACAGTTTCAGGTAAATATACAGTATTTTATTCACAACTACAGTAATTCATGACTTACACTAATTCTGCATTAGATCACAAAATATTTGTTATATTATGCATATTTCATTTTAGGTGGATTTGCTGATAGAATTGGACCAAGAGAATCAGATACTAATACAATCAGAGAAGAAGGAGAGTCTGTGAAACTGAGCTGCACATATGAAACAAGCAGCAGTGCTATTTTGCTTTACTGGTACAGACAATATCCAAACAGAGAACCAGAATATATACTGTATAAAGGTGCTCAATCATGGAGCAGTGAGGAGGATATACCTGATGGTTTTAAATCAACCACATCCCAGTCATCCACTGAACTCACTATTGTAAAAGCAGCTCTGTCAGATTCAGCTCTTTATTATTGTGCTCTAAGAGTAGGAGCCCAGTGATACAAAATGCCTAAAAAGCTTTACAAAAACTCACACAAAATTAATGCTTTGAAGCGTCTTTTATCAAGCAGTATCAAAACACATTGTGTTTTTATGAACCACAAATAGAGAATGTGGTAACAGCTGTGAATTTAGGAGGTAACAACAAGGGATAAGGACGTGTGAATACAATTTAGCATGTATTGTTTGTGAGGTTATCACTTTTCTCATATTGTATTCGAAGACCACATATTGGCAATGAGCAGCAAAATTAAAAACAAATAAGTTATCAAAAACAAAACAAAAAATAAAATAAATGAATATATATTTAAACAGCTATGCATGCTCAGCATCTTTTCTTAGATGTTTCAGTTTTAATGTCAAGAAAGGAGGAGGAGTTGAGCATAGACACTATATAGAATACAGCTGGGTAAAGATGAACATCACACAACACTGTGTGGAGCAGCTGCTCTGTTTTTAGCTTGTTCTTACTAGTTCAGTGAATGATCATGTTGATCTATATTATTATACTGCTGGCATCAACTGACGGTATAATCTTAAAGATAAAAATTATTATTTTTAATCAGAAGTGTTTAAAAATTGTGTTTAACGCCACTTTCATCCACAGGTTCCAGAGCCTCAGAAGTCATCACTCCAAAAAGTGACAGGGAATTTGCTCTTGAAGGTCACAATGTGACACTCTCCTGTAACTACAGCGGTTCTGCTCGTGGTGTTCAATGGTATCGCCAATATGCAAGTTCACCACCACAGTTTCTGATATTGGAAGATTCAGGGGTAAAAACTCCAGCTAATCCACCTGTTCCAGGAATAGACATCAATCACAGAAAAAGAGAAAGCCATGTGGATCTGGAGATCTCCTCTGTTAAAGTGTCAGACTCTGCTGTGTACTACTGTGCTCTGCGGCCCACAGTGACAGGAAACACTATAACACTGTACAAAAAGAGTTTTCATATGCTTATCAAGTCTTGATAGAAATGTACAAACCACAACTGGACTCAAAAAGTCAAAAAGAGAGACATAATAACTGCTAGTAGTGTAATTAACATATTGTTAGAGTAAACTGACTTTACTTGTATAGACAGTAACTCAGAATAGACTTCTTAAACTACATAATGCAACTACTAGAATCAATGAAACAATTGGTTTCAGTCAATAATGTCAAGCATTACTATAAAAATATATATATATCTCATATACAACTCAAAACAATTTTAATATTATTATAGGCCATGATCTCACATCTTTTTTTAAACCAACCTGCTATGTGCTGCACCTGCAACAGCTAATAAACATAACAATTACAATACAATTTAAATATAAATATCTATTTTGTGTTTTGTTAAATGAATGAAATAATCATACTCAGATGGTATATTATCAAAAACACATCCGCTGTAGACTGAATTTAGAACTGTTGTTTTAAGGGGAGGTGCTAGAGACAACCTCTGCTAGACAAAGAATGAATGTTTACTTCAGTAACAGTTTGTCCTGCAGATGCACTTAAACATCATCCTGAAAAAAATGCTGTTTGCCTTGGCTTTGTTCTGTTGTCTTGCATGCAAGTATTACATTTCATCCCTGAAATCCTGCTTATTTCTGCTTATTTGTATGTTTTTGCTGTTAAAATTTTGTCAAATGTTGATCATCTCATCTGCAGGTGTCAGTTTGGGGGATGTCATCACACCAGTTGAAACTCAATTGTCTGAGACAGAAGGGAACATTGCAAGTCTTTCCTGCAGCTATTCCTCAGCAAGAAGTTTATTTTGGTATCGCCAATATTCTGGATCGGCTCCTGAATTTCTTTTAATGATTCTTCACGCCACTGGGGAAGTTTTGCAAAAATCCAAAGCTGTTACTCAAGATCCTCGATTTTCTGCAAAACTGAATGAAAAGAAAACTCACGTGGATCTGGAGATCTCCCCTGCTAAAGTGACAGACTCTGCTCTTTACTACTGTGCCCTGGAGCCCACAGTGACAGGAAAATAAACTACACTGTACAAAAACCTCCCTGTGTTTTGGGAAAGTATTAAAGCAAGGTAGAAAGGATATTTCTACTGATATCCTACTATTCAATGTATATAAAAATGTAGCTAACCAACAAATAAATGAATAATACAAACTCTTGCTTAACATGTTTTTATATCGTAACTCAATCAATATAACATTAAATAGTCTTAAAATAGTTAAATAGTCTTCAAACGTAATTGTAAGCAACATAAATATGCTTTCTGCAAATCTGGGTAAATACTGCTATAAAATTCTCATTTCCATCTACCATGCAAAATCTATGTCAAGTGCAAATAAGATTAAAGTTAAAATATGTTACTAAATGGTTGAAGCTTGTAACATATCTGTATCTATTTAATAATATTCTTTATTATTTTATTCAATATGTGGGGCTGTTTGATTAATAATATTTAAAAAGTCTTGTCTGTCATATATTGTGTGAGATGAGGGTTGAATAGTGTCAATCTGAGTAGGAGGAGTTTAGCACATGCATAGCGAAATACAATAAGACTGTCAACATTTCACAAGCTTCTGTTTCTGATGTTTCTGTGTCTCCAGTTCAAACCTGATTATTGTGCCAACATGTTGATCCTTTTAATTATATTACTATCATCAGCTCAAGGTAGGATATTGTTGCATATGCATATGTTTTGTATTTTAATTTAGTTTTCTTATTTAAGAAAAGTAAGATTTAAAAGAGCATGTCAATTAATTTTCTTTCTCTCTTTTTTTAATTTGAAATCTATGTTAAATGCAGGTTCCAAAGCAGCAGAAGTCATCACACCATACAGTGCTTATCACTTTGCTGTTGAGGGTGAGAGCGTGACACTCTCTTGTAGCTACACTGGTTCAGTTCGAGGTCTTCACTGGTATCGCCAATACGCAGGTTTACCACCAAAATTCCTCATAATGGATTATTATGGGACAGTTACTAAAGCTGATCCTCCAGTTCCTGGAATCTCAATCTATCACAGAAAAGACAACAGTAGTGTGGATCTGAAGATTTCTTCTGCTGCTGTAACTGACTCTGCACTGTACTACTGTGCTTTGGAGCCCACAGTGAAAGGAAATCCACTGAATGCTGTACAAAAAGCTGTTTAGGTGACAAACAGGGCTGAGGTTTTATGCACAGTGAAAAATCACACAGATACTTCAGATAAAAGTTCTTATATTAGTAGATCCTTACAAATCTGTCATACTGTTAAAATATTCTGTGGCCAAAAGTGGAAGACAGATTATCAATTTTATGAGGACATAAAGCATTTATGCATAACGTGTGAGCACAACAATCAATTGATTGTAAATAAAAAAGTCAATAAAAGTAACTCAAACACAATGACCCTTTTAAAGCAGACTGTAAAGCAACTGGACAAAACATGCTGTTCTTAACTCCAACAGAAGAGGGCAACATTATCTCACAAGCTAATGTTTTATTTACAGTAAACAAGCCACCTGACTTCTATAAGAAACACCATTTGAAAGCACAGAACATGTTTCATATTTCACTAACCCACACCCACATTATTCATACACAACTGAACTTCACTCAGTCTCAGTGCTTTCATTCACCCATTAGCTACTGTCTTATTTTTATTCATTTATAAAGTCAAGCATAATTTGGCACTAATAAATCAGTAAATAAACATAATAATCTAATAAATAAATTTTTGTACAAGTACTAAATCTGATCTTTAAAGTGGACTTCAGTTAAGATGGAGGAGAGGCAGATTATACTCATGATGATCATCACAGTTTCAGGTAAATATACTTTTAATCACAATCAATTATATTTTATAAATCCAAGATTTAATCAAATGTAATGTTCATTTTTATTAAACAAAAAAATAAATAAAAAATAAATGGTATTTTAAATATGATTTACATTTCAGGTGGATTTGCTGATAAAATTGGACCAAGAGAAGAAGACACTAATATAATCAGAGAAGAAGGAGAGTCTGTGACACTGAGCTGCACATTTGAAACAAACAGCAATAATATTTATCTTTACTGGTATAGACAATATCCAAACAGAGAACCAGAATATATACTGTTTAAAGGCGCTCGATCATACAGCAGGGAGGATATACCAGATGGGTTTCAATCAACTACATCCCACTCATCCACTGAACTTACGATTAACAGTGTAACTCTGTCAGATTCAGCTCTCTATTACTGTGCACTTGAAGTAGCCCAGTGATACAAATTGCCTGAGACGCTTTACAAAAACTCACAAGAAATTAATGCTTTGAAGATTCTTTAATTAATCAGTATCAAAACACATCATGTTTTTATAAACCACAAACAGTAAATGTGGTAACAGCTGTGAATTTAAGGTTGTGAAGAAGGTTGCATAAGGGCATGTGAATATAAATTTGCATGCAGTCGTGGTTCTCATTTTATTACTTTTATGTAATCTCTTTTCTCATCTTATGTTGTATATATTACTATGGATGTCATTATAATGACCTATAATCAATTAAAGTCTCATGAAAACAACAACAACAACAATAATACAACACAAAAAATATATTTTACATCCATGAATTGTAATCATAATCCATGCATATGAAACAAGAAAAACATTACCTAAAAACATTTGCTAAAATATAATGAAATATATAAATTAGATCAGAATGAATTAGAATCATCATGAACACATTCAGGATCAGAGATCACAGATTTTGACTTGAAGGGGAGGTGCTAGAGACAACCTCTGCTAGATGATTAACAAAAGTTACTTCTGTAACAGTCTGTGATGCAGATGAACAGAAACATCCTGAAAGATGCTTTGTTTTTTGCTTTTGCTCTGTTCTCTTGTGTGTAAGTATTTCATTTTAACTCAATTACGAATTTTTCGTAATCTAGTCATTTGTAAGGATTTCCTTCATGAGATTAAAAAATGTGGGTAATTTCATCTGCAGGTGTCAGTTTTGGGAATGTCATCACACCAGTTGAAACTCATATGTCTAGGACAGAAGGAGATATTATAAGTCTCTCCTGCAGCTACTCCTCAGCAAACAGTCTGCTTTGGTATCGTCAATATCCCGGATCGGCTCCTGAATTTCTTTATGTTATTCTTTATGCCACTGGGGCAATTTTGCAAAAATCTAACATTGTGGATCAAGACCCTCGATTCTCTGCAAACCTGACTGAAAAGAAAACCCATGTGAACTTGGAGATCTCCTCTGTCAAAGTGACAGACTCTGCGATGTACTACTGTGCCATGGAGCCCACAGTGACAGGAAAACAAATTACACTGTACAAAAACCTGACTTACTGTACTGTGGGAAAGTCTTCAAGCATTTAGCATATAGACATTTTCATGCGCCATTTAGAGGATTTATCATTCAATATGAAAAATATCCAGCAAACCAAAAAACTAATATAAATATAAATATCATTTATATTATTAAACTCTTCTTTACAAACTTATATTATAGGTAAAAATGCTTCATTTAATTTCTGTCCTCGAAGCAAAATGTACATCATGTTTGCATTTTAATGTTTTAAAAAAAAGCTGATTTATTTAATTAAAATAAAATATACACATATATTTAATTAACATATGTGACCCAGGGCCACAAAACCAGTCATAAGGGTAAATTTTTTGACATTGAGATTTACACATCATCTGAATAAATAAGCTTTCTATTGATGTATGGTTTGTTATGATATGACAATATTTGGCCGAGATACAACAGCTGAAAATCTGGAATCTGAGGGTGCAAAAAAAACAAAAAAAACGAAATATCAAGAAAATCGCCTTTAAAGATGTCCAAATGAAGTTTTATAGCAATGCATATTACTAATCAAATAATATAATATATTTCAGGAAGAAAAATATCTTCATGGAACATGATCCCTAATTAATATCCTAATGATTTTACATATAAAAGAAAAATTGATAATTGTGACCCATACAATGTATTTTTGGCCTTTGCTACAAATATACCTTAACTTAACTTAACTTATTTTAACTTAACTTAACCTACTTCACCTAACTTAACTTAAGACTGAATTTGTGGTCCAGTGGCCAATATTTTAATGCATGGGAATCTGTTTTAAGAAAACATGCTGTTCTGAGTTTTAGCATAAGGGGGCAGTGTAATATCACAAATAAAGATTCTTCCTTTCTTATTTAATAATTTCCCTTACACTATGCTTGCACTTAGACTCACAAGTACTCGTTTGTACTATTTGTCCCCCTGTCCTCTCTTTTAAAAGGTTTAGAGTTTAACCAAAGCAACTAGAAGTGCAAGCCTGCAACTTTTAGCCAAAAAAGCATAACGGCTAATGCTAACACTGTGAAGCAGGGAAGGAGACCAGAGGCCGTTTTTTAAAATGGATGTCGAAGGAAGAGAGGCTTCACTACACTGACTAAACAGGTTTTTAGAGGAAGCATCTTATCATTTAATGAATCGAAAGCCTATATCGGATAATCTTCAACATGTTTTACAATACTAAACAATACTTTTGGAATAAACTAGAGTTACACTGAGAAAGTGCAATTTTATAAGAGAAAGTCACTCACTTTTTTGCAACAATAATTTGACCTAATTTTTGACTTTTCAACAAGAAGGGAGACAGAAAGAGTGTTTGAGTTTGTGTAGCATTTTGAATGAAATTATGCTATATTACATTGTGGATTTTCAAGGTAAATAAAATGTTTAAGATCTATGTACCTGCCCCCTTAAGCCTTGTCTGAAATAATTTTCCGTTTTTGGAGATATTTGGTTCTTCAAGCAATGCCATAGAAGAACTATTTTTGGTTCCACAAAGAACCATTCAGTCAAATGTTCTTTAGAGAGCTTTTTATAACCTGAATAACCTTATTTGGCACAAAGAACCTTTGTGAAATAGAAAGGTTCCTCAGGTGTTAAAGGTTCTTTATGGAAACATTTAGACAAAAAGGATCGTCTATTGCATCGTGAAGCACCTTTATTGTCAAGACAGAGTGTAGCCTACTTAATTAGTTCTCCAGCACACATATTTTACATTCAGTCTTTTCACCAACATAGATGTTACCATCCCTGTATGACCATGTCCTTCTAAGGGGGAGGTAACACTAGAATGTTCTTTTATGAATTACAGAAGTTGTGCAGCTTTTAAATTGTGTGTTGCACATTTCACTAACCACACCCACAATATTAGTTCACAATATAGTGAATATAACTTTGCATTCATTTCATGTACTGGATACTACTGATTCATTCACACTATAAAGCAATATTCAGGTATAGTTTTCTAATAGAATAGAAATAGAAATACAAAATACATCTGGACTACCAACATGGAGATGCAGATGCTACTCATGATTCTCATTGTAGTTACAGGTAAATATACTAAATCACTAAACACAGTAGTGGTCTGAACAACCACTATCCCATTGTAATGCACATATATATTAATTATTGAAAGGACACATTTGTAATGTTTTATTGAAATCATCCTGATCAGAGACTCCAGATTATGATGTATAAAAATGCATTTCATTTCAGGTGGATTAGCAGACAAAATTGGACCAAGAGAAGCAGATACTAATATAATCAAGGAAGAAGGAGAATTTGTGACACTGAGCTGCACATATGAAACAAACAGCAATGATGTTTTTCTTTACTGGTTCAGACAGTATCCAAATGGAGAACCTCAATATTTACTGCTCAGAGGTGCTCGATCACAGAGCTATGAGAATATAGCAGACCGTCGGTTTCGGTCGACTACATCCCAGTCATCCACTGAACTCTTTATTGACAAAGCAGCTCTGTCAGATTCAGCTCTCTATTACTGTGCTCTTCGAGTAGCCCAGTGATACAAAATGCCTGAGGCGCTTTACAAAAACTCAAATACACAATGTGCTTTGAACAGTCTTTAATCAAATAGCATTAAACCACAACATTTTTTGGAGGGGAAACCACAGCTCTAGAAATTTGAGTGTGGCAACACCTGTGAATTGGGAGATTTTTGATACTCAATTAGTCATTCCGCACACATATTCTACTCTTTATTAGACTCCACCTACATTCAGTCTTTTTTTATATCTCACAAACATAGATGTTACCATCCCTGTATGACAATTTCCTTTTAAGGGGGAAGTAACACTAGAATGTTCTTTTATGAATTACAGAGGTTGTGCAGCTTTTAAACTGTGTGTTGCACATTTCTTTAACCACACCCACAATATTAGAACACAATAGAACCTCTCTACTTGGTACTACAGATTCATTCACATTATAAAGAAATATTTAAGTATGGTTTTCTAACAGAATAGAAAAAGAAATAATAGAAAAGTAATAGAAACAAAAAATACATCTGGACTGCCAGCATGGAGATGCAGATGCTACTCATGATTCTCATTGTAGTTACAGGTAAATATACTAAATCACTAAACACAGTAGTGGGCTGTACAAACACTATCCCATTTTAATGCAAATATTAACTGCTAAAAGGACACATTTGTAACATGTTTTATTGAAATAATCCTGATCAGAGATTCCAGATCATGATGTATTAAAATGTATTTAATTTCAGGTGGATTTGCAGACAAAATTGAACCAAGAGAAGGAAATACTCATATAATTAAGGAAGAAGGAGATTCTGTGACACTGAGCTGCACATATGAAACAAACAGCAATAATGTGTATCTTTTCTGGTACAAACAGCACCCTAACAATGAACCACAGTATTTACTGCAGAAAGGTGCTCGATCACGGAGTTATGAAAATATAGCAGACCATCGGTTTCGGTCGACTACATCCCAGTCATCCACTGAACTCATTATTGACAAAGCAGCTCTGTCAGATTCAGCTCTCTATTACTGTGCTCTTCGTGTAGCCCAGTGATACAAAATACCTGAGACGCTTTACAAAAACTCAAATACAAAAGTGCTTTGAACAGTCTTTAATCAAATAGCATCAAACCACAATTTATTATTTTTTGTGAACCACAGCTCTGGAAATAAGAGTGTGGCAACACCTGTGAACTGGGAGATTATGAAAGGTTATACAGGGGGCATGTCAAACTATCTCTTAACATGTGTTTTTCTAAGTATGTTATTTAAAATTACGCTATATTCAGAAATTCATTAAGTAAACAAAATGATTTAATGTTTTTTACTCAAACAAATGAACAAAAACAAACAAGAAAACAATACGTATATTTTAAAAAAATAGATATATTTATTCTATAATAGTTCTTTGTCCATTAGTCCCTATAGATTAAGTGAACCTGCATTGATGTCATGTATGTAATGGCAAGAGGAGGAGTTTAACACAGACACTACTGCACAGATAAGTAATCAAACTTTGTGGGAAACAAGTGCTCTTTGTTAAGCTTGTTTCTGGCAGAAGTGAACGTGCTCATCTATATTATCATACTGATTTCATCAACACAAGGTATAATATTGCAACATTTTAGACAAATATTGAAACATATTAAGAAAATACACTATATATATCAATGTTATGTCTTTATAAGATGCGAGAAGTGTTCATCAGACTTTCATCCACAGGTTCCAGAGCCTCAGAAGTCATCACTCCAAAAAGTGACAGAGAATTTGCTCTTGAGGGTGACAATGTGACACTCTCCTATAACTACAGCGGTTCTGCTCGTGGTGTTCATTGGTATTGCCAATATGCAAGTTCATCACTACAGTTCCTCATATTGCAATATTCAGGGACAACTACTCAAGCTAATCCACCCATTCCAGGAATAAACATCCATCACAAAAAAGAGCAAGTGGATCTGATCATCTTCTCTGCTAAAGTGTCAGACTATACTCTGTACTACTGTGCTTTGAGGCCCACAGTCACAGGAAACACTGTAACATACAATAGAAAAGCATGTATAGCCTGGAAATGAAAACTCTATTAAGGTTAGTCAGGAATGTAGGAGGACTGCCCCCTTAAGCCTTGTCTGAAATAATTTTCCAATTTTGAGATATATTTGATACTCAATAAGTCCTTCTGCACATATATTCTACTCTTTATTAGATTCCATCACTACATTCAGTCTTTTTTAATATCCCACCAACATAGATGTTACCATCCCTGTATGACCATTTCCTTTTAAGGGGGAAGTAAGACTAGAATGTTCTTATATGAATTACAGAGGTTGTGCAGCTTTTAAACTGTGTGTTGCACATTTCACTAACCACACCCACAATATTAGAACACAATAGAACCTCACTCGGTGCATTCATTTCATGTACTAGATACTACAGATTCTTTTTTTCCTATAAAGAAATGTTTAGGTATGGTTTTCTAACAGAATAGAAATAGAAATAATAGAAAAGTAACAGAAACAAAAAATAAATCTGGACTGCCAACATGGAGATGCAGATGCTACTCATGATTCTAATTTTAGTTACAGGTAAATATACTAAATCACTAAACACAGTTGTAGGCTCAGCAACAAACATTATTCTATTATTGAAAGGACATCTTTTATTGAAATCATTCTGATCAGAGATTACAAGTTTATGATGTATAAAAATGCATTTCATTTCAGATGGATTTGCAGACAAAATTGGACCAAGAGATGGAGATACTAATATAATCAAGGAAGAAGGAGAATTTGTGAGTCTAAGCTGCACATATGAAACAAACAGCAATGATGTTTTTCTTTACTGGTACAGACAGTATCCAAATGGAGAACCTCAGTATTTACTGTTCAAAGGTGCACGATCACAGACTGGTGCTGAGGATAAATCAGACCATCGGTTTTGGTCGACTACATCCCAGTCATCCACTGAACTCATTACTGAAAAAGCAGCTCTGTCAGATTCAGCTCTCTATTACTGTGCTCTTCGAGTAGCCCAGTGATACAAAATGCCTGAGACGCTTTACAAAAACTCAAATACACAAAGTGCTTTAAACAGTCTTTAATCAAATAGCATTAAACCACAAAAACATTTTTTTTTGCAAACCACAGCTCTAGAAATTTGAGTGTGGCAACACCTGTGAATTGGGAGATTATGGAAGGTTATGCAGGGGGCATTTAAACTATCTCTTAACATTTGCTTTTCTAAGTATGTTAAAATCACTCTAGATTCAGAAATAATTCAGTTACTAAAACAAATTAACAAAAACAAACAAGAAAACAATACATATATTTAAAAAAATAGATACATTATTCCCTATAGATTAAGTGAACCTGCCTTGCTGCCATGTATGTAATGGCAAGAGGAGGAGTTTAACACAGACACTACTGCACAGATAAGTAGCAAACAAACTTTGTGAGAAACAGCTGCTCTTTGTCAAGCTTATTTCTGGCAGAAGTGAACATGCTCTATATTATTATCATACTGATGTCATTATCAAAAGGTATGAAACGGAACATTTTTAGACATACATTTAGTATATAACATACTACTATTTTAATATACTATATAAAAAGCATTATGTCAATGTTATGTTTTTACAAGATGTGAGAATGTTTGTGTGTTACACTTAATTCTACTTTCATCTGCAGGTTCCAGAGCCTCAGAAGTCATCACTCCAAAAAGTGACAGAGAATATGCTCATGAGGGTGACAATGTGACACTCTCTTGTAACTACAGCGGTTCTGCTCGTGGTGTTCATTGGTATCGCCAATATGCAAGTTCATCACTACAGTTCCTCATATTGGAAGATTCAGGGACAACTACTCAAGCTAATCCACCTGTTCCAGGAATAAACATCCATCACAAAAAAGAGCAAGTGGATCTGATCATCTTCTCTGCTAAAGTGTCAGACTATACTCTGTACTACTGTGCTCTGTACTACTAGCTGCATTTAGCCTGGAAACAATAACACCATTAAGGTTAGTTAGGAATGTAGGAGGACTGTTTTTAAGATAGTTTACTCTTAGTCACTAACCACACCCACTTTTACAAATACACATTAGAATGTCTACATTCATTCAAACTGCAGTGTCAGTGAAAACAACTCTTTTTATTCTTTCACATTGAAAAAGGATTCCCTAATGTCTGTCATCTCCTGTCCCTGCAAATATGATTTGGCTTGAAACAAAATAAATTACTTGGAATACTAACATGGACAGATGTCGACTGCTGATTCTCATGACAGGTAGTTTTTCCCATTCAAAAGTTTGAAAAATACATTTTGAATAAAATAATAATACTTTTAACTTCTCTGTTTGAAATAAGATTTGTTTGCTTACCCCACTGGCAGATTTTTAGCCAAGGAAGAAGGCTAAAGGCTTTTTATTTGTCTTGATTTTAGAATTTTTAGATATTTTGGCTGAAAACAAGACAAAACATCTAAGTAAGAAAGTGTAGAAGTGTATATAAACGATTTAAACTGTATTTTTTAGTAATTAAGCACTAGATTTTTACATTAAAAGCAACTTTTATTTTTGTAGGTGTATTTGCTGACAGCATTGCGCCGAAAGAAGAGGGTACAAATAAAACCAGGAGAGAAGGAGAGTCTGTCACACTGAGCTGTACATATAAAAGCAAAAATAATGTTTTGCTTTACTGGTACAGACAGTATCCTAATAGAGAACCTGAGTATTTGTCATTTAAAAGTTCTCGCTCGTCTGGTAAAGTTAATGTATCAGATGAGCGTTATAAGTCAACTACATCTCCGACATCCACTTCACTCACCATTAACAATGTAAATCTATCAGATTCAGCTCTCTATTACTGTGCTCTCAAAGTAGGACCCCAGTGATACAAAGTCCACAAGCGCTTTACAAAAACACACACATAATTAGTGCAGCAGTGATCCACCACCACTATGTGTTTTAAACCACAAGACAATAGGATGCGGTCACACCTGCTAAAGAAAAAAAAAAAAAAAAGTCAAATGCACCCCCTTTTGTTGAATAGGTCCACCTCTTTAAGTTTCCTCAACCTTGTTTTTGTGAACTTAGAATAATTGTATGAACATATAATAAAATTGTATTGTATTTAAACTCCTGATTGTCATAACAGGTACTTTTTAAAGTGTAGTTATACATAAGCGTTTAAAAGTTTGGGTTCAGTAAGATTTTTATTTTTGAAGAAGAAATTAATAGTTATTCAATAAAGACACTTTAAATTAATCAGAAGTGACAGTAATTACATTTATAATGTATCAAAAGTTTTCTATTTTAAAAACCGGAAATGGGTTTTCATATGAATTACAGCGTTAAGACTTTAAGAGGCGGGGCTACTGAGATATTCTGACTTGAGGGTGAAAAAACTGAAATGCACACTTCAGTAACAATAACAGGTGTTGCAGATTAACTTGTATATCATCCTGAAGAATGACACTCTTTGTTTTTATTTTCCTCTTTACTCTTGCAGGTTGGTATTCTGTTGCGGACTGGTAGGACTTTTGTTTATTGCTTGCTTATCTGTTTTTTCACGATAATCTTTAACAAGCTAAAATTCTAAATGTCTTTCTGCAGGCGATGTTTTTGGGAATGTCATCACACCGGTCTACAAAGAAGTATACACAACAGAAAATAACATTATATCCCTGTCCTGCAACTACTCCTCAGCAGCGAGTCTATATTGGTATCGGCAATATTCTGGATCGACTCCTGAATTTCTTTTAGTTATTCTACATGCTACTGGAAAAGTTTTACAGAAGTCTAAAGCTGTGGAACTAGATCCTAGATTCTCGGGAAAACTGAATAAAGAGAAAACCCACATGTATCTGGAGCTCTCCCCTGCTAAAGTGACAGACTCTGCAACGTACTACTGTGCCCTGGAGCCCACAGTGACAGGAAAACAAACAACACTGTACGAAAAGCCTCCCTACAGGGTATCACATACTTTAGAAAGCCTGCATCGAAGTCAATATGATAGAAATATGGCTGGTAAAAAAATAAATGAAATGCAAACCAGTGTTTCTGATGTGAAGTCCTAGTTTGGTTTGGTTGCTTACATTTTGTATTTGCAGAGTTGAGGCTGCTTGTGTTTAAAAGTAACCATTCCACAAGACTACTAGTAACACATACTGGGGTTAGGTGATATTTGTAAACAAGTTTAAAACGTTCCACATTTTAAAAGCTGTATATGCCTTACCTAACACCAAAATCCTAAATTAAAATAGAAAACAAACTAAAAAAAAAAGATTTTTAACTCAAACCGTTACAGTCTGTTAGTGATTTAACGGCAGTGGATGGGCACCAAACCTTTTAAAGTAAAAAAAAAAAAACCATACACAGACAAATCCAAATTACACCCGTGGTGATACATAATGTCCTAAGACACGAAACGATCGGTTTTTACGAGAAACGGAACAGTATTTAATTTTTTCCCTTTGATACACAGCGATGTCCATCTGTCTTGAGTACAAGCTCAGCATCCAGCTCGTTACATGTGTACGCGGACTACGCGCTCTGGCGTAGTATACGCAAACGCCGTAAGGGGAAATCTGTGAACAGTCAACAGTCCTGGATGAGTTTGCGCAAGCAAAGTAATCTTTTAGTTTTAAATCGGTTTGAACAATTAGGATAAGCGCAAGTAATTACCATTTTGAATAGCTGCTATACCCACAAGCTCTGTGCAGTGTGTACAATGAGTGTCGTACACGCGTGTATACTACGCCAGTGCGCGTAGCACAGATGGACATTGCTGTGTATTAGAGGTAAATAATAATATAAATACAGTTCAGTTTCTCACAAAAACTGATCGTTTCGTGTCTTAGGACATCAATGTATCGTCACGATCCGCAGGGTGTAATTTGGATTTGTCTGTGCATGTTTTTTTTACTTTCAAAGGTTTGGTGAATTTTACTTTTTCAAAAGAATAAATGTTTTTCTAACTAATAGGCTAAGCAGTGTACCTTATGTTTGTTTTTGTTTTTTTTAGCTTGAGATATAGAATATTCATCAAACAATAACCTTTGGCCATCTAACTAAACCAAATATGGCAATTTCTGTTGTTTAGGTATTGAAGAGTTGGGGCAACTACAAGGTACATATTGAACACATTGATTCACATTCAGATTTTGGTGATTTCTCCATTACACAAATGTTTCTGGTTGGAAGTAATCCTTTAGGGAAATAATGAGAAGAATAACAACAGTAAATGGTAAAACACACTACAAACCAGTGTGTTCATGTTTAAGATAATACATTAAAATAATATGGCAAGACAACAATTTGCAATACTGTATCAAGCAGCAAAACAAGCTGTTTTGTACAGCTAAAAATAGCTGGACACAGATGAGACCGGAAGCCACCCTGTTGAAAACAAAACTGCATATGCTGGTTAGGGATGTTTTGAAGCAAAGTAAGGTGGATAAAAGAATCATGTTAAGAGGGGGAGCTTAACAGGTCTGTAAAACAGAGTAGTTTAGTGATCATCAGCATAACAGATGACTGAGGTGAGAAGAAGCATCCTGTTCAACATGTTTACTTGTGTACTTATACTGCTCACTTTAACTCAAGGTAAAATCTTGCATGTACTCATTACATTACAATATTCTCATTTTAAATATGCTCAACAATGCTGAGATATCCACACAATTTTGTATGTAGGTAATAGAGCTAAAGATGTCATCACCCCATACAGTGATGCAGTATTTGCCGCTGAGACTGAGAGTGTCAAACTCTCTTGTAACTACTCTGGTTCTGCTGATAGTCTTCACTGGTATCGACAATATGCAGGTTCACCACCACAGTTCCTCATCATGGACTACTATGGAACAATTACTCAAGCTAATCCTCCAGTGTCTGGAATAACCATCAGTCACAGAAAAGACAATAACAGTGTGGATCTGATCATCTCCTCTGCTGCAGTATCAGACTCTGCTCTGTACTACTGTGCTCTGCAGCCCACAGTCACAGGAAACACTCAACACACCATACAAAAACCTAAAACACTATTAAATTGAAAATTTGCTGTGATGTCTATCCATCAAACATGTGAAGGCAAACTATTGTGGATTCCATTCAGAGTCTTCTTAAAATTTATGTGATGTACAATTTTGCACATTTTAGTCTGCATTTTGAATGCATCAATTCTGTGACACATGAAAAAGTTTGTCATCTGCCGCTAGGGGGTGAAGTTACAACAAAAACAATACATAATTTACATTCACAATTCTAAATGGCATTTTTTTTAAACACAGAGTACAGAGGGCAGAATAGCCAAAGATATAAAACACAAAGAGACATTAGCTTTAAAAAGATACAATAGTACAATAGAGCAAAAGAAAACCCTATTTTTACAGTCATCTCAGTTTATAGTGTAGAGAGACAGAAGGTGGTCTAGATATCAGAAACCACACCCACATTTATAGACATATTAGCTGCACAAATGACTCCATTAAATTCATGCAGTTGCTTTCAACTTAAAGTCATTACGCATATATTGATAGACCTAGTTTATAATTAAATTTCTTACCATGGAGAGATGTGTTCTACTGATTCTTGTAACAGTACAAGGTAAAGTGCATTTCACTAAACTAGAATAGACTAAGGATCCAAAGCGTTGGTAAATTATGTGCATATTTAATTAATTGATATTATTAACTGAATTAGGTGGCTGACATTATATATTTCATAGCATAATACATTCTATATTCTACATTTATAGCACTGTTACAGGAACAACAGACAGAGCAAGGGGTTAATTCAACTTTTATGAAATTTAATTCATTATCTTGCAGGTGTGTTTGCTGACAGCATTGAACCAAAAGACAAGGACAATATAATCAGTAAAGAAGGAGAGTCTGTGACAATGAGTTGCTCATATGATACAAGCAGCAATAATATTCTTCTTTACTGGTACAGACAGTATACTAACAGAGAACCTCAGTATTTACTGTGGAAAGGTGCTCGGTCAGAGAGCAGTTATCAAAATATACCAGACGGTCGGTTTCGGTCAACTACATCCCAATCATCCACTGAAATTACTATTGACAGTGTAACTCTGTCAGATTCAGCTCTTTATTACTGTGCTCTAAGAGTAGTAGCCCAGTGATACAAAATGCCTGAGAGGCTTTACAAAAACTCATATACAAAATAATTGCTTTGAACCGTATTTGATCAACTAAAAATCAAACCACAGCTGTACTTAATGAGCCACGAAAACCCCTGTGAATAACAGGATACCGTAACACCTGCTAAAACATAACTGAGATAAATGAATTTGACAATAAAAGTTTAATTTGAAAATTATTACTATGACTGTGACTTTTATTCAGTGTCCATGCTGCAGATTTATATATTATTAACCGCTCATTCATCTGACTGACTTTGATGTTTTTAGTAAAACTTTTGTAAAAGTCACTTCAGTGGTCAAAACTAAGTTGTTGTTTGAAGAAGGAGATAAATTAAACTTATACATTTAACAAACAAACAAACAAACAAGCAAAAAAAGTATGTATCTTTAAGGGGAGGAGCTGGAAACATCCTCTGCTACAGTAGACAGTGAATGCATGTTCATTCAGTAACACTCTGTTCTGCAGATGAACTAAAACAACACCCTGAAAATGATTCTTTTTGTTTTACTTTTTTCTCTACCATGTAAGTATATTCTATTCCAAAGTGTCAGGTTTCTAGCATTTTTTGTTTGCTATTCTGTTATGGCATATTAACATTTAAATGTTGGTTTAAAACTGAATAATCCTATCTGCAGGTGTCAGTTTTGGGAATTTCATCGCACCAGTCCGACCTGAGGTGTCTGGGACTGAGGGGCACAATATAACTCTGTCCTGTAACTACTCCTCAGCTATTAGTCTGCAGTGGTATCGCCAATATCCCGGTTCAGCTCCTGAATACCTTTTTATCATATTCCATGCTACAGGCAAAGTTTCACAAAAGTCTGAAATTGTAGAACAAGATCCTCGATTCTCTGGAAAACTGAATGAAAAGAAAACCAGTGTGATTCTGGAGATCTCCTCTGCTAAAGTGACAGACTCTGCGATGTACTACTGTGCTTTGGTGCCCACAGTGACAGGAAACTTAATGATACAGTGCAAAAACACATAATGTCCCTGCTAAGTATGTTTGTCATCTGCCAGTAGGGGGTGAAGTTATACACACAGTAGTTCAGTTACACAAAATACAGAAGGAAGAATATACAAAGATATCTTTGATCATCTTTGACACAAAAAAAAGACAATAACTCTGAGCTATATATATAATACATCAAGCATTTTCAAGAGAAAATCCTATTAACTGACACTTGTCTCAGTTTTAACATGGAAAGACAGAAGGTGGTCCAAATATCAGAAACCACACCCACATTTACAGACATTATAGCTGCATAAATCACTCCATTACATTCATACATTTACCTTTCAACTTAAAATCATTAGGCATATATTTATTGGTTTATTTTATTAGCAAATTTCTCATCATGGAAAGATGTATTCTACTTCTTATTTTTTTGACAATTCCAGGTAAAATGCATTTCAAATATCAGCACTAAACTAAAACATATTGTGGATTCAACGTATTAATTACGTGCATATTTAATTAATATATGTTCAATTAGACAGCATATATTGTTATTTTTTTTTTATGTTGTTCATTCAGTGCACTGTAAATATGTAACAACAGAAAGGGCTGGGGTTTAATTCAGCTTTTATTAAACATTCTCTTGCAGGTGTATTTGCTGTCACCATTGAACCAAAAGACAAAGATAATATAATCATGAAAGAAGGAGAGTCTGTGACACTGAGCTGCACATATGATACAAGCAGCACTTATTCTATGCTTTTCTGGTACAGACAGTTTTCTAACAGAGAACCTCAGTATTTACTGCGGAAAGGTGCTCGATCATGGAGCAACAGTGAGGATATACCAGACAGTCACTTTCAGTCGACTACATCAGATACATCCACTGAACTCACTATTACGAGTGTAACAGTGTCAGATTCAGCTCTCTATTACTGTGCTATAAGAACCCAGTGATACAAAGTGCCTGAGAGGCTTTACAAAAACTCACACACAAAATAATTGCTTTGAACCATGTTTAATCAATTAAAAATCAAACCACAGTTCTTTATGTGAGCCACAATGTCTATGTGAATAACAGGATATGGTAACACCTGCTAAAACTTATCTGAAATGAATAAAATAAAGTATAACGGTTTATTGGGAAATTACTGCAATGAAAAAGTGACTGCTGGTGAGTCATAAATGATAAATTGCCCATTCATTAGAGTTTTCCACATTTAGCACTTTTGCAAACATCACCTCAATAGTCCAAACTAAGGTGTTGCTTGAAGATGGAGAAAAATTAAACTTTTTATAAAAATACATATCACTCCTTTACGGCATGTTCTTTTAACTATAAAGACTATAGCTTTAAGGGGAGGGGCTAGCTAGAAACATCCTCTGCTAGTCAATGAATGAATGTTTAGTTCAGTAACACTCTGTCTTGCAGATTAACCAAAACTTCATCCTGAATATTATGTGCTTTATAAGAGAGTTGGGTCAAAAGGTGGAGCTTAGCACAGGCCTGTAAACAGATTAGTTCAGTGATAATCAGCATCACAGATCACTGAGGCGAGCAGCAACTACCATCATGTTTACTTGTGTACTTATACTGCTGACTTTAACTCAAGGTAAATTCTTACATGTATTATTACTCCTCCATTTCTCATTATAAACATGCTTAAAAAAGCTTTTCTTGTAGGTAACAGAGCTAAAGATGCCATCACCCCATACAGTGATGCAGCATTTGCCGCTGAGACTGAGAGTGTGAAACTGTCTTGTAACTACACTGGTTCTGTTGATAGTCTTCACTGGTATCGACAATATGCAGGTTCACCACCACAGTTCCTCATCCTTGAATACTACGGATCAGTTAGTCATGCCAGTCCTCCAGTTTCTGGAATATCCATCATTCACAGAAAAGAAAATAAGAGTGTGGATCTGATCATCTCCTCTGCTGCTGTATCAGACTCTGCTCTGTACTACTGTGCTCTGAGGCCCACAGTGGCAGGAAACACTCTACACACCGTACAAGAACCTCACTGACTCTGTAGTCTTAAAATCAACGGGAGAATAAATGTTTGCAACGCCGCCACTGGGGGGTGCTGTGTACATTAAAACATTTCAGAGAGGATGCCTAGCTATATCAGAATTTAATTCACATGTGCAACGAACAGAAAACGATCCATTTGCACTCTTCATTTATGTGTAAATGGTGGAACTTGATGTCATGAAAATGAATAATGCCACATTGCTTAAAAATCTTATCATCTCAGCTTTTAATAAGACAAAACAGAAAAGGTGGTCTAAATAAACCACACCCACATTGAAGCTTCATTATGATACATACATACACCATACATTTACGTTTTAACTTTAGTTTACAAAGACAGTAACCCTTCCCAACATGGAGAGATGCTTTCTACTGATTATAATAACAGCAACAGGTATAAAACATTTAATCTGAGCAGACTCATTAAAATGATTTAGCAATGCTCATATATTTTTCATAACTCTATTACAATAATAATAAGATTTGTTTAAGAAACAATGTTTTGTTTTGCAATTAAAGCCAGCTTACCTGTAGTGAAATCTGTCCAATTCGTTCGTAGGTGTATTATCTGACAGCATTCAATCAACGGAAACTAATATTTACAAAAAGAAGAAGAGCGCACAACGCTGAGCTGCTCTTATGAGGCGAGCAGTGATAATGTTGAGCTCTACTGGTACAGAATGTATCTTAAGAGAGAACCAGAATTTTTACTGCGTAAAGGTGCCCGGTCTTGGAGCAGTTTTGGATATATAGCAGACACTCGGTTTCAGTCAACTACATACCAGATTATCACTGTACTCACTATTAAGAGGGTAACCCTGTCAGATTCAGCTCTCTATTACTGTGCTCTAAGAGTAGTAGCCCAGTGATATAAAATGCCTGAAAAGCTTTACAAAAAAACTTTACACATGTAGGTTTTGGCCTAAAAAAAAAAAAAGATACAAATGAAAATGAAACCACAATTAATCTTGTATAAACCACAATGCTCCTTTCACAAACAATACTGTAACACCTGCTGGTAGAAAAAAACTGTGCTTTAAAGGAAACTGTCAAAGATGCTTACAATTTTAAATAATTGTTGTTGCCATGCCATAATAAGCCTCTTAAAATAAAGTTTTCCATGCTAAAATCACTACTTCCCTGAGTGTGAATAAGGTTATTTTACAAATAAACAATGCATTTCATTTTTTAAATTAATACTTTAACCCAAAATTAAAAAATTAAAAATGTACTCACACTAAACATGATGAATCTGGTTCTTCGTTGAAACGGATTTGGAGAAATTTAGCATTGCATCACTTGCTCAATAATGGATCTGCATCTGATAAAAACATCACTGTAGCCTGCAAGACATTCATACACATCAGTTCATAAATTACTGTCATGTGAGGACAAAAGCTGTGCATTTCTAATAGCCAGATTTATCATTATCAAACCATTGCTTTAAAGGGGTCATGGGATGCCCATTTTCCATATGATTTTAGGGTCTTAATGAAAAGACTCTAATATACTTTGGTTGAAAATTCCCAATAGTATTGTAAAAAAAAAAAAAAACTTTTACCTTGTCAAAATCAGCTCTGCAAAATTTCAGCTAATTTTAAGACATGGCCCCTTTAAATGCAAATGAGCTCTGCTCGGCCCGCCCCTCTCTGCTGAGGGATTAGTATCTGTAATGTTTACTTTAGCCGCATTTAGCACGTTTAGCTGCATTTAGACCAAGGGGCAACCTCCCGCTCTCTCTATTGAAACCAACACGGAAGTGTCTTAAAATGCAATTCATCGACTGGCCGCTTGAGGCTGGCTACAAAAGAGAGTCAGTCCCATTGACTCCCCATGTTAAAATGCCCAACTTTACAGCAGAAAAAAGTATGTTTACAGCCTGGTTCAAAAAATGGTTTTGGTCTATATAGCTAGTTTTGCCCTTCATGTCAACTGTGAGGGGGGTGAATTTTTTTATAACTCATCCGTTTAAGTTATATTAAGCCTTAAAGTTCAGCATAATTAAGGGTGTGTCCACTTGAGTGACAGGGGGATTGCCGCTGCTGTCACCACTGTCGCGCTAGGCGGGCGTGGTTTCAGCAACCAGCTCCACCCACGTCCCGCCTTTTTGCCCATTTTTGATTGTCCGGGAGTGACGCGCGGTGACGCGTTTCCAAGATGGCGACGGCCGAATCCCGCCCACAACAGGCTTCAAAATAGCGCTTCAGAATCCTACGGTAAAGTCTAGAAGGGATACAGCTAAGGCTACTGGGCATGCGCACATCAGTCTAACGTTATTTTTGTCACACTGTACAACAATAATACTTTTTTGTATTATAGTAAGGGCTAAGTTTAGGGTTGGGGTAGGTGTAGACGTTAATAAAACACAATCTAATAGGTAGAACAATTCATTTCATTGTTAGTTTCCGGTCTGAGCTGTATACCCTCTAGCCACAACCGAATCCTACGGGTGACGTCACGGATACTACGTCCATATTTTTTACAGTCTATGATTTAGACGCGTTTATCAGCAAAACTTACCAATAAGCACATTATTGAGGAAGGCCATTTGCAAAGATGCATAAAAACCCATATACTCACTTCTGCTGTGGGTGAAGCTGGATCACCAATGATTCACACAAAGATAGATGCATATGTAGATCGCAATTGACCATATGCACGGATTACTTCTTTGTTCAGTCAAGCCAGCTAATTCATTTCTGGTCAACTGTACTCTGCCGTAATATGAGCGTACTTTGTTCGTTTTCTCTACATAATCGATTCACAATCGGTGAAAAGTGTTGTTTGTCTTAGAGGACCAAACGTCCATGTATACGGTTTCAAGAATGACAAATGCCAGTTTAAAAAAAATCGCGAGTAAATCGCGGCTAAATAGAGTCATTGCTATGACCAAACAGCTGACAAACTGATGTCAAAAAAGAGCTTAAATGATTCAGACTTAATTCAGATAACAAAACTACAGCAGTAACAAGTTTGTGTTGGTTAAATATAGGCTATTTGATAGATTTTACAGTTCAAGATAAAACTTAAAAGATGTAGTTATTCAATTTAAGAAAATATTTCAAATTCCTATCGATTCATAATAAGTGCATTTTTTTTTATTATTATAGCCTACCATAAATATTTAATGTATTTGTAGTGAACTATATATTAGTATTTACATAATTCACCCGTATAGGCTGTTTGTGTGTGAGCTTAATGACTTTCTGCACTTGCTATACTATAAAAGTAAAAGGTAAAAGTACTACAATTTATTATACTAGTATTTTATAATAAATCGAAAGCAAGACGTCTTAAAAAATATAGGGAGACAGCTGCATAATAAATAATCCTCTGCTGCCATCTATTGGTTATATGGGGTAATTCCATATTAATTTAGCCAAAAATAGACGTTGTTTTCCGTGAAAAGTCATTTTTTCAGATGCCCTTTTTATGAATGAAAAGTGAGTCCTTGAAATACATTTTATTTCACAGCTGTAGAGTTAGAAAATAATAAAGGCTTTGAAATATTGCAAGATTTTAAAAATGTGTTCATGACTACGAAGGCAAGTTACTGATTATCAAGAATACGATTAAGATGTCCTTGAAGAGAAATATGATAGCTAGCTAACGTTAGCCTAAACACATTATGATAGTGTTTAGCTGTCAGCATTTAAATGTACAACTATGCATATAGGGTAAGTAACGTTATGGGATTGCCAGGCTCCGCATTTAAATTGTTGTTAAATAATATGGAACTGAATGTTCATGCCGCTAACATTGTTTATAATTGCAATTATAATTTTTCTCAGTTTCTGATGAGAACGAGGCACTAGATCAGTCTTAAGAGTGTCCACCTAATATATAGCACATATAAAATGAGCTTCAACGGAAGTTTACGAGCTGGCTTATCTTTATGCGGAAGTTCTAAAGAACGCTCCGTGCATAAGGTCAATTGGTGCTTTCCATTTAAAAACGAAAGTAATGTTAAACCTCTGCATCTTCAGTGGCTCAGATGTCGGTAGTAAATGACTACTGCTTTGTTCATTATTAAATCGAACAAAAGAACACCTCGATCACTCAATTAGAATGTTCCTCTGCACCTGACGGTCTTTATTCGACTGTTTCAGCTCAGTGAGGGCGGGGCTAAGGAAAGACGCTCATGTCAATCAACTGTTTCGTCACAATGACAAGAAGCTGAGAATGACCTGATTTTAAAAAGGGGATATTACTTTTAAAGATTAAAAAAATACCACTGGGCGGATTTTTATCATTGTAGGGTGGTTGTGTACACAATCTACCAACACACATTAATGTGCAAACAACATGTAAAAGTTAGTTTTGCACCCGATGACCCCTTTAATCTAAAATATTATGCATAATATTGCTTTCTTCAGTAAAAAAGCCATCTTGTTTGAATCAGAAGTGAAATATGCACAGATTTTAGCACTGTTTACAAGGGAAAAAAGAAAAAAAGTCCAAAACAGTGAATATTATGTATTATGGACTATTTTGTCCAGAATTTATGGTTTCAAGTTAAAATGCCTTAATGACGGAATTGTTTCTTACAAACACGCAGGCTTTCACTTCACAAGATGTTAATTGATGGACTGGAGTTGTGTGGATTACTTCTGGATCATTGGATCATGTTTTTATCAGCTGTTTGGACACTTATATTTCTACAAATCTCTTCCAAAGAAGAAACTTTGGATGTGGGTGAGTAAATGTTCAGCAAATTTGAATTTTTTGGGTGACTTTAAATCTATCAGAATTCAATTCTATGAATATAACTGAATTTTTGTTGTTAAAAGAACAACTAAAGTTATGTTTCAGTACATTATTACATGGTGTTGCATGAATTTTGACAGTTCTTTTAATCAGCTCTACAACAATTCTGCTGTTTCAATTATAGTCTTAAGGGGAGGGGTCTCCTTGAGACATCTGTTTGACAAGGAAAGAACAGAAAGTTTAGTTGAACAACAGCTTGTGGAGAACTAAAAATTCATCCTGATTATGATCAACATGTTGCTCTGCTTAACTGCTTTGATTTGTTCTTTTATATGTAAGTATTCCATTTATTTATCTTTTCTATTATTCTATCTACACTGTAAAAAGTTTTCACCAGTTTCAACTTAAAAACTTAAGTTTAGCAGCTGCCTTAAAATGTTAAGTTAACTCAAGTTAAAATGACTTGTAGTTTTAAGCTGATTTAACTTTAAAACTTAAGGCAGCTGCTGAACATAGTTTTTTAAATTGAATCTGGTGAAAACGTTTTACAATGTAGTTGAGATTAATAAGTGTGGAGTTTGTGTTCATTTTTACTGACTCTTGACTCTTTGATGCTTGATTTTGAAGGGGGAAGTTTTGCAAATGTCATCTCGCCAGTCCAGACTGAGGTTTATAAGAAAGAAGGAGAAAATGTTAATCTGTCCTGTAGCTACTCCTCAGCATCCACACTGCAGTGGTATCGCCAATATCCTGGATCAGCTCCTGAATTTCTTTTGGTAATACTACATTCTACAGGAAAGGTTTCACAAAAGTCAGCAATTGTGGATCAAGATCCTCGATTCTCTGGGAAGGTGAATAAAGAGAAAACCCGTGTGATTCTGGAGATCTCCTTAGCTAAACTGACAGATGCTGCTCTGTACTACTGTGCCCTGCAGCCCACAGTGACAGGAAACACAACAACACTGTACAAAAACCCTCCCAACAGCGATAGGTGAATGTACCATACACTACATGCCTTCTGAATATATGAAATGTGTATAATATATAATATATGCAATATACTATTTAGCACTGTGTGCTAACACTGGTTAGTTGGAGCATTTTACCAAATTTTGGTCTCTATTATGAATGCATCAGCTTTGTGATATGCTTGTCATCTGCCACTAGGGGGTGAACTTACAACAGAAACAATGTTTTTTTGTTTTTTTTTTGTTTTTTTGTATTTCAGTATATCTGTGTGGAAAACAGAAGGTAGTCTAAATATCAGAAACCACACCCCATTTACAGACATTATAGCTGCATAAATGACTCTCCATTGCATTCATACATTTACCTTTCAACTTAAAATGATCAAGCATATATTGACAGACCTAATTTATATACCTTTCTCACCATGGAGAGATATGTTCTGCTGATTCTTATAACAGTACCAGGTAAACTGCAATTCAAATTTAGATATTTGATTAATTGATATTAAATTAGAAAGATGACAACCTATATTGTTACAAATTAGTATAATTCAGCTTTCATGAAATATAATTCATTCTCTTGCAGGTGTAATTGCTGACAGCATTGAACCAAATGATAAGGATGATATGATCAGGAGAGAAGGAGAGTCTGTAACACTGAGCTGCACATATGATACAACCAACAATAATGTTATGCTTTACTGGTACAGACAGTTTCTAAACAGAGAACCCCAGTTTTTATTGCGTAAAGGTGCTGGAGCATGGAGCCACATTGAGGATATATCAAACCGTCGGTTTGGGGCAACTACATCCCAATCATCCACTGAAATCACTATTGACAGTGTAACTCTGTCAGATTCAGCTCTCTATTATTGTGCTCTAAGCGTTGGAGCCCAGTGATACAAAATTCCTGAGATGCTTTACAAAAACTCACACATAAAATAATTGCTTTGAACCATATTTGATCAACTAAAAATCAAACCACAGCTGTACTTTATGTAAGCCACAAAACCTCTGTGAACAACAGGATACGGTAACACCTGCTAAAACATAACTGAGATAAATCAAATTAGGCATAAAATTTAATTCAGGAATTATTAAGTGACTGATGTGCACATTATAGTGATTCATAACTTATAAACTCTTAATTAATTAGTCCGACTTTGCCTGTCAAATGTATAAGCATTTAGGAGACAGTTTTGCATCCATACTAAAGTGTTGTTTAAAGAATGTAAAACATAAATAGGTAACACTTTACAATAAGGTTCATTAGTTAAACATTAGTTAATGTATTAACTAACATGAACTAACCATGAGCAATACATTAGTTACTGTTTTTACTAATCTTCATTAACGTTAGTTAACGGAAATACAGTTGTTCATTGTTTGTTCATGTTAGTTCACGCTGCATTAACTAATGTTAACAAGATTTTAATAATGTATTAGTAAATGTTGAAATTAACATTAACTAAGATTAATAAATGCTGTTTAAGTGCAGTTCATTATTAGTTCATGTTAACTAATGTGGTTAACTAATGTTAACTAATGAACCTTATTGTAAAGTGTTACCCATAAATATCACTCTTAGAGCATATATAGACTGTATCTTTAAGGGAAGGTGCTAGGAGACAATACTCTGCTACATAAAAACTATGGCGATGGTCCCCCCCTCGCCAAGGGCCCTTGTTACTTTGTTCCACTATTACCACCATGTCCGACGCCCCGATTACATTTTCACTGACAGCCCAAATTCAGTCGTGTTTTAGCCTAGACCCATATTCACTGTCTATTAAATGTATACTTGTAGTCGTTCAGAAGTGGCCTAACTGATGTCTGATCTATTCTTCGGCTATGGTTAGACGTAGTGTTGTCACGATACTGGAATTTCTAACTTCGATACGATACCTTGAAAAATATCGATATTCGATACTATTTTCGATACCACAGAGAAAAAAACTACCGCACTATTAAGGAGGAAAATTTCTTTTTTAATTTAAAAATATAGTCTAGAACATGACGATGAGGTATATGCATGTGTACTGCTACAGCCCTGTTCAGCTTCTTGACTTCATTTGAGTTTGAGCTTCATACTTTATTTGATGTTCAAATAACTGTGTAGGTCGTTAAATGTTTTTGTTTCTTTTTAGACCACACTTTTAAAATTAACTTAACTATCTAACTATTCTTAGAACTTAAGTTAATGGTAAAATATATTTGTTAAAATTAATTTGTTACGTGATCCGAGCCGCCCAAAACATAAGAATTCAAGCTAATAGAGTAATGGCTTGCCCTGTGAGGCGCTTTGAGATCCGTTTGCGTCCTCAGCATGAAAGTTTACGGTCATATCCTTATCTGTAAATGTCACAAATTCACACAAGTATTTCCATTTATGCCTAAAAGTCCATTTTGGCAGTCTGTGTTTCGTTTAAATCTTTACTGAATGAGCATGTCAGACTGGAACACAGAACACAGACCGGGAGACCATTAATACTCAGTCAGCGCAAAGACATTTATGTCAGTCGTTGAATGTTAAATTCAGATTTAAATACAACATGTAGTGCACCCATTTATGAAGGGTAGGAACTGTATGGCAGATTTTTTTGACCACCGCCGGTGGTGCGGTGTTATAGCCTAGCCTATATATAAATAAATGAGGCTCCAACATTATTCACAAACGTGCGTGTATAGAAATTCCGTCGGTGAACAAGCAGCCTACAAAACGCTAAAATAAATCAACGAAATAATACAGTTAAATAAGAAAGTAGCCTAAATAAGAGTTAAATGGGCCTCAACAGCTCATAAGAATTACTGGCCCGAGTTCTTTTTCTCTCCCCTATTGCACAGCTGCTGTCTTTAATAGCAAAGTAATTACATTTATTTTCGTTTCTTTAGTTTATAAAGTTAATTTAGAAACATATTTGGAACATGTTTTATTTGTGAAATTCAGTTTTTGTTTTTTTAAGTAACGACAAAGCGGCCAGCGGAAGAGAGATAAATTTAGCCTTCTCAAGTCATCACGATTTAAATTAAAATCCTTAGAAAAAAAAAGAAGAAAAAAACTGAAAGCATATCAAAATTAGTTTAATCGTTTAACTTAGATAAATGTGTACAAATAAGGGCATATCTAATCGTTTGTGCGGAAAGTGAAAGCTTTGCAGGACAATGAGGTGCAAGCACCACGTGAAACTTTATTTTTGCTCATAAATGTAAAAGTAATACATTTACTTTAAATTATTACTTCACTACTATAAAACGAAATAATTCAAATCGAAAACAAAACTCTTTTATTAGCTATAGGCCTAATCCATAAAGATGCATTTAGGCTTTAAAAACGCGTCCAGTGAGCAGATCTTTGCGACACTGACTCAGAAAGTACTAGTTTATTAATAAATAATTTGAATATCACCTTACTTTTCCCCGCCACATTCGTGGTAATTACTTTAGCTGGGGCGTTGCGGCCAGTTTAATCTTACTGCGTGCATCTGAAGGCGGAACTCTGCTGAAAGCACTTGCGCTCGCTGATGCTGCTGCTGTTGGCGGGACACTAAACAGTGTGTTTTTTTTTTATAAGTGGTGTTAGCGCCTTTTGATAGCACTGCTCTGTAGCAACTCTTACATATTGGCTGGCTTGTGTAATTCAGGCTTTCCATGTTCATTTGTTACATATCCGAAATATTTCATGATAGCACTCCTGCTGTGTTCTTTATCAAACAAAGCCGCCTTTCTGTTCGCTTCACTTGAATGAGACGAGACCTCTGCGGTCACGTGTGGTGTAGAAGTGAAAGTGACATCTCGGTTAGTATCGATACTTCGGGAAATTAGTATTGGTATCGTTCAGATATTTCAGTATTGATATTTATCGAAATATCGATATTTTTGACAACACTAGTTAGACGTCTATTACATTTTCACTGACAGCCCAAATTCAGTCGTGTTTTAGCCTAGACCCATATTCACTGTCTATTAAATGTATACTTGTAGTCGTTCAGAAGTGGTCTAACTGATGTCTGGTCTATTCTTCGGCTATGGTTAGACGTCTATTACATTTTCACTGACAGCCCAAATGCTGTCGTGTTTTAGCCTAGACCCATATTCACTGTCTATTAGACGTATACATGTAGTCATTCAATAGTGGTCTAACTGATGTCTAGTCTATTCTTGGGCTATGGTTAGACATCTATTAAATTTTCACTGACAGCCCAAATTCAGTCGTGTTTTAGCCTAGACCCATATTCACCGTCTATTAGACGTATACATGTAGTCATTCAATAGTGGTCTAACTGATGTCTAGTCTGTTCTTGGGCTATGCTTAGACGTCTAGTAAATTCAATAGTGGTCTAACTGATGTCTAGTCTATTCTTGGGCTATGCTTAGACGTCTATTAAATTCAATAGTGGTCTAACTGATGTCTAGTCTATTCTTGGGCTATGCTTAGACGTCTATTAAATTCAATAGTGGTCTAACTGATGTCTAGTCTATTCTTGGTCTATGGTTAGACGTCTATAAAATTTTCACTGACAGCCCAAATTCAGTCGTGTTTTAGCCTAGACCCATATTCACCGTCTATTAGACGTATACATGTAGTCATTCAATAGTGGTCTAACTGATGTCTAGTCTGTTCTTGGGCTATGCTTAGACGTAAATTCAATAGTGGTCTAACTGATGTCTAGTCTATTCTTGGGCTATGCTTAGACGTCTATTAAATTCAATAGTGGTCTAACTGATGTCTAGTCTATTCTTGGGCTATGCTTAGACGTCTATTAAATTCAATAGTGGTCTAACTGATGTCTAGTCTATTCTTGGTCTATGGTTAGATGTCTATTAAATTTTCACTGACAGCCCAAATTCAGTCGTGTTTTAGCCTAGACCCATTTTCACTCTCTTTTAGACGTATACATGTAGTCGTTTAATAGTGGTCTAACTGATGTCTAGTCTATTCTTGGTCTATGGTTAGACGTCTATAAAATTTTCACTGACAGCCCAAATTCAGTCGTGTTTTAGCCTAGACCCATATTCACTGTCTCTTAGACGTATACATGTAGACGTTTAATAGTGGTCTAACGCAGCGGTTCCCAACCGGGGGGTCGCGACCCACTAGGGGGCCTCAGTGATCCTCCAGGGGGGCCTCGAGATATCTTAAAATTAATTTAAATATTATCCTATAATTGTTTAATTTCATTATTAATGCGCTAAATGAGAATAATAAAAGCACAGACTCTCTCGTGTTCTGTGATTGATTGCTTCAGACTCGGCACAGCAAGCCACATCGCACTGTTAAATACAGACTGAATGGCGGCTCAAAACTTCCAAATGCTGTACGCAAACTACTTTTACATCTCTCGGCTGCATGCATGAAGCAAACCGTCGTAAAGGTAAAAGGTAAAAACGATTAGTGTCATAATAACGAACTTGCGCGTGCCTAATGTCTCGTGTAAATCAGAGTCGTACATGAGACACGAATAAGTCTGCTATGGATTCACAAACTATGCGCGCTCTCGGGGCTCTGATCCCTATTGCATTTTTGCGTGAAATTACTAACATTTGCCTAGTTGTCCAAATGAATGTGAGTGTTTTATAATAGATGCTCACCCATAGAAGAGGAGTAAGGCTCGCTGTTTACGAGCATCAGGCGCGCACTGACAGAGTTCACTGATCGAACCTTCACATCGATGTGTTTCAACAGATTTAGAATGTATTTGCTGTAGTTTGAATTCGTGTATTTTTTTTTTATTGGATACAAACAGTAGCTATTCAGTCAGTCAAGTTCAAAGCGATAGGTTTAGTCGTCTTTTGGTATCTCCCTGTTGTACAGCAGGTTCACTTATTTAAGAAAAAGTACTCTTAAGTTGTAAAGAATGTCTAAAGTAAAATAATTTTAAAAGTTAGAATTGAGCAGAGATTTTCTTTAAAGATTATAAGGTATATTTGAAGTTTTAATTTAAAGTTTGTTTGAATTTTGAGTTTTTTTATAACATGCAGTAGAATAATAATTAAGGCAAAACAAATGTTTTGGTTAATAAAAAACCAAACCCTTTTTTTCTTTACTGTGGAAGTACAGTATAAGAGGACATGTCAGGCATAGGGGGGCCTTGCAAAATTGGCCGGAGAAGGAGGGGGGCCCCGGAGTAAAAAAGGTTGGGAACCCCTGGTCTAACGGATGTCTAGTCTATTCTTGGGCTATGCTTAGACGTCTATTAAATTTTCACTGACAGCCCAAATTCAGTCGTGTTTTAGCCTAGACCCATATTCACCGTCTATTAGACGTATACATGTAGTCATTCAATAGTGGTCTAACTGATGTCTAGTCTGTTCTTGGGCTATGCTTAGACGTCTAGTAAATTCAATAGTGGTCTAACTGATGTCTAGTCTATTCTTGGGCTATGCTTAGACGTCTATTAAATTCAATAGTGGTCTAACTGATGTCTAGTCTATTCTTGGTCTATGGTTAGACGTCTATTAAATTTTCACTGACAGCCCAAATTCAGTCGTGTTTTAGCCTAGACCCATTTTCACTCTCTTTTAGACGTATACATGTAGTCGTTTAATAGTGGTCTAACTGATGTCTAGTCTATTCTTGGTCTATGGTTAGACGTCTATAAAATTTTCACTGACAGCCCAAATTCAGTCGTGTTTTAGCCTAGACCCATATTCACTGTCTCTTAGATGTATACATGTAGACGTTTAATAGTGGTCTAACGGATGTCTAGTCTATTCTTGGGCTATGCTTAGACGTCTATTAAATTCAATAGTGGTCTAACTGATGTCTAGTCTATTCTTGGGCTATGGTTAGACGTCTATAAAATTTTCACTGACAGCCCAAATTCAGTCGTGTTTTAGCCTAGACCCATATTCACTGTCTCTTAGACGTATACATGTAGACGTTTAATAGTGGTCTAACTGATGTCTAGTCTATTCTTGGTCTATGGTTAGATGTCTATTACATTTTAAATGACAGCCCAAATTCAGTAGTGTTTTAGCCTAGACCCATATTCACTGTCTATTAGACGTATACATGTAGACGTTTAATAGCGGTCTAACTGATTTCTAGTCTATACTTGGTCTATGGTTAGACATCTATTAAATTTTCACTGACAGCCCAAATTCAGTCGTGTTTTAGCTTAGACCCATATTCACTGTCTGTTAGATGTATACATGTAGACATTTAATAGTGGTCTAACTGATTTCTTGTCTATACTTGGTCTATGGTTAGACATCTATTAAATTTTCACTGACAGCCCAAATTCAGTCGTGTTTTAGCTTAGACCCATATTCACTGTCTATTAGACGTATACATGTAGACGTTTAATAGTGGTCTAACTGATGTCTAGTCTATTCTTGGGCTATGGTTAGATGTCTATAAAATTTTCACTGACAGCCCAAATTCAGTCGTGTTTTAGCCTAGACCCATATTCACTGTCTATTAGACGTATACATGTAGACGTTTAATAGTGGTCAAACTGATTTCTAGTCTATTCTTGGGCTATGGTTAGACGTCTATAAAATTTTCACTGACAGCCCAAATTCAGTCGTGTTTTAGCCTAGACCCATATTCACTGTCTATTAGACGTATACATGTAGACGTTTAATAGTGGTCTAACTGATGTCTAGTCTATTCTTGGTCTATGGTTAGATGTCTATTACATTTTAAATGACAGCCCAAATTCAGTCGTGTTTTAGCCTAGACCCATATTCACTGTCTATTAGACGTATACATGTAGTCATTCAATAGTGGTCTAACTGATGTCTAGTCTATTCTTGGTCTATGGTTAGACATCTATTAAATTTTCACTGACAGCCCAAATTCAGTCGTGTTTTAGCTTAGACCCATATTCACTGTCTATTAGACGTATACATGTAGACGTTTAATAGTGGTCTAACTGATGTCTAGTCTATTCTTGGGCTATGGTTAGATGTCTATAAAATTTTCACTGACAGCCCAAATTCAGTCGTGTTTTAGCCTAGACCCATATTCACTGTCTATTAGACGTATACATGTAGACGTTTAATAGTGGTCAAACTGATTTCTAGTCTATTCTTGGGCTATGGTTAGACGTCTATAAAATTTTCACTGACAGCCCAAATTCAGTCGTGTTTTAGCCTAGACCCATATTCACTGTCTATTAGACGTATACATGTAGTCATTCAATAGTGGTCTAACTGATGTCTAGTCTATTCTTCGGCTATGGTTAGACGTCTATTAAATTTTCACTGACAGCCCAAATTCAGTCGTGTTTTAGCCCAGACCCATATTCACCGTCTATTAGACGTATACATGTAGTCATTCAATAGTGGTCTAACTGATGTCTAGTCTATTCTTCGGCTATGGTTAGACGTCTATTAAATTTTCACTGACAGCCCAAATTCAGTCGTGTTTTAGCCTAGACCCATATTCACTGTCTATTAGACGTATACATGTAGTCATTCAATAGTGGTCTAACTGATGTCTAGTCTATTCTTCGGCTATGGTTAGACGTCTATTAAATTTTCACTGACAGCCCAAATTCAGTCGTGTTTTAGCCCAGACCCATATTCACCGTCTATTAGACGTATACATGTAGGCTTTGGGCCAAACGGTTAGACATCTGTTACATTCAGGGCGTCGCTGGGAATTCCGGGCCTTCCAGTTCAAGCTAATCCTCCAGTGTCTGGAATAACCATCAGTCACAGAAAAGAAGATAACAGTGTGGATCTGATCATCTCCTCTGCTGCTGTATCAGACTCTGCTCTGTACTACTGTGCTCTGCAGCCCACAGTCACAGGAAACACTCAACACACCATACAAAAACCTAAAACACTATTAAATTGAAAATTTGCTGTGATATCCATCCATCAAACATGTGAAAGCAAACTGTTATGATTCTATTCACAGACTTCTTAAAATTTATGTTACATAAAGTACAATTTTAGTCTCCATTTTGAACACATCAATTTTGTAATACATGAAAAAGTTTGTAATTTGCCACTAGGGGGTGAATTCACAATTCTAATGGTATTTTCTTTAAACACAGAATACAGAGGGCAGAATAGTCAAAGATATCAAAAACAAATTGACAGTAGCTTTATAAAGCACAGCTTTATATAATAGATCAAGTACAATAGAGCAAAAGAAAATCCTATTATGAAGGTGGTCTGAATATCAGAAACCACACCCACATTTATAGACATATTAGCTGCACAAATAACTCCATTAAATTCATAATTTTGCTTTCAACTTAAAATCATTAAGCATATAGTGATAGACATAGTTTACAATTAAATTTCTTACTATGGAGAGATGTGTTCTGCTGATTCTTATAACAGTACAAGGTAAAGTGCATTTCACTAAACTAGAATAGACTAAGGATCCAAAGTGTTGGTAAATTATGTGCATATTTTATTCACTGATATTATTAATTGAATTAGGTGGCTGACATTCTATATTTCATAGCATAATACATTCTATAATTCATAGCACTGTTACTTGAACAACAGACAGAACAGAGGTTTAATTAAACTTTTATGAAAAATAATTCATTCTTTTGCAGGTGCATTTGCTGACAGCATTAAACCAAAAGACAAGGACAATATAATCAGTAAAGAAGGAGAGCCTGTGACAATGAGTTGCTCATATGATACAAGCAGCAGTTATATTTTTCTTTACTGGTACAGACAGTATTCTAAGAGAGAACCTCAGTATTTACTGTATAAGGGTGCCTGATCACAGAGCAGTTATGTAAATATACCAGACCGTCAGTTTCAGTCGACTACATCCCAATCATCCACTGAAATCACTATTGACAGTGTAACTCTGTCAGATTCAGCTCTTTATTACTGTGCTCTAAGAGTAGTAGCCCAGTGATACAAAATGCCTGAGAGGCTTTACAAAAACTCATATACAAAATAATTGCTTTGAACTGTATTTGATCAACTAAAAATCAAACTACAACTGTACTTTGTGTGAGCCAATAACCGCTGTGAATAACAGGATACAGTAACACCTGCTAAAACTTAACTGAGATAAATTAATTTGACAATAAGAGTTTAATTTGAAAATTATAACTACGACTGTGACTTTTATTCACTGTCCATGCTGGTGATTTATATATTATTAACTGCTCATTCATCTGACAGACTTTGATGTTTTTAGAAGAACTTTTGTAAAAATCACCTCAGTGGTCTTGTTGTTGTTTGAAGGAGGAGATAAATTAAACGTATAATTTTTTTTTTGGAATAAACAAAAACATGTCTGTATCTTTAAGGGGAGGTGCTAGCTGGAAATATCCTCTGAATGAATGTTCACTTCAGTAACATTGTTCTGCAGATGAACTAAAACAACATCCTGAAATGATGATTCTTTTTGTTTTATTTTTTTCTCAAACATGTAAGTAAATTTTATATATATATATATGTGTGTGTGTATATGTATAGTTTGATATTCTGTTACGGCATATTAACATTTAAATGTGGTTTAAAACTACATATATCTGCAGGTGTCAGTTTTGGGAATGTCATCACACCAGTCCAACCTGAGATGTCTATGACAGAAGGAGACATTATAAGTCTCACCTGTAGCTACTCCTCAGCTATTAGTCTGCAGTGGTATCGCCAATATCCTGGTTCAGCTCCTGAATACCTTTTTGTCATATTCCATGCTACAGGCAAAGTTTCACAAAAGTCTGAAATTGTGGAACAAGATCCTCGATTCTCTGGAAAATTGAATGAAAAGAAAACCAGTGTGATTCTGGAGATCTCCTCTGCTAAAGTGACAGACTCGGCGATGTACTACTGTGCTTTGGTGCCCACAGTGACAGGAAACTTAATGATACAGTACTCTTATTAAACATTCTCTTGCAGGTGTATTTGCTGTCACCATTGAACCAAAAGACAAAGATAATATAATCATGAAAGAAGGAGAGTCTGTGACACTGAGCTGCACATATGATACAAGCAGCACTCATGCTATGCTTTTCTGGTACAGACAGTATTCTAACAGAGAACCTCAGTATTTACTGCTCGATCATGGAGCAATAGTGAGGATATACCAGACAGTCACTTTCAGTCGACTACATCAGATACATCCACTGAACTCACTATTACGAGTGTAACAGTGTCAGATTCAGCTCCCTATTACTGTGCTATAAGAACCCAGTGATACAAAGTGCCTGAGAGGCTTTACAAAAACTCACACACAATAATTGCTTTGAAACATGTTCAATCAATGAAAAAATCAAACCCCATTTCTTTATGTGAGCCACAAAGTCTCTGTGAATAACATGATATGGGAACACCTGCTAAAGCTTATCTGAAATTAATAAAATAAAGTATAATGTTTTTTGGGGGTAATTACTGCTATGAAAAAGTAAGTGACTGCTGGCGATTCATAAATGACAAATTGCCTATTCATTAGAGTTTTCCACATTTAACACTTTTGCAAACATCCCCTCAATAGTCCAAACTAAGGTGTTTAGGTGAAAAATTAAACTTCTACTTTTAATAAAAATACATATCACTCTTTTACGGCATATTCTTTATAAAGACTGTAGCTTTAAGGGGAGGGGCTAGCTGGAAACATCCTCTGCTAGACAATGAATAAATGTTTACTTCAGTAACACTCATCCTGAAAATTATGCTTTTTGTTTTTGTTTTGAAAAGTAAAAAAAATGACAAAAGCAGGCTGATTTAGTTATTTAATAATAAAATATATTATATTCAATTATGTGCTTTATAAGAGGGTTAGGTCAAAAGGCGGAGCTTAAAACAGGCTTGTGAAAGAGATTAGTTCAGTGATGATCAGCATCACAGATCACTGAGGCAATTTACCATCATGTTCACTTGTGTACTTATACTGCTGACTTTAACTCAAGGTAAATTCTAACATGTATTATTACATCTCCATTTCTCATTTTAAACATGCTTAAAAAAGCTTTTGTTGTAGGTAACAAAGATAAAGATGCCATTACACCATACAGTGATGCAGCATTTGCCGCTGAGACTGAGAACGTCAAACTCTCTTGTAACTACACTGGTTCTGTTGATAGTCTTCAATGGTATCGACAATATGCAGGTTCACCGCCACAGTTCCTCATCCTTGAATACTACGGATCAGTCACTCATGCCAGTCCTCCAGTTTCAGGAATATCCATTATTCACAGAAAAGAAGATAAGAGTGTGGATCTGATCATGCTCTGAGGCACACAGTGGCAGGAAAAACTCTACACACAATACAAGAACCTACAAGAACCACACTGACTCAACAGTCTTAAAATCAATGGGAGAATAAATATTTGTCACCCCGCCACATGCCTAACTATATAAGAAATTAATTCTCATGCGCAAGGAACAGAAAACGATTCATGTGCCCTTTGCATTTATGTGTAATTTGGTGTAACTTGATGTCATGAAAATGAACAATGCCGCATTGCTAAAAATCTTAATGGTCAAAAAAGGCTTTACAGTTGAATTAATGTACACTGATTGAAGACAAGAGCTTATCATCTCAGCTTTAATTAAGACAAAACCAAGAAGGTGGTCTAAATAAACCACACCCACACTGAAGCTTCACATTATTAAACATACACACCATACATTCAGATTTTAACTTAAGTTTACAAAGACAGCAACCCTTCCCAACATGGATAGATGCTTTCTACTAATTCTAATAACAGCAACAGGTATAAAACATTTAATCTGAGCAGACTCATTCAAATGTTTTAGCCATGCTCATATTTTTTAAACTCTTTTACAATAATAATGTTAGGTTTTTTTAAGAAACGGTTTTGTTACTGCAATTTTGGAAAAGCCAGTTTACCTTTTGTGAAATCTGTCCAATTCTCTTGCAGGTGTATTATCTGGCAGCATTCAACCAACGGAAACTAATATTTACAAAAAAGAAGAAGAGCGTGCAACGCTGAGCTGCTCTTATGATACGAGAAGTGAAAATGTCGAGCTCTACTGGTACAGACAGTATCTTAAGAGAGAACCAGAATTTTTACTGCGTAAAGGTGCCCAGTCTTGGAGCAGATATGAATATATACCAGACACTCGGTTTCAGTCGACTACATCCCAGTCATCCACTGAACTCACCATTAAGAGTGTAACTCTGTCAGATTCAGCTCTCTATTATTGTGCTCTAAGAGTAGGAGCACAGTGATATAAAATGCCTGAAAAGCTTTACAAAAACTCACATGTAGTTTTTGGCCTTAAAAAAAAATCAAATGAAAATTAAACCACGATCATATCTTGTATAAACCACAACGCTCCTTTCGCAAACAATACTATAACACCTGCTGGTAGAAAAAAAAAACTGTGCTTAAAAGGTAACTGTAAAAGAAGCTTAAAATTTCAATAATTGTTGTTGTCATGCTATAATAGCCCTCTTAAAGTATAGTAATACATGCTAAAATCACTACTTCCCAAATTGTGAATAAGGTTATCTTACAATTAAACAATGTGTTTAATTTTTTTAAATGAATACTTTACCCCAAAATTAAAAATTAAAAAATGTACTCACACTAATGCCATCCATGATGAATTTGGTTCTTCATTGAAATAGATTTAGTATTACATCACTGTCATGATCGGGGCTGTGGATTTTCCCTCAGCCACCTGAGGTCGCTGTCCTACACTGCACTTCCTTGATTGTCCACCTGTCCTTGTCATCAGCACTGATCACCCACACCTGTTCACAATTACTATCAGGACTATAAGTATCCTCACTGCTCATTCTGCTTCAGGTCTGCATTGTCTTTTGTCCTCAATGTTATTTTGTGTTCCTGCTCAAGCTCTAGACCTTGTTCTCTGTTTTGTTCAGTTTATGTTTAAGTTTATGTTTAGTTTGCCGTGTTGGCTTTGTTTGCTTTGTTTATTGTTTTATTATTAAATTCATTACTCTCCTGCATTTGGACCCGGACCTCCTTACTCCCCGTACGTGACAGAATGCAGACATCAATGATGGGTCCAGCGGGGAGAATTTTTTTTGAGGGGGCAGCAACCACCCGCTCGGTTCCAGACACGGAGGGGATGTCCTTCGAGGCGGCGTCGGCTACTCGGTTCAAGTTCATCTACGCCTGCCTGGCGGCGATGGACACCCGCAGTGCCGAGACTGCGCGGAAGCGCCCCTGCTTTGCGGAGGGGGTGGAGACGCTCTTTCGCGGGGAGGTGGCGACAACCGCCATCCCTATCTCTGACGCTGAGGCGGCTGCGCGTCCTGTTCCTGACGCGGCGGTGACCGCTCTCTCTGTTCCTGACGCGGCGGTGACCGCTCTCTCTGTTCCTGACGCGGCGGAGACCGCTCTCTCTGTTCCTGACGCGGCGGTGACCGCTCTCTCTGTTCCGGACGCGGCGGTGACCGCTCTCTCTGCTCCTGACGCGGCGGTGACCGCTCTCTCTGTTCCGGACGCGGCGGTGACCGCTCTCTCTGTTCCGGACGCGGCGGTGACCGCTCTCTCTGTTCCGGACGCGGCGGTGACCGCTCTCTCTGCTCCTGACGCGGCGGTGACCGCTCTCTCTGTTCCGGACGCGGCGGTGACCGCTCTCTCTGCTCCTGACGCGGCGGTGACCGCTCTCTCTGTTCCGGACGCGGCGGTGACCGCTCTCTCTGTTCCGGACGCGGCGGTGACCGCTCTCTCTGTTCCGGACGCGGCGGTGACCGTTCTCTCTGTTCCTGACGCGCCAGTGACCGCTCTCTCTGTTCCTGACGCGCCGGTGACCGCTCTCTCTGTTCCGGACGCGGCGTTGACCGCTCTCTCTGTTCCGGACGCGGCGGTGACCGCTGACGTTCCTCTGGCGGCGGCGTCAGCTCACGTTCCTCTGGCGGCGAGGCCAGCTCACGTTCCTCTGGTGGCGTCCGCTGACGTTCCTCTGGCAGCGAGGCCAGCTCACGTTCCTCAGGCGGCAGCGTCCGCTGATGTTCTTCTGGCGGCGAGGCCAGCTCGCGTTCCTCTGGCGGTGAGGTCCGCTCACGTGACTCCGCTGCATGGGCCTGGCCCGCCATCCCTCCCCCTGATGCACCTTCCACCGTTCCTCCTCCCTCCAGAATTTTTGTTTTGGGAACGTCTGGTAGCCGTTCCCTAGAGAGGGGGTACTGTCATGATCGGGGCTGTGGATTTTCCCTCAGCCACCTGAGGTCGCTGTCCTACACTGCACTTCCTTGATTGTCCACCTGTCCTTGTCATCAGCACTGATCACCCACACCTGTTCACAATTACTATCAGGACTATAAGTATCCTCACTGCTCATTCTGCTTCAGGTCTGCATTGTCTTTTGTCCTCAATGTTATTTTGTGTTCCTGCTCAAGCTCTAGACCTTGTTCTCTGTTTTGTTCAGTTTATGTTTAAGTTTATGTTTAGTTTGCCGTGTTGGCTTTGTTTGCTTTGTTTATTGTTTTATTATTAAATTCATTACTCTCCTGCATTTGGACCCGGAACTCCTTACTCCCCGTACGTGACAATCACTTGCTCACTAATGGATTTGCAGTGAATGGGTGCCGTCAGAATGAGAGTCCAAACAGCTGATAAAAACATCACTACAGCCTGCAAGTCATCCACACACTCCAGTTCATCCATTACTGTCATACGAGGCCAAAAGCTGTGCATTTCTAATAGCCAGATTTATCATTAGGGTTTTAAATTCAAACCATTGTTTTAATCTAAAATATATTCCTTTCTTCAGTAAAAAAAAAAGTAATCTAAATCAGTCTAAATCAGAAGTGAAATATGCACAGCGTTAGCAGCAAGAGAGAGAAAAAACAAGTCTAAAACAGTGAATATTATGTATTATGGACTCATATTTTGTCAGGAATTTATGGTTAATTGATTGACTGGAGTTGTGGATTATTTTTGGATCATTGTGATGTTTTTATCAGCTGGACACTTATATTTCTACAAATCTCTTTCAAAGAAGAAATAAACTTTGGGTGAGGGTGAGTAAATGTTCAGCAAATTAGATTTTTTTTTTTAGGTAACTGTAAATCCATCAGAATTCAATTCTATGAATATAACTGAACTATTGTTGTTAAAATAACAGCTAAAGTTATGTTTCAGTACATTATTACACGTTGCATGAATTTTGACAGTTCTTTTAATCTGTTTCAATTATAGTCTTAAGGGGAGGAGTTTGCTTGAGACATCTTTTGTGTGACAAGGAAAGAACAGAAAGTTTAGCTGAACAACAGCTTGTGCAGAACTAAAACTTCATCCTGATTATGATCAACATGTTGCTCTGCTTCACCGTTTTGATTTGTTCTTTTATATGTAAGTATTCCATTTATTTATATTTTATATTATTTTAGTTGAGAATAATAAGTCTGGTGTTTGTGTTACTGACTCTTAACTCTTTGACGCTTGGTTTTGAAGGGGGAAGTTTTGCAAATGTCATCTCGCCAGTTCAGACTGAGGTTCATAAGAAAGAAGGAGAAAATGTTACTCTGTCCTGTAGCTACTCCTCAGCATCCACACTGCAGTGGTATCGCCAATATCCCGGATCAGCTCCTGAATTTCTTTTCATAATACTACATTCTACAGGACAAGTTTCACAAAAGTCAGCAATTGTGAATCAAGATTCTCGATTCTTTGGAAAGCTGAATGAAGAGAAAACCCGTGTGATTCTGGAGATCTCCTCAGCTAAACTGACAGATGCTGCTCTGTACTACTGTGCCCTGCAGCCCACAGTGACAGGAAACACAACAACACTGTACAAAAACCCTCCCAACAGCGATAGGTGAATGTACCATACATAGCATGTCTTCTGAATATATGAAATATATATTATATGCAATACTGTTTAGCATTGATTGCTAACACTGTTTAGTTGGAGCATTTTATCAGTTCAGTTTGTGAATTGTTTGTCATCTGCCACTAGGGGGTGAAGTAACATCAGAAATCAATGATATCAGACACAAAGAGACCGCACTTTATCTAACAGATCCAGAGAAAATAAAAACTATTAACTTGAGTTATCTCAGGTTTACTGTGCAGACCAAAGGTGGTCTAAATATCAGAAACCACACCCACATTTTTCAGACATTATAGCTGCACAAATGGCTGTCCATTACATTCATACATTTACCTTTCAACTTAAAATCATCAAGCATATTGATAGGCCTAGTTTACAAGTACATTCTCACCATGGAAAGATGTGTTCTACTGATGCTTATAACAGTACAAGGTAAAGTACACTTCAAATATCAGCACTAGACTAAAACAGATTGAAGATTCAAAGCCTTGAATTATGTAGATATTTCATTAATTGATATTCAATTAGAAAACTGACAACAAATATTGTTACAAAGGAGTAAAATTCAACTTTTATAAAATATCATTTGTTCTCTTGCAGGTGTATTTGCTGACAGCATTGAACCAAATGACAAGGGTGATATAATTAGGAGAGAAGGAGAGTCTGTGACACTGAGCTGCACATATGATACAACCAACAATAATGTTATGCTTTACTGGTACAGACAGTTTCTAAACAGAGAACCCCAGTTTTTATTGCGTAAAGGTGCTGGAGCATGGAGCAACAGTGAGGATATACCAAACCGTCGGTTTCGGGCAACTACATCCCAATCATCCACTGAAATCACTATTGACAGTGTAACTCTGTCAGATTCAGCTCTCTATTATTGTGCTCTAAGCGTTGGAGCCCAGTGATACAAAATGCCTGAGAAGCTTTACAAAAACTCACATATAAAAAATTTGCTTTGAACCATATTTGATCAACTAAAATCAAACCCCATCTGTACTTTATGTAAGCCACAAAACCTCTGTGAATAACAGGATATGGTACCACCTGCTAAAACATAACTGAGATAAATCAAATTAGGCATAACATGTACTTAGTATACTATTTACTTAGTTATTTACTTTATTACAAAGTGACTGCTGTGCACGTGATAGTGATTCAGAACTTATAATCGCTTAATTAATTAGTCTGACTTTGCCTAATGTATAAGCATTTTAGAGCCACTTTTGCATCCATACTAAAGTGTTGTTTGAAGAATGTAACACATAAATATCACTCTTACAGCAAAAATAGACTGTATCTTTAAGTGGATGTGCTAGCAGGAAACTCTACTCTGCTACATTGAAAAAACTGAATAATACTGTGCAAAAACATTTGAGAAATTACATTAAATTTAACAATAACAAGTGCAAGCGGATTTAGGTATCAGTCTATTATTAATATATGTTTATTTCTGTGCTTTACAAAAGGTTTATGTCAAAAGGCGGAGTTTAATGCAAGCTTGTGAAACAGATTAGTTCAGTGACAGTCATCATCACAGATCACTGAGGCGAGCAGCAACTACCATCATGTTCACCTGTGTACTTATACTGCTGACTTTAACTCAAGGTAAATTCTTACATGTATTATTACATCTCCATATCTCATTTTAAACATGCTTAAATAAGCTTTTTTTTTTAGGTAACAGAGCTAAAGATGTCATCACCCCATACAGTGATGCAGCATTTGCCACTGAGACTGAGAGTGTCAAACTCTCTTGTAACTACACTGGTTCTGTTGATAGTCTTCACTGGTACCGGCAATACACAGCTTCACCACCACAGTTCCTCATCCTGGATTATTCAGGATACGTTACTAATGCTAATCCTCCAGTTTCTGGAATATCCATTAGTCACAGAAAAGACGATAACAGTGTGGATCTGATCATCTCCTCTGCTGCAGTATCAGACTCTGCTCTGTATTACTGTGCTCTGAGGCCCACAGTGGCAGGAAACACTCAACACACCATACAAAAACTTACTGACTCTATAGTCTTAAAATCAGTGGGAGAATAAATGCTTGTCACATCACCACTGGGGGGTGCTGTGCACATTAAAACATTTCAGAGAGGATGCCTAACTATATCAGAAATGAATTCACATGTGCATTGTGCAAGGAACAACAGAAGATGGTTTCTTTGCTCTTTGGATTTATGTGTAATTTGATGAAACATCTTAATTGTCAAAAAACAGGCTTCGTGTCCTCAGAGCACAGTGTAACTTCTTGGGTAAAACAGGACCATAGTGAAATTTTACTGAAAGGAACCGTTTTGTTACAGATTTCAAAGTGCCTAAATGTCTTATTTTTACTCATAAAATGCACTCAATCCATAATATATAGATATCAATCAACACACCATAACAAAATGTGTCAGTAGACTGCAAATATAATCCCACTTTGAAATATTAGCATCTATTTTTATTTGCTTTGAATGATCCTTATAGTAACATAATGAACATGATCAGTCACACTTGCTGATAAAATGAATTAGTGTAGGAATAGACTTAATCAACATAAGCACTTATTTTTAAGATATTTACACAGTGATTGAATGTGCAATCTTATCATCTCAGCTTTTAGTAAGACAAGAAGGTGGTCTTAATAAACCACAGCCATCGCAGCTGCATAATATATGACTCTAATCATACACTTTAACTTCAGTTTATAAAGCCAGTTAGTAAACCTTCTCAACATGAATAGATGTGTTCTACTGATTCCGAGTACAGAGATGAGCTTGTCACATGTGAATGTGTTCATATGTCTGAAAAGATTTTTATGTGTCTTGCAACAAACAAACAAATAAAATATTTTAGTGTTTCTACTTTAAAATGTTGTGCTTTATTCAATGTGTTACTTACTGATTTTTGTAATAATTTACATTATTACATGATTACATTCTGCACCTTTTGGTCAGACAGGGGAAACTATTTTTACTCAAGACTTCTCTTCTGGATTGTAAAAATCATCAAAATAACCCTCAGCCGCTCTAAGCATCTGAACAACAGCGTTTAGGAGCAGTATGTCAGTTTGAGAGTCTATTTCCAGTTCTTGGTAGTAGTTTTTCACTGGGACCACAGCAGACAGAGAAACTCCAAGCTTAGTGCTAATCTCCTGCATCTGTCACAAAATAATTCACCAAGACAATATGTGAAACAAACAGAACAATACAGAATACTTCCTACAAAGTTATTGACATGAATTCATACCATTTTGTTGATGTAGTGGCTCTGGTAGAGATTTTTCAGGTCTTCTGCCACTAAGGGGCAGGCCTCATCCACCTTAGTCAGCAGAACCAGCTGAGGAATACCTGAAGTACAGAACAACATACTATCACAACTCAGAGACCACTATCCTATGAGTGATGTAACCCTAATGATTAAAGATTCATACACAGTTAAATCCCACATGAGGTGCTATTGAGCATAGGATTTAAAGGAACAGTCCACCCCAAAATCGCTTATTTTCCTATTGGATTTCATTGGATTTTTTTGTCCAAATAATGGAAGTCAATGAGAACCGAAATTATTTAGTAACCAGGGTTCTTCAAAATATCTTTTTCCACAGAACAAAAAAAAAAAAAAAAAATCATACAGATTTGGAATAACATGAAGGTGAGTGAATGAGGACAGAATTTTTGGTGAACTATCTCTACCTGAGGTTTCTGGAGAGGTTGCCCTGTAATAAGTGTACTGTAGATTGCATTTCCATCATTTAAATTATATAATACACCCATATCAATTAAAATGAATTCAAATCTGTTCAAAATTGTCACTCACCTAGCTGGTTGGCTTTCTTTCGAAAAACCACAAACTTCTCAATCGTTTGCTCAGAGAGGAGCTTGACTCTGCTGATGTCAATCACAAACATCACACAGTGAATCCTGTCCTTCAAGCCAGGAGACTTATGGAAATGAGGGGAGTCTGGTTGTATAGGCATCAATGGGTTAAACTGAGAAAAAGAAACACGTAGAATATCTTTAAATCATGAAGACGTGACAGAAAATACAAGTATGTGCCAAAAAATTTGAATATCGAGGGAAAGTCCATTTATTTCAATAATTTGTTTCAAAAAAGCCTTTATTTGTTTCAGTTAATGATTATGGATTAAAGATAAAAAACAAAACAAATCCAGTATTTCACAAAATTAGAATATCATGACAAAGTTCAACATTGTAGGCTGCCTTTGTCCCAATCTAGTCAGCTAATTAACACAAAAAACCTGCAAAGATTTCCTCAGCCTTTAAATTGTTTCAGTCTGGCTTAGTAGGCTTCAGAATCATTGGGAAGACTGCTGACTTGACGGTTGTGCAGAAGACCATCATTGACACCCTCCATGAGGAGGAAAAGTCTCAAAAGGCAATTGCAAAGAAAGCTGGATGCTAACAGAGCGCAGTATTGAGTATATTAACAGAGTGTTAAGAGGAAGGGAAAAATGTGAAAAGGTGCACAAGTGACAGGGACGACCGTAGCCTTGAGAGGATTGTCAAGCAAGAGCAGTTCAGAAATCTGGGAGAGCTTCATAAGGAGAGGACTGAGGCTGGTGTCAGTGCATCAAGAACCACCACATACAGACGTCTGCATGACATGGGCTACAGCTGTAGAATTCCATGCGTCAAGCCACACCTGAACCAAAAACAACGTCAGAAGCGTCTGCGCTGGGCTAAGGAGAAAAAGTACTGGTCTGTTGCCCAGTGGTCCCAAGTCCTGTTTTCAGATGAAAGTAAATTTTGCATTTCATTTGGAAATCAAGGTCCCAGAGTCTGGAGGAAGACCGGAGAGGCACAAAAGTCAAGCTGCTTAAAGTCCAGTGTGACGTTTCCACAGTCAGTGATGGTTTGGGGAGCCATATCATCTGCTGGTGTGGGTCCATTGTCTTTTCTCAAGTCCACAGTCAACGCAACTGTCTACCAGGAAATTTTAGAGCACTTCATGCTTCCTGCTGCCCACAAGCTTTTTGGAGATGATGATTTTATTTTTCAGCCGGATTTGGCAACTGCCTACAAAGCCAAAAGTACCAGTACCTGGTTTAATAGCCATGGAATAACTGTACTTGATTGGCCGCAAACTCGCCTGACTTAAACCCCATTGAAAATATATGGGGTATTGTCAAAAGGAAGATGAGGGAACAGAGACCCCGAAATGCAGAAGAGCTGAAGGCCAATATCAAAGCAACTTGGGCTACCAGAACACCTCAACTGTGTCAAAGACTGATCGCCTCCATGCCACACCGCCTTGATGCTGGAATTAGTGTAAAAAGAGGCCCAACAAAGTACTGAGGACATGATACAGTACATTAACACACTTTTCAGAAGGCCAACATATGTTTAAGATCCTTTTTTTTATTGGTCACATGAAATATTCTAATTTTGTGAAAGACTGGATTTGGGTTTTTTTGTCTTTAATTTATAATCATCAAAGTTGAAACAAATAAAGGCTTGAAATATTTTTTTACTTTGTGTGTAGTGAACTAATATAACATACAAGTTTCACTATGAAACAAATTATTGAAATAAATTAACTTTCCCTCAATATTCTATTTTTTTGGCACATACCTGTACTGCATAAATATATTATAATTGATGTTCCAGACCTAACTATTAAGTTTACATTGTACCTAAAGTTCTCACCTGATACTTGTCTTGAATGTGACCCTTCAAAATAGTGGCAAAATCATCTACATCCAGACCAGTGTTCACACCATCCTCCAGACCCATTGTGTCACACAGAGTGAAGGGAACATGTGTGACACTGTTGCTTGGCTTTATGTAGTAGGTACGAAACTACATGGCACAAATATTTACCAATTATTTTCAATACACACATAATTATAATCTTTGTATAACTAGTCTATAACCATAATACCATAAATAGTATTTTTCACACAATATTTTGCTTGTGTAATTAATCAGGATACATGTCTACCTGAGTAGTCAAACTGGTGCCAGCAGTACCCGTGTTGGCCTGTGTGCTCACGTAACCCTTGAATGCAGAGTTGATGGAGTTGAAGAAACTTGATTTTCCAGCCCCTACAGGACCTACCAGTAGAATCCGAGCCTGTTTGACTGAACTAACAGAAGGCTTCCAGCCAGAGATTGTGCCCATAAGCGCCTGCCTCTTCCTAAAACATTATTATTATCATTGTCAAATTCCTTAAGCACTCATACTGACACAGTAAGTCAGATGCATTTATTAAAATGATGACAAAATGAAAATTAACTAAATAACTAAATTATTTTGTAGAAGACACTACATTTGGTTTGCTTTACTCACTCAGAATTCCACTGCACATTTCTCCATGGTTTCTCCATGAGTCCTTCACAACCTGGTGAAAATCCAAACCAGAGCATGAGTTATTCACAGAACCTTCACTGAAAGTGAATTACTCTTTCAGCAAATATGTTGAAATGAAAATTAGCACAAACTAATACAAACCTTCCACTCTGTACACCTCACATTCTGTCAGCTGTAAGTCATTGCCATGCATCTTCTGTGGATCAAATTGGTATGTTCCTGGATTGCTGTAGGCATTGGCTGTATTATTGTGAAGAAACACTAAAGAGCCAAAATTTGGACCATTATCAGTGAAAGCATACTGCGGGTTTCCACTGACCACACGCAGAGGATCTTCTTTTATTTCTTTGTCATTAAAGCTGAAGAGAAAAGCTTTGTCATCCACAACATTTTGTCCTGTCTGTGCATAATTTTTGCTAGTGAAAGCTCCAAAAACATATCCAGTCCTATTGTAAGCTACAACAACAGTTGGCCCCTGAATATTACACTTTTGGTGAAATGCATTGGCATTGTAGCCATGCACACTAGCTTTGAACAGCAGGCTGAGGCTGACATTGTTGAACAATGAGCAGAGCTTCTTCCTCTGCCATATATTCAATTTGGATGTCACAGTGCTCATAATGATCTGAAAAACATTCAACATTAAATTTTTAAAGCATGCTGGAATTAATAAGGTCATTTTAAAAAGTTTAAATATGAACTGCCTACACTCAAATACACATGAAAGTATTAAAGTAACTCAAATCGTCACATTATATTAAGTATGTAAAATAAATGTAATGATTTCAATGTAAAATGTAATTATCTTGCAAAAAAACTATGAGACCAGCTCACCTTTATCTGATCGTCTTTCACTCAGTACCCAGAAAAGGTATACTTTCTGTTTTACAGAAACACAACTTACATTGTGCAACACAAACATGTAGTGTCACTTTATGTAGTGGCAGCACAGGTTCTGCCTAGGTACATAAAAACTTGTTTTTAAATGGCATCTATTTATATGACTGATTTGTCCAGACATGTTTTCCCAACAGACCAAACGAAAGTGTTGTTTAAAGATGGTAATACTTTAACATATAAATACTGTCAGTGCTGATAGCCTTGAGGGCAGAGTTCCGACATACAACGTTGGGCTATGGGCGCCCCATGTTCGAATCCCGACTTGTGGACCTTTCCCAATCCCGCCCCCTATCTCTCTCCCACTTTGCTTCCTGTGATTTCTGATCTGTCCTATCTCAATAAAGACAAAAATAAATCTACTAAGGAAAACCCATAAATATCACAGCAAAGGCACGATTATCTAAGCTTATAATAAGGACAGACAAAGAGGGTGGTCTAAGTAAGTTACACCCATATTGTAACTTCACAACAAGATACTATAATCAATTACCTTTAAACTTAAGTTTATAAAGCCTTGATCATACAGGTAAAAAACAAATATCCCTATCACAGCAGATACTTGAATATGGAGACTGTATCTTTAAGGGGAAGTGCTTGCTGAAGACATGCTCTGCTAGACAATGAATGTTCACTTCAGTAACAGTTTGTCCTGAAGTCGAACTAAAACATCATCCTGAAAATGATGCTTTTCGCTTTGGCTTTTTTCTGTTGTAATATACGGTGCCCGCCAGGGGACACCTTCGGTTCACTTATGTTTGTCGTGGCCACGACATATAAACTCGTGGGAACATGATATTATGTTGTGGCCACGAGATATTAATTCGTGGGAACGTCATATTAACTCGTGGGAACGTGATATTATGTCGTGGCCACGAGATCATTTTGTCGAGGTAACGACATCCTTATGTCGTGGCCACAAGATGCGATGATGAGGGAACGAGATCCATTTCTCGTGGCCACGACTTATTATGTTGAGGAAACAACATGCATTTCTCGTGGGCACGAGTTTTAATGCATAAACAAACCTGCGTGACCATAGTAACCCAGGATTAGCCTATCAGAGATAGGTTTATTAATATTTTATTTTTAATTAAGAAATTATTATATTAATTGTTACAGAAATTAATACAATATTAAATTATTATATTAACAATGGGCGAAGCTGTATATGCCAGTGCTGTCTGTGTGCGATGTAGACTATATAGACCTATTTTAAAAAGTTTATCATGAATAAATATTACATAAAGTACATCAAATAAAATAGTCCTACAGGAAACATTTTATCCCACAGTCTTGTCCATTAACTGATCCTCCTCTTTCCGTAATATTTTTATTATTCGTTTATATTCGTTATTTTCCCCTTCATTTCGATCTCCTTAACGTTATGAATGTAGGTTCTATGACTGGGATTTTTACAGTTCAAAGGCTGAATTTAACATTATATACTGTATTTTATTTAGTCTAATTAATAGACAAATATAGTGTTTCAGTGAAGAGTGAATTATTCACGTAGTTTCATTTGGAAATCATATATCGTCACACCATAAAATAGGCCTACATGACATTCCTTCTATTAACTGATCGTCTTTTTTCCGTATTTGTATTATTATTATCGTCATCATTATTATAATTATTATTAATTATTATAATTAGCCTATTATTGTAGGCCTATATATTTTTTTATTTTCGTTTATATTCGTTTTCCCCCTTCATTTTCATCTCTTTACTTAACGTATATGGAAATGAAACTGTAAATGCTTGACATGCTATGACTGATTTTGACTGGAATGTAGTTTAAAGGTTGGATTAAACATATTTTTATTTTGTTTCATCTAATAGACTAGACTATATAATACTGTTCACTGACGAATGAATCATTCACGTAGTGAAACGAATATAAATGAAAATAAAAATATATACAATAATAATAATAATAATAATAATAATGACGATAATAATAATAATACTAATACGGAAAAAAGACGATCAGTTAATAGAAGGAATGTCATGTAGGCCTATTTTATGGTGTGACGATAAATGATTTCCAAATGAAACTATGTGAATAATTCACTCTCACTGAAACACTATATTTGTCTATTAATTAGACTAAATAAAATACAATATATGTTCAATTCAGCCTTTGAACTGCATTCCAGTAAAAAATCCCAGGCATAGAACCTACATTCAGAACGTTGTTAAGAGATCGAAATGAATGGGAAAATAACGAATATAAACTAATAATAGCCTACAAATATTACAGAAAGAGGAGATAATGGATAAGACTGGGATGCATAAAATGTCTACATGGCGCACAGACAGCATCAGTATTCGCATATACAGCTTCGCCCATTGTTAATATAATAATTTAATATTGTAACAATTTCTGTAACAATTAATATAATAATTTCTTAATTAAAAATAAAATATGAATAAACCTATCTCTGATAGGCTAATCCTGTGTTACTATGGTCACGCAGGTTTGTTTAAGTATTAAACTCGTGGCCTCGAGAAATGCATGTTGTTTCCTCAACATAAGAAGTCGTGGCCACGAGAAATGGATCTCGTTCCCTCATCATCGCATCTTGTGGCCACGACATAAGGATGTCGTTACCTCGACAAGATGATCTCGTGGCCACGACATAATATGACGTTCCCACGAGTTAATATGACGTTCCCACGAATTAATATCTCGTGGCCACGACAAACATAAGTGAACCGAAGGTGTCCCCTGGCGGGCACCGTAGTTTTGTGCATATCAAACTATATTCCCAGATGTGTCATCATATATCAATAAATAAAGCCAAAATGTATAAACCATCAATTTTTACAGATTAACAAATGTTATATTTTATGTCACCACTGGGGGGGTGCTGTTTACATAAACATTTTAGAGATGACACCCAACTAAAAGCTAGCGGATGCTTGTTACCAATGCATGATAAAGTAAGTGATAAATTACCAGTGAAGAAGCATCAGACAATTATGCTTATTGATAGAACTGAATTAATGGAGGAAGATACTATTACTCAAGTAATTTAAGTTTTAGAAGTTTTGAGATATTTGTAAAATGAAGGCTCAATCGTCTCAGCTTTTAATGAGAAAGGACAGAGAAGGTGGTCTAAATAAACCACACCCACACTGCAGCTTCACAACAAGATACTACAATCATTCATTTACCTTTAAACTTCATTCCATAAAGCAAGTTAGTAAACATTCCAAAATGGAGAGATGCTTCCTACTGATTCTCATCACAGCACCAGGTATAAAACATTAAATCTGAGCAGACTCAAATATATTGTAAATTATGTTTTGGCCATGCAATTTTTTTAATGTTACTCTATTACAGTAACAACATTAAATTTGTTGAAGAAATTGCTTTTATTGTTGTAATTTTGATTTAGAAATTTTCCTCAAGCCAGCTGACCTGTTGTGAAATCTGTCTAATTCTCTTGCAGGTGTTTTATCTGACAGCATTCAACCAAAAGATAAAGAAACTAATATTAACACAAAAGAAGAGGAGCGTGTAACACTGAGCTGCTCGTATGATACAAGCAGTGATTATGTCTATCTCTACTGGTACAGACAGTTTCCTAATAGAGAACCAGAATATTTACTGTATAAAGGTGCCCGAACATGGAGCAGTTATGAGGATATACGAGGCACACGGTTTCAGTCGACCACATCAGATACATCCACTGAACTCACCATTAAGAGTGTAACCCTGTCAGATTCAGCTCTCTATTACTGTGCTCTAAGAGTAGCAGCCCAGTGATACAAAATGCCTGAGAAGCTTTACAAAAACTCACATGTAGTTTTTGCCTCTAAAAATGGAAGCAAATAAAAATGAAACCACAATCATATCTTGTGTAAAACCACAATACGTCTTTCATAGTACAACACCTGCTGAATTAAAAGGAAATGTGTGCTTAGGAGAAAACAGGAAGATGATAATTCATTTTGTCATGCTATAATAAATCTTACTATACTAGAACCTCTGAAAAATGTTCTGTTCTGTTTTGTTTGTTTGTTTGTTTTGTCAATGTCAGCAGTAGGACTACACAAACTAAACATTAAGAGACCAAAATACAGAACATTAAAACAATTCCATGTATACCTTCTGACTGCAAAAAAAAAAAAAAAAAAAAAAAAACACAGGCTATTAGTTTTACTACAGTAAAACACCTGACCTACTGTACGTGTTCATATCCGTTTATAAGCTTCAAATGCTATTTCATCTTTATAGTCTGCAGATTTGAGGGGAGGAGTTAATGTGAGACCTCCTTCTGTACTTGACAAGGAATGAATTAATAGTTAATCAACAGTTTGTGATGAATACAGCGTTGTGCAAAATGATGCTCTGCTTGAAAATTTTGCTTTGTCTTATCAGTATGTATTCCAGATTGAATATACTGAATTATTGTTATTATTATTTTTAACTAACAACTTAAGTGTAACATTTTACGTTATTTTGATTCTTGCAGGTGGCACTTTTGCGAATGACATCACTTCAGTCCAAAATGAGATGCTCCGTCCAGAGGGAGCAAATATAACTCTTTCTTGTAATTATTCTAACGCATATAATCTACAGTGGTATCGCCAATATCCCGGACAAGCTCCACAATATCTTTTTCTAATTCAATATTCTACTGGGAAAGTTTTTCAAAGGTCAGAAATTGTGGATCAAGATCCTCGATTCTCTGGAAAACTGAATGACAAGAAAACCCATGTGATTCTGGAGATCTCCTCTGTCAAAGTGACAGACTCTGCAATGTACTACTGTGCCCTGATGTCCACAGTGACAGGGAAACCCAACAACACTGTACAAAAACTAAGGTAGATCATACATAACATCACTGTCAAGACAGTATCAGACAATTGCATTTGAAACAGACAACTGGATTTGCAAGCCACACCATTCAGAAGCTTCATATCGTAAGTACAACAACCAACTAGTTGTGCTTGCATAGATTTGTATTGGCATTGTTAAGTGCTGTTTTCCACACAAAAAGTGTGAAGAATTTTCCTTGTAAAAATATATTAAAGAGTCTTTGAAGCAGTATCATACGCTCTAACTGAAGTTTTCTTGATCAGCTCTACAACAATTCTTCTGACCTGTGTGTTTATGTTGACTCCACTCTCTCAGTCTATGTTTTCCAGTACTCTTTCAATTGCAGCTTTCAGGGGAGGAGTTTGCTTGAGACATCTTTTGAGTGACAAGGAAAGAACAGAAAGTTTAGTTAAACAAGTTCGTGCTGAGCTAGAACATCATCCTTCACATCAACAACATGTTGCTCTGCTTAACTGGTTTTATTTGTTCGCTTATATGTAAGTGTTCCATTTATTTGTCTTTTCTATTATTTTGTCTAGTTGAGATTAATAAGCGGAGTTTGTGTTAGTTCATTTTAATGTACAATTCATTACATTAATTTTGACTTAATTTCGATTTTAAAGGTGGCAGTTTTGCGAATGTCATCACGCCAGTCCAAAATGAAGTTTATAAGAAAGAGGAAGAAAATGTTACTCTGTCCTGTAGCTACTCCTCAGCATCAACACTGCAGTGGTATCGCCAATATCCCGGATCAGCTCCTGAATTTCTTTTGCTTATTATACACTCTACTGGATTGGTTTCACAAAAGTCAGAAATTGTGGAGCGAGATCCCCGATTCTCTGGGAAAGTGAATAAAGATAAAACTCACGTGGATCTAGAAATCGCCTTCGCTACAGTGACAGACTCTGCAATTTACTACTGTGCCCTGACGCCCACAGTGACAGGAAACACAAGAACACTGTACAAAAACCCTTCCAACAACAATACTGTAGTTAAATGTATCATGTATTGCATGACTTCATTATATATATATATATATATATATATATACACACACAACTTTTTTTAAAAGTGAAACCATCTACATATTTTAAATCATACACTACCGGTCAAAAGATTAGGGTCAGTAACTTTTCTTCTTCTTCTTCTTTTCTTCTTCTTTGAAAGAAATTAATACTTTTATTCACCAAGGGTGTGTTAAATTGATAAAAAATGATAGCAAATACTTAGATTGTTAGAAAATATTTATATTTTGAATAAATGCTGTTCTTTTGAGCTTTTTATTCATCAAAGAATCCTGAAAAAAATGTCACAATTTCTAAATAAATACTTTGCAGGGCAACTGTTGCAATATATAATCCAATATAGATCCAATATAGATCATTCTAATCATAAATCAGTATATTAGAATGATTTCTGAAGGATCACGTGACACTTAAGACTGAAGTAATGGCTGATGAAAATTCAGCTTTGCATCACAGGAATAAATTAAATTTGAAAGTATATTACAATAGAAACCATTATTTTAAATTGTAATAACATTTCGCAATATTACAGTTTTTTCTGTATTTTTGATTAAATAAATGCAGCACTGATGAGCATAAGAGACTCCCTTTAAAAACATTACAACTCTTACTGACCCCAAACTTTTGACCGGTAGTGTATTTTCAATCAGTCAGTAACTAAATAATAACATTTTATCTGAATCATGGAATCAAACTAAATCATAAGAACATTATCTTATAAACTACTGAACGTTTTAGAAATAGTTGCACATACAGTACCTGACCAGATGCGTGGCTTTCATGTACAAAAGTAAAGACGTATCAAATTATGCTCAGCTGAAGTACAGTCCTTTTATGATATTAGATCGCCACCTGCTGGAAATCTTAGGAACCCACTGAAATATTTGGTCTATAGGAGGATCCACAAGTCCCAGAGCAATGCAGATGTTGTGTGACAAGCAGTCAAGAGCAATGCACTTCCTGTTTTTTCATCCACCTCGTGATGTTTAAAGATCAACTTCTCAGTAACTCAGCACAGTAAGACTTATGTGATGTGATCATGAAAGGACTTCAAATGCTCAGTCAACAAATCGGGAAATATTTCCTGCTGTTTGTCCTTACAACGTCAGGTACAATTCACAATTCCAATACATTTTAACAGTGAATACAAGTTAAGAAATTGTATTTTATTAAAAACATTTTCTTTCAGGTGTAATCTCTCAAGACTGGATTCGACCAAATGACCAGAGGAGTGTTATCAGTACAGAAGGAGATTCTGTAACACTGGAGTGTTCATATGACACAGACAGCAGCTATCTTCTCCTTTATTGGTACAGACAGTTTCCTAACGCACAGCCACAATATCTACTGCTCAAAGGTGCACGATCAGAGACATATGAAAACATACCAGACCCCTATCGATTTAGATCCTCTACATCCCGGAAATCCACCTTACTGACCATTAGAAGTCTAACTTTGTCAGATTCGGCTCTCTATTACTGTGCTCTAAGAGTACTAGCCCAGTGATACAAAATGCCTCAGAGGCTTTACAAAAACTCACACAGACAATTTGTTTTGAACAGTAAATTATCAAATAAATAACAAACCACATTTGTCTTTAGAAACCACAGAGTTAAATCGCAGGATATGGTAACACCTGCAAGATAAATAAGCAGTTGCATGTAGCCTACAGTATATATGAACTGATGTAAAGAGGGTAATTTTAGTGATTAAAATAATTAGCAAGCTTTATAAATTATCAGCATGGCTCTTCAGCATGAATTATTAATACAGGACATTAATAGTAAGTAACTTACATTTTAGACACATTGCTAGTTGGTTTTGCTCTTTTGCTCTGTTCAATTCAGTCAAACTCAAAACTCAAAAACATTAACGTGTTTTATTCCTGAGCTTTTGAATGAATCTAAAGAATGAGTGATTCAATAAAGACATGTTTCATTCCTGAATGAATCATCTAGATGAATCATTTAAAGACTCACAAAGAAAGCCCACTTGTTGTCACCTATTGTTTCTGTCATTGGGTAATAGTAGGCTACTGCATTGTGATGTTGTACTTTATGACAGGATGAGCCAATCAGACAACAGTAATGCCCTTTGCAGTTATAAGAAGCTGATAGAACAATCAAAACTTTTGCTGTGCAAAAAGTTCTGAGTATAATTACTTACACATTGAAGATGACCACATCACTTATCTGTCTCACATTTCTGGCAGGTACAAACACTCTATTACTTCAGCATCAAACAAACAGTTTTGATTTTTCAGGCTAAAACATTCATTGATATTTTTACAGGAATCACTTTCTGTGCTCATATTGCACCGAACACGAAAACCGTCATCGTTAAAGAGGGAGAATCTGCAACTCTCCCATGCTTGTATGAATCAAGCAGCTCTCACGTTTTGCTCTTTTGGGGTAGGCTGATCCCAAGCCAGGCACCAGAGTTTTTATTAGTCAAAGGTGCTCGATCAGAGACACACTTTCAAAGCACAGATCCTCGCTATGATTCTGCAACTTCGATGACATCTACTTTTCTGATCATTAACAATCTAAAACTAATGGACACGGCTTCCTACTACTGTGCACTAGAAGAACACTGTGACAAAATGTATTTATTAGGCTGTACAAAAACTCTGTGGTCTTTCAAACCACAAAATACTTCCTTCCCTACAATAAATCATATTCGGTGGTTACACCTGGCAAATAAAGAATACAAAGCAAAATGTGATTGGCTGCTATTATAGTAAAAATTCCATACTGAGGAAAGAGGCGGAGCTTCTAAAGGAGACTTCAGATTACTTGTCATTTTATGTTATTTTGACCTAGTCTCACAATGTTGCTGTACATCGCTATTTGGATGTTAACCCTTGCAGGTAGGTATATTTTCTTTAATAACTGTTTGTGATTATTACTGAAAATCTGCTTCTTTACATCTCATTGTACACTTTTATATACTTTTAAGATGTAACTCAGTCAGAAGCCATTACACCAGAACAAACAGAAGTCAGATTAAAAGAGACTGAGAACATAACATTATCCTGTAGCTATTCCTCGGCGTACAGTCTCCTTTGGTATCGACAGGATCATATATCAGCTCCTCAGTTCCTCATGCTCATCCTACAAACCTCTGGAAAAGTAATACAGACTTCAGATGAGCGCCTGTCAGGAAAACTGAACGTGGAGAAAAATCGTGTGGATTTGGAAATCCCCTCTTCCACGGTTAAAGACTCTGCAGTGTATTTCTGCGCTCTGCAGACCACAGTGACAGGAAATCAAATGTTGCTGTACAAAAACCTGACAGCTTGAGATGAGATGGGTTTATCATGCTCAGTGTTTACTCTCAGTAAGGGGGAGGAGCTTCAAGGATCTGTAAAATCTCAAGTGAAATCATAGACGTGCCATTTCAGCACAATGCTGCTCATCACAATTATCCTGCTCTGTGCTGTTGCAAGTGAGTATTAATTAATATTGCATAAAAATTAAGTATATTTTTTATTTTATTTTGGGGTTTGTCTTCATTGCATACCATAGTTGAATATAATTCAGATGTAAACTACCTAAACTTCTATCATTCCAATATCTTATCTTTATTATAATTTTCAGGTGGAAGGTTGGAGAGTCCCATTACATCAGACCAAACTGAGGTCTTTCATGAGGAGGGTCCCAATATAACTTTGTCCTGTAGCTACTCATCTGCAATTAGTTTGCACTGGTACCGCCAATATCCCAGATCAACTCCTGAATATCTTTTATTAATTCTGCAAACCTCTGGACGTGTCCAGACCGCAGAGAAACTGGATTCTCGGTTTTCAGCAAAACTGAATGAAAAGAAAAACCGTGTGGATCTGATCATCTCCTCTGTCAAAGTGACAGATTCAGCTCTGTACTACTGTGCTCTGGAGCCCACAGTGACAGGAAACCTTTACACACTGTACAAAAACGTGCTTATACACAGTAGAAAAGACACACAGTTGCTTTGCACTATCCTTTCACTTTTTAGATTTTCGATTATTTGAAAAAGAATAAAGAAATGAAAGCGAAAACTGATTTCTAATGTTCATCATTGTCTCTTTTATTTCATGCAAAAACATTATTTTAAGATTACTAACTGCCCTAAAAATGTGCAGTAAAAATATATATGTTATTAAAAAAGCTAAAGGAACAATATCATAGTCCATTTTTTGACTAGAATTGCCATCTAGTGGTCATTTAGGCTCAGTACACTGGCCATATCACCTGTGAAATATAGGCCCGGTTTCACAGACAGGGCTTAGACTAAAGCCAGATTAGGCCATAGATCAATTAGGACATTTAAATAATATTTATAAACATGCTTAGAAAAAAAAAACATTACTAGTGTGCATCTTAAAACAAAAAAAGAGGCACTGATATATTTTTAAGATCAGTCAGTGCAAGTTTATTTCAGTTGAAACAGCTCAGGCTTACATTTTAGTCTAGGACTAGGCTTAAGCCCTGTCTGTGAAACCGGGGGATAGTGTCTTTTTGTGGCTTTCTGATATGATATAAAACCTAATATACAGTTGTCTATTCAAAAGTGGCAAAGATAGTGAGTTTATAAAAAAAGAAAGCAAAATATTTATGTGTACATAATTTCTATTTACCATTTCGGTGAAAGCCACCAAATATTTGTGGTGCTATTTATTCTTTTAAGGAACCAAACAAACATGATTTATAAAAATACTAAACATTAAATAAAACAAGAACCTCACAATTCTAGTATAATACAGTTTTAATATGCACAAAAAAGTGGAAGAATTAACTTGATTTCTATTTTAGACATTAGCAAATGAATTCATTCCTGTTTAATTCCACTTAAAAGTAAACCAGTTCTTTAAAAACCCAAACACTCTGATCAAGCTAAAGCATGTACTGAAGAGTATATTGACAGTGTGAACATAATTTCTTGATTTGTTGATTTTCCAAGCTTTTCTTTGGTCCTGAGGGCTTTTCAGGAGATGATAAACATGAGAATGATGCTGCATTTTTACATTATACCAGCAGGGAGCACCTAGAGTTTTGACCTACAATGAAAGTTTTTTATGTTGTGTGAAAGAATACAAAATCCTGACAGTTCAGAGGTTGTACAGGCAGCACAGACAGTGGGTGCCAGTTCTCCGTTTAATTGCTTTTAGCTCTCTGTAGCAAATTGCTTTTGGTCCATCATGAGAATTTGGCTGAGGGATATGCTTATTGTTGTATTCTTTCTAGGTACAGCACTTTTTTTAATTATTAATTTCTGTTGTTTGAAAATGTAACGTGAAATGTAATGTGTGTCATATAACATGTTCTCTCCACAGAATGCAGAGGACAAGACGCTGTACGTCAGTTAACAAGCTCTTCTTCAGCTTACAAAGGAGAGGCTGTGACTCTGAGCTGTGAATATGATACAACAGATACAATGCCTGCTCTGCTGTGGTACAGGCAAACAAAGAATTCACCTCCAGAATATATACTAGTAAGACATAATTTTGGAAATGGAAGTAATTCCAAAGACTTTCCCAACAAAAGATTTCAGTCTCAGCTGGATTCTGCTACAAGGAAAACTACACTGACTATTCAGAAGCTTCATCTGTCTGATTCTTCTGTGTACTTCTGTGCTTTGAGGCCCACTGTGAAAACAGGATATTGAGTATTCAACCAAAAACCTGAACTTCACAGCCCACGTACTATACTTTGTTGCCAATTTCACTGTTTGTATGTGATAAAAGTAACACTACTTAATGCTGATATTTAACACAAACACAACAACATGAATTTAAAAATTACTTGATAGCAAAAATATTTCTGTAAAATCATACGTACATATATATACGTATTATGAAGTGCCACATACTGTATATAATTATTATATAAAATCTGAATATATAAATATAAATCAGAAAATATAGTTGTAAGTCTGATTATATATAAGTAAATCAGAATATACAAACATAAATCAGATAAAGATAAAAATCTTAATACATAAATGTAAATTCTGATTTACTTGCATATATTCAGACTTATTCAGATTTATAAATACATATTTACTTCACAATTAACATTTGTATATTCAGGTTTTATATAATTATTTTCTCTTTGGCCCTTCATAATATGTTAGAAAAATAATAATAATATAATTTAATTATAATATATAATTTAATTAATATATATACTGCAAATTTATTTGATCAAAAAAAAAAAATAGAGAAACAGTAATATTGCAAACTTTTATTACAATATAAAATAATGTTTAGTCTTAATATACTTTTAAATATAATTTATTACTGTGATGCAAAGCTGAATTTTCATCAGCTGTTACTGCAGTCTTAAGTGTCACATGATCCCTCAGATATTATTCTATTATGATGATTGATTATTAGAATGATCAATGTTGGAAACAGGTGTGCTGCCAAATATATATTTTTTGAATCTGTGATTCTTTTATTCAGGATTTTTTGATGAATAGCAAGTTAAAAAGTAAACTTGTAAATATTTTCATAATTTCATAATTTTATTTCATAATTATTCCAGAACAAAAAAGATAAAATCAAAACTTTCCACTAAAAAAAAGTGTTTTACCGATATGATATTAACCTCACCTAAAGAACAAACAGAGGCCAGTGACACAATACCAACCTGAAATCATTTGTTGCATTTGTGATTTGTTTTGCTACATACATAGCACTTTAAATCATAAACTATAATTATAAAATGTTCTCAAGCTGGTAAACATACAGCGCTTTTTAAGACGATGAACTACATTCATTTACATACCATTTAGTTTAGACTATTGGAGATCACAAAAACATCAGTTTATGAGTTTGTAACAGCCCCTTGATGTCTATAGCATCTAGTGACACCTGTCAGAGACATCACTCTGCTGTGATTGGCTGCTGAAAACACTGGCTGGGAGTTCTAGTTGTCTGTACAGAGGCTGTTATGGTAGTTCATTGAGGAAACCATCATTCTAAACAATGACTTTCTGTTTGGTACTAGTTTTATTGGCATTCATTGGTAAGATATGTGGATTTCCCTTCTTTACACGTTAGCACTGCATATTTGATGCTAACCTTATGCTTATTTATGTTGCTTTGGAAAAAGTTACTAAACTGAAATGAATCAACATTGAGCTGACTCAAGCTAAATAATGACAATTGTCTTCTGTAGAGTTGCTTACAGGCGAAATTGACACCATTTTATGATCAATTCATTTATTATTTCCGTGTTCTGTGAAGCTGAACAAATCTCTATTGTACAAGAGCTATACAAATAAATGTGACTTGATTGGGCTTGCTTTAAAATGCTAATTCAACATTCTTCACAGGTGCCAGTTTACAAGACAGCATTACTCCAACATCTCCCGAATTCGTTGCAAAGGTCAATGAGAAAGTGACGATCTCTTGTAAATACCAGTACACTGTGTCAATGAATAATCTACAGTGGTATCGACATTATCGCAACTCTCAGCCGGAATTCCTTGTTCTAATCATGGAGTCGGGACAAAACCAGACAGCTACACCTCCTCACCCTCGACTGACAGCTTCAGTTAATAAAGAAAACAAGACAGTGAATCTGGAAATCTTCCCTGCAGATGTGAAGGACTCTGCAGCGTATTACTGCGCACTGCAGCCCACAGTGGCAGGAAACACATATACACCATACAAAAACCTACTCAGAGCTAAACAGACAACAAAATGGTTTAGATCAATTTATGAGACTAGAGAGTCTGCACATACACCACAAGGGGGCAGCACGTCTTATGACACCCAACAACATCAAAACCGTGCACAAAATCGACATGATAAGCGTTACAAGAAACAAACAGCAAGACGTGAAGAGAAGCACACATCTGATCAGTAACTTTAGGATGAGGAGATCAGTAGTACTAATTGTCCTAGCTGCATCAGGTATTTATTGTAAAATAAGAGCTTTTAATCTGAATGTATAATTTCAAAACTTTAAAATGGTTTTCACATACCACTTTTTACTTCTTTTTCCAGTTGCTCTCAGCGATCGAATTGGACCAGATCAAGCTGTTATTGTCAGAGATGAAAACGACCGGGTGACATTGAGTTGCTCATATGAAACAAGCAGTGAAAATGTTGATCTTTATTGGTACAGACAGTATCCTAACAGTGAGCCACAGTATATACTGTGGAAAGGTGCACGATCAAGAGATGGCAGCAGTGATATACCAGATCCTCATTTTGACTCTTCAACAACCAGAACATCCACTGAACTGGTTATTAAAGCAGCTACTCTGAAAGATACAGCTCTCTATTACTGTGCTCTTTGGAAAGACCCAGTGATACAAAGTGTCTGAGAAGCTTTACAAAAACACACTTACTTTGAACTTGAAATCATCAAAGAATTAGCCAAACCAATATGTATTATCTGCCAAAACCATTACTGTATGTGGTAACACCTGCAATTGATACAGTAGCCAAAATCAGGAGATTAATAGATTTAATAAAGCAGCATTTGTACTGTGAATAGAAAAGTGTTGAAATGCTTTGTAAATGCTTTATGATATCTGGATTATTGACCAAAATCCTAAATATCCAAGTGAAATCTATGCAATCACTCAGAAAGTTCTGAGAAAAATGTTAATTATTTTACCAAAAAAAGGGGATCATATGAAATGCATGTTATTTTTAATTTAGTACTGACCTGAATAAGAGATCTCACATAAAATATGTTTACATATAGTCCACTAGAGAAAATAATAGTTAAATTTGTAAAAATGACCCCGTTCAAAAGTTTACATACACTTGATTCTTAATACAATGTTGTTATCCTGAATGATTCACAGCTGTTTTTTGTTTGTTTGTTTGTTTTTTGAGTTCCTGAGTTTGTCCTGAACAGTTAAACTGCTCACTGTTCATCAGAAAAATCTGTCCCACAAAGAATTTTATTTTTCTGAAGAACAATGGGCAGTTTAACAGGACAAACAAGGGACTCATAAACAACTATTACTAAACAAAACAAAATCAAACAAACAAACACAAAAACAGGATCATTCAGGTAACATCACAGTATTAAGAATCAAGGGTATGTAAACTTTTGAACCGGGTCATTTTTATAAATTCAACTATTATTTTTTTCTTCTGGACTATATGCAAAAATCTTTTTTTTGTGAAATATCTTATTCAGGTCAGTACTAAATAAAAAATAACATAAAAAAGTATGATCCCTCTTATTTTGGTCAAATAATTAACATTTTGCAGATTCTGCAAGGTGTATGTAAACTTTTGACTTCAACTTCAAATGTAAATTTAGATAGAACATAAATCTAATAACATACATAACATAAATTATTAGCATTAGAGTTTAAAACCACAATTAGTATGAAACAAATTTGAAGTTTTAGAGTCATTATGTGTTTATATGTATTCTGTTTTGGTGATAAATTTGGGTTTTGAGTTAAGTCTGATTCTGCTGTATATTCTAAAATAAAATAAAACATTCAACTTAAATTTCTTTTGTTAATGTTTGTTCTGCAAATAATTAAGAGGCTTTTTTTGAAAACTGGACCCCCAACTCTAGACCTAAAACATGTGTGTTTAGGGTCAGTAGGAGGGGCTTTAGTGTTTTGACACCATGTAGGCCATCCTGAGGATGTGGTTTTGAAATAGATTAGCTACAAACTGAACTGTCAGTCAGAACATCGGCCTCAACAATGTTGCTCTGTTTACTTGGCTTTCTATCTACATTCGGAGGTGAGTAGCTCAATTTATGTTTAATTTTAATACCTTTAATCTTGCAACCACAAACATTTCAGATTTTTCTTCATTATAGAACTGTACAATAAACCCTCCTGAGGTCAGGTTCACAAAGGTCAACCAAAACACAACACTGTAACAAAACTTCACTTTCAAATACTAATTTCTCTTTTTCAGCTGGCCGCTGTGAAGATTTCATCACTCCTGTCCAAACTGAGGTGTATGGGAAGAGTGGGGATAAAATAACACTGTCTTGCAGCTACTCCACAGCCCTTTCTCTGTATTGGTATCGCCAATATCCAAGATCAATTCCAGATTTCCTTCTTCTGATACTACAAAACAGCGGGAAGTCTGAAAACATGCAGCCTGGAATGTCCGTGAAATTAAACGAAGAAAAAAACCTAGTGGATCTGGAGATCACCTCTGCGAATGTAACAGACTCGGCAGTTTACTACTGTGCGTTCAAGCCCACAGTGAGAGGAAACCCGGCAGCGCCGTACAAAAACCTAAATGTGCCATAACAAAGCGGATTTAAGTACTGAAAAATATACTAATAACATTAAAACACTGCATTCTTTCAAATATACATATGTGCCACATCTATTCTGAATCACACAGTAATTTGCTGTTCAGGACATTATTATTATTAAGATTTTTCTTAATCTATTCATTATTTAGTGCTGAAACTGAATGACTGACCAATCAGTGACTTAATTGCTATTATTTTATTACATTAAAATGTAACCTCAAAACCAGTCTTTAACACTGGTATATCTGTGACAATAGCCAAAAATACATTGTATGGGTCAAAATTATACATTTTTGTCTTTAGGACATTAAGTAGTCTTTAGGACATTAAGTAAAAGTCATTTGGACAACTATAAAGGCAGTTTTCTCAGTATTAAAAAGTTTGTTGAATCCTCAGATTCCAGATTTTCAAATAGTTGTATCTCAGCAAAATATTGTCCTATCCCAACAAACCATACATCAGTGGAAAGATTATTAAATCAACTTTCAGGTGTTTTGTGGTCAAAAACGAGGTAGAGAATCATTACAGAAGATCATTTATTATTTTTTTATTAAGAAAAAGCTAAATTATGTTCTGAAAAATATTGGACTATTTCTCTTTTTGTGAAAAGGGTAAGTAAAGTTTAAATTATAAATAAATCTGACAATGAAATTCATATACATAAGCAGAGATTTCAACAACCTAATGTTTTTTTTTTTACTATTTTAAGTTAGTGGCTAATTCATATAAATTTGTACAATCTCATCTGTACACTTTTGTACAATCTGCTCATGATGCTTATGGATTCAGCTTTCATTCTTATGTTTTTTTCTAAAAATTGCACATTTTTGTATGATTCACATGGTGTTGTATGTTTCCTGTGCGATCAGGATTAAGATTTTAATCTTGATCCATCAATTTCATACAGACCAACAAACATTTAAAAGTTTTTGATAGATGCAAATCTTTGTCCTTTGTCTTTTTAAACATTGTTCTTCCCCAATTTTTGCTTGTTTACAAAATAAATTGCATGTTTTTTAATTATATAGAGTGAGGATATTTTTAGTGCTTAGTCACTAAAAGGTTTACTGTCATGCCATGTCATGTCAAAGCCATACTGACCCACACTCTTAAAAATAAAGGTGCTTCATGATAGAAGAACCTTTTTTGTCTAAATGGTTCCATAAAGAACCTTTAGCATCTGAAGAAACTTTCTGTTTCACAAAAGGTTCTTTAAAGAAGGTTCTTCAGATTATAAAAATGTAAGAAAGAGATGGTTCTTTAAAGAACCTTTAACTGAATGGTTCTTTGTGAAACCAAAAATGGTTCTTCTATGGCATCGCTGTGAAGAACCTTTCAAAGAACCTTTATTTTTAAGAGTGCAGGTCAGTGTTTGTGCATCAACGTCATATAATGCATAAGAACTGCAAAAGTAAAATCATTTGAGTGCCAATGTTTGTTATCTTCTTCCTCTTCCACACTGTGTCAAGAGGTGGAGCTCTAAGACTAATTTAACTTACAGTGGTTTGACTTGGCTTATTTTCTAATGTGGAATCACATCACTGTCAATCTGTCAGAGCATCAACCAACATGTGCCTTCCAGTCTTTCTCATTTTGGTTCTTCATATAGGTGAGTTTCAATTCATTTCTCAGGATCAGTGACAATTTATTTAATTAACAAAGATATTGTAATCAGTGAAAATCCTTTGATTGTATTTTTCTTATTTCATTTATTTTTGATTCTTACAGGTAACATCCTGACAAACATGATAACATCCCATGACTCACAAAAACAAGTTTTAGAAGGTCAAACTGTAACACTCACATGTAACTACAGTGGAGTGCCTGATAATCTCCATTGGTACCGTCAATATCCCCGATCTACACCAAAGTTCCTCCTCTACATCTATGAAAGTGGGCTGATGAGTGACAACATACCACAGCGTTTAACTCCAAGAATTAATAAAAACTTAAAACGAGTGAATCTGGAGATCTCCTCTGCTGCAGTGACAGACTCTGCTGTGTACTACTGCGCCCTGAGGCCCACAGTGACAGGAAACAAAGCTACACTGTACAAAAACACAAAGCAGAGAGAAATGCATTTAACAAGAGCACTGTGACTATAGAAACAAAATATATATTAAGATATATGTTTTTCTGAAAACAACTTATTTTTTATATCACAACGTAATGTTTTGCTTTTATACACTAATGTGCTGAATAAGTTCAGATAAATTTGTGTATAGTTGTGCTTCAGTAATTTCACTGTACAAAGTAAAAGTAAAATGTCAGTTGACATTCATCGCCTCATCTTACTAAGCTTAGGTTGTCACTGTGCTTTGATGTTCAAGAATAACTCATTTTCAACACTGTTCTAGTTTAAACTGATATTCATCTAGGTCTGTATTAGTGCTTCCTATGAAGTGCAGAGGAATCACCAAACCTGATATAGGTAACAGTCAAATTAGGACATTTTTGAGTTTGTGGTAACACCTGCAGCTGTTTGAAACCAAAATAGACATGTACGTTAAAGCTATACATCCACTTTTTGTTTGCGAGAAAGGGAAAATGCACTTGAAGAGTGGCTATAAATACACTTTAAAAATTAAGAATTGAAATAAAGTAAACTGGAAAAAATGAGCACTACTGTAAAAAACAAATATATACAGAGTACGTTAAGAACTTCCAACTGGATATGACACAAATAAACTTTAAAATATGATATTTAGCACTCATTTTACAATATTTAATCACACCCAAATAAAATCATGCATACTTTTCTCATTCTTTCTCTGCTATTAATTATTTTTGGCCAAATTCCTTGAAACGTTTAAATGTCAGATGAAAAGATGTGTGCGCTAAAAAAAAAAAAAAGTAATTATGGACATCATCCATTATTTTAATTATATTTCCATAAATGCTAAAACAACACAATGCAGTGCAAATTTTTTTGCAACCTCAGATTCCAGATTTTTAAACAGTTGTATCTTGGGCAAATGTCCTATCCCAACAAACCATACATCAATGGAAAGCTTTTTTTATTCATAAAATTATCCTTATGACTGGTTTTGTGGTCCAGGGCCACAAATGAGGTAGATAATCATTAGAGTAGATCATTTATGATTTTACAATCTTAATCACCCCCAGAAAAAATCATGCATTCTTTCCTCATTCTTTTTCTGCTATTATTTAATTCTGGCCAAATTCATTGAAACATTTAAATGTCAGATGAAAAGATGTGTGCATTAAAAAAAGTAATTATGGACATTATCCATTATTTTAATGGACATTTCCATTATTGCTAAAACAACACAATGCAGTGCAAAATACAGGAGAAAAAAATGAAAAATTCCTTCATTTTAATACAGTTACATGTGCCTTATTTTTACAGATTTTCTTCAAATGTGGGTGGAGCTTTAGGAGAGACTCAAGTAAGACTTTCATTTCTCAATTATGAGCTTCATTTGGTTTTTACAGTGCAGTCATGATGTTCCTGTGCACTCTGCTTCTGCTCTCAATAATACATGGTATGTAAAAGACAAGTAATGTATATATATATATATATGGTTATATAACCTGTTAATGTCTCTACGATTTTGCAATAATTCATAGCAGTTACAGTTTTCATTCTTTTTTTAATCAACACATTCTACATATATTTTTCAGATGATTCTGTTGCGCAGACAATAACACCACAGCAGGGCATAACACAAGTTACTGAGGGGATGCTAGTCAATCTGTCTTGCAAATATGATGGCAGCATACAGAGTTTACTTTGGTATCGACAAAATCCTGGATCAGGACTGGAATTTCTGCTCCTTGTTGTTGAGTCATCCAAGAAGACTGTAATACCTGCAGATCCCCCTATTCCTAGACTGGATGGTGAAATGAGTATGAAAGACAAGCGAGTGGATCTGGTGATCTCCAGTGCTGAAGTGACAGACTCTGCTCTGTACTACTGCGCCCTGATGCCCACAGTGACAGAATACATGACAACACTGTACAAAAACCTCCAACCATACTCCACATGCACTAAACAAATGGTGCTCATAGAAAGTAGTCTACTTGTAATATTAAACTTTGCCTGTAAATATGAAGATGCATTTCTAGCTTTGACTGAGTTTAAATTTCAGTTTTGGTCACCCCTAAAATTAGTCATGCCAACTTTAGTTTATGAATTAAACACACTATAAAACCCCCATTCAGGGACCTTAGTGAATTTTTTATCTGTCAATCAAATGCTTGTGTTGAATTGCGTTCATTACTATAATAGTAGGTCCTACCACATTTTCTTTCAGAATTGGACAGAAAAGTAAAAAACTGGTAGCATTTATTTAAAATTAAAAAAATGTATAGTAAGACATTTATGTAATGCAGAGGCGTGTTATTAAACAGTAACACAGATATATCTAGGCTTACATGCACCTAATGAATAAAATGTTAGAGAACTTAAACAATAAAGACAACAATTCAATTTAAACACACAGGTTGGCACATGTTCCCGTTTTTAGTAGTGTTTACTGTACTACTAACATACTATGTAGTACGCACTGTAATGTGACGTTACACTGTAAAAAGTGAACAGTTGGATCAACTTAAAAAAATTACTTCAATTGCTAACACCAAAAAAAATTAAGTTGATTGAACTAATATTATCTAAGTCTGGTCAATCACACTTAAATAATCTTAGTTCAATCAACTTAAATTTTTTAGGTGTTACCAATTGAAGTAATTTTTTTAAGTTGATCCAACTGTTCACTTTTTACAGTGTATATGTGATACTAAGTACAGCCAGATGATTTTCTTGTTTCTTAAGTAACAAAAGTTAAAATATTCAGTATTATCCTCACTGGATTTGATTCTATTTTATGGCTATTTTTAAACGTGTTTCTCCTTGCCAGTGTATGGACAAAGACACTGGTGATGTGATGGCTAAAATTGTCCACAAGGGGCACTCTTTCCTAAAAAAATGAATAGAAACTAAACCAATTCTTCAGTTGGTTCACATAAGGGCACATAAGGGGAGAAGATTACAAGGCAATTCCTTCAGTCAGGCAGAGATTTTAACATATTTGCTTATCTGTTCTTGTCAGTAATGCTACTCCTATTTTGTCTGTGGCTTATTTCCCTCTTAACAGGTAAGATACATGCATGCAATTAATCAAACTAAACTTTGAACATAACAATATAAAGCACTTTTCATTTTTCTCCATTCATTATTTTCATCGTATTCCCTTTTTTCCTCTTAGGTGATGCCTCTAGTGAGGGAATAGCACCAGTCTCTCCTCAAGTATTTGTCTCAGAAGGTAAACTAATCACCCTGTCCTGCAATTACGATGGGTCAGCTGCTACAGATGCTCTCCACTGGTATCGTCAGTACCCGGGATCCAGACCAAACTTCCTGTATCTAGTGAATGAAGCTGCATTCAAGCAATCAGCTGATCCTCCAATTCCTGGGATATCTGCTAAATTAAATGAGGAGAAAAATCGTGTGGATCTGGAGATCACTGACACTGCCTTAGACTATTCTGCTCTGTACTACTGTGCCCTGCAGCCCACAGTGACAGGAAACACACATACACTGTACAAAAATGAAACACATTTTGTAAACCACTCCAACAATTCTGACTAGCACAGTCTACATTTTGCTACATTTTAGTCCTATTTTGGTCTTATCTTGTCATTATGTTATGCTGCACAATGATTAAAGCTTTTCTTTTTCCTCTCATTACTGCATTTCAGAGATTGGAGTATAAATACCAAAATATTAATATATGATTCATTATTGAAGCATAAACTAATTTGTGACCCACTCAAGTTAGTCAAAAAGTTGCCATTTTGAAATGATGCCAGATGTAAAGACGATAAATCAGACTCTACCTTTTCTCCTTGCAGAATCTGCGAAATTGTGAATCTTTTTAACAAAATAAGAGAGATCATACAATCACATATTATTATTTATTAGTTATTTAGTTATTAGTTATTTTTTATTTAGTACTGCCCTGAGTGAGATATTTTACATTAAAGATGGTTACGTATAGTAAACAAGACAAAAAAAATAAAAAAATAGCTGGAATATTAAAATAACTCCCTTCAAAAGTTTGGAAGTTTTTTCAATTGTACTTAATTTGTCTTCTGGGGAAACATGCAAGTTTGCTTCTGTTGCCTCTGAGGAGCAGTACTAAATGAACAAAAACAAAAAAAGAAAAATTTGAAAATATTCATCCTGTTCAAAAGTTTTCATCCCCTGCCTCGTAATGCAGTTTCCTTCTGGAACATAAGTGAATGTTCAAACTTTTTTTTTAACAATTGTGTTTGAGTCCCTCAGTTGTCCTCAGTGTGAAAATATGGATCTCAAAATCATATTTGTACATATTTTGTACCTATTTGTACAAAACAGCTCATTTTGCTGCTTGATATTGCAAATTAGTGTGTCTTACCATATTATTTTAATGTATTATCTTAATTATAAACACATATCTTAATTATAGTGCAAACAGTTTTCCCATTATTACACTTCAGTGGCTAATGAACTGGAAGTCTCGCCCATAAGCTTACTTCCACGTTTAAGAATAAGATATTAATATGCACCCCTTTTTCAAGCGTATGGCATTTTTTATGTATTCAAAATAGACAGAGATAGTGTGGGTGGAGCTTCAAGACCATCAAGATCAAGGCATTCACCTCTTATTTGGCTTCAATGTGTTCTTCAGCACTGCAAATATGAGTTCTATTTTTTACCTCCTTGTAATTTTAACCATTCAGGGTGAGTATTAATTCAATGTAATACTTTTATTATAAATCTTACATAAATTCTAATACATGTACAAAAGATACATGATACAATATTTACATTTTCACAATATCAGACTGTAAATCATGGATGAACATTCTTAGATTTTTCCCTTATGTTTTTTATGCTCTATTTACAGGTACATCTTTTGCCCAGTCAATAGCACCATTGAAGACCACAGAACATGCCACTGAGAGAGAGACAGTGATTCTCTCCTGCAAATATGATAGCCAAGCACGCAATTTACAGTGGTATCGACAATATCCTGGATCCAGACCTGAATTTCTGCTTCTTGTTTATGAATCAAACAGCGTACTACATGCAGAACCCCCTTTCCCAAGACTGAATGCCAGTGTGAATAAAGCGGAGAAGCAGGTTTATCTGAAGATCTCTTCTGCTGTAGTCACAGATTCTGCTCTGTACTACTGTGCTTTGGAGCCCACAGTGACAGGAAACACAATAACACAGTGCAAAAACCTCTATTGGGAAGTCCTTACCATGCAACGTTAAATGTCTTGTATTAATGAATATAATTAAAATAATACAAAAGTGTCTTTTAGGCTTTCTAATAGGCTTTACCTTCACTGTGATTATATGCTTAAATAAAGATTAAACAAAGATTTTGGTTCATTTTACCCACATTTTATAATATTTAAATTGTATATATTATATATAATATATATTTTAATTTTATATATTTATGTTTTATATTTTTCTCTAATATTTCTCTTTGTTTAAGGAAAGTAAAAAGATACTTTCAAAATGTCGAAAAACTAATTTTTAAAAAATCAGAAGAATTTAATTCAGTTACAGAATTGTAGTCCACTTTTTCCAGATTTTTACAATATCATTCTTCAGTTAATGAAATAATATTTCAAACTGAATTGGATAAAATTATATCTCTGAATGTTTTCATTTATACATTGCAAGCTATGGGTGGAGCTTTATGGGTGGATCTCAGTAAAAGTCACATCTGTATGCAGTTTCCACTCGCTGTTTGTGGTGCAAAGATGATGCTTCTGTGCTGTCTGCTTGTGTTTTCATTAACAGAATGTAAGTGAAATATATCTTTGTTTAAAAATGTAATCATAATTAATTGTATTAACATGTTTTAAGCTAGTTCAGAGTAATTAATTAAACAATTTCATCATTTGTTATGCAACTTACATTTTGTGAAAGTTTTCATCTTGTTATTCTTTCTAACTGAAAGCTTTCTATTCTATGCAGATACACTTGCACAGTCAATAAGGCCATTGCAGAATGACATTAATGTCACAGAAAAGCAGGCAGTCAAGCTCTCATGCAAATACGATGGAAGTGCAAACAGTCTGCATTGGTATAAACAGTATCCTGGATCTAAACCTGAATTTGTGCTCCTCGTCTTAGAGTCATCCACAAAACACGTAACATATGCAGATCCCCGTATCCCTGGAATGGATGGGAAAATGAGTATGAAAGATAAGCAAGTGGATTTAGAGATCTCCTCAGCTGAAGTGTCAGACTCTGCAATGTATTACTGTGCCCTGGAGCCCACAGTGACAGGAAACACATCAACACTGTACAAAAACCTCTATGAAGTGAAATAATCTCAGTTCTTTTGTCGTAGCCTCATGTTTTCTGCTTTCAGATTAAGCAAGTTATTTTAAATATTTTTAATAAATAAGAAATTATTTTAAAAATAGCTATAAGAATGTAAAAAATATTGGATATTTCAACAAATATCATCAAATGACCTTTTAAAATGAGTTTTGTTGCAAGAATTTAGGTTAAAATTCATACGAATGTTTACGGGAAAGATAAAATCGTATGTACTGTAAATGATCACCATTTTCTTTAAACATTTGCCAATTTAAATCTCACTTTTGACCTCGCTAGTTTATTTTAAAGTCCCTGTGGTGTAGCAAATTAAATGTAAAAGATTTAATAACAAATATTGAGTGTCTTCCACTTAACATAAAAAACATATCATGCATAATAATGCAATATTAAATCAACAGAGTATAGCATGTCCCATCACTGGATGTGTCATACAGTATTCCCTAGTATTTCATGTCAAGTATCCTTTTGTGTTTTATTTTACATCAGTTGTGGATTTGGAGGTTCAGTGAAGTAACTCAATAACTTCATATATATATATAAACTGGCTGCCCATATTCTTAAAAAGGCCAACAAAATATGCCGTGTTAAGAATGATAACCTTGTTCATTCACAGCTGATTGATGTAAATTCATAATTGCAGCCACATGGTGGCATTATTTCTTGTTTTATGTCTCATAAGGAATTATAGCCTTTTCAGATTAACAGTGATGATATTTAGGTTTCATCTTGTATAAACTCAAAAGGTATATTATCAACAGAATCTAAAATTAAATATATGGTTTGCATCAATCACTGTCTACCTGTGCTTAAATAGCTACTGCATTTAGTAATGCAAAGTAATCAGTAAAGTAACAGCATAAAATATACAGTAGATGGCAGTGTTCACTCATTTTAGAAGATTTAAGTTTTCAAAAAAAGTCAGAGTGAGAGTCAAAATCAGTCAGTGTGAGAGTTACAACGTTTGCACTGCTTCTGATGATTCATGATGTTTCTATACAGTGTCTGGCTCATTCTTTTATTCTCAGGTAAGATATGTGACATTTATATGGAATCCTTTGAGTAACCATTTCAAATATAAATCAAAACACATTGATTATTTGTGTTGAATGAGTAGGCTATTAAAATGCAACACTCTGTCTGTTTCAGGTGATGCAAGTGGAGAAGGAATAACTCCTCTCTCCTCATCTGAACTTGCTACCAATGGTGACTCCATTACTTTGGCTTGCAAGTATGACGGGTCTTATGCCAGTGACTCTCTCCTGTGGTATCGTCAGTACAGCAGCTCCAAACCAGAGTTTTTGTTTCTGGTTAGTGAATCCAATCTTAAGCAGCCAGCTGACCCTGCAATACCTGGAGTGTCTGCTAAAATAAATGAGGAGAAGAACCGTGTGGATCTGGAGATCTCCTCTGCTTTAGTGTCAGACTCTGCTTTGTACTACTGTGCCCTGCAGCCCACAGTGACAGGAAACCCACAAACACTGTACAAAAATACAGACAACCAAACTAACTAACTGATGAACTCCATTTAGTAGCAAATTAAACCTCCCTATATGTCTGTCTTTATTGTATTGTACTTTAAAATATATATTTGCATAATGCTGCAACCACTAAATATACACCACTGGAATGCTCAGCATTTTTAAACTGTGCTTAAGCAAATGCGTATATTTACACACTCTGAAATTTGCAGTGGTGAGCATATGCATTTCACTAACATGCATTTGTTGTGATTAAAGGATTAGTTAGTTGAGATGGAGTTCTTTGACTCAGAGGGTGGAGCTTTGTCTTTCTAAATGGATCTCACTAAAGTGGAGGTGAAATGGGACATTTTGATTTTGCATACAATACATCAACCATTATGTTTATCCTTACACTTATTACTCTATGGATTCATCTAGGTGAGATTAACTCATACACATATTTTTATTCATCTAAATTAATATAATTCATTTTGAATTTAATAGAAATCGTATGTATGTAATGTATTTCATGACTCCCATCAAGCTGCTTCCCTTAACATTTCTCTTTTACAAACTAAGCATGTAGTGCATCTACAGACTCAGATTAGGATTTTTTAATTACAATGACTGACAATTTCCTCATACTTTTTGTTGTGGGAAATATCTGTATCCACTATTCATTTCTAAGATTCAACAGAGGATCCACAATCCTTTGGGTGGAGCTTAGTGAGAACGGGTACTGCAAAAGGCAGTCATGTGTTTCTCCAAATCTCATTTTGCACTTGATCTCCCCCAGTCATAATGATTTTGTTTTACCTTAATATTTTGGCATTACTAACAGGTATGTACATTTGATGTTTACATTTGTTAATATATTTATGTTTGCTATGAGACTGTATACCTCTATAAAAATATATTAACAGATACATTTACTGAAAGTGCACTATTATTGATCTTCTGTTGTTTATATTTTCCCAGAGAGTGTATCAGCGAATGCAATAACACCTCTCTCTACTGAAAAGCATGCTTTTGAAGGAGAAAAGGCGACTCTTTCATGCAACTACAGTGGAAGTAACATACAGAGTTGGCAATGGTACAAACAATATCCCAACAATGCCCCTGAATTTCTCTTGCAAGCTTTTGAAAGTTTGGATCCAGAGCAAAAGGGCCGTTATGTTGCTGAAGCACAAAAGGACAAAAAGCTACTGAACCTGGAGATCTCCAAAACTGAAGTGGCAGATGCTGCAATGTACTACTGTGCCCTGGTGCCCACAGTAACAGGAAACCCTTCAACACTGTACAAAAACCTAAGATGATAAAGAATACTGAGAAAGAAATAAAGACCCCATGAAAAAAACATTTTTGGGTTCCCCCAAAAAACATTAATTAAGCAGGTTTTAAAAGAGACAACTTTTTTTTTAGTGGCAAGAATATTAAAAGAACCTTTATCCACTAAAAAAAATATAGATGTTACATTTTCCTTATGGAACCATCAATGCCAATAAAGAACATTTCAAATGTCCAACAAAATATGCTGTATTATCACTATTGCCATGTTTCTCTAAACTGATTGATTTAAATTAAATACTGCAGACACACGATAGCATTATTTCCTGTTTTTCCAGCGATGCTTGGGTTTCATAGCACTGACACAAACTGTATAAAATCAATAGTATCTAAAAATCAAATATACCTTCTACATCAGTCAGACTACTAGTTCTAAACTAAACTAATTAGTAACCAGTAAAGTATTTGCAAATGTACAGCAGATGACAGTGTTCACTCAGATTACAGAAGATTTGAATCATCAATTGTTGCAAAATTTGTTTTGACATTTAGGGGAAAACAACTAAACGAACAACCTGATGAACTCCACTAAAAAGTGAATTAAACCTCTATATGTAATCTATATGCCAAAAAACATTAGGATATTAGGTGGAGATCATGTTCTATGAAGATATTTAGTAAATTTCAAATTAAAACTTAATCTTTTATTAGTAATTTGCATTGCTAAGAACTTCATATGGACAACTTTAAAGACAATTTTCTGAATATTTTGATTTTTTTTTCAAAAACAAGGCCTTTCATGTGACAGTTGAAACATTTTCCTCTTCTCTTTTGAAGATAAAATCTTACAAACAAATTAAGCGCTAATAAATTATATCAATAACATTCCTCTTTTACAAACTAAGCAGACAGTGTGTCTACACAGTTTACAGAAGCCCTTATAACATATTTTAGATTATGTGGATGACTTTACCTGTTCTTTTTAATGACTTGTTTGTAATTAACTATAAATATAAGAAAACAAAATGCTACAATGACAATTTCCCCATACTTCTGTTGTGGGAAATATCTGTATCCACTATTCATTTCTAAAATTCAACAGAGGATCCCACAATACTTTGGGTGGAGCTTGGTGAGAATGGGTACAGCAAAAGGCAGTCCTGTGTTTCTCCAAATCTCATTTTGCAGATGATCTCCCCCAGTCATAATGATTTTGTTTTACCTTAATGTTTTGGCCTTTCTAACAGGTATGTAAATTTGATATTTACATTTGTTAATATATTTATGTTTGCTAGGAGAGTATATACTTATATAAGAATATATTAACAAACAGATAGATTTACAGCAGGCACACTATTATTATTGATCTTCTGTTGTTTATATTTTCCCAGAGAGTGTTTCTGCAAATGCAATAACAGCCCTCTCTACTGAAAAGCATGCTTTTGAAGGAGAAAAGGCAACTCTTTCATGCAACTACAGTGGAAGTGGCATACAGAGTTGGCAATGGTACAAACAATATCCCAACAATGCCCCTGAATTTCTCTTGCAAACTTTGGAAAGTTTGGGTCCAGAAAAGAAGGGCCATTATGTTGCTGAAGCTCAAAAGGGCAAAAAACATCTGATCCTGGAGATCTCCAAAACTGAACTGGCAGATGCTGTAATGTACTACTGTGCCCTGGTGCCCACAGTCACAGGAAACCCTTAAACACTGTACAAAAACCTAAGATGACGAAGAATACACAGACAGACAGACAGAAAGAAGGAAAGAAAGAAAAAGAACCCATGAACCATTCAGTGAAGAATTCTTAAAAGAACAATTTCTTCACAAGAATATTAAAAGACAATGTAAATGGAAAGATTCCATAGATGGTAAATTTTCTTTATAAAACCATTAATGCCAATAAAGAATGTTAAAATCTAACTAAATATGCTGTATTATCAATGATTACATTGCCTTCTCACAGCTGATTCATTCAAATCAATTACTGCAGACACATGGCAGCATTATTTTCAGTTTTACGTCTCATAACACACTGTAGCTTTACCAGCAGTTTCATCTATAGAGTATTGCCATGAACTGGTTTAAAATCAACAGTATATAAAATCAAATCTACTTTCTACATTATTCAGACTACTTGTCCCTGAATAGCTACTGCAATCAGTAATACAAACTAGTTAAAGGAACACTCCACTTTTTTTGGAAATAGGCTCATTCTCCAACTCCCCCCGTGTTAATAAGTTGAGTTTTACTGTTTTGAAATCCATTCAGCCGTTCTCCTGTTCTGGCAATATCACTTTTAGCATAGCTTAGCATAGATCATTGAATCCTATTAGACCAATAGCCTCACGTTCAAAAATGACCAACGAGTTTCGATATTTGTCCTATTTAAACTTTGACTCTTCTGTAGTTATATCGTGTACTAAGACCGGTGGAAATGCAAAGCTTCAATTTTCTAGGCTGATAAGATTAGGAACTACACTCCCATTCCGGCGTAATAGTCAAGGAAGTTTGCTGCCGTAATATGGACGAAGCAGGCACAGTAATATCACACAGCACATGTGCAAATGCTAAACTAGCTGGGAACTCATTTCTGATAATACTCCGCCTGCTTCGGCCATATTACGGCAGCAAACTTCCTTGACTATTACGCCGGAACGGAAGTGTCGTTCCTAATCTTATCAGCCTAGAAACTCGCAGCTTTGCATTTCCACCGGTCTTAGTACACGATATAACTACAGAAGAGTCAAGTTTTAAATAGGACAAATATCGAATCTCGTTGGTCATTTTTGAACGCGATGCTATTGGTCTAATAGGATTCAATGATCTATGCTAAGCTATGCTAAAAGTGATATCGCCAGAACAGGAGAACGGCTGAATGGATTTCAAAACGGTAAAACTCAACTTATTTACTCGGGGGGAGTTGGAGAATGAGCCTATTTCTAAAAAAGTGGAGTGTTCCTTTAACAACCAGTAAAGCAACAGCATACATTGTACAGCAGATGGCATTGTTCACTTAGATTACAGAAGATTTGAATCTTCAATTGGTGTAACAGTTCATAAAAAAGGACATGCACATAAACAGTCAGAGTTTGAGCTGCTTGTGATGATCCATGATGTTTCTATGCAGTGTCTGGTTCATTCTTCTCTTTTCAGGTAAGATATGTGACATTTACAGTATATTTACAGTAAATCTTCCATATATATAAGTCATTGAACATAAATATTTGTGTTGAATGAATTTTAAACTGCAATGCTCTGTCTGTTTCAGATGATGCAAGTGGAGAAGGAATAGCTCCTATCTTTTCAAATAAACTTGCTACCAATGGTGACTCCATTACTTTGGCCTGTAAATACAATGGGTCTTACAACAGTGACTCTCTCCTGTGGTATCGTCAACACAGCAGCTTCAAACCAGAGTTTTTGTTTCTGGTTAGTGAATCCAATCTTGAGCAGCCAGCTGACCCTCCAATACCTGGAGTGTCTGCCAAAATAAATGAGGAGAAAAACCATGTGGATCTGGAGATCTCCTCTGCTTCAATATCAGACTCTGCAATGTACTACTGTGCCCTGAAGCCCACAGTGACAGGAAACCCCAAAGCACTGTACAAAATTTCTAAGAGTCAAAATAGAGTCCCACAATCCTTTGGGTGGAGCTTGGCGAGAATGGGTACAGCAGTGGGAGGCCTTGTTTCCCCAAATCTTATTTTGTATATGATCTCCAACAGTCATAATGGTTTTGTTTTACCTCACTGTTTTGCTACTTCTTGCAGGTATTTCCATTTGATATTTATTTTCGTTAATATATCTACTGTCTGTCTATAAATGTATGTCAAAGAAAATACAATTACTGAAAGTACACTAACATTACTATTGTTCTGTTGTGATATTTTGTTCCCCAGAGAGTGTTTTTGCGAATGCAATAACACCCATCTCTACTGAAAATGATGCTTTCGAAGGAGGAAAAGTGACTCTTTCATGCAACTACAGTGGAAGTAATTTAAAAAGTTGGCAGTGGTATAAGCAATATCCCAACACTGCCCCTGAATTTCTCTTGCAAGCTTTGGAAAGTTTGGGTCCAGAGAAGAAGGGGCGTTATGTTGCTGAAGCACAAAAGGACAAGAATCATCTGAACCTGGAGATCTCCAAAACTGAACTGGCAGATGCTGCAATATACTACTGTGCCCTGGTGCCCACAGTAACAGGAAATCCTTCAACACTGTACAAAAACATTGGCATTAACTTTGATTTGTTAACTTGAGCAGAAATAATTAAAGTCATCATAGATGTTCCACTAGTCATTATATATACATATATACAGTCAAGCCTGAAATTATTCATACCCCTTGCAAATTCTGACCTAAAGTTACTTTTATTTAACCAGCAATTTTTTTTTTGAGCGGAAATGACACGGGCTACTCCCAAAAGGTAATAAGACGATGTACAAGAGGCATCATTGTGGAAAAAATATTTCTCTGCTTTTATTTACATTTGAACAAAAAGTGGCATGTCCAAAATGATTTATACCTTTTGAAAACTGTCACAGTCTATGGGGAAATCCAAAGTTCTACACCATTCCAAATAGTCCAAGCTGTTCTAAAGCATCCTAATCACCCTGATTCTACTTTCTGAATAATATACATTACTCAGTTTATACATCCCCTAGATGTAATTTTTTCTAGAACAGTTCTTATTTATTTATTTATTTTTATATATTGACAGTATTCATTGGATGAGATCATGGTTACTCTCTGAAAAATATTGTATTTCTAATAAAATAGGAGAGGTATATTCTAAGACACCACATTATGTCTGTCCAAGCTGCAACTTTTGTTGCTCTCTCTGATCTCAAAGTTGAGGTAGAAACTTTGCTCAATTTATTCTACCACTGCAATCAGGTTAAATCTTGTATTTCAAAGTGGTGCTGTTTCTTTTATTGCAATAAAAAATAAAGACTTCAGAACAAGGAAGTCTCCTGCACAGAGCATGGAGTCTTTTTTAGGGTGGGACTACAAAAGAAATACAGAAGGCGCTGAAGTTAGCAGTGTTTTGCTCTTCTGTATCTCAGTCTGATGATGCTGTTCTTTTACTTTACAGTCATGGCACTTCTGACAGGTGATTGATTTATATTTATAACAAAGCTATGTGTTGTTGTTTTTCAGCATGTGAATCCATTTTTACTGACACTGAATTAATATTATCTTCTTCTCTTTTTGTCTTTCAAGATAATGTTCTTGCAAATGCAATAACATCCCGCTTTCCTGAACAGCATGTTTTAGAAACAGCAAAGGTTACCATTTCTTGCAACTACAGTGGAAGCAATATTAACAGTCTACTTTGGTACAGACAATCTTCCAACACTGCACCTGAATTTATCTTGCAAGCTTTTGAAGGTTCGGGACCACAAGAGAAGGATCATTTTGTTGCTACAGTTCAAAAGGACAAAAAACAGCTAGATCTGGAGATCTCTAAAACAGAAATAGCAGACGCTGTAATATACTACTGTGCCCTGGTGCCCACAGTAAGAGGAAACCCTTCAACACTGTTCAAAAACCCAAGATACGACTCTCACATTTGACTATAGCATCTCTGATCCTGTTGCTACATGTGAAACTGTTTTTTGTTTGCACAGAATGATGGGTATTAATGGTGATTAATTCATATTCATGGTTATTAACACTGATAAAAAAGTGAAAATTTTAGTAAATTAGCACATATTTAATCAATAAACCAATCATTTTATTCTCAGCTTTGAAATCAAGGAATAAATTATATTTTAAAATATATTCAATAGAAAACAGTTCTTTTAAAGAGTAAAACTATTTCAAAATGTTACCGTTTTTGCTGTACTTTTAATCAAATTAATGCAGGTTTGGTGAGCAGAAGATACTTCTTTAAAAAAACATTAAAAATCTTACTGTTCAAAAACTTTTGGCTGGTAGATCTTAATGTCAATATTACATAAAGTGGGGTCCAAAAGTCTGAAACAATCACAAAAACTACATCTTTGTATTCCTGATAAGCTACATCTTTCATTATAGAAAATGTAATTTCGGTACAAAATTCTTGCCACAGGGTGGAGCTCTGCGCTCTAGATGGCAGATCAAGCTCAAGCTAAATGTGACTGACTCAAGGTTGAGTTTGACACTTCAAGCTCTCAGTCTGAACACTGACAATGTTTACTGTTGTCATCATTGTGTTTTCACTGCTTAAGGGTAAGTAATAGTTTAATGTTCACTGTTGCATTAACATTAGTACCAGTTGACTTAACATTATAGCATCATTTAGATTTAAGTTATGTTGAACAAAGATGACTTTAAAAGATGTTTTCTTCTCTTCTTTTACAGAGAGTGCTGATGCATATACAATAGAATCTCTCTTACCAGAACAGCATGTTTCAGTTGGACAAAGTGCTGTTATCTCTTGCAAATACAGTGGCGCTGGGCCCAGCTTTCAGTGGTACCGCCAATACCCAATATCCAGACCAGAGTACCTTATTTTTAACACAGAGATCTCGGTTTCATCCGATTCCACCTTACGTCTCAAATCGAGGGCTAAAAAAGAAATAACAGAAGTGGAACTGGAGATCTCCTCTACTGAAGTCAAAGACTCTGCTGTATATTACTGCGCCCTGGTGCCCACAGTGACAGGAAACCCACCTGCTCTGTACAAAAACGTGATACATTAACACATCTTGTATTATACAAACATTGTGACACACAAGCTTCCAATCCACCACAATAAATCAATGATGCAACTGTTCTTATTGTTCCAAATCTAATGAAACCCTGTTAGGTATTCTGATTTTAAGAAAAAGACAACCTATCAGGGAAGATACAGCCTCAGCCAGAGGGTGGAGCAAATTCACAAAGTTTAATGTGTGAAAGGTTGATTCGGTTGATTCGGTTATAGTCATCCTGCTTTGATAGCTTAACAATCACTCCTCATCACTCCTCACCATTATGTTTCTGTTTTGTTGGATACTGTCATTATTCCTAGGTAAATAATTGAATTCATGTTTTTATTCTTGTTTATTAAACCAAAATGATTTTATGTGCTATATTGTTTATTAGTTTGTGCACAAGTTGCTTACCTTTAATATTAGTTTAATTATTACGGTTGCTTTTTGTCTTACAGGAAATTCTTTTGCTCAAAATATACAGCCATTGTTTTCTGAAAGGCATATTTTCAAAGGCGAAAATGTGACTCTGTTCTGTAACTACACCGGTTCAGTATACAACCTTCAGTGGTATCGGCAATATGTCGGATCCAGACCGGAGTTCCTGATACTTGTGAATGAAAATTCAGAGGCATCTAAGCCTTCTGTTCGTCTGTCAGCAAAAGACTCAAAAGAGAAGAAACAAGTGAATCTTACAATCTCCTTTGCTGAAGTGACAGACTCTGCTCTGTACTACTGTGCTCTGAGGCCCACAGTGACAGAAAGCACAGAAACACTGTACAAAAACTCTGATTTCAGTCATTTTGTACTGTTACTGATTTTATTCTTTAGTTTGACACCTCAATGAATGATCCAACCCCATTGTTTAAGTTATATGGAAAGCTTTAATTTAATTTTCAAAATTTTTAATGGTTAAGTAATAAGCAATATATGTTCAGAGTATGAGGTTTTACAGTAATTTACATGTGCATATATATAGTATAAATGTAGAGAACAGATTTAAGAAGAATGCATAAGAAGCTTCTATCCTGACAGAAGTCAACATCAGAAGGTATAAATGCAAATGCTATAATTTTTATCTGTCATCCTCAGTGATTCATGAAGGTCTAAATGTGTTCGTTTTCACCCAGAAGAGGGCGTTTTTCTGTATCCCTCATGCACAAAATGAGATCAAGGCTCTTCGTGGAAGGTCAAATTTTGCCACAGGGTGGAGCTCCAGGCTTAAATCACAGTGTTTCAGTAGCGAAAAAGCACATCTGAGTTTGTCATTTCATTCCATCATGCTGCTCTGTGCACTTGTAATATTTTCAGGACTAGCAGGTGAGACTCATTTATTTTATTTATCACTACTTGTTGATTTAAAAATATTAGTTTTACATTTATCTGATCACAATGAATTTAGTATTTCTTTTTTCAGGAGACTCTCTTGGTGATCTAATAACATCTCATGGTTCTGATAAACAAGCTGAAGATGGTAACAGTGTTACTCTCTACTGCAATTACACTGGTACTGTGTACAATCTACTGTGGTACCGTCAGTATCAAAGATCCAAACCAGAACTCCTTCTCCACATGACTGAATCTGGAGATCCAGTTAAAGCCAATCCATCAGCCCACTGGTTATCTGCTAAAGTTGATAAACAAAGAAAGCTTATGGAACTGGAAATAAGCCCTGCTAAAATATCAGACTCTGCATGGTATTACTGTGCTCTGCGGCCCACAGTGACAGGAAACCCTTTTCCTCTGCACATAATCTTTCTGCATATTAGTCATGCTTTTTCATTGATGCTTGTGTCACAAGCACATGTATGTATAATTTCTGTTACTGAATCATCTGTCAGCAACACAAGCATCTCTTAATAAATCCATTAGGATCAATACAATACATATTTACATAGATAGGAGGAGCTTAAAGTGGAATAAAGCAGAAGAGCTTAAGGAAGACTGAAACACCTACTTATAGATGATTACATTCAAACTAGATACAACAATGATTATCATCTGCTTTGTTCTTACATTTGTCTTGAGTTATGGTAAGCCACAGACTTTTGACACCTTTTATTATTTGTATGTATGGAGCACTTTATGATGTCGTTAACACTGAATTGTTCATCTATTTTGCAGGTGAAGCTAATAAGAGTCCTATTATTACAGATAAAGCATATGCATCTTTAAACGAAGGCAGCAATGCTACTCTGTCCTGTACATTTGATGAATCAGCTTACCGTCTCCACTGGTATCGGCAGATCGGATTGAAGTTAGAGTTTTTGCTGCTGATTGATAAATCCACCAAAGTTGTAGCAGCAGCTAGTCCACCTCTTCCACATATGTCCACCAGTCTCCATAATAACAATCGTGTGGATCTGGAGATCTCCTCTGCTGGCGTATCAGACTCTGCCATGTACTACTGTGCCCTGCAGCCCACAGTGACAGGAAAGCTTGCAACACAGTACAAAAACAATGTTTTGATTATTTCATATGAAAAAAATTACTTGTACCATTTGCTTATATACAGCCCTCCATGATTCTCTGTTCCTCTTTTTATATGGCAGTTTAGCAATCACAATTTAACGGCTCATGACCACTAATAGAACTAGTTTAGTTGCAAGTATTGTAGACTGATAGTAAACTAATAGCATGTTCTGCAATGTGACATGCTAAAATTCATAAAGAGCGTTTTACAATACTTCAACACAATTCATTCTTATTTTAGTCCTGCAGTTTTTTTTTTTTTTTTTTTTTTTTTTTTTTTACTTCAAATAAATTGCTTTACTGCCAAGGACATTGAACCAGTGGTTACATAAACTGGTTCAAGAGGTTACATGAACAGGTATAAAACTAAATAACTTTCCCAAAGGGCGGAGCTTAATATCGAGATGTAGAAGCTTTTTAATCTGAGGGCGGATGTCAGAATTCAAAGGCATCTAGTCTGAATCATAATCAAGTCATTTGGATTGTTCTCCAGATCTGCTGTCATGATTATTTTCACTCTCCTCAGTTTTTTGTGGATGTGTATTGGTAAGATAAAGTTGTATTTCTCTCTCCAATCTAGACCAGTTACTTTTTACTTATTTGGTACTAGTTTTTACTATTTAATTGCTGTCTAATTGGGCTTTTACTCTCCAGTAGGACATACAGAGGCAGACACAATAAAACCCTTGTCACCGATTAAAAATAGACATGTTGGAGACAGTATTACTTTGTCATGCAGTTATAAAGACTACACGAGTACTGTGGAGAGTTTACAATGGTACAGACAATATCCCAGATCCAAACCAGAGTTCCTTCTTTACATCTTCGAATATGGAGCTATGAGTGAAGACAGACCACCCAGATTTTCTGCTGAAATTAAAGACAACAAACAAGTGGATCTGAATATCTCCTCTGCTGTAGAGACAGATTCTGCCATGTACTACTGCGCCCTGGTGCCCACAGTGACAGGAAACCCACCTTCTCTGTACAAAAACTTGATGCATTAACACATGTTGCATTAAACATAAACTGTGAAACACCAACTTCTAATCATGTACAATAAATCATTGATGCAACAGCTGATTCAATTTGTTTCTCCCCAAATTGAATGAAACATGGTCAGGTCTTTTCAACTTGAGGGAAAAACATGCCATCGGGGAAGAAGATAATGCCTCAGCCAGAAGGTGGAGCAAATTCACAAAGCTGAATAAGTGAAAGGTTGATTCAGTTAGAGTCATACTTCACTGACAGCTTTACAATCACTCTTCATCAGAAAGAATCATGTTTATGTTTTGTTGGATACCACTGTCATTATTCATAGGTAAATCATTTATTTTATAATTTGTTTTCTTGTTTATTTAAAACATATATTCTATGTACTAAATTTTGTATCACATTGTAAACAAGTTAGTCAATCAATTTATTTAATACAACTGCATGCATTTTGTTCATACAGGATATTCATTTGCTGAAACAATACAGCCATCGTCTTCTGAAAAACACATTTTCAAAGGCAGCAACGTGACTCTGTCCTGTAATTACAGTGGTCTTGTATATGACCTGCAATGGTATCGAAAATATGTGGGATCTAGAATGGAGTTCCTGATCCTTTTAAATGAAAATTCAGAGGCATCTGAGCCTTCTCTTCGTCTGTCAGCAATAGACTCAAAGAAACAAGTGAATCTAACAATCTCCTTTACTGAAGTGACAGACTCTGCTCTGTACTACTGTGCTCTGAAGCCCACAGTGACAGAAAGCCCAGAAACACTGTACAAAAATTCAGATTTCAGTCATTTTGTACTGTGACTGATTTTATATTTCAGTTTAACACATCAATGAATGATCCAACCCCATTGTTTAAGTTTTAATCTAATGCTTATTTTCTTTAAAAAAAAAAAAAAAAAAAATTTAAAGCAATGGTTTCCAATTTTATCTTACTGCATTTTCCACAAACCTAACACCTAAGTATAAACCTAGAGAACAGGTTTAAGAGAGATGCATGTAAGAATCTTCTATTTCAAAATAAGTCATTATTAGACAATAAAACTACTAATTTTCATCTGTCATCCTCTGTGATTCATGAAGGTCTACATGTGTTTGTTTTCACCCAGAAGAGGGTGTTCTACTCTTGTTTGTATCCCTCATGCACACAATGAGCTCAAGACTCATCATGGAAGGTCAAATTTTGCCACAGGGTGGAGCTCCAGGCTTAAATCACACTGTTTCAGTCAAGAAAAGGCACATTTGAGTTTGCCATTTCATTTCATTCCATCATGCTGCTCTGTGCATTAGTAATATATTCAGTACTTGCAGGTGAGACTCATTTATTTTATTTATCACTACCTCTTGATTAAAAAAAAAAAAGTTAGTATTACAATTATCTGATCACAATAGTGAATTTAGTTTTTCTTTTTTCAGGAGACTCTCTTGGTGATCTAATAACATCTCATGGTTCTGATAAACAAGCTGAAGATGGTAACAGTGTTACTCTCTACTGCAACTACACTGGTACTGTGTACAATCTACTGTGGTACCGTCAGTATCAAAGATCCAAACCAGAACTCCTTCTCCACATGACTGAATCTGGAGATCCAGTTAAAGAAGATCCATCAGCCCACTGGTTATCTGCTAAAGTTGATAAACAAAGAAAGCTTATAGAACTGGAAATAAGCTCTGCTAAAATATCAGACTCTGCACGGTATTACTGTGCTCTGCGGCCCACAGTGACAGGAAACCCTTTTCCTCTGCACATAATCTTTCTGCATATTAGTCATGCTTTTTCATTGATGCTTGTGTCACAAGCACATGTATTCTACAGTATGTATTATTTCTGTGACTGAATCATCTGTCAGCAACACAAGCATTTCTTAATAAATCCATTAGGATCAATACAATGCATATTTACATAGATAGGAGGAGCTTAAAGTGGAATAAAGCAGAAGAGCTTAAGGAAGACTGAAACACCTACTTGTAGATGATTACATTCAAACTAGATACAACAATGATTATCATCTGCTTTGTTCTACCATTTGTCTTGAGTTATGGTAAGCCACAGACTTTTGACACCTTTTATTCTTTGTATATATGGAGCGCTTTATGATTTCGATAACACTGAATTGTTCATCTACTTTGCAGGTGAAGCTAATAAGAGTCCTATCAGTTCAGATGAAGCATGTATGTCTTTAAATGAAGGCAGCAATGCTACTCTGTCCTGTACATTTGATGAATCAGCTTACCATCTCCACTGGTATCGACAGAAGACCGGATCAAAGTTAGGGTTTTTGCTGCTGACTGATAAATCCTCCAGAGTTGTAGCACCAGCTACAATGTTTTAAAAACATTTAAAACAATGTTTTAATTATTGTATGTGAATAAATGTCTTGTACCGAGTCTTTTGCTTATATACAGTCCTCCATGATTCTCTGTTTCTCTGTTTATACAGCATTTCAGCAATCACATTTTAACGGCTCATGACCATGGAACCATTTTAATTGCAGTTTTTTTGTTTGTTTGTTTGTTTGTTTTTACTTTATTTCAATTGCTATACTGCCAAGGACATTGAACCAGTGGTTACATGAACTGGTTCAAGAGGTTGCATGAACAGGTATAAAAACTAAATAACTTTCCCAAAGGGCGGAGCTTAATATCAAGATGTAGAAGCTTTTTAATCTGAGGGCGGATGTCAGAATTCAAAGGCATCCAGTCTGAATCATACTCAAGTCTTTCAGATTGTTCTACAGATTTCTGCTGTCATGATTATTTTCACTCTCCTCAGTTTTTTGTGGATGTGTATTGGTAAGATAAAGTTGTATTTTTCTCTCCAATCTAGACCAGTTACTTTTTACTTATTTGCTTCTAGTTTTTACCATTTAATTACTGTCTAATTGGGCTTTTACTCTCCAATAGGGCGTACAGAGGCAGACACAATAAAACCCTTGTCACCGATTAAAAATAGACATGTTGGAGACAGTATTACTTTGTCATGCAGTTATAAAGACTATACCGGTACTGTGCAGAGTTTACAATGGTACAGACAAGATCCCAGATCCAAACCAGAGTTCCTTCTTTACATCTTTGAACATGGAGCTATGAGTGAAGACAGACCACCCAGATTTTCTGCTGAAATTAAAGACAACAAACAAGTGGATCTGAATATCTCCTCTGCTGTAGAACCAGATTCTGCCATGTACTACTGCGCTCTGGTGCCCACAGTGACAGGAAACCCACCTTCTCTGTACAAAAACTTAATGCATTAACACATGTTGTTTAAAACATAAACTGTGAAACACCAGATTCTAATCATGTACAATAAATCATTGATGCAACAGATGATAATTTTTTTTTTCTCTCCAAATTGAATGAAACATGGTCAGGTCTTTTCAACTTGAGGGAAAAACATCCCATCAGGGAAGAAGATAATGCCTCAGCCAGAGGGTGGAGCAATTTCACAAAGCTGAATAAGTGAAAGGTTGATTCTTTGATAGCTTTACAATCACTCTTCATCATAAAGAATCATGTTTATGTTTTGTTGGATACCACTGTCATTATTCATAGGTAAATCATTTTTTAATTTTTATTATTGTTTATTTAAAAAATAGATTTTTTGTACTAAATTTTGTATCACACTATGATCAAGTTAGTATCAATTTAATTAACACAACTGCATGCATTTTATCCATACAGGAAATTCCTTAGCTGACACAATACAGCCATCATCCTTTGTAAAGCATATTTTCAGAGGTGACAATGTGACTTTGTCCTGTAACTACAGCAGTCGTGCATATGACCTGCAATGGTATCGAGCATATGTGGGATCTAAACCAGAGTTTCTGATACTTTTAAATGAAAATTCAGAGTCATCTGAGTCTTCTCTTCGTCTGTCAGCAAAAGACACAAAGAAACAAGTGAATCTAACCATCTCCTTTGCTGAAATGACAGACTCTGCTCTGTACTACTGCACTTTGAGGCCCACAGTGACAGAAAGCCCAAAAGTGCTGTACAAAAACCCTGATTTCAGTCATTTTGTACTGTTACTGATCTTATATTCAGTTCGACACATCAATGAATGATCCATCTCCATTGTTTAAGCTTTAATCTAATGTTTAATTTCAATTCCTTCAAAAATTTGTTTTTATAACAATTTTTTTCTAATTTTATCTTACTGCATTTTCCACAAACCTAACACCTAAGTATAAACCTAGAGGACAGGATTAAGAGAGATGCATGTAAGAATCTTTTATTTCAAAATAAGTCATTATCAGACAATAAAACTACAAATACTGCGATTTTCATCTGTCCTCATCTGTGATTCATGAAGGTCTAAATGTGTTTGTTTTCTCCCAGAAGAGGGCGTTCTTTTCTTTTCTGTATCCCTCATGTACACAATGAGCTCAAGACTCATCATGGAAGGTCAAATTTTGCCACAGGGTGGAGCTCCAGGCTTAAATCACACTGTTTCAGTCAAGAAAAGGCACATTTGAGTTTGTCATTTCATTTCATTCCATCATGCTGCTCTGTGCGTTAGTAATATATTCAGTACTTGCAGGTGAGACTCATTTATTTTATTTATCACTACCCTTCGAAAAAGTTAGTATTACAATTATCTGATCACAATAGTGAATTTATTATTTCTTTTTTCAGGAGACTCTCTTGGTGATCTAATAACATCTCATGGTTCTGACAAACAAGCTGAAGATGGTAACAGTGTTACTCTCTACTGCAACTACACTGGTACTGTGTACAATCTACTGTGGTACCGTCAGTATCAAAGATCCAAACCAGAACTCCTCCTCACCATGGCTGAATCCGGAGATCCAGTTAAAGCCGATCCATCAGCCCACTGGTTATCTGCTAAAGCTGACAAACAAACAAAACTCATGGAACTGAAAATCAGCCCTGCTAAAATATCAGACTCTGCACGGTATTTCTGTGCCCTGGAGCCCACAGTGACAGGAAACCCTTTTCCTCTGCACATAATCTTTCTGCATATTCTTTTTTATTGATGCTTGTGTCACAAGCACATGTATTCTGCAGTATGTATTATTTCTATATTATGTATTATGACTGAATCATCCATCAGAAACACAAGCTACTCTTAATAAATACACAAGCACCAATACAACACATATTTACATAGATAGGTGGAGCTTAATTTGGAATAAAGCAGACAAGCTCAAAAAAGACTGAAACACCTACTTATAGATCATTAAATTCAAATTAGATACAACAATGATTATCATCTGCTCTGTTCTAACATTTGTCTTGAGTTATGGTAAGCCACAGACTTTTGACATCTTTTATTAATTGTATATATGGAGCGCTTTATGATTTCGATAACACTGGATTGTTCATCTATTTTGCAGGTGAAGCTAATGAGAGTCCTATCAGTTCAGATAAAGCGTATGCGTCTTTTACCGAAGGCAGCAATGCTACTCTGTCCTGTACATTTGATGAATCAGCTTACCGTCTCCACTGGTATCGGCAGATCGGATTGAAGTTAAGAGTTTTTGCTGCTGATTGATAAATCCACCAAAGTTGTAGCAGCAGCTAGTCCACCTCTTCCACATATGTCCACCAGTCTCCATAATAACAATCGTGTGGATCTGCAGATCTCCTCTGCTGGCTTATCAGACTCTGCCGTGTACTACTGTGCCCTGCAGCCCACAGTGACAGGAAAGCTTGCAACACAGTACAACAACGTTTTGATTATTTTATATGAATAAATGACTTGTACCGAGACTTTTGCTTATGTACAGTCCTCCATGATTCTCTGTTCCTCTGTTAATACGACATTTCAGCAATCACAATTGAATTGCCCAAGGCCACCAATAAGACTAGTTTAATTGCAAGTATTTTAGACTGCCAGTAAACTAATAACTATAGCTGGCACGTTATGCAGTGTAACATGCTAAACCTCATGCACATGTTAATAAACAGTATTTTAGAATACTTATTCTTTCTTATTTTATTTGTGCAGTTTTTTTTAAACCTCAAATGAATTGCTACATAAAATACTTGTTCAAAAATTAAAGTTTTCAGCTAATGTTTAAGCATTACAATCTGATAATGCCTTTGGTTTAATATACACTTTTGGAAACTTTGAACCACAGTTTACATGAACTGGTTTAAAGACTAAGGTATAAAAACTAAATACCTTTCCCATAGGGCGGAGCTTAATATCAAGATGTAGAGGCATTTTAATCTGAGGGCGGATGTCAGAATTCACAAGGCATTTAGTCTGAATGATACTCAAGTCTTTCAGATTCTTCTTAAGATTTCTGCTATCATGATTATATTTACTCTTCTTAGTTTTTTGTGGTTTGGTAAGATAAAGTCTACTTTTTACTTATTTGCTACTACATTTTAATTACTGTCTAATTACACTTTTACTCTCCAGTAGGACATACAGAGGCAGACACAATAAAACCCTTGTCACCGATTAAAAATAGACATGTTGGAGACAGTATTACTTTGTCATGCAGTTACAAAGACTATACAGGTAATGTACAGAATTTGCAATGGTACAGACAGTATCCAGGATCCAAACCAGAGTTCCTTCTTTACATCTTCGAACATGGAGTTATGAGTGAAGACAGACCACCCAGATTTTCTGCTGAAATTAAAGACAACAAACAAGTGGATCTGAATATCTCCTCTGCTGTAGCGACAGACTCTGCCATGTACTACTGCGCCCTGGTGCCCACAGTGACAGGAAATCTAACTGCATCATACAAAAACCTCCTGTGTCATTATTAAAGAAAGAGTATCATTAAAGCCTCAAACACTTACTTCATTGTGTGTCAAAGGCCAGCGCATAATCACCAAAATAGTCTTTCCTTTTCCTGAAACAAGTCATAACATATAAAGTACATTCTATATACTGTCAAAGGTTCGCATTTCTTATGTGACTGAAATAGTACAAATGTTTTTCCAGGAGGTGGCGCTGTATTCACATTGTGAGTTTTTCAGTCATTTCGGTGTGCATCTCCTGATGTGAGTACTTTGCCTTACATACAGATTAATTGTTTGTGTTATTTTGGTTATTGCAGGTCAGAGGTCATTTCGCCCCTGTATTGATGATAACTGGTCTACTCAAAAGTCGGAGCCTGCTAGATATTGTCAGTTTGTTTGATTTTAGTTTACGTTTGTTAATCTAATTATTTATTCATAAGGTTATTATAAAAGGACAGCCTGCATCAATGGCTCTAATGTTCTTGCTTGCAAGGTGCATTTTTCTAGGTTAATTTGTTATTGATTATGTATTGTTTAGGTAAACTGGTTATTGATAATATTATTCCAGGTATTATTGAACTATATACTCCAGTGTACTAGCAACCTGACATATTTTTAGCATATGCTAATTTTTAATTTGAACTCATTCCAAACTGTCTCACATAGCTGAAATACTTCAGTAAAGATAATTTCACCTATTGCTCACCTAAAAAATCATAATTCACTCTTCTTATCCATATTCTGCCCAAGGGAGGAGCTATATGATTCCTGTTTGCCATTACCCAGCTACTGCTATATTGAGTTAGTCTTAGGAGGAAATGTGCAGCACTAATTCTCATAGTAATTTTTGTCTTTTTTTAGTAAGATGTTTTTCCTGTTTTTAATAATCTCTCTGCTCAAAGGTCAGTTATTTATTATTTTATTAACTTTTGATCTGATTATATTCAGTGTGAACAATTTATGTCTCTTAATTTAGATTAGTCCAAAGAAATAATTTAACATCTTTGTTTCTTCTTTCACAGAGAATGCTGACGCAAACACAATAAACCCACTGGTCCCAGAGAAGCATGTCACAGCAGGAGACAATGTTACCCTCACCTGTGATTACAGTGGACGTGTGAACACCTTGCAGTGGTATCGACAATATCCAGGATCTCAAATAGAGTTCCTAATATTTGTCACTGAGCTCAATGGCCGGTCAAAGCCTGCACTTCGACTTTCATCTGTGGCTGATGAACGCAACAAACGCACAAATCTCAGCATCTTTCAGACAGAAATAGAAGATTCTGCTCTATACTACTGTGCTATGGTGCCCACAGTGACAGGAAACACTGCAACACAGTACAAAAACCTGACATCATTAGCAGCATACATAGATCTGACATCAGATTTCAATCAATTTTTCTAAAATGTCAAAAAAAAAAATCAAAGGGAAATGACTTCACGAATCAAATAATCAGTAAAATGAAGCAGGAAGGTGATGTTTCAGAATATATGTGAGTTTATGCATTGAAAAAGCTAGAAACTTCATAACATCATGAATAACTGTTTACCTCTGAGTATGCAGTGACTGCTAAATGTCACGTTAACAGGTTTGAATATAAAGACACTATAAGCAAGCCAAACTAAATACCTTTCCCACAGGGAGGAGCTTAATATTAAGATGTAGAAGCATTTTAATCTTATGGAGGATGTCAGAATTTAAAGGGATCTAGTCTGAATCATACTCAAGTCTTTCAGATTCTTCTTCAGATTTCTGCCATCATGATTATTTTCACTTTCCTCGTTTTTTTGTGGATGTGTATTGGTAAGATATATTTGTATTTTTCTCTCCAATCTAGACAAGTTGCTTTTTACTTATTTGCTACTACTTTTTTACCATTTAATTATTGTCTCATTAAGCTTTTACTCTCTATTATTAGGACACACAGAGGCAGACGGAATAAAACCCTTGTTACTGAATGAAAATAGACGTGTTGGTGACAGTGTCACTTTGTCCTGCAGTTATAAAGACTATACAGGTGCTACTGTTAATAATTTACAATGGTACAGACAATATTCCAGATCCAAACCGGAGTTCCTCCTTTACATCTTCCCACAAGGACTTATGAGTGAAGACAGACCACCCAGATTTTCTGCTGCAGTTAATAAAGACAACAAACAAGTGGATCTGAATATCTCCTCTGCTGTAGAGACGGATTCTGCCATGTACTACTGCGCCCTGGTGCCCACAGTGACAGGAAACCTAACTGCATCATACAAAAACCTCTCATGTCAAGATTAAAGAAAGTTGAAGCCTCAAACACTTGCTTTATCCTGTCTGAAATGCATCAAATGCAAATGACCAAATTTGCCAGGAGGTGGCGCTATATAACTTACATTAGACAGGAGACTTTGTCAGTTCACTTCCCAGCCCCTTTTATAAGTGAGTTTATCTTACAAAATAATTGTTGTTTTATTCTGTGGGTAATTTGTTTATTTTTTGCACAGATTTTGACCCTGCAATTTATTATACATGCTTATATTGTCAATGATTTAAACATTTGGACATATGATCTGCAATTCCATCAATGCAAGGACATTTATTTAAGAGATAGTTCAGTTTCAAAGGCATTTGTTTCACTTTAGCTATCTAACTCATATTCAGAGATGAGCTAAAAGACTAGTAAAATGATTACTTGCTCTTAGTTATAAAAACACAACATTAATGCCTTTTTTCTTCTTTTTTTTGCTTGCAAGATGTAAAATATATACAGTCAAGCCCGAAATTACTCATACCCCTGGCAAATTCTGACTTAAAGTTACTTTTATTTAACCAGCAAGTTTTTTTTTTTTTTTTTTTTTGAAACGGGCTTCTCCCAAAAGATAATAAGACGATGGACAAGAGGCATCATTGTGGAAAAAATATTACTCATCTTTTATTTACATTTGACAAAAAGTGGCATGTCCAAAATAATTTTTAACCTTCTCAATAATCAATTTGGAATGGTATAGAACTTTGGATTTTCCCATAGACTGTGACAGTTTGCAAAGGGTATGAATAATTTTGGACATGCCAATTTTTGTTCAAATGTAAATAAAAGCTGAGAAATATTTTGTTCCACAATGATGCCTCTTGTACATCATCTTATTATCTTTTGGGAGAAGCCTGTGTCATTTCCGAGCCAAAAAAAAAAACTTGCGAAAGATCTTGGTTGAATAAAAGTAACTTTAAGTCAGAATTTGCCAGGGGTATGAATAATTTCAGGCTTGACTGTATATAGACATTTGGTACTAATACTAATACTAATACTAATACAAATAATAATAATAATAATAATAATAATAATAATAACATGCCATGTTCAAATATATATTTCAGTATATTCTACTCTATAAATAATAATCAATTTGACACCTTGTTGCCAAGTATTTAATAATATTTTAGTATATGATCCTTTTTAAACTCATTCCAAACTGTCTATACTGTAGTTGAAATTCTTTTGTAAAGATCATATCACTCACACACAAGTCTAATAGAGTTAATGGTTCTGAGATCAACAATCATAAAACGCTCTTCTTGCCTATGTTCTGCTGGAAGGAGGAGCTATATGTATTCATTACCCAGCTCCTGCTATATATGAATTAGAGTTAGTTACATTTAGGGAGAAAAGTGCAGCATTGATTTTCATTGTCAGTTTTGTCCCTGACAAAACCCTTTGTCCCTGGTCTTGATCATTATTTCTCTGCCCAAAGGTCATTTTATTATTTTTATTTTTTTTACTTTTTATGTAAAATCTTTGTGAACAACATATCTTAATTTAAGGAAGAAAAAAAAATTCATAGCATTGATAATTCTTTTTCTTTCACAGAAAATGCTGACGCAAATACAATAAACCCACTGGACCCAGAGAAGCACATCACGGCAGGAGACAATGTTACCCTCTCCTGTCAGTACAGTGGCATTGTTAACACACTGCAGTGGTATCAAAAATATCCAGGATCTCGAATAGAGTATCTCACTTTTGCCACTGAGATCAGCGGCCAGACAGAGCCTGCACCTCGACTTTTAGCTACAGCTAATAAAGGCAGCAAACAAATGCATCTGAATATTTTTTTAACAGAAATGGAAGATTCTGCAATGTACTACTGTGCCCTGGTGCCCACAGTGATGGGAAACACTGCAACTCTGTACAAAAACCTGAAACCAGTAGTAGCAGCAGAATCAAATACTACATAATAAATAATATGAAGAATGAAAATAGCGTTTTAAAATATACATTTATAAATATATTTATTTATCTATCTCACAAAACAAGCATTATATATGCACGTTAAAAAAATCAAATAACTCTAATGTGCTGGTTCTTTTTAGTAAATCAAACATGTACAATCAGTATAGTTTGACTCGTAAGGGGTAAATTTAAAAAGTTGCTGTTAAATTCTTTGTGATTTCCATCCCTGGTGTTGGGGGCAGAATGAAACTTTATATGTAACCTTTAAAGGCTGTCAGTAGGAGGAGCTCTTTGAGAGTTTATTTTTCATTTCTGACATCTAAGTGTGCTGTCATTCTGTGAGCTACAACAACAACATGTGGGTCTGTTTGATTTTGTTCCTTTCAGCACTTGCAGGTAATTTTTTTCTGTATTAATTCTTCATATGATTTTGCCATTCATTAACATTTTAAATGATTTAGATTTTACATATTTATGAATAATTTTTTTGTTTGACAGGAGACTCTCTTGGTAATCTAATAACGTCTCATGGTTCTGACAAACAAGCTGAAGATGGTAACCGTGTTACTCTATCCTGCAACTACACTGGTGCTGTGTACAATCTACTGTGGTACCGTCAGTATCAAAGATCCAAACCAGAACTCCTTCTCTCCATCACTGAGTCTGGAGATCCAGTTAAAGAAGATCCATTAGCCCACTGGTTATCTGCTAAAGTTGACAAACACAAAAACCTTATGGAACTGGAAATCAGCCCTGCTAAAGTAAAAGACTCTGCACGGTATTACTGTGCCCTGGTGCCCACAGTGACAGGAAACCCTTTTCCTCTGCACAAAATCTCACCAATGGTATAGCGTAACATTTCAAAGCTGATAGAATGGCTTACAACTTACAGTTGAGGGATCATACAAAATGCATGTTATTTTTTATTTTAGTACTAACCTGAATAAAATATTTCACATGAAATAGGTTTCCATATGGTCCGCAAGAAAAAAAAAAAACAGTTCAAAAGTTTACATCCACTTGATTCTTAAAGGGATAGTTCACCCAAAAACGAAAATTTGATGTTTAGCTGCTTACCCCCAGGGCATCAAAGATGTAGGTGACTTTGTTTCCTCAGAAGATTTTTAACGAAAACCGGTGCAGTCTGCCAGCCATATAATGGATGTAGATGGGCACCAAACCTTTAAAAGTAAACAAAAACATGCACACATTGCACAGACAAATCCAAATTACACCCTGCGACTCGTGATGATACACTAATGTCCTAAGACACGTAATGATCGTTTTTTGTGAGAAACTGAACAGTATTTATATTTTATTTAACAGTATTTATTTTTTACCTTTGATACACAGCCACGTCCATCTGCCATGAGCACGAGTTTAGCATCAGGCACGTTACATGTGCACACGCTCTGGCGTAGAATACGCAAACGCCGTAAGGGGAAATCAGTGAAAAGTCCCAGATGAGTTTGCGCAAGCAAACGTAATCTTTTAGCTGTAAATCGGTTTAAACAATCAGGATAAGCGCAAGTACAGTAATTACCATTTTGAATAGTATTTGAAGCCTTTCCAACAATGACTGCACAATTTTGAGATCTATCTTTTTACACCGAGGACAACTGAGGGACTCATATGCAACTATTACAGAAGGTTCATACAGTCATTGTTGGAAAGGGTTCAAATACACACAAAAATGCTGAAAAACCAAAGAATTTGTGGAACCTGAAGAATTTTTCTATAGAACAGCAGGCGGTTTAACCGTTCATGACAAACTCATGAACAATTATCACTAAACAAATAAAAACAGCTGTGGATCATTTAGGTGACAACACAGTATTAAGAATCAAGTGTGTGTAAACTTTTGAACGGGGTCATTTTTATAAATTCAACTAATATTTTCTCTTGTGGACTATATGTTATTAAATAAACAATAGCATGTACGACAAATAGATTCTGCAAGGTGTATGTAAACTTTTTATCTGAACTATCCGTTAACTGATATTTGACTTTTTTTTTTCTACAGTTTTATTTATTTACTGTATTTCCTTTCTGTCAAAAAGCTGTAGCAGTAAAAAAAGGAGTATATTGTGGAGACCAACATACTTTTTAACCTCAAATGCTCATCTTGTCTAGCTCAGCAAGATGACCGTTTGAGATTAAAAAGGATATAAGTTTTTAGTTTTTCGCTAGATAAGACCCTTCTTCCTTGGCTGGGATCATTTAGAGCCCTTTGAAGCTGCATTTAAACTGCATTTTGAAAGCTCAAACTCGGGGTACCATAGAAGTCCATTATATGGAGAGAAATCCTGAAATGTTTTCCTCAAAAAACACCATTTCTTTATGACTGAAGAAAGAAAGACATGAACATCTTGGATGAAAAGGGGGTGAGTACATTATCTGTAAATTCTTGTTCTGTAAGTGAACTACTCCTTTAACATGCAGTCTGCCAGAAGGTGGAGCTCTTAGTTCAACTATTTCAAAATAGAGCACATTGATATAAACTGAGTTGGTTGAAGAAGTCATTAAAGCCTTTTTGTTTTTTGTTGGTGCAGATGTTTCTCCTCGTTCTCTTGATATTTTCTCCTCTTAAGGGTAAGTGATTTATAACTTCTAAACAGAAAAATACTAACTATGACAGTCAATAAAACAAGTGTTTACATAAATTTAAGTAGTCAATGAATTGTAATGCTTTTTGTAAATATTTTGTACATTTTTTAAAAATGATTTTATTTTTTTGCAACAGAGAATGCTGATGCCGAAGTGATAACACCATTCTTCACAGAGCAGCATATTTTGGCAGGAAAAGATATTACTCTTTCCTGCAATTACAGTGGCTATGTTCAAAATTTGCAGTGGTATCGTCAGTATCATGGATCCAAACCTGAAAATATAATTTTTCACACTGAGGGCAGCAGTGGCTGATAAAGGAAACAAACTTATGAATCTGAGCATATATTCTACAGGGCTGGATGATTCTGCTCTGTACTACTGTGCCCTGCAGCCCACAGTGATAGGAAACACAACTGCACTATACAAAAACTTTCCTAAGGCCTATTCTTACTAGGAGGCTCTCAGTCACACTTATCCCCAATTTTCTTTTCTGACTGATGCAATGTGATACACTTTTTTTTTTTTTTACAGAATACAGAATTTGTCACATTACTGACATACATATGATTCTAAACACTGTTGGTATCAATCATAGCTAACAAATATGAATACATAAATATAACAAGTTTTTCATGTGGATGTTAATATTACTTCATAATATGAAAAGGTCATCTCAATGGCTGTTTTACTGTGTTACTGCTGATGCCTGATGTAATGCATCACTTGTGAATTATTAGAAAAACTACTACAGTATATTTAATAGCATTAAACATTAAGGTATAAATAATGTAAATCTACATTAGAGACTATTTACACAAAATGTGGAATCATTTGGTGGCCCCAGACATGTCGGAGAATTAAATAGTTTAAAGTTTAATAACTGGCAGAAATTTAAAGCGCATTATTAATATATACAAGTTTCGTAGAAACTTTTTGGAAGTTCCCATGTGAACATTATTCTTAAAAATGTGCATTATTCTGCCAGAAGATGGAGCTCTAGGAATCTTTCCACTCTGAGTTCATTTGTATAAAAATCAGAGCAGACATGCAAACAGTCACAGTCATACTCTGAGGGAACTGTAAGCCTTGACTCTCAAAGTCATCGTCTCTCTTTAGTGTAGATGATGCTCTTCGTATTTATTGTATTTTCTCTTCTAAAAGGTGAGTGAATTATAACAATTTCTGTGAAAGTGTTCTCTCCATATCCTGTTGACAGTCTAAGTTAGTCCATTATCAATAACAAATACTTTTTTTTTAAACAGAGAATGCTGCTGCTGATTTCATAAAACGAGTCTTCACAGAGAAGCATGTTTTCGCAGAAAAAGATGTTACAATGATCTGCAACTACACTGGTACTGTTCAAAGTTTACAGTGGTATCATCAGTATCCCGGATCCAAACCTGAGCACCTCATTACAGTCTTTGAGAACACCCCCAAAGAAGTGCCTGAACTCCGCCTGACCGCTGCAGCTGATAAAGTAACCAAAACTATGAATCTGACAATCTCTTCTACAGAAGTAAAAGATTCTGCCATGTACCATTGTGCCCTGCAGTCCACAGTGACAGGAAACACAACTGCACTGAACAAAAACTGAATGAGAAATTCACAGAAGATCATGATTTAAAAACACAACATACAATTTTTGCATTGGCACTGTACAACCATCAAATGTTTTAGTTAATTAATTAATTTGCTGTTCATATATGTAGAGGTAGTCTGATACTGTTAGTGGTTGATATTTCAGAGAGTCAGGACAGAGTTGTACCTGCTTTTAAAACATATTCCAACATGTAGCAGTTGAGAGACAATTTGATAAAAAAAGTGTAATATTACATAAATTAGACTAACAACATCAAGTTGTAGACTACATCTTCATCCAGTCAGTATTGGTATAGGGTGAGATGAGCGAGGAGGTATGTGTGGGAGGAGCTCAGTATTTTGTAAACTCCAGAAGAACAAATCTGAGACAATACCTTCATACAGATCCTGAGAGAAGTCTGAACTCAAACAACAGAATCATGTTCCTCATATCTTCTGTTTTAATAATTATCCTCAGTTACTGTAAGTAGTATTACTTACATACATTCAGCACTATATTCCAGAACATCACAAAATACCTGAATGTAAAAATACCTGATTGCTTTGTTGTAAATGTAATTAATTGCATCGCTTGATTTTTTAATGTCTTTGCAGGTGAATCTAAAGGGAATGTCATCAGACCAAACCAACCTTTTGTAGTTTTAACAGAAGGAAGCATCACCACTCTGTCCTGTGCATACGATGGATTAGCTAGCCGTCTCCACTGGTACCAGCAGAAGCCTGGGTCAAAGCCAGAGTTTCTGCTGTTGATTGTTGAGTCCACTAAATATGTCAGCAAAGCTGACCAACCTCACCCGCATATGTCCATTAGACTCCATGATAATAATACTGTGGATCTGGAGATCTCCTCTGCTGCTGTCTCAGACTCTGCCACATACTACTGTGGCCTGGAGCCCACAGTGACAGGAAAACAATCTTCACTGTACAAAAACCTTACTGTCTTATTCTTGTTGCATAGTCATACTACAAAATACCAAGACAAAATTCAATCTGTTCCTTGAAATAAAGCTTGGAATAATTTCATGAGTTGCTCATTAGACACTTTTATCACATTTAAGATATTTATGACACATTTATGATAAATTACAATATTCATATAAGTCATTAATAACTACTAAATATGCCAAAATAACTACAGCACAGAATGTATTTAAAATATTTTAAATATCTTGACACAGCAAGGATATTGGGTTTCTATATACAAGAGTCCTTATTACCCACAGAATAATTTTCAGTTAAGACCACACTTAGAATATTTAATTGCTTTTAAAGTTACCAACGAGATATATATAGTTCCTTTTGTAGATAGATAATCCATTTATAATGTTGCTGTACAGTAACTTTGGTTGTTACATATACAAAAGCATTACATGCTTTTCCAATGGTGACCACACACATTCTACACAGTATTTTATTTATTTTTTTACATCAGAGAGCTCCAGTTAAGCATGGCTTTTGCCAGAAGGTGGAGCTCACATTCAAGTTATTTCAAAACAGAGCACATACAAACTGAATCAGATAGAAGGAAACTGTAAGTCTTGACTCTACAGGCCTTTTTGTCTCATTGAAGATGTTGCTCCTGGTCCTCCTAATATTTTCAATTTTTAATGGTGAGTAATGCATAAGAATAATTTCCAGATTATTTATTTTGACTGTGTTAATGTGCTAATAAACCAACTATTTATATATTCTTAATTAGTCCACAAACTGTAATGTTTTTTTTTTATTGATTGATTTGTTTTTAACAGGTTATGCTGATGCTGAAGTAATAACATCATTCTTCACAAAGCAGCATCTTTTGTCAGGAAGAGATGTTACACTTTCCTGCAACTACAGTGGCAATGTTCGCAGTTTGCAGTGGTATCGTCAGTATCCCGGACTTGAGAATATTGTTTTTTACACTGAGAGCAACAATCAGTCAGAGCCCAAGCTTCGTCTGTTCGCTGTGGCCGATAAAGGAATCAAACGTATGAATCTGAGCATATATTCTACTCAAATGGATGATTCTGCTCTGTACTACTGTGCCCTGGAGCCCACAGTGACAGGAAATACAACTGCACTGTACAAAAACAGACTATCAGGACACACTGTAATTACCAAACATTACCAACATGTACTACAGTTAGGGCTGTGCAATATATCGAACGATATTGTGAGGCGCGTTTAGTCAATGAAGCCGGTGCTTTGATTAGTAGTAAATCTCCATCACGTGCGTTCCGCTCAGGTTCCGCTGGAGCGGCAATTGATACACAGAGACTCTGACAAGCTACGCCATATCGCGCTAAATATCGAATGCGATATTTATGGAAGGCCGTTAGGGCCAAAACGTGTTGTACAAACGCGTTAACGCGTAACTACGTGTTAACACGAAATTACGTGTTAACACGCGATTACGTGTTAACACGCAATTACGTGTTAACACGTAATTTTGTGCTGGCATTGAGCTTTAACGCCATCTAGTGGTTGTTTTATAATGATTTTTATTTTGAAATTAATTTAAATTAGGTTTATATTTAATTACATTACAGCACAAAAGCATTTTTTTTATTATCTTATTTTTAATTGTATTTTTTATATTTCATTTTTAATTACACAATTACAAAAAAGGTTAATTACACATTTTTCAAAATAGTGTTTTGCATGCTTATACTATCATTTTTAAGCCATATTATTTTACAGACACATAAAAAACATAATGAAATCACTCTAAACTACTCACTAAACTCAGCTCATGATTTATGATATACTTCCTATCAAATACACATGTAACACAGTGAGTATCAGCCTGGTTATGCTGTGCCAAGATGCCGTGTGGATTTTCAAGAAGTCAGAGAGCGGAGGTGCAGGATCATCAGGGTTCTGTATGGATGGAGAGTGACCTCTTTCTAGTTTGAGCATTTCTTCAGGAATTTTTCTACAAATGTTCTTTGTGAGTTTTGGGTTTTTGTTATTTATTATTCTGTGTATAAATCAATAGGGTGAGTTTAAAGGGAAAGAGAAGAACATAAAACAGACAAGATCAGTCATTAGTGTATTTTGTATTTTCTACACTTGATGAAGAGGATCTTCCTTTGACACCCAATAATGTTTAAGACAAAGCTGAAGAAGCCAAAATGCTCAAATTATTTTAATTAAATATAAAGTCAGAGTATTTATTATTCCTTCTTAAAGAGGCTGTTTAATTTAGTCTACCCATAAATGTTAATTAATGCATTAACTATCAAACATGCACTAACATGTAGTTAAGGCTGCCGTTATTCATCCATGAATCCATATGACTCCAGTTGTAGTTAGGATAGCTCTTCGTTAGTTTATAATTAGTTAATACCTTGGATAATCATTAGTAGGTGATGAATTAAGTATTAATTGAGGCATTAGTACATGATTATTCATGTATGCTTATTGTAAAGTGTTACCGTCATAATCTGTGACAGCATTTAAAGATCAGGCCTGTCTTACACAAATGTATTTTGTGTTACATGAATTATGGATTGGAGATAATTTTATACTTTGCCCTATAAAACACTACTGGGTCATTCCTGGTATCCAGTAACATTTTGGCTTCATAACTTTTGGGAAATGTAATATATTTAGCATTCAACTAAAATAGTGACATGTGTATCTATTAGGAATACATATTGGCCAAAAATAATAATTATAGGTAGATTGTTCAGAAACGGGCTGTGAAATGATTCCACACTGTTTGGGACATATACATAGTTATCACAAAATGTTAATAATGTAAATGTTAAACAATCATGAGCTTTTCTTGGATGGTATATGTGCTAGCGTTGAAGTACTCAGACTCGAGACCATTTTTTGCTTACTCGGTCTCGTCTCGGACTTGAAAGCAAAAATACTCTGTTTTGACTCCCACTTTTGCTTCCTTCACCCTACAGAAATAAAGTTTCAAACATTTTACAACCTTAACGGCACAAATTCTAATTTAAATATAGACTAACCCATATTATAGCTACAATTATTTCTGTTACCTTTATTCTTTAAATTGCCAACTTTGTTGTGACTTTAAGACCTGCTGCTGCACATGATGTGGATGACACACATCTCCAATGTAGAAGTTTTTGCCCCCATCCTGTTTTGTTTTTTCATTACCTCCATGTTGGGGTGAAAGTTAATAGGTTAACAAATGTATAGCGGTTGAATTATGAGAACAGGATATTGTTTTTTTAATGTGTCAGTAAAGTAATATGGCTAAAAAACGACAATATAAGCATGCATAAAAAATACTGTTTTGAAAAATGTTTAATTAACCTTTTGTGTAGGCTAATTGGGTATAAAAACGAAATATAAAAATACAATTAAAAATAAGATCATTAAAAATGCTTATGTGCTATAATGTAATTAAATGTAAACCTAATTAATAATCTTTCAAAAAATAAAATTCATTAGAAAACAACCACTAGATGGCGTTAAAGCTCAATGCCAGCACAAAATTAGAGAAATTACGCGTTAACACGTTAAATTTCTCCCTTGCCGCCAAAAGTTTTTAGCCCCTCCTTAAAGATAGGCGCGTCAGATGAGGTAAGTGCTCAGTCACAATCTCATGAATAATAACAATAATACGAACGTGCGCATCAGCACATTAATAGTAATAAGAAGGATTACAAGCTGTTACGACAGGCAGTGTCAACGTGACATCACCACTTCGTTTTACTTGATTATTCATGATGTTGTGACCCAAGTACTACGCTGAGCATGCAAGTTTACTTAAGCAGCGATCATGTGCCAGGGACATTGGAAAGGTAAAGCACTCGGAACAGCAAAAAACAACTTAAGCAGAAGCAGCAGAAGACACTTTTTGCTGGAATAATGGCTTAAGGAATCATCCAGCGACCGCACTTTTAGACGAAACAACCAGGCTTGCCCAGATGAAGAGGATAACAAGGTAATATTTCATGAAAAAGCTGATTAGATACAATTAATTAATTTAATAAGAATAACGCTAATTGCAGTATGTGTTCTTTATTTTAATATTACAATTTATTTCATTTCCTTGTTTATCCGACCTTTCTCTGATTTTACATTTTTAAAAATGTCATTATTAGGCCTGTATTTAAAATTATATTACATTCTGATTTCAGTTATTACTAATACAAGCCACTCTTGATTAATTTCTTTGCCCTTAACTGATGTCTATGCACCATATAATGTAAGGACACTCCTTGTCACATGTGGATCAAAGTAGGGGTTTGATGACTTGTTCAATTATTACATGAATACTTAATGGTTGTTAAAAATCTCAATTATTTGGTAACAAAAACATAGCCAATCCTGGGGCATTCATTATTGCACTAAATGTTGAATAGTTATTGCTTTATTGCATGAAATTAGTGTATCTAATGTTATCAAGTAATTTGAAGATGTTAGATGAATATTTCTAATGTATTCCAAATTCTACCCAGTGGTGTGTCAGGCACTTTAACAAAATGTGACAAAATGCAGAACATGGTAGCAACCAGTGATGCGCGGGTTGATCCAAAATGAGCGGGTGCCCGCAGTTACGAGTCATCCAAAAATATTTTTAATGATATTCGTGTCGCGGTCGTTTGAAATAAAGATGCCAATCAAAACATTTGTAATTTATATAGTACTAGACACAATTTTATGAAATACATAGACCTGCACTTTATTGGCTGAATAATATTTAGTTAATGGGTTAATATGTCCAATGCTTCTCTTTCTTTTTGGAATTATTAGACACATTTCACTGTTTTTTCAAATGCCTCTGTTTAATTTCCTTAATTATAAAATTTCTAGCACTATTTTTAAACGTTTATTCAAGCAATAAAATATAAATTATCTCATGTAAATGCTTGTTTAAAACCAGGGATTAAAAACGAATTCGAAGTAAAAACTGTATTTTTTCTTTACATTTCCAGAGAGCGAAACGAACGAAATGAAGTATAATAATTTCAAGGCACTATAATTTCCTTATTCATTTGATACAACTATTATAGCTATGCAAATATAAAATAATATTACTTTGTCATATTCGTGATTACTGAATTATATGAAAACTTTGTTTTGAAGTGCATTCGTTATGTTTGTATAAAAAATTCGTTAACCTAGCCTATTAAGTAGATTTAATATTCTTGATAATTTTTAGAAGTTAAAAGTTAAGAAAAAGGGAATTAGCTTGTAGTCTATATATATATATATATATATATATATATATATATATATATATATATATATATATATATAGGGCTATAGGATAATCTTTTTCTTAACTTTTATTACACTGTAGATCGAAATAAAATAATTCTTAACATCGGAGAATCACTGACATTGGGGAGCGCGGGGCACAACCTAACACTTTTTGAATTTCGCGGTTTATGTAAATCCTCTTGGTTCAGAGTACAATTTTTAGCCACATTATTTTCACACTTGTCTAGTACAAATACATTGCTTTGTTTTATATTTACAGTGTATACGTTTTTCGTTATTTACCCCAAATGAAAGGAAGTGAAACGTGACAACATGCCCCGTAGGTGGGGTACATTGTAACATCTGAGGGGCACGTTATGACAGCTTAAAATGTTATCTGATCGAATGAAAAAAATATACACAACAAACTAAAATATTTTGTCAATAAAATACACGTGTTAACTTTTTCAAATAAAGTAATGACGTTTTAAAAAATAAAAAATTAAAATAATCAAATTTTTGAGTTGTGATAATGAACACATCGCAACAATGCTTGGAACGGCCCTGATCGCAACACACAGCTGTACAGTAGTTTAAAACAATGTGGACAAATAGATGAAACACGTTTAGACATTCAGAAAAACATTCCCCTCCCTACACACACAGACACAGCTCTCATAGAACACGACACACAAACCAGCCAAAATGCTTTACATTTCTTAAAATAATAAATTTTGAACATTAAACATTGATTTCCAGCCTTTATTCACCTGTTTCTTGTGGTTTCTTATCAAAATCCTTAGAAGTAAGTAGTGTCAGAGGATAGCATAGTTTAATAATAGCGAAGTTTACTTTAAATCTGCATAAAGGAAAATCTAAATAAATCACAACAAGAACAAGCTGTATTTTTCTTGCAATCATTTCTTTTGACAAAATTACCTAATTAATGCCGAATGATGTTTGGCAGTGAACGCATCTCCACCGTATAGCCACATATAATCGCTGGTGTCAGACAGTAGCAAATATTAAACATGCGGGTCAGGGTCGGGTACAATATTTACTTCTTCTTGTTTTTGCGGTCCGAGTTGCGGGCGGGTTATTGAAAACGTCGGTCGGGTTCAGGTTGTTTATACATTGACCCGCGCATCACTGGTAGCAACATAAAGACCTTATTTATAACAGCTGCTCATTCACACAAGCTAATGGTAAACATCTCTTCTGTTTTCATTGAAAGATTGAAGACTATGAGGTCTTGAAGTCTACAGCACTGCCTGCTCCATCTTCAGCAATGGGGAAAACAGCCTAAGTCCAAGGACAGCTTCTGGCAGCAACCCCTATTTCACCACCTTGATACATTTCACACAGACACCTGGAGGGAGCCTTAGGCCCTTACACAGCACACAGGGAGTCTGTTGTTCTGCCCCTTTTACTTAAAACATCAAAAAACTTGTATTGAGTCTACTTCAAACCAGAATGTAACTAAACTTGTGTGTTGCTGGAACCACTTCCTTAATTGTATATAATACACACACACACACACACACACACACACACACTTTAGCAACTGAGAACAGTTACAGTCTCTGTAATATTGTTATTTATTGTGATTAAATGTGAAAAAGGTGTCTTGAGTGGAAATGTACTGAACTTTGAAAAGCTCAGCGAAACAATGCACAAAGTTATTTCATCATAAAAAATTGTAAAGGTGTTATGAAAAGGCTCTTTTTATTAACTTATATCTCTACTGAGCGGTTGAGCTAACTGTGATAGGGAATAAATCTATCAAAAGGAAGAATATAATTATAAAAGTCACAGAATTAAAAAGGCTCACCTTTGTAAACCGAAACAAGCTGGTGGGCTTGCTCTCCCTAACCTCTGTTTCTATTACTGGGCCTCTAATATGACAATAATTTCGTTGTGGTTAGATAACTTGGCCGAATGCCCCCGCTGGCTTCAAATAGAGCGGCAACATTGCCATCCATACAGTTTGGGTGCGGTTCTCCTGTCTCCAGTGGCTCTAGATACAATTGTCTACCGTGGAAGCGTTACTATACATAGTACAATTAGAATCTGGAAGCAAATTAGGGCACACTTTGGGATCAGTCAGCTCTCTTTTCTGCTCCCAATTTCTGGGAATCCTTCATTCAGGCCGTCCCAACTAGATAAGGTATTCTCACAGTGGAAAGACTTGGGTCTTTGCACAATTGGTGACCTTTACCTGAACAGAACCTTTGCGTCATTCTCCCAGCTATGCGATAAATTTCAACTCCCTCGGAACAACCTCTTTAGGTTTATGCAAATCAGAGACTATGTACGTACCCACCTACCTTCGTATGTAAGTGCTTCCCCCTCACTCCTAGACAGGTGCCTCCTTCAAAATACGGGTTCCAACAGAAAAGTGTCACACTTTTATGAGTCATTACTAACCCTCCAACCTCCCTCTATGTCTGCAATTAAAACTGCATGGGAAAATGAGTTTGGAACACAGATCCCCGATGTGACCTGGCAGCAGAGCCTTGACGAGATTAACACTTGCTCCATTAACTCAAGGCATTGCCTCATTCAGTTTCGAGTTCTGCACAGACTTCACTATACCAAATCAAAGCTCCATAAGCTCTTTCCAAATGTTTCCCCACAATGTGATAAATGTAACGTAGATGAGGCAACTCACCTCCATAGTTTTGTTCTCTGTCCAAAGATGGAGAAATACTGGACAGAAATATTTAAAGCGTTCTCCGAAATTTTTGGTACCCATATTGAACCTAACCCTATATGTTGATCATACTGGGAGTTTCAGATTCTGTACCAGAGTTGACAAGAGCACAGCGCCAACTTCTCTCCTATGGTCTGATCATAGCCAAAAAATCAATACTGACTTTTTGGAAGTAAAAGGAAGTTCCTACACTTAAGCTGTGGCTCACAGAAATGACAAACACTCTTCACCTTGAAAAAATAAGATTCCACCTGGATAAGAGAGAGTCACAATTTGATAAGGTCTGGCTGCCCCTCGTCCACTACCTGACAAATATCCCATAATGTGGACACTATGCGGCTAGTTGTCCACTAGTATTTTTTTCTTTTTTCCTTCACTTTGTCCTATTAAATGAGTACTTTCCTTTGCTAACTGTTTTATTTCAAATTATGCACTGAGCAGAATAGATGGGAGGGGGGGTTGGGTGTAAGGGGGGTTTATGTGTATATGTATTAAGTGTTGTTTTGTTCCCTTTTGTTTTTTGCTCTTCTTAAAAGGGAAAAAAAATGTACCCTGAAAACGAAATGTACACTGTTCAAATATTTCCTTTTAATAAAAACATATCTGACAAAAAAAAGGAAGAATATATATATGTGACCCTGGACCACAAAACCAGTCTTAAGTCGCTGGGGTGTATTTGTAGCAATAGCCAAAAATACATGGTATGGGTCAAAATTATTGATTTTTCTTTTATGTCAAAAATCATTAGGAAAATAGGTAAAGATCATGTTCCATGAAGATTTTTTGTAAAATTCCTACTATAAAAATATCAAAATGTAATTTTTGATTAGTAATATGCATTGTTAAGAACTTAATTTGGACAACTTTAAAGGTGATTTTCTCAGTATTTTGATTTTTTTGCACCCTCAGATTCCAGATCTTCAAATAGATGTATCTCGACCAAATATTGTCCTATCCTAACAAACAATATACCAATAGAAAGCTTATTTATTGAGCTTTCATATTGTATATACACATCTCAGTTTTGTAAAATTTTACCTTATGACTGGTTTTGTGGTCCAGGGTCACATATTTATAAATATATTTTTACTTTGTGGACACTGAAGGTTATGAGATGTATCCAAGATACTAATAAAGTTAAAGGAATGTTTATTATTGCAAAATAACTAAAATATTTATCCAAATTTAAAATGATTTATCATGGACTGTGTAAAAAACACAGCTTGAGGCAGTTTATTACATGTCTACTAAGAATATTAGTTTTTTTTTCATTACCTCCATTTAGGTGGGAGGGTTAAAGGGTTAACAGATATTTATGGATAGCGGTTGAATTATGAGTGTGTAAAGTAATATGGCTTAAAAATGACAGTATAAGCATGCAAAATACCATTTTTAAAAACGTGTAATTAACCCTTTTGTGTAATTATGTAATTAAAAACGAAATATAAAAATACAATTAAAAATAAGATTAAAAAATGCTTATGTGCTGTAATGTAATTAAATATAAACCTAATTTTAATTAATTTCAAAATAAAAATTATAAAACAACCACTAGATGGCGTTAAAGCTCAATGCCAGCACAAAATTACGTGTTAACACGTAATTGCGTGTTAACACGTAATCGCGTGTTAACACGTAATTTCGTGTTAACACGTAGTTACGCGTTAACGCGTTTGTACAACACGTTTTGGCCCTAACGGCCTTCCATAGATATTAAGTTCGATATGGCGTAGCTTGTCAGAGATTTACGTCTCTGTCTCTGTGTATCAATTGCCGCTCCAGCGGAACCTGAGCGGAACGCACGTGATGGAGATTTACTACTAATCAAAGCACCGGCTTCATTGACTAAACGCGCCTCACAATATCGTTCGATATATTGCACAGCCCTAACTACAGTGTACAAAAAGTAAAAATGAAAGAAAAATAATTGAGAGCTGGTAATTGTAAATCAACCAGTTTAAAGAGCTTTGAAACTTGTGCTTATAGTAGCCTAATTTAACAGTGAATATTCTCCATATACCTGTACAGCTTATTGTCCAAAATAAACATTTTTTGTAAAGTAATTGTACAATTAAACAACGGCCCTATTGTATTTAAACAAATTTTATTTTAATTAGAGAATAAAGTAAAGTGTATTTGCAGATGAAAAAGGAGATAGGCTATGTGTGGGAGGAGCTCAAGGTTTTTTCAGCTTCAGCAGAAGATTGAGACAACACTGACATATACCTTCATTAAGAAGTCAACGGAAACTACGGAAACATGTTACTCATCTTTTCCTTTTTAGTTTTTATTCTCAGTTACTGTAAGTACTGCTAGTCGTACACATTTTACACCATCTTCCAGAATATCAAAAACATGCACATTTTTAAATTCATTCTAAACATAATCCATTACATTGCTTGATTCTTTATCATCTTTGCAGGTGAATCTAATGGGAATGTCATCAGACCAAATCAGCCATCTGTAGTTTTAACTGAAGGAAGCAGCACCACTCTTTCTTGTACATATGATGGATCACCTTACAGTCTTCACTGGTATCAGCAGAAGCCTGGATCAAAACCAGAGTTTCTGCTGTTGATTGATGAGTCTTCAAAGTATGTAACTAAAGCTGACCAACCTCATCCACATATGTCCATCAGACTCCATGATAATAAAACTGTGGATCTGGAGATCTCCTCTGCTGCTGTATCAGACTCTGCTCTGTACTACTGTGCCCTGCAGCCCACAGTAAGAGGAAAACCAACTAGACTGTACAAAAACTTGTTTCTAGCATATTGTATAATCATATATTTAAGTTTCCCCTCATGCAATGCTTCAGTCATTTATCTTCTCTTTTCCTTACAAGGTGGTCTTTCTCTGAGAACTACTGTAGTCTAAATTTTTAACAAATGTTATGCACAGTTTATTTGTTATTTATTGGCCATTTAAGGCCACTATTACAATACAGAACACACTGTAGTTTACAGTAAGTCAAGTTGCATTAACCAGTACACCATAGTATGAACCCACATGCTAGAAAAACATTCCTTTGTGAAATATCTGAAGGTTGCAAGCATGAAAGTTAATTAGCATTAATTACAAAAATCAATAAAACAAAACAAGTAAAATGAAAAGTTTCTTATATGTCTAGACTCTCTGGAAAGCCTTCACTGTACCTTATTACATATTTAATTAAACATTTCACTTGTACAACTTAATGTATAATTCACTAGACCAAAACTTCTGTAAGCTCTCACTCTTTTTTAAATAGAGTACATCCCACAAAGAATGATGAGATTGTAGTAAAAGGCTTCGGATTTCACATGCATTCTGCCAGTAGGTGGAGCTCCAAGAACAATCCTAGTTCAGTCTGAGTTCAGTTGTTTAAAAACAGAGCAGTCAGTCATACTCTAGGAGAGAACTGTAAGTCTTGGCTCTCAAAAGCCATTGTTTCTCATTTGTGCAAATGCTGCTCCCTGTATTCATTATATTTTCTCTTTTAAAAGGTGAGTGATTCGATAATTACAGTGGAAATGCTTTTATCTCCTTGTTATTCTGTTTACAATCTGAATTAGTCCATTAGAAATTATTAATTAAAATTTTGTTTGTTTTATGCAGAGAATGCTGGTGAAGATGTCATAAAACCAGTCTTCACACAGAAGCATGTTTTTGCAGGAAAGGATGTTACACTGATCTGCAACTACACTGGCTCTGTTAACAATTTACAGTGGTATCGTCAGTATCCCGGATCCAAGCCTGAGCACCTCATTATGTTCTTTGAGACCAAATCAGTGTCTGAACTCCGTCTGACCGCTGCGGCTGATAAAGCAACCAAAACTATGAATCTGACAATCTCTTCTACAGAAGTAAAAGACTCTGCCATGTACTACTGTGCCCTGGTGCCCACAGTGACAGGAAACACAACTACACTGTACAAAAACTGAATGAGAAATTATATTAAACACAGAACATCATGATTTAAAAACATAATATACAATATTTGCATTGGCACTGTACAACCATCAAATGTTTCAGTCATTCATTTGCTGTTCATATCTGTAGAGGTAGTCTGATATTGTTAATGGTTGATATTTCAGAGAATCAGGACACACAGTTGCACTCGCTTTTAAAACATATTCCAACAACATGTAGCAGTTTTGTGACCATTTGATAAAAAGTGTAATATTTGATAAATTAGACTAACACAAAATCATTTTTAGGTTGTAGACAACAACTTTTTCCTATCCAGTCAGTATTGGTATAGGGTGAGATGAGCGAGGAGGTATGTGTGGGAGGAGCTCAGTATTTTGTAAACTCCAGAAAACAAATCAGAGACAACACTTTCATACAGATCCTGAGAGAAGTCTGAACTTAAACGACAGAATCATGTTACTCATCTTTTTTGTTTTCATTTTTATCCTCAGTTCCTGTAAGTAGTATTATTCATATTCATTCTACACTGTATTTAAGCATTTTGTTGTAAATTTAATTTAACATATTGCTTGATTCTTTATTATCTTTGTAGGTGAATCTAATGGGGATGTCATCAGACCAAACCAGCCATCTGTAGTTTTAACTGAAGGAAGTAACACCACTCTGTCCTGTACATACGATGGATCAGCTTACAGTTTCCATTGGTATCGGCAGAAGCCTGGATCAAAACCAGAGTTTCTACTGTTGATTGTGAAGTCTACTAAAACTGTAGTTCCAGCTTCTCCACCTCACCTACACATGTCCATCAGACACCATGATAATAAAACTGTGGATCTGGAGATCTCCTCTGCTGCCGTCTCAGACTCTGCTCTGTACTACTGTGCCCTGGAGCCCACAGTGACAGGAAAACAATCTACACTGTACAAAAACCTTCTTATCATTTGCCTGTTGCATAATCATATTTCTCTATCATGATCTCTGTGACATTCCATGATCTATATGACACATACATTACTGGCCATTCAGTTTACTTTATTTAGTAAGGACAACCCTCAAAGAGAAAATAAAAGTCATTTAGGATTAGTCAAAATCAATAGCCTACATAATACTAAAACAACCAATCCCCATCCAGGATTAAAGAAATTCAATCTGTTCCTTGAAATAAAGCATCGCAAATAAATTTATCTGATAATTTATGAATGTTAGAATGTTCAGTTAGGCCATTAATAACTACTAAATCTGCCAAAATAACTACAGTACAGTTAGTTATATTTTAAATATCTTGCCACAGGAAAGTTACTGGGTTTTTTTATACAAGAGGTTTCCAGAGACCTTATTACACACAGAATTATTTTAGATTCTCAGTAAGACTGCAGTTAGATTATTAAATTCTTTTGAATGTTACTAAAGGGATTAATATTTACTTTTGTAGACAGATATGAAATTCTGTTTATCATGTTGCTATACTGTACAGTAGTTTATTGTTTTAGTCGCATTCAAAAAATGGTTATGTTTTTTTTTTTCTCTTCATTAAATCAGACTTACATCACAGATCTCCTGTTAAGCATGGCTTTTGCCAGAAGGTGGAGCTCCCATTTAAGTTATTTCAAAACAGAAAGCACATGCAAACTGAGTCAGTTAATAGGAAACTATAAGTCTTGAATCTGAAGGCTTTTTTGTCTAATTGAAGATGTTGCTCCTGGTCCTCATGATATTTTCCTTTTTTAAGGGTGAGTAATTTATAAGAACAATTTCCATTTTATAGATTTTGATTGTGTTAATGTGTTAATAAAACCAACTACTTAATACTCCTCATTAGACCATGAATTTTAATGTTTTTTAATTGATTGATTGATTGATTTTTTTTTTTAAACAGAGAATGCTGATGCTGAAGTAATAACCCCATTCTTGACAAAGCAGCATGTTTTGTCAGGAAGAGATGTTACACTTTCCTGCAACTACAGCGGCAATGTTCGCAGTTTGCAGTGGTATCGTCAGTATCCTGGATCCAAACCTGAGAATATCGTTTTTTACACTGAGAGCAACAATCAGTCAGAGCCCAAGCTTCGTCTGTTCGCTGTGGCCGATAAAGGAATCAAACGTATGAATCTGAGCATATATTCTACTCAAATGGATGATTCTGCTCTGTACTACTGTGCCCTGCAGCCCACAGTGACAGGAAATACAACTGCACTGTAAAAAACAGACTATCAGGACACACTGTAATTACCAAACAATATATTTTTTTGTGAAATCACTATATTTGATTAAACAACAGCCATACTGTACTCACAAAATCTTCACTTTAGAGAGTAAACTAAAGCATATTTACATACAGTCAGTATTTGTAGGGTAAGATGAACAAGGAGATATGTGTGGGAGGAGCTCAATGCTTCGTCAGCTTCAGCAAAAGAAATCATTGAGACAGCACTGGCACACCTTCATTAAGAAGTCTAAAACTACAGAAACATGTTACTCATCTTTTCTTTTTTAGTTTTTATCCTCAGTTACTGTAAGTACTGCTAGTCACACACATTTTACACCATTTTCCAGAATATCAATACACTTTATACTTTATAAATAAAAAACATGCACATTTTAAAATTAATTTTAAACATAATCCATTATATTGCTTGATTCTTTATCATCTTCACAGGTGAATCTAATGGGGATGTCATCAGACCAGACCAACCATCTGTAGTTTTAACTGAAGGAAGCAGCACCACTCTGTCCTGTACATATGACGGATTTGCTAACAGTCTCCACTGGTATCGACAGAAGCCTGGATCAAAACCAGAGTTTCTGCTGCTGATTGTTGAGTCTTCCAAGTACGTCACCAAAGCTGACCAACCTCATCCACATATGTCCATCAGACTCCATGATAAACGTGTGGATCTGAATATCTCCTCTGCTGCTGTATCAGACTCTGCTCTGTACTACTGTGCCCTGCAGCCCACAGTGACAGGAACACCAACTACACTGTACAAAAACTTGTTTCTTGTATATTGTATAATCATATATTTTTATGCTTCCCCCATGCAGTGACTCGGGTGTTTCCTTCTCTTTTCCTTATAAGATGGTCTTTCTCTGAGAACTACTGTAGTCTACTAGTTTAATAGCAAATGTTACGCACTGTCCACGTATTATTTATTGGTAATTTAAGGCCACTATTACAAGACAAAACACACTGTAATTTACAACAAATCAAGTCAATGTTAAACGGTACACAACAGTATTACCCCCATATGCTACAAAAAACATTCCTTTATGAAAAATCGGGGGGAAAAGGTTGTAAGCATGAAACTTAATTCACATTAATTATGCAAAAATCGATAAAAGTTCCTTATACGTCTATAGACTGGACAGTTTTTATTACTGTACCTTATTACATCTTTAATTCAACTTACTGTACAATTCACTTGGCCAGAACTTCTTCTGTAAGCTCTCTCTCTCTCTCTCTCTCTCTCTCTCTCTCTCTCTCTCTCTTTTTAAATACAGTACATTCAATAAAGAATGATGAGATTGTAGAAAAAGTGATCTTACATGCATTCTGCCAGAAGGTGGAGCTCCAGGAACCATCCTAGTTCAGTCTGAGTTCAATTCTTTAAAAACAGAGCAGACAGACATTGAGTCAGTCATACTCTAGGAGAGAACTGTAAGTCTTGACTCTCAAAGCCATTGTTTCTCATTAGTGAAGATGATGCTCCTCTTATTCATTATATTTTCTCTCTTAAACGGTGAGTGATTCAATAATTAGTGTGGAAATATCTTTTCTCTTTTTTACTGAACTGAATTAGTCCATTATAAATTATTAATTAAAACATTGTTTTATGCAGAGAATGCTGGTGAAGATGTCATAAAATCAGTCTTCAAGGAGAAGCAGGTTTTGGCAGGAAAAAATGTAACACTGTTATGCAACTACACTGGAAATATTCAGAATTTACAGTGGTATCGTCAGTATCCTGGATCCAAACCTGAGCACCTCATTATGTTCTTTGAGCACATGTCCAAATCAGTGTCTGAACTCCGTCTGACCGCTGCGGCTGATAAAGCAACCAAAACTATGAATCTGACAATCTCTTCTACAGAAGTAAAAGACTCTGCCATGTACTACTGTGCCCTGCAGCCCACAGTGACAGGAAACACAACTACACTGTACAAAAACTGAATGAGAAATTATATTAAGCACAGAACATCATGGTTTAAAAACATAATATAATATTTGCATTGGCACTGTACAACCATCAAATGTTTCAGTCATTCATTTGCTGTTCATATCTGTGAAGGTAATTGTTAATGGATTTGTTAATGGTTGATATTTCAGAGAATCAGGACACACAGTTGCACTTGCTTTTAAAACATATTCTAAGATGTAGCAGTTTTGTGACCATTTGATAAAAAAAGTGTAATATTTGATGAATTAGATTAACACAGAATCATTTTTAGGTTGTAGACAACAACTTCTTCCTATCCAGTCAGTATTGGTATAGGGTGAGATGAGCGAGGAGGTATGTGTGGGAGGAGCTCAGTATTTTGTAAACTCCAGCAAAACAAATCAGAGACAACACTTTCATACAGATCCTGAGAGAAGTCTGAACTTAAACGACAGAATCATGTTACTCATCTCTTTTGTTTTCATTTCTATTCTCAGTTACTGTAAGTAGTACTACTCATATACATTCTACACTGTATTCCAGCATTTTGTTGTTAATTTAACACATTGCTTGATTCTTTATTATCTTTGTAGGTGAATCTAATGGGGATGTCATCAGACCAAACCAGCCATCTGTAGTTTTAACTGAAGGAAGTAACACCACTCTGTCCTGTACATACGATGGATCAGCTTACAGTTTCCACTGGTATCGGCAGAAGCCTGGATCAAAACCAGAGTTTCTACTGCTGATTGTGAAGTCTACTAAAACTGTAGTTCCAGCTTCTCCACCTCACCTACACATGTCCATCAGACACCATGATAATAAAACTGTGGATCTGGAGATCTCCTCTGCTGCCGTCTCAGACTCTGCTCTGTACTACTGTGCCCTGGAGCCCACAGTGACAGGAAAACAATCTACACTGTACAAAAACCTTCTTATCATTTGCCTGTTGCATAATCATATTTCTCTATCATGATCTCTGTGACATTCCATGATCTATATGACACATACATTACTGGCCATTCAGTTTACTTTATTTAGTAAGGACAACCCTTAAAGAGAAACTAAAAGTAATTTTGGATTACAGTCAAAATCAATACATAAATAGACTACATAATACTAAGACAACCAATCCCCATCCAGTATAAAAGAAATTCAATCTGTTCCTTGAAATAAAGCATTGCAAATACATTTATCTGATAATTTATGAATGTTGGAATGTTCAGTTAGACCATTAATAACTACTAAATAGGCCAAAATAACTACAGTACAGTTATACTTCAAATATTTTAAATATCTTGCACAGGAAGGTTACTGGGTTTCTTTATGCAAGAGGTTTCCAGAGACCTTATTACACACAGAATTATTTTAGATTCTCAGTAAGACTGCAGTTAGATTATTAAATTCTTTTGAATGTTACTAAAGGGATTTATATTTACTTTTGTAGACAGATATGAAATTCTGTTTATAATGTTGCTATACAGTAAAGTTTATTGTTTTAGTTGCATCCAAAAAATGGTTACATATGAAGTTTTTTCTTTTCATTAAATCAGATTTACATCACAGAGCTCCAGTTAAGCATTGCTTTTGCCAGAAGGTGGAGCTCCCATTTAAGTTATTTCAAAACAGAGTGCACGCAAACTGAGTCAGTTAGGAGGAAACTGTAAGTCTTGACTCTAAAGGCCTTTTTATCTCATTGAAGATGTTGCTCCTGGTCCTCATGATATTTTCTCTTTTTAAGGGTGAGTAATTTATAAGAATAATATCCAGATTATAGATTTTGATCGTGTTAATGTGTTAATAAACCAACTATTTAATACTCCTAATTAGACCATGAATTTTAACGTTTTTTAATTGATTGATTGATTGATTGATTGATTGATTGATTGATTTTTTTAAACAGAGAATGCTGATGCTGAAGTAATAACCCCATTCTTGACAAAGCAGCATGTTTTGTCAGGAAGAGAGGTTACACTTTCCTGCAACTACAGCGGCAATGTTCGCAATTTGCAGTGGTATCGTCAGTATCCTGGATCCAAACCTGAAAATATAGTTTTTTACACTGAGAGCAAAAATCAGTCAGAGCCAAAGCTTCGTCTGTTCGCTGTGGCTGATAAAGGAATCAAACGTATGAATCTGAGCATATATTCTACTCAAATGGATGATTCTGCTCTGTACTACTGTGCCCTGCAGCCCACAGTGACAGGAAATACAACTGCACTGTACAAAAACAGACTATCAGGACACACTGTAATTACCCAACATTATAACCATGTACCACTGTGTACAAAAAGGAATAATGAAAGAAAAATTCATTAAGAGTGTTGGTAATTGTAAATCAACCAGAACATCTGTGAAACTGGTTACAGTATTGTAACTATGTATTTTCCAAATAACTGTACAGCTGATTGTCCAAAAGAAACATTTTTTTTTGTAAAGTCATTGTATAAGCCCTATATAAATTAAAATGATTTTAATTACAGGGTAAACTAAAGTGTATTCACATACAGTCAGTACTGTATTTGCAGGGTAAGATGAACAAGGAGGTATGTATGGGAGGAGTTTAAGGTTTTTTCAGCTTCAGCAGAAGAAATCGAGACAACACTGGCATACCTTCATTGAGACGTCTGAACTCAAACTATAGAAACATGTTACTAATCTCTTCTGTTTTCGTTTTTATCCTCGGTTACTGTAAGTACTACTAGTCATACACATTTTACACCACACTCCAAAATATCACTAAAATATATAAATCAAAAACATGCAAATTTTTAAATTAATTCTAAACATAATCCACTACATTGCTTGATTCTTTATCATCTTCACAGGTGAATCTAATGGGGATGTCATCAGACCACACAAACCATCTGTAGTTTTAACTGAAGGAAGCAACACCACTCTGTCCTGTACATATGATGGATCAGCTTACAGTCTCCACTGGTATCGGCAGAAGCCTGGATCAAAACCAGAGTTTCTGCTGTTGATTCAAGAGACTTCTAAGCATGTCACCAAAGCTGACCAACCTCACCTACATATGTCCATCAGACTCCATGATAATAAAACTGTGGATCTGGAGATCTCCTCTGCTGCCGTCTCAGACTCTGCTCTGTACTACTGTGCCCTGGAGCCCACAGTGACAGGAAAACAATCTACACTGTACAAAAACCTTCTTATCATTTGTCTGTTGCATGATCTCTGTGATACTCCATTATGCCGCTGATCTATATGCCACTTAAACATACATTACTGGCCATTCAGGATACTTTATTTAGGAAGGACATCCCTCAAAGAGAAAAATAAGTAATTTAGGATTACAGTCAAAATCAATATATAAATGGAATACAAAATACCAAGACAACCAATCCCTAGGCAGGGTAAAAGAAATTCGATCTGTTCCTTATAAATAAAGCTTGGATTAAATTCATAAATTGTTTAGGATACATTTATCTATGATAATTTATGAATGTTAGAATGTTCAGTTAGGTCATTTAATAACTACTAAATAGCCAAAATAACTACAGTCCATATGTACTTAAAATATTTTAAACATCTTATAGGAAAGTTATTGGGTTTCTTTAAATAAGAGGTTTCGAGAGACATTATTACACACAGAATTATTTTAGATTATCAGTAAAACTGCACTTAGATTATTGAATTCTTTTGAAAGTTACTAAAGAGATTTATTTACTTTTGTAAATAGATATGACATTCTGTTTATCATCTTGCTATGTACAGTAAAGTGTGTTGTTTTAGTTACATCCAAAAAGAATGACATACTTAACCAGTGGTAGAATGTGCACAAGATTTTTTTTTCCCTTCAGATTAACATCAGAGAGCCTCAGTTAAGCATGGCTTTTGCCAGAAGGTGGAGCTCACATTCAAGTTATTTCAAAACAGAGCACATGCAAACTAAATCAGTTAGGAGGAAATTGTATGTCTTCACTCTACAGGCTTTTTTGTCTCATTGATGATGTTGCTTCTGGTCCTCATGATATTTTCCCTTTTTAAGGGTGAGTAATCCATAAGAATAATTTCCAGATTATATTTTGATTGTGTTAATGTGTTAATAAACCAACTACTTTTTTCTCTTAATTAGACCATGAATTTTAATTGATAGTTTTTTTTATCAGGTTATGCTGATGCTGAAGTAATAACATCATTCTTCACAAAGCAGAATGTTTTGTCAGGACGAGATGTTACACTTTCCTGCAACTACAGTGGCACTGTTCGCAATTTGCAGTGGTACCGTCAGTATCCCGGATCCAAACCTGAAAATATAATTTTTCACACTGAGAGCAACAATCAGTCAGAGCCCAAGCTTCGTCTGTTCGCTGTGGCTGATAAAGGAATCAAACGTATGAATCTGAGCATATATTCTACTCAAATGGATGATTCTGCTCTGTACTACTGTGCCCTGGAGCCCACAGTGACAGGAAATACAACTGCACTGTAAAAAACAGACTATCAGGACACACTGTAATTACCAAACAATATATTTTTGTGAAATCACTATATTTGATTAAACAACAGCCATACTGTACTCACAAAATCTTCACTTTAGAGAGTAAACTAAAGCATATTTACATACAGTCAGTATTTGTAGGGTAAGATGAACAAGGAGATATGTGTGGGAGGAGCTCAATGCTTCGTCAGCTTCAGCAAAAGAAATCATTGAGACAACACTGGCACACCTTCATTAAGAAGTCTAAAACTACAGAAACATGTTACTCATCTTTTCTTTTTTAGTTTTTATCCTCAGTTACTGTAAGTACTGCTAGTCATACACATTTTACACCATTTTCCAGAATATCAATACACTTTATACTTTATAAATAAAAAACATGCACATTTTAAAATTAATTTTAAACATAATCCATTATATTGCTTAATTCTTTATCATCTTTACAGGTGAATCCAATGGGGATGTCATCAGACCAGACCAACCATCTGTAGTTTTAACTGAAGGAAGCAGCACCACTCTGTCTTGTACATATGACGGATTTGCTAACAGTCTCCACTGGTATCGACAGAAGCCTGGATCAAAACCAGAGTTTCTGCTGCTGATTGTTGAGTCTTCCAAGTACGTCACCAAAGCTGACCAACCTCATCCACATATGTCCATCAGACTCCATGATAAACGTGTGGATCTGAATATCTCCTCTGCTGCTGTATCAGACTCTGCTCTGTACTACTGTGCCCTGCAGCCCACAGTGACAGGAACACCAACTACACTGTACAAAAACTTGTTTCTTGTATATTGTATATTTTTATGCTTCCCCCATGCAGTGACTCGGGTGTTTCCTTCTCTTTTCCTTATAAGATGGTCTTTCTCTGAGAACTACTGTAGTCTACTAGTTTAATAGCAAATGTTACGCACTGTCCATGTATTATTTATTGGTAATTTAAGGCCACTATTACAAGACAAAACACACTGTAATTTACAACAAATCAAGTCAATGTTAAACGGTACACAACAGTATGAACCCATATGCTACAAAAAACATTCCTTTATGAAAAATCGGGGGGAAAAGGTTGTAAGCATGAAACTTAATTCACATTAATTATGCAAAAATCGATAAAAGTTCCTTATACGTCTATAGACTGGACAGTTTTTATTACTGTACCTTATTACATCTTTAATTCAACTTACTGTATAATTCACTTGGCCAGAACTTCTTCTGTAAGCTCTCTCTCTCTTTTTTTTAAATACAGTACATTCAATAAAGAATGATGAGATTGTAGAAAAAGTGATCTTACATGCATTTTACCAGAAGGTGGAGCTCCATGAACCATCCTAGTTCAGTCTGAGTTCAATTCTTTAAAAACAGAGCAGACAGACATTGAGTCAGTCATAGGAGAGAACTGTAAGTCTTGACTCTCAAAGCCATTGTCTCTCATTAGTGAAGATGATGCTCCTCTTATTCATTATATTTTCTCTCTTAAACGGTGAGTGATTCAATAATTAGTGTGGAAATATCTTTTCTCTTTTTTACTGAACTGAATTAGTCCATTATAAATTATTAATTAAAACATTGTTTTATGCAGCGAATGCTGGTGAAGATGTCATAAAATCAGTCTTCAAGGAGAAGCAGGTTTTGGCAGGAAAAAATGTAACACTGATATGCAACTACACTGGAAATACTCAGAATTTGCAGTGGTATCGTCAGTATCATGGATCCAAACCTGAGCACCTCATTATGTTCTTTGAGCACATGTCCAAATCAGTGTCTGAACTCCGTCTGACCGCTGCAGCTGATAAAGCAACCAAAACTATGAATCTGACAATCTCTTCTACAGAAGTAAAAGACTCTGCCATGTACTACTGTGCCCTGCAGCCCACAGTGACAGGAAACACAACTACACTGTACAAAAACTGAATGAGAAATTATATTAAGCACAGAACATCATGGTTTAAAAACATAATATAACATTTGCATTGGCACTGTACAACCATCAAATGTTTCAGTCATTCATTTGCTGTTCATATCTGTGGAGGTAATTGTTAATGGATTTGTTAATGGTTGATATTTCAGAGAATCAGGACACACAGTTGCACTTGCTTTTAAAACATATTCTAAGATGTAGCAGTTTTGTGACCATTTGATAAAAAAAAAGTGTAATATTTGATGAATTAGATTAACACAGAATCAATTTTAGGTTGTAGACAACAACTTCTTCCTATCCAGTCAGTATTGGTATAGGGTGAGATGAGCGAGGAGGTATGTGTGGGAGGAGCTCAGTATTTTGTAAACTCCAGAAAACAAATCAGAGACAACACTTTCATACAGATCCTGAGAGAAGTCTGAACTTAAACGACAGAATCATGTTACTCATCTCTTTTGTTTTCATTTCTATTCTCAGTTACTGTAAGTAGTACTACTCATATACATTCTACACTGTATTCCAGCATTTTGTTGTAAATTTAATTTAACACATTGCTTGATTCTTTATTATCTTTGTAGGTGAATCTAATGGGGATGTCATCAGACCAAACCAGCCATCTGTAGTTTTAACTGAAGGAAGTAACACCACTCTGTCCTGTACATACGATGGATCAGCTTACAGTTTCCATTGGTATCGGCAGAAGCCTGGATCAAAACCAGAGTTTCTACTGCTGATTGTGAAGTCTACTAAAACTGTAGTTCCAGCTTCTCCACCTCACCTACATATGTCCATCAGACACCATGATAATAAAACTGTGGATCTGGAGATCTCCTCTGCTGCTGTCTCAGACTCTGCTCTGTACTACTGTGCTCTGCAGCCCACAGTGACAGGAAAACAATCTACACTGTACAAAAACCTTCTTGTCATTTGCCTGTTGCATAATCATATTTCTATATCATGATCTCTGTGACATTCCATGATCTATATGACACATACATTACTGGCCATTCAGTTTACTTTATTTAGTAAGGACAACCCTCCAAGAGAAAATAAAAGTCATTTAGGATTACAGTCAAAATCAATACATAAATAGACTACATAATACCAAGACAACCAATCCCCATCCAGGATAAAAGAAATTCAATCTGTTCCTTGAAATAAAGCATTGCAAATACATTTATCTGATAATTTATGAATGTTAGAATGTTCAGTTAGACCATTAATAACTACTAAATAGGCCAAAATAACTACAGTACAGTTATACTTCAAATATTTTAAATATCTTGCTACAGGAAGGTTACTGGCTTTCTTTATGCAAGAGGTTTCCAGAGACCTTATTACACACTGAATTATTTTAGATTCTCGGTAAGACTGCACTTAGATTATTAAATTCTTTTGAAAGTTACTAAAGGGATTTATATTTACTTTTGTAGACAGATATGAAATTCTGTTTATAATGTTGCTATACAGTAAAGTTTATTGTTTTAGTTGCATCCAAAAAATGGTTACATATGAAGTTTTTTCTTTTCATTAAATCAGATTTACATCACAGAGCTCCAGTTAAGCATTGCTTTTGCCAGAAGGTGGAGCTCCCATTTAAGTTATTTCAAAACAGAGTGCACGCAAACTGAGTCAGTTAGGAGGAAACTGTAAGTCTTGACTCTAAAGGCCTTTTTATCTCATTGAAGATGTTGCTCCTGGTCCTCATGATATTTTCTCTTTTTAAGGGTGAGTAATTTATAAGAATAATATCTAGATTATAGATTTTGATTGTGTTAATTTGTTAATAAACCAACTACTTAATACTCCTAATTATACCATGAATTTTAAAGTTTTTTAATTGATTGATTGATTTTTTTAAACAGAGAATGCTGATGCTGAAGTAATAACCCCATTCTTGACAAAGCAGCATGTTTTGTCAGGAAGAGATGTTACACTTTCCTGCAACTACAGCGGCAATGTTCGCTATTTGCAGTGGTATCGTCATTATCCTGGATCCAAACCTGAAAATATAGTTTTTTACACTGAGAGCAACAATCAGTCAGAGCCCAAGCTTCGTCTGTTCGCTGTGGCCGATAAAGGAATCAAACGTATGAATCTGAGCATATATTCTACTCAAATGGATGATTCTGCTCTGTACTACTGTGCCCTGGAGCCCACAGTGACAGGAAATACAACTGCACTGTACAAAAACAGACTATCAGGAGGACACACTGTAATTACCCAACATTATAACCATGTACCACTGTGTACAAAAAGAAATAATGAAAGAAAAATTCATTAAGAGTGTTGGTAATTATAAATCAACCAGAAGATCTGTGAAACTGGTTACAGTATTGTAACTAACTATGTATTTTCCACATAACTGTACAGCTGATTGTCCAAAAGAAACATTTTTTTTTGTACAGTCATTGTATAAGCCCTACATAAATTAAAATGATTTTAATTACAGGGTAAACTAAAGTGTATTCACATACAGTCAGTATTTGCAGGGTAAGATGAACAAGGAGGTATGTATGGGAGGAGTTTAAGGTTTTTTCAGCTTCTGCAGAAGAAATCGAGACAACACTGGCATACCTTCATTGAGACGTCTGAACTCAAACTATAGAAACATGTTACTAATCTCTTCTGTTTTCATTTTTATCCTCGGTTACTGTAAGTACTGCTAGTCATACACATTTTACACCACACTAAAATATTATATCACTAAAATATATCAATCAAAAACATGCAAAAAAATTTATTAATTCTAAACATAATCCACTACATTGCTTGATTCTTTATCATCTTCACAGGTGAATCTAATGGGGATGTCATCAGACCAAATCAACCATCTGTAGTTTTAACTGAAGGAAGCAACACCACTCTGTCCTGTGCATATGATGGATCAGCTTACAGTCTCCACTGGTATTGGATCAAAACCAGAGTTTCTGCTGTTGATTCAAGAGTCTTCTAAGCATGTCACCAAAGCTGACCAACCTCATCCACATATGTCCATCAGACTCCATGATAATAAAACTGTGGATCTGGATATCTCCTCTGCTGCTGTATCAGACTCTGCTCTGTACTACTGTGCTCTGCAGCCCACAGTGACAGGAAAACAATCTACACTGTACAAAAACCTTCTTATCATTTTTCTGTTGTATGATCTCTGTGATATTCCATTATGCCGCTGATCTATATGCCACTTAAACATACATTACTGGCCATTCAGGATACTTTATTTAGGAAGGACATCCCTCAAAGAGAAAAATAAGTAATTTAGGATTACAGTCAAAATCAATATATAAATGGAATACAAAATACCAAGACAACCAATCCCTATGCAGGGTAAAAGAAATTCGATCTGTTCCTTATAAATAAAGCTTGGATTAAATTCTTAAATTGTTTAGGATACATTTATCTATGATAATTTATGAATGTTAGAATGTTCAATCAGGCCATTAATAACTACTAAATAGGCCAAAATAACTACAGTCCATATGTCCTTAAAATATTTTAAACATCTTTCTATAGGAAGGTTATTGGGTTTCTTTAAATAAGAGGTTTCCAGAGACATTATTACACACAGAATTATTTTAGATTATCAGTAAAACTGCACGTAGATTGAATTCTTTTGAAAGTTACTAAAGAGATTTATTTACTTTTGTAAATAGATATGACATTCTGTTTATCATGTTGCTATATACAGTAAAGTGTGTTGTTTTAGTTACATCCAAAAAGAATGACACACTTAACCAGTGGTCGAATGTGCACAAGATTTTTTTTCCTTCAGATTTATATCAGATAGCCTCAGTTAAGCATGGCTTTTGCCAGAAGGTGGAGCTCACATTCAAGTTATTTCAAAACAGAGCACATGCAAACTAAATCAGTTAGGAGGAAATTGTATGTCTTCACTCTACAGGCTTTTTTGTCTCATTGATGATGTTGCTTCTGGTCCTCATGATATTTTCCCTTTTTAAGGGTGAGTAATCCATAAGAATAATTTCCAGATTATATTTTGATTGTGTTAATGTGTTAATAAACCAACTACTTTTTTCTCTTAATTAGACCATGAATTTTAATGTATTTTAATTGATAGTTTTTTTTATCAGGTTATGCTGATGCTGAAGTAATAACATCATTCTTCACAAAGCAGAATGTTTTGTCAGGACGAGATGTTACACTTTTCTGCAACTACAGTGGCACTGTTCGCAATTTGCAGTGGTACCGTCAGTATCCCGGATACAAACCTGAAAATATAATTTTTCACACTGAGAGCAACAATCAGTCAGAGCCCAAGCTTCATCTGTATGCCGTGGCCAATAAAGGAATCAAACGTATGAATCTGAGCATATATTCTACTCAAATGGATGATTCTGCTCTGTACTACTGTGCCCTGGAGCCCACAGTGACAGGAAATACAACTGCACTGTACAAAAACAGACAATCAGGACACACACTGTAATTACCAAACAATATATTTTTTGTGAAATCACTGTATTTGATTAAACAACAGCCATACTGTACTCACAAAATCTTCACTTTAGAGAGTAAACTAAAGCATATTTACATACAGTCAGTATTTGTAGGGTAAGATGAACAAGGAGATATGTGTGGGAGGAGCTCAATGCTTCGTCAGCTTCAGCAAAAGAAATCATTGAGACAGCACTGGCACACCTTCATTAAGAAGTCTAAAACTACGGAAACATGTTACTCATCTTTTCTTTTTTAGTTTTTATCCTCAGTTACTGTAAGTACTGCTAGTCATACACATTTTACACCATTTTCCAGAATATCAATACACTTTATACTTTATAAATAAAAAACATGCACATTTTAAAATTAATTCTAAACATAATCCATTATATTGCTTAATTATTTATCATCTTTACAGGTGAATCCAATGGGGATGTCATCAGACCAGACCAACCATCTGTAGTTTTAACTGAAGGAAGCAGCACCACTCTGTCCTGTACATATGACGGATTTGCTAACAGTCTCCACTGGTATCGGCAGAAGCCTGGATCAAAACCAGAGTTTCTGCTGCTGATTGTTGAGTCTTCCAAGTACGTCACCAAAGCTGACCAACCTCATCCACATATGTCCATCAGACTCCATGATAAACGTGTGGATCTGAATATCTCCTCTGCTGCTGTATCAGACTCTGCTCTGTACTACTGTGCCCTGCAGCCCACAGTGACAGGAAAACCAACTACACTGTACAAAAACTTGTTTCTTGTATTGTATAATCATATATTTTTATGCTTCCCCATGCAGTGACTGCAGTGTTTTTTTTTTTCCTTATAAGATGGTCTTTCTCTGAGAACTACTGTAGTCTACTAGTTTAATAGCAAATGTTACGCACTGTCCACGTATTATTTACTGGTAATTTAAGGCCACTATTACAAGTCAAAACACACTGTAATTTACAACAAATCAAGTCAATGTTAAACGGTACACAACAGTATGAACCCATACGCTACAAAAAACATTCCTTTATGAAAAATCAGGGGGAAAAGGTTGTAAGCATGAAACTTAATTCACATTAATTATGCAAAAATCAATAAAACAAAACAAGTTACTTATACGTCTATAGACTGGACAGTCTTTATTACTGTACCTTATTACATCTTTAATTCAGCTTGTACAACTTACTGTATAATTCACTAGGCCAAAACTTCTTCTGTAAGCTCTCTCTCTCTCTCTCTCTCTCTCTCTCTAAATACAGTACATTCAATAAAGAATGATGAGATTGTAGAAAAAGTGATCTTACACGCATTCTGCCAGAAGGTGGAGCTCCAGGAACCATCCTAGTTCGGTCTGAGTTCAATTCTTTAAAAACAGAGCAGACAGACATCGAGTCAGTCATACTCTAGGAGAGAACTGTAAGTCTTGACTCTCAAAGCCATTGTCTCTCATTAGTGAAGATGATGCTCCTCTTATTCATTATATTTTCTCTCTTAAAAGGTGAGTAATTCAATACTTAGTGTGGAAATACCTTTTCTCTTTTTTATACTGTTTACACACTGAATTAGTCCATTATAAACGATTAATTACATCATTGTTTTATGCAGAGAATGCTGGTGAAGACATCATAAAATCAGTCTTCAAGGAGAAGCAGGTTTTGGCAGGAAAAAATGTAACACTGAGATGTAACTACACTGGAAATACTCAGAATTTACAGTGGTATCGTCAGTATCCTGGATCCAAGCCTGAACACCTCATTACGTTCTTTGAGACCATCCCCAAATCAGTGTCTGAACTCCGTCTGACCGCTGCAGCTGATAAAGCAACCAAAACTATGAATCTGACAATCTCTTCTACAGAAGTAAAAGACTCTGCCATGTACTACTGTGCCCTGCAGCCCACAGTGACAGGAAACACAACTACACTGTACAAAAACTAATTGAGAATTGATATTAAACACAGAACATCATGATTTAAAACATAATACACAATATTTGCATTGTACAACCATCAAAGGTTTCAATCATTAATTTGCTGTTTATATCTGTAGAGGTAGTCTGCATTGTTAATGAGAGATACTTCAGAGAATCAGGACACACAGTTGTACTTGCTTTTAAAACCTATTTCAACATGTAGCAGTTGAGTGTCCAATTAATAGAGTGTAATATTAGATAAATTAGACTAACACAACATCATTTTAAGTTGGAGACGATACAGTAGCTTCTTCCTATACAGTCATGTGTGGGAGGAGCTCAGTATTTTGTAAACTCCAGCAGAATAAATCAGAGACAACACCTTCGTACAGAATTCGATACTGAAAGAAGTCTGAACTCAAACAGCAGAATCATGTTACTCATCTCTTCTGTTTTAATAATTTTCCTCAGTTACTGTAAGTAGTACTCATATACATTCTGCACTGTATTCCAGAACATCACAGAAATACCTGAATGTAAAAATACCAGTTTGTTTTGTTGTAAATGTAATCCACTATATTGCTTATTTCTTTATTGTTTTTGCAGGTGAATCCAATGGGAATGTCATCAGACCAAACCAGCCATCTGTAGTTTTAACTGAAGGAAGCAGCACCACTCTGTCCTGTACATATGATGGATCAGCTAACAGTCTTCACTGGTATCGGCAGAAGCCTGGATCAAAGCCAGAGTTTCTGCTGCTGATTCATGAGTCTTCCAAGCATGTCACCAAAGCTGACCAACCTCATCCACATATGTCCATCAGACTCCATGATAAACGTGTGGATCTGAATATCTCCTCTGCTGCTGTATCAGACTCTGCCATGTATTACTGTGCACTGCAGCCCACAGTGACAGGAAACACATTAACACTGTACAAAAACTTGCTTATTGTAAAATCACATTTTTGAAGGGGGAGGAGCTTCCTCACATGCAGTAGCTTAGTCTTTTCCTATTGTCCTTACTTTTGCTGTATAATGTTGTCTTCCTCTGAGAACATACTATTTAGTTGTTAATTATTGGTCATTTAAGCCACCATTACAAGACAAAACACACTATAATTTACAATATGACTGACATAACTTGTTCAAGTATAAATTGTGTAATCAATCAGATCTCCCTCCCTGGACAATGATAGTCCCTATTACTTACAAAAAAATGTTAACATTTACATTTTTAGCTCTTGTTTTTTAAGATATAGTATATTCCAAAAACTATGAGATACTGTAGCAAAGGTGATTGCACATGCATTCTGCCAGAAGGTGGAGCTCCATCCTAGATTAGTCTGAGTTCAGTTGTTTAAAAACAGAGCAGACATGCATTGAGTCAGTCATACCCTAGAAGAGAACTGTAAGTCTCGACTTTCAAAGCCATAGTCTCTCATTAGTGCAGATGCTGCTCCTCCTATTCATTATATTTTCTCTTTTAAAAGGTGAGTAATAAAACAATTACTGTGGAACTGTCATTTTCTGGCTTTTATACTGTTGACAATCTGAATTATTTAATTACAAATTATTAATTAAAGCATTGCTTGTTTTAAACAGAGAATGCTGGTGAAGATATCATAAAACCAGCCTACAAACAGAAGCAGGCTTTGGCAGGAAAAGATGTTACACTGATCTGCAACTACACTGGCTCTGTTAGCAATTTACAGTGGTACCGCCAGTATCCTGGATCCAAACCTGAGCACCTCATTTTACACATTGAAAGCATCCCCAAAACAGACCTACCTCTCCGTCTGACCGCTGCGGCTGATAAAGCAACCAAAAGTATGAATCTAACTATCTCTCCTACAGAAGTAAAAGACTCTGCCATGTACTACTGTGCCCTGGAGCCCACAGTGACAGGAAACACAACTACACTGTACAAAAACAGAGTGAGAAATGACATTCCAGATGAAAAAAGTTCTTAAAAAGTCATATGTAACCATTAGAAAGAGTGTAAATGTCCAAGGCCATGCAGAGTTATAAACAAAGAACAGAAAAATTATACAGTTTCAGTGCGTTCAAAACCCTGTTTAAATACAAGACACATCATGTTTCTTTTAGATACCTAAAATGCAGTATTCTCAGCAGATGCCAACTTTACCAAGAAGTGACTCTGCTGTATTCCAAAGATGACCCTCAGGATACCCAATGACATACCTGCTACACCATATGCTGACTATTAAATGATGAGGCTTCGTACCAAAATTTGCATAAAGGAAGAACATGGAGAACTTCTGAAGTATATGTGAAGCTGGGAAAGGAATATATGAGAACAAGTGGGTGGAGCTAGCTAAGTGGAAATTCACTGCAAAACAAAAGAATGGCACAATGCCTTTGAAGACAGAAGACTTTCAGTGATCTTGAGAAATCTTCACAAAAACAATGCTGTTGTTCTGTCTGTTAATGCTTTTCAATTACCTTGGTAAGAAATTTGATTTAACTGGTTGTTGTTTTTTCCTTTTATGACAAAGTATTATGTGCTAAATATGTATGTCTTTACAGTCGAAACTACTGGGGAAGGAATCAGACCAGACAAAAACACCACAGTGTTTATGGAGGATACAAACATTACAGTCTCATGCTTATATTCAGGCTCAATTGACAGTTTGTACTGGTACAGAGAAAAACCTGGATCAAGACCAGAGTTTCTAATAATGATTGATGAAGCTTCTGAATATGTGGCAAAAGCCAATCCACCTTACCCACGTGTGTCAATCAAACTTGATAAAGTACAGAAACAACTTCATCTGGAAATTTCCTCTGCGACAGTTACGGATTCCGCTATGTATTACTGTGCCTTGAGGCCCACAGTAACAGGAAACACATGTACACTGTACAAAAACCCTTACTGTATGTAACAATTCAGAGTGACTGCGCATTTGAAATGTAAAAATGTTTCAGTGTGAACTGCTCTGTTTATTTTGTTATGCTGTCTTCAGTCTTTTCAGTGTCTGTAAGTGTGTGATTTCCAAGATGCACTACTGTGGTGTCCAGAGGGAATCTTCAAGCATGGAAGACGCATTTCGTGGATGAATGAGAACTACAATACAACCTCAATTTCAACCACAAACCACATATTCACATTCTGGAAAATTCTGTAATAAGTAGCCTATGTGACAGCAGAAACAATGAGTGCGCCAAAATGCACCACAGTCTTTCTAAAAAAGAACCCTGAGGTTTTTACTAACCACAAAGTCTGCATTTAACAAGATGCAGAACCCACACAGACTAGAGGATGACCATCCTCTGGCTGATAGACTCACTGATATAGGTTAAACCGATGAGCTTTTGAACAGCAGGTGGCACTGCTTGCTTTAGGAACAGCCATGCTCTGCTTGTTACCAAATCATTACTCGCAATTTAAGAATTTAAGCTGAATGAGAGCAGAACACTATTACAATCAATTACCAAAAGAGAAAGATTTTGTATACAATTTTAAACATCTCTGAAAGGTAATTCCTAAACACACATGATAACTTAAAGCAATTACACTTACAGAAAGCATACAAGTTATGCTTAAAGTGAGCTTAATTTGTGAGTCATTTTTTAAAACTATGTGCAAATGCTGCATTGCCACAGCCAAATAAAATAATAATTAATATAAAAAAAAATAAAAAAAACTGGGGATGGTAGGTAGCTGAAAAGACTATCACAGCTGTATCACATCTACCTTCAGTGAGAACTGCACCGTTTTAATTCTCTTTCTTTCTTTTTATTTCTCTTTTATTAAAAAACACTATCGATATAGCCATTCTTTCCATTGAAAATACATAAAGCCTTACATGAAACTCTACAGACATTGTGAATAAATGAACTAAATTAAATTAATTTAAACTAAAATGAGTACTTTCTTTCTGTCTTTCTGCGTTTTTGACCGCTGTGCAAAAAAGTTTGTTTGCATTAAGTAATTTAGTAAATGTTTTAGTACCATTATTTTGTTAAAGCCAAAATTATAAAGTTCTTTTATATTGTTAATCATTTAGAAAATTCCACCAACTCCAAAAAAAGGTCTGTGGCAATCAATTAACTGATTTATTAAAATAATAAAACAACGTTGCCAAAATCATGAGGTTATGACTGTTATGCTATTTACAAGCTGTTTTATTGACAATTTTCAAACACTGACTGATCATTTACATGAGACATTCGTTTTAAGTTGTTCAGATTTTTTTTTATAGTCTTTTGATACTTATTCCTGTTTATTTCATGTAGTGACTAGATAAAGATGATTGATTCACACACTCCTTGAATTATATGATAAAGAGTTAAATTTTGTATTGTCTACTATATTTTAAATTTCATGTAAACATGCACTGAAGTCTTTGGACACTCCATCACATCTTGCTGGATTTTAACCTGAATTTATTGCATTTCAACAAATATAACTGAATGTATTTTGAACTCTTTTGGAAATTTACTTTCTTCACTACTTTGAATATGTATTTGACTTCTATCTAGTCATGAATATGGTTTATAGCAGCAATAGTGTTAACAGGGATTAACAACCATTAATAACGAAGGACAGGGTCAGGTAAGGTTGCAATAAACCATTATAGCTCATTTGGTTAGAAAGAATAACTCCATAATAATAACCATCCTGACCTCCTGTTCTCAATCTCTGTCACACCGGTCATCAGGTAAAGTACCAGTTTCTACAGAGAAGCATGTCAGTAATCCAGCGTGAAGAACAGGTACATCATTCGCAGAATTTCAACTCTGAACTTCCCTTTTTTTAGATAAATATTACCGCATATGTTTTGTGGCTTTTCGAATGCCATTAATGCATAGTTTTTATTCTTTTACGTTACTATTAGTATAACGCATGTTTCGAAAATGTCCTTAAGTTACTGCACTACAGCAATTTAATTATTTTCTAGTCAGCTTACACTTACCTTTCTATGAGGGCTTCATCCTTGTGTTGACCACGCTAACGCCATTACCTTCTTCAGTGGGTGTGTGCAGGTAAAAGCCCAAACACCTCTGGCCCATTTCCAGTAATCCAGTCCTCTATAAACTTTAATGAAAAATAAAATTAATATAGACTGGAAAAACAAGAACAAAAAAAACTTTTAGCGTTGTTCTTGATCCCTTGTTGCTCATATAAACTATGGTATGCATAAAAGGACATTTAACGTTTAACTAAGAGGAGAACACAAGATTAATTTAGATTGCGTTTAATTTAGAGGGTAACACAAGTAAACATGGCAAGACAATTTATTTTACTGAAACAACTTAACGTGAAGTTCACGTGATTACAAGCATTTAAGAAATTAACCTACAGCTGTAGAGAGTGTAGCATCTTCCAGGCGTCAACTGCAAAACTGATGTTATCAGCAATGCTGGAAGACAATGACAGGATCCCAAACCTTCAGGTGACACCGAGCTTGTATCTCCATTTCTGTAACCGGGCTAAACATTCAGGATGCACAACCTGACTGTTGAAGCTAATGTTTGGTTTTTAACTTAAGGTCAACAGCACCACCTTCTGTTCAGAAAGCTTTGATACAAGGTTATTTCTCAAATTGGCAAGAAATTAATTTTATTTTAACACAAAAACTAGTCATAAATGATTGTATACTTATCTGAAAGCTGAATAAAAAAGATTTCAATTGATGTATGTTAGGATATGGCAATATTTGGCCACTATATGAAAATCCAGAATCTGAGGGTGTAAAAAATGTTGAGAAAATAACCTTTGAAGTTGTCTAAATTAAGTTCTTAGAAATGCATATCACTAGTCAAAAATTAAGTTTTTATATATTTACAAAAATATCTTTATGGAACATGATCTTAACTTAATATTCTAATGATTTTTGGCATGAAAGAAAAATAAATCATTTTGACACATACAATAATGTTTTGTTTTTTGTTTTTGTTTTTGGCTGCTGCTACAAATATACCCGAGCTACTTACGACTATTTTTTGTTTTGTTTTCTGGTTTTATTTGAAACAGCACAATAGCACTGCAATAATCGAATAATCATAATAACATTATTATTTGTATATAATGTAATCAGATTTTATTTGCGCTAATAAAATTGAGTGTAATTATTACAGACTGACAGTTTATTATGTTTGTGTAATGTAATCACTATTTTGTAAAATAAGAGTCAAATAATGCTCTGGTTACTTCACCTGGTCACAACAAAAGAACTTAATATAATATCTAACTTAATATTACATGTACAGGCTACTATGACATTGCAAAATACCACACACTTTGATAATATCACACCATGTATAATGCCACGTACTGTTGGTTGACGATCCTTTCAGTATTTAAAGGTGCACAATAGGTGATTTTACAATACACCAGATTCATCAAGCAAACAAACTCTTATGTTGTGATATTTGAGGTGTTTTTTAATAACTTCTTAGCAACCTAATTTTTTAAAAGTTTTAAAATTAATGTTTTAGATATAATTGTGTTTAATTTATGCTGTAGAACAAAATGTGAAAGTCACTTTTGACTTTATTTTACTCACAATTTAAACCGTTATTCTAAAAAAAATCATCTGATGAATTAATAAATGTAAATGGGTTCATGTGTGTGTACAATGTATGTGTATATACAGAATAATATATATATGTTCTAATATATAGTGAAATATACAGTACTGTGCAAAAGTTTTAGGCCACTAATATTTTCACCAACAACAACAACAGTTGCTGTAGTGTGTAAGTATAGGACTTTTCCATTTCCAAACATTCATTTTGCCATCAATTGCAATCCAGTGAGATTTTTGTTTGTACAAGGAGTCTGACAACAGCCAATGCTCCACACAGAGATCTGATCTCATCATCATGCAGTCTGTCTGGAGTGACATGAAGAAACAGAACAAACTGAGACAGACGAAATCCAGAAGAACTGTGGAAACGCCTCCAAGATACTTCAAAGCTACCTGAAAAACTATGCGCAAGTGCACCTAGGGGCAAAAGCTACTTTAAATGCAAAGGATGGCCACACCAAATGTTGATTTAATTTGGTTACTAGAGATAAATAAAATCTATTTATGACATTATTTTTGACAGCATCCTCATTTTACAACGAGTGCCTAAAACTTTTAACAGTAGGGGGGAGTGGGCACAGTTGCAACACTTTTTGCATTTCCTTTAGAAAGCCGAAATTTTAATACAATAAAGCCTCATCTGTCAGCTACTCCCCCATATTGCTGCAAAATCTGTACATATGATAATATACAATTTAGACTTAAATAGACCAAGTGAAATGTTGCAACTGTCTCCACAATAGGGGACAGTTGCAACATTCAATAAAATGTAATTAAATCATTCCTAAATATCATTTTGCTTTTTCTTTATTTTATTTGTGCAGTCAGGGTCTTTATTAAGGCAAATTGGCTGTAAAAAAAAAAAACAAAGCATAGTAAATGAAAAACATTCTTAAGTAACAAGTAGATTTACCAATAAACTTTTAAAAAGGAGAGATAACTAACTATTAAAGGGGTTCATTTCTATTATAATTATAAAATTACAGTTATGTAATGTTCTGGCAAGCTTTTAAATCAATATTGTGGTAAGGGACAGCATGCTGGGAAGGTTGCAACAGTGTGTTGCAACTGTCCCTACAGTGATAGCCATGATAAAAAATTGTTATATTAGCTTGAGACAATATCATTGACACACGCTAGCCATCAGATGCTCAGAATGCACTGATTGATATGTTATGTTTTTACAATGCGTAACACAAACAACTTAGACACTATGACCAAAAATCTCATCTTTAAAAAAAATACTTTTTTACCATTAAATTGATTTTTTTTGTAGAAGGAATGATCACATGTGGCTGATTTCTTCCAGGAAGTATGAGGGGCCAATAAAGCATGTGCAGTAAGAATATCATCTCTGTATTTTATTCCTGCTTGAAGAAATAATCCTTGTTGCAACTGCCCCTTGTTGCAACCATCCCCACTCTCCCTTACTGTGGCTCTGAAGGTAGGTTTCTTGAAGCATCTTGGAGAAGTTGCCAAAGTTCTTCAGGATTTAGTCAGTCTCAGTTTGTTCTGTTTCTTCATGTCATTCCAGACAGACTGGATGATGATGATGATGAGATCAGACCTCTTTGTGGAGCACTGGCTGTTGTCAAACCATTTTGTGTGGACTTTATGTTATAGAACAAAATGTGAAAGTCACTTTTGTGATACTAACTACAGACCTTACTATATAATATATATTATAATATAGATTTTTTTTAAATGTATACTGTAGCCACATACAAACAAGTTTATTTGTATACATACGTACGTATGTAGGCTATACAAAAATGACATAAAAGTGGTGTTATATTTTTACACAATGCCAATATGAAATGTCCTCCCAAGCAAATCTCTTTCATTCAGAGACCAAAAACCAAAAGACGTTAACACTCAGGTGTGATTAATGGTGCAATGGCGCCATCTAGTGTTTGTTTTCTAGCACAACATTTAGTCGTAAGCACAGAACTGTAGATTACAATAATGACAATAGGTGGCAGTAGCTACTAAGTTTTGGTTGGGAGGATTCTCTTGCTGTAGGCCCTCTGTTGGAGACTTCTGTCACTACCTTCACATCAGGAGTCCTGCAGATTTGCTGAGGAATTAGTTCAAACCACTAACGCCTGATGGCACTTTAGAGATCTGGTGATCTGTACAAGCCGTCATAAATGTGTTTTGCACATGCATGCGCACGCACAAACGGCATATTGTGAAAAACTGATGCATATATTATGTACTAATGATTCAAATGAATACAAACGAAAGGATATCTTTAAAATACAAAATATTATTTATCTATAAAACACAATGTGAAATGCAATGCAAAATGGGAATAGAAATTTTTTTTTTTTTGAAACTGTAACACACTTTCTTTTTAATTCACAGCTCTACATGTGTGCATCTTATAAAAGTGCTTATTTAACTAAAATGAGCAAAATGTTTATCATGAATCATACTTTCAAGTAAAGCATAAAGGTTAAGCACTGGAAAAAAACATTCACAGAAATGATAAATCACTCTTTCTGTTTTGCAGTGTCTTTTATATGTGAAGTACATTTGATGTGCTTTTATGACTAATCACACCCTCTGTTTCAGTTATTACTAATGTTTATGAACAGTACAGAGATTATATAAAGCAGGTGCAACAGTGCAAAAACCCTAATGAAATAGAAAGTGTGTATTTTAACTAAATTACTGTAGGTAAACAAGGCCTACATGATGACAGATTATAAGCTTCATATTATAGACCAAAGACATGCATGTGCTACATTTCTCCTTCTCTGCAAGCTGCAAAATGTGCAAAAGGTGCATGCATCAGTCTTCCTGTCCTCATTTCTGTCACCCACCCACCCACACACACATGCGCAAACACACACATCCTGTCTCGCTTGCCTCACAGAAGAGAAAAACAACCACAGACGTCTGTGACGTAGACAGGAAGTTAGGCATCATGTCTTATTTCTGCACAGCACCCACTTCCTGTGGAAAATAATACTAAACCCTTGATTCAAATCATCCTACTTACCTACTTTCAAAATGATGCCAGAGGTTAGCTTCAGTTAGCTTAACTATTATTGTACTTAAAACAGTTTTTTTTAATCACTTTTATTTCTACATAATTCATAGCTTGGATTCTTGCATTTCAGCACCATTCACATTTGTGAATATAGTAAAATAATCATGATGTGATTATCTCAACTGCTGCAGTTTTAAACAGTTTAATTGTAGTCTTTTAAAAAGAGTTTTAACCTATGACTTTCATAAATTTGCATGCATTTCATAGTGCAATAAGTTTTTAGAAGAATTCAGGTCAAAACAACATAAATGTGATTGTCAAAGACAGATGTAAGAATAAACCGTATACTTATTTGAAATGCATATTCAAAACTTTTTTCTGATGTTTTACAACAGTTACAGGTGGATAGTATCAGGGTGCAAATTTCCATTTTGTGCTTCTCTGTAACTTTTGGTTGGAAAAAGAGTGTAAGATTTTTCCATCTGGTTGTTCATCAATTGCTTCTTTTTTTGTTGCCTTTGTACAATGCCCTTTTCACTTCATTCATCATTTGGGTTGCTGGAATCCACCTAAGTACTTTAAGAGTTTCATACTTGTGCTGCATTCATTGTTAAAACCATGCTGTATATGCATGTAAAAGGAAGCAGCACCATTATATAATAATATAATATTGGAAGAATAAAAAAAATACATATTCTTTATAATTGCACTTACCTACTTTTAAAATGATGCCAGAAGTATCTTAAGTCTGTTTAAGGTAAAATGTATAAATAATTATAATTATGTTGTTTATCACTTTTATTTTGGATGATTTCTAGCCTGGGTTCTTGCATTATCACAGCACTATCATCAAGAAAAAGGACTGCATACATAAATGCATACATTTATGTATCAAACTCAAGATGAAGTAAAGCTGCAGAATTAAACATAATTGCCAATTTGAGTTTGATATTAATATAATTAATCGTGATTAATTGCATCTAAAATAAAAGTTTGTGTTCACATAATATATGTGTATATTTATTATGTATATAAATACACACACTTGCATGTATATATTTAAGAAAAATATGTTATATTTATATATGAAATATTTATAAGTGTATATAATTTAAATTATTTATAAATAGAAATATATGTAGACATAAATATTATAAATAGGCCTATAGACACATGTATGTGTATATAATTATACATTATAAATATACACAGTATTCACACATATATAAACACAAACTTTTTGACAGCCCTAATAAATATAGAATTTTCAAACATACAAAACTCTTTGCAAAAATCTTAATTTAAATGGACCTGTCAAAAATAGCTAAACAAGGTCAAAAGAGCAGAATAACCTAGTTAATGACCTAGTTCTGTGTGATTTGTATTTCCCATGAACACACACAACAGCTCCATTTAAATATTGTAAAATTAATGCTAAGAAACTGAAGTCTACTAGTTTGTAGTGCTGTTGTTGTTATTTGTGCTAAAACGTTGTTTTCAGTTACAGGCAAATTCCTGATAAATGACACATTGCTAACATTTAAACCCATTACATAAGTACAACAGTGTGGGTAAACGTGGTTTCACAATTGTTTCCTCTTAATTTGCATATTAACATGCAATTACTTCAAAATCTTTTCTTAATGTTATTTTCATAGTACGTGATTCATATGGGTCCTTCCTCAGATCTGAATATTCAAGGGCCTTACAGCAGTATCATTTATCTTGACTAAAGCTTGCATTTAAAGAGACTCCAGTTTGCTAAAAAAAAAAAACAAACAAAAAAAACAATTAGAGGATATACTGTTGTGACGTTGTGTCATTTGATCGAAGGTGGTACTTGGCCTAAAATTTGACAACCACTGCTTTAGCATCATCATTGTCCTGCCCCTAAAATGTCTTTCATCACCATGAACCTTTTTTTATTTTTTGCAAAAGATGCAATGAGGTAATGCTGACCTCATGTACTGTATTTAAGGTCACAAGGCTATACCTCTCTGTGTGCTGATAGACCTTATAACACAGATTGACAACAGATACATAAAAGCTGGTCTGTTTTTATTCGGACAATCTTGTTTTCGTCTGCTAAATTAAATTGTCATAAACTAATTTTAAAAAGGCAGAACATCTTTTAGACTGCTGCACAATGCAGATAAACAGAACAAAATATGAGATTAAATAAACAGGCTTTATTCAATAAATTAACTTCATGCATATGCCATCCATTTCGAGATATTAATATATTTGCATTACAATTTTAGTAGCCTATTTATTTTGTAAACCTCGAATGAAGATGACACAGAAAAACATCAACAGGAAGTGTGAGTGATTTTGTTTGCGTGGAAAACAGGTGCTGTGGATGTGGGCTTTATGTCTGCGTGGGGTTTACAAGCATAGATCTGACAGCTGGTCTCGATCTCTGATCTCGAGACCTCGGTTTTCCGCTTCACACAGCTTTGGTTTTAAACCATGGAAAACACAACACACTTCCCGGATGATGTGGACAAGTTTAGAAATTTGGGCGTGTACGTTTTTTGCCCGTTATTTACAGATGTTGATTTAAAAAAAAAAAAAGCAAAAACATGGTTTTGCATAACTAATTTTCCAAAAATTGTGATGACTTTAACATTTTCAGATTTTTAAAAGCAACAACACTAACTCTATATTGTACTTCTGCATGTAATATTCCGTATAGAGTGTATATAAATGTTAACATTATTCCAGCTATGTATTATACTGTATTTTGCATGCTTTCGCAGTAAATTCCATGCTTTCACAGCTAAATTCAACCTGAATTGGAACCTGAATCTAAAACCTCAATATAACAGAACATTTTGACACACAACCAGAATGTTGAAAACATAAATAATATAGATCTGTCAGTTTTATATGTATCCCTATAAATTTTATTTTTCTTATTATTCATCAAAATTGTGTATTTAGGAGGTTTACCCATGTTGCATGCTATTCTATTTCACATTTTGTGCTTAAAGGTTTGTTCAGAAATGTGACCCTGGACCACAAAACCAGTCTTAAGTCGCTGGGGTATATTTGTAGCAATAGCCAAAAATACATTGTATGGGTCAAAATTATTGATTTTTCTTTTATGCCAAATATCATTAGGAAATTGAGTAAAGATTATGTTCCATGAAGATTTTTTGCAAAATTCCTACTATAAATATATCAAAATGTAATTTTTGATTAATAATATGCATTGTTAAGAACTTAATTTGGACAACTTTAAAGGTGATTTTCTCAGTATTTTGATTTTTTTTGCAACCTCAGATTCCAGATCTTTAAAAGATGTATCTCGGCCAAATATTGTCCTATCCTAACAAACCATATATCAATAGAAAGCTTATTTATTGAACTTTCATATGATGCATACATCTCAGTTTTGTAAAATTTAACCTTATGACTGGTTTTGTGGTCCAGGGTCACAAATATGCAAGACTCAACATTGTATGTTCAAAATGAAACAAGCCTACGAAGTTAAATATCATTTTCAATCTGTATTTAATATTCATACAAATATTATAGTTTAAAACAGACAAAACTCTCAACCTAGTCTTAACTCAAAGAAACTGTCAAAAATAGGTCAAAAGATCAAAAGGGCAGAATAACCTAGTTAATGTTATGTTTAACTTGTATCACTACAACGCTACAATCATTTGTATCAACATTTTTCAGATAGTATTACTAGGCATTTATTTATGTTGTGATTATAAAACATTGACACATACTGTACAGTACACTCAAATGTACTGAGAGAAAAGTGATCGAGTGACCTGTGAGTGACAGGTTTGTGAAGCATCGGCCATAATGGCCATCTGCCCCCTTTGGTCATCAGATCACATACAGCAAGTCAACTTCATTCACTGACGTGCTGCCAGTCCTGTGTCACGGAAACATGCAAATTGAGACATAAGATGTAATACACTATCTATACTCTTTCAACTGACTGCTCAAAAATGAAAAGAATAAACACTAGACTAATGAAGGAAGGGGATAAAAAGTGGCCTGGAAATTAAATACAAACCTTCACAACACACAACATCATTCCAGTGTTAAAATATATTACAATGCTGTTATTCCTTTGTGTACAGATAGGAAATGCAGGCTAATTATGATTTATTTTATGTTTGTTTCTGGATTTTGGCCTAAAATTGCATTTGTTTTGTGCGGCAATGGAACCTCCTGTCCATATTTGTCTCAACAGATCTCATGCAGACACTCATAATCATCATCATGTGGCCAAACAGGGGAGGCCCCACCACTAGTCCCATTTGACTTTTGAAGCAACCTAAAGCCACCTTTTGACAGTTAGGAGTGCTATTGTGTAAGTACACTATTCACTGTAAGCCATAACTGGGTCATTCAAAGTGTTATGGAAAAGATTTCAAATACCAAGAATACTCAAATCATTTTATATTGTTATATATGAATGAAAAAATGATTTGACATATTGTTTAAAGCAAAACAAAATAAGTAATTAATAATATAAATAATTTCAACAGAATGTTTGTCCCTCCAAGCCATGTAGGCTAAATATTTGTCCCTCCATAGCCCCTTTCACACATACAGATATTACTGGTAAATTACCGCTAAGTTACTGTTAAGAGATCATGTGAACAGGATCCTTTAAAAAATACCAGTGAAGTCCCTTTACTCATTCCATGTGAAGTGACCGTTGAAGCAACCTAAAGCCACCTTTCAACAGTTATCAGTGCTATTGTGTAAATGCATAACAATATATTCACTGTGAGCCATAACTGGGTCATTCATAAAATATGGTACAAAACAAGTCACTTGACTTCTCTGTTATGGAAGAGATTTCAAATATTCAAGAAAAAAAAATCATTAAACAAATGAAAATGATTTGACATTTGAATTTAATGCATACAGTTGAGGTTGAAAGTTAACATACAACTTGCCAAATCTGCGAAATGTTAATTATCAGATCATACAAAATGCATGTTATTTTTTATTTGGTACTGACCTAAATAAGATATTTCACATTAAAGATGTCTACACATAGTCCACAAGAAAAAAATACAGTTGAATTTATACAAATTACCATGTTCAAAAGTTTACATACAACTATTATTACTATTATACAACTATTAAGGAACGTTCAAATGCTCACTAATGCTTCAGAAGGAAACACGATGCATTAAGAGCCAGGGGGTGAAAACTTTTTGAATTTGAAGATCAGGGTAAATTTGACTTATTTTGTCTTCAGGGAAACATGGAGGTATCTTCTGTAGCTTCTGAAGGGGAGTACTAAATGAAAAAAAAAAAAAAAATACTGTATGATATTTAGGTAAAATAAGAAAAATATACACATCTTCATTCTGTTCAAAAGTTTACACGCTTCGTAACTCATTATTTTTGCTTCCGGAGCATCAGCGAGCATTTGATCCTTCTGTAATAGTTGCATATGTGTTATTTTGGTATCATAATTAACATTTAGCAGATTCTATTTAATTCTAGAACAGCTTAATATGCAAAACCCAAAAAAGAAAAAAAACAAAGTCTTTTTGTCTCAAACGATTAAATCTTAAATACTTGTTCCTCTATAGCCCCTTTCACACAAACAGACTTCACTGGTAAATTACTGGTAAATTACCATTAGAAGATCATTTGTGAACAGGATCTTTTAAAAAATACCGGTGAATTCCCATCACTCATCCCATGTGAAGTGACCACTGAAGCAACCTAAAGCCACCTTTTAACAATTATCAGTGCTATTGTGTAAATGAACTACTGTATATTCACTGTGAGCCATAACTGGGTCAAACATGTCACTTGGCTTTTCTCTGTTATGGAAAAAATTTAAAATATTCAAGAATAAAAAAAATACAAAAATAAATCATTAAACAAATAAAAATTATTTGACATTTGTATTTAATCTGTTAAATGTTAATTATTTGACAAAAATAAGAGGAATCATACAAAATGCATGTTATTTTTTATTTGGTACTGACCTGAATATGATATTTTACATAAAATATGTTTACATACAGTCCACAAGAGAAAACAATAGTTGAATTTATAAAAAATGACCCCGTTCAAAAGTTTACATACACTTGATTCTTAAGGGCACTTAATTCTTAGCTTCTTAAGGGCAGTTCTAAATGAAAGAAATATAATATTTAGAGAAAAAAAGAAAAATGTACACACTTCATTCTGTTCAAAAGTTTATACCCCTATATTATTTTTCCTTCTGGAGCATCAGTGAGTGTTTGAACCTTCTGTAATAGCTGCATATGAGTACCTCAGTTGTCCTCAGTGTGAAAAGATGGACCTCAAAATATTACAGTCAATGTTGGAAAGGGTTCAAATACGCAAAAATGCTGAAAAAAAGAATTTGTGGGACCTGAAGGATTTTTCTGAAGAACAGCGGGCAGTTTAACTGTTTAGGACAAATAAGAGACTCATGAACAATCACTAAAAAAACAAACAAACAAAAAAAAAAACAGCTGTGGATAATTCATGTCACACAGTATCAAGAATCAAGCATGTGTAAACTTTTGAATGGGGTCATTTTTATACATTCAACTATTATTTTCTCTTGTGGACTATATGTGAATGTCTTTTTAGTGAAATATCTTATGATCCTTTAAATCTTGATTAATTGATTAAATCTTGTGACTGATAAAATCGATTCAAATGTGCATTTTAATTTTCTTTCTTTAAACATGCCATCTCTGTTTTTGTTGAACAAATTAGTATTTAGATATATAATTAATGATGCATGTTGTAAGATGCTATGGACAGAAATTCATTATTCATATGACAATTTGTCACAGATTTTTTTTTTTTTTTTTGTCACTGCAGACTGACCTAGTTAGCAAAAGCATTCAAAAGGCTTCCTAAAATTTGTAACTTTATCCCAGATTGGCATAGAGTATGACTGTTTAGACACATGGACTGAGTAGAAGTGAATTAAAAGAGAAATTAATCCAAATTAGTGTCTGAACTGACCACTTGAAATGCAAAGTATCAGTAAGGGTAACTGAGATAAAGTGAGTTTAGTGATGTTTGATGCAAACATGTCAACATTTGAATTTCCTATAGAGTGGCCTACTCAGTGTAAAATAAAACAGCATTTATCAGACTGTTAGACTGTAGAAATGATGAATAATTCATGTGAAAATATGTTAAACATATTTTTCAACAGTACTATTTTTGGAAAAAATACTCAGTGAACCGAAGTCCTTCAAATACAAAAGAAATATCAGGCAAGTTTTAAATGTAAGGTTACAAAGACACAATTTAAGATCCATATTTAGAGTTCAGTTTAGGCCAAGTGCAGGCAGAGTAATTCAGAAACATGTTGTTTATGTTTTTAAACACTGAAACAATCAGCAAAAGTTCTTAGATGAAAATGTGACAAAAGACAACATTAAAAACTGTCTGTTTATATCAGTTATGACTGACAATGAAGGTGTCAGGTGGCCAGGGTTTGTGGTTTCAACTTCTTCCTGTCTTAGATGCAGATGCATGACACTCACAATGAAAACAAATCTGACCTCTCAGACCTACATACCTCTCATCTACAACTAGGGCCTAACCAAAATAAAAAGTGGATGAACGTTAGCATGGAACTAGACTGAGGGAACTATTTAGAGAGTACAAGTAAGCTAGGGCTACATTCACACTTTTAGTTATTGGGACTGACAACTACATTTACTTCTCGAAAGTTGCAAAACGTCCCGTTGACAAAGAATAGCATTTCAGGCCACGTTTACACAGCAGCAGAATACGATTGTCAGTGCTGTATTTTTGTCCTAAATACGGTTACGTTCCCACACAGTACGGTTATTTACGGGCGTGACAACCGCATTCTCTACCCGAACTCACACCCGTAAATATTCAGGACTCACAACCGCATTTTCGGAACACACGCGCTGTGTGAACGGAACATCTGGACTGGACAACTAGTTGTCTGTCACATCATACAGTGGAAAAGAGAGACACTCTGCTGCACAAACGCGCGTCTACCGTGTGTTGCATGCTTTCAAGTGTTGTTTCAGTAACTTACAGTGACTGAGAAATAAACTGTGTCTGTCATCTGAAAGTTTTATATCCAGTCTCCACTGGAGCCGCTCCCGTCAGTGTTGTGTTCTGAGCCCCACGCAAATGATCTGCTCTTCACCCAAATATAAAAGCTGCTGTCGGTTAATGAAGGTTTGATAAATGAACTCGTAGCTGGATTGGACTCTTGTCATGTCAGAAAGTGACTTTCAGTTTTGTGGACGTTGCCATCTTGGATATTACTTCAGTATTTCAAACTAATGTTAAAGATGCGTACAAGCAGTATTAATTAAGATATTAGCCTAATATTTCACCTACCTGACTGCAAATGATAAGAACAAACACAAATATTGTCAAGATTCTTGCCCTGGAAATACTTTCTCAGTTTGGCCAACCACAAACGCCTTTTGTTCCTCAGACAGTTTTTTGCAGTCTTCTCCTTGATTTGTTATAACTTTTGGCAGTCTATAGTACTCCAAATGTTTTTCTCGGTCCAAATGATTTGTACAGCCCAAAACATAACAATTATTGACCATTTTTATCAGCAGTTATGAGCAAAATCTTTGAGTGCAATCTTTATTTGGTTCAACAGCTTTGTTTTTAACCTACCAGACAAGCTCATGTACAAAATTGAATTACAGTAATGTGGAACACTCCTGATCACAGAAATAAAGATTAGTAAAAGAAATTGTTTTCTTGCTCCAAAGGACTGTTAAGACAGTTAAGAAAATAGATTTTCTGCCTTGCCTTTTTACACATAGTGTCTAGAAATGGTCTCTCTCATAACATATTATCTATCATAACTCTTAGATTATTTTCATGTTCCTACCTGTCTAATATTTTGTATTATTAAAGCAAAAATAAAGTAATTAATAATGTAATACAAATAATTTGAAAAGAATGTTTGTCCCTCCAAGTCATGTAAATATGTGTCCCTCCATGTCATGAAAGTATTTGTCCCTCCATAGCTCCTTTTACACATACAGACTTTACTGGGAAATTACCAGTAAACTATTGTTATGAGACCATGTGTGAACAGGATCTTTTCAAAAATACCGGTAAATTCCCACCACTAGTTCCATGAAAAAGGAGTGTTGAAGCAACCTAAAGCCACCTTTTGACAGTTGTCAGTGCTATTGTGTAAATGCACTACAGGATATTCACTGTAAGCTATAACTGGGTCATTCATAAAATATGGTACCAAACACATTAGTGTAACCATATTAAAGATTTAAAGGGAACATTCACTCAGCAGAAGAATAAGTTGTCAGTCCTGTATTTGAGTCCTTAATGTGATTCTGTTTATACACAGTACAGTTATTTACGGGTGTGACAACCGCATTCTGTAACCGAAATCACAACCATAAATTTTCAGGACTCACCACCGCATTCTCTGAAAACACGCTGTGTGAATGTAACACAACTGGACAACTAGGGCTAAGTTCACTGTCAGTTTTTGGGATTGACAACCACATTAACTTACAGGATGTGAGTCTCAAAATGTCCCATTCACACAGCAGCTTACAGTAGCATCTCAAATACTGTCTGTATGAAAGTTCACAACCTGATTGGTTGGGTTGAATGACGTATATTTCATGACAGAACTCACCGAACACTCCAAACAAAAGGAAAATGTGTGTTCGACTTAGGCTGATGATACACGGGGCAACTTTTTTCAGCTATGTTGCTTGGGCACTTTCCCATTGAGAATGGGTAACACATTTCTGTCTGGATAATTTTGATCAGTTGTGGGCCCTGTATCACACCTGGCTGCCCATTGACGGCAACATTTGCCAAAGTTGCCCAGTGTATCATCAGCATTAAAGAGCACTGCGGGTGTATGACATCAAAGTAGCTATTCACTGATCAGTCTGCTCCATTTTAAGTGGAATAAAAATAATGTAGTCTGCTGGACGAAGCGCATTTACTGTTGCGTGTATATGATTTTATTTTCAATACCTGCAAACTCACACAGAGCTCCTTAAAGGAACTTTACCTCCTCGCTGGTCCACGTCTGCCCACTGCTCATTTTGTTTTGGATACACCGCTTCATGAAATCATGTCGCATAGCGTCACACCTTGTCATTACTTCCTGTTTTTGGTTCGTTTTGAAGTATTTGATCCGTGTTGTTCATATTTCTATTGAACTGCTCCTGAGTTAGTTTGGAAGTGGACCGAGACCCATCTTTTTAGGGTGTGTTCACACTTGTCATGTTTGGTTCGATTAAAACAAACTTTGCTGCGATTGCTCTGTTAGTGCGGTTCATTTGAGTAAGTGTGAATGCTGCCATCCGAACCCTGGTGTGCACCAAACAAGTGGACAGAGACCGCTAAAAAAAATGGGTCTCGCTTCCAAACAAACTCTGGTGCGGTTCGATTTATATATGCATGCAACATGGACCAAATACTTCTAAAAGAACCAAAAATAGGAAGTAACACAACATGATTTCTTGAAGGGAACTAGCGGTGAATCCAAAACAAAACGAGGCCAAACGCGGAGCTCTTTGTGAGTTTGCAGGTGGTGAAAATAAAATCATATACACGCAACGAGCGAGTTTAGTCCAGCAGATGGCATTGCGCATATTCGACTTAAAGCGATCAGTGAATGGGTATTTTGATGTCATACACCCACAGTGCCGATTTAAGTTGAACGCACCTTTTCCTTTAGTTTGGAGTGTTTGGTGAGTTTCGTCATGAAATATACGTCATTCAACCCAACCAATCAGGTTGTGAACATATCACTAAACCTTTAGGTTCAGTATCTTAAGGTTTGCTATCAAAAATGCCAGTGTGAACACCAAGCGGACCAGGACCAAATGTATCATTTTCCTTTTTGGTCTGGACCAAATGAACCGAACTACAAGTGCGAACACAGCCTTAGCGGTCTTGGCCCGCTTGTTTGGTGTGCACCAGGGTTCAGATGGCAGCGATCACACTTACTCAAATGAATCGCACTAACAGAGCAATCGCACCAGAGTTCCTTTTAATCAAACCAAACATGACAAGTGTGACAACACCCTAGTCTCAATCGATTAAATCTTGGGACCTTGTAGCAATGATTAGATGGTAAAAATAGGCCTACAAATGTATTATGCAGCACATTCTGATGACTTATAAGAACCAGGGTTCTTATAAGATTATGCATATACCTTTACTAGAGGCTGACTTGCAATCTTTGAACAAATTTTAGTTTGGTTCAACAGCTATGTTTTTAACCTAACAGACAAACTCATGTACCAAACAGAATTACAGTACTGTAGAACACTTACAGTAGAAATATAGATTTTTTTTTTTTTTTTTTGCTCCAGTGGACCTGAGACGGTTATGAAAATACTGCAGATTCTGTCTTGCTGATTTACACATACTGTCTAGATGTGGTCTTGCCACGATAACATATTAGCTATCACAACTCTTAGATATTTTTTATGTTCCTACCTGTCTAATATTTTTTTTTATTATTAAAGCAAAACTAAATAAGTAATTAATAATATAAATAATCTGAAAAGAATGTTTGTCCCTCCAAGTCATGCAAGTATTTGTCCCTCCATATCCCCTTTCACACATACAGACTTTATTGGTAAATTACCGGTAAATTACCATTAGGAGATCATGTGTAAACAGGATCTTTTCAACAATACCGGTAAATTCCCATCACTAGTCCCATGTGAAAGAACTGTTAAACAGACATAAAGACACCTTTCAGCAGTTTCAAATGCACTACTGTACTGTATATTCACTGTGAGCCGTAACTGGGTCATTCATAAAATATGGTACCAAACATGTCATATAACCATATTAAGGACTTAAATTCAGGACTGACGACCATAGTCTGCGGCTGTGTTAACATGACCCTATTGTTAGGCCTTCCTGATAATTGTTATACTCTCATATATATGTAAGCTGTCTCTGGGGCAGAAACTTTTTAAAACTTCCTTAAGGAGTAAATAAGGTGCAGTGGTGCACCTTTTATGTAGCCAGTGACAGCTTTTGAATTAGTTTTTTCCTGAAAGTGCAGTGTCCAAAAATCTTCTGTAGACTCATAAGTAGAATTATGTATTTCTAGAGCTGGATGTTTTGTTGAAGTCAGAAATCATTTTATATTTAACATTGTTGACACCAGGCAGCTTGCTTCCGCTCAGCATGTGGTTTTGCAAGCATCTGAAACTAGTAACCAGAATGATCTTGTCTGCAAAGATGCACAGTCATTTGTATAAACTGGGGCACGCTTGAGACATGATTGAGAGATACTTGGTTTCCTGTCACACCAATACTAAAATGGAGGCTGTTCAAGGCTGCTGAAACTACCTGAATATGTATGTGAGACCTCTAGAAGAGTACTAAGGACACCATTTATGTTGACATAATTCATAATTTTGAGCTCTGTCAGAGCTTGGTCTGGTTTAATGCACTACTTAGCAGCTTGCACAGTGTGACCGTTACATTATCATTATGTTAAGCAGCAGCATTCACTCATAGCACAAAGACTGGCTAGAAGCCAAGGACCTGACATCTTTTTGTGCATCACCACAAGCTTTAGTCCTAAATAACAGTAACTGAAAAGTACATAGCTTGTTCAGTATACTTAATTCAATTTAGGTAATGCAAGTTTACTTCATACATTGAGTTGCACTAAATCTTTGATATTAATCATTTCTATTGCTTTAATTGAAACAACCTCAACTTGAAGATAAATGGAAAACTTTAAATAACATGTTCATATAACAACAGAACATAGATTCTATTGTTAAACATAGTCCTCGAAGAGCTGAAGTTAATGAGATTAAGTGACTAATTAAATGATGATGGTGCATTCGTGATGAACACCTGCTGTTGTTGAGAATTACAGAGGATCAGATGTTGATGTTTTATTGGTTAAAAGGATGCCACCATCATGGAGATCAGTCTCTGCTTTAGCTGGGCTCTTGACCCTTGACTTTTGCATTAGATCTCTCTTAGCAATGCATGTTGTGTTGAATAGTGAGGAGATATTAGCTGTTTTTATATGATACACTTTTTTATATCTTTATGTTTTAAATAATCAACCCTGTGAAACAACAGCATGCAAACAAATTGCTGCTTGAGTTGTTATTATGAATAGCTTTTAAATCTATGTAATGAATATAAAAATATTAACTATTTAGACACTCACAGACATGAAGAACCAGCATATGAATTTCAAAAATGGTGACAATCAACAAAATGCTTCATGCTGCAATGCATGTTGGGCAACACCATAGTAAAAACACCTATCATACACTGTAGTATTAAAAACCATTGTCACCACTGTTGAGGATCGTATGATAAGTGTTCATGTCTAAAAGCCTGAGCTGGAACAATATTTTCTTCAATATTGAAGCAATCAGTGGCATTTGTTTAATGCGACTTCTTTTATATTTCTGTAATAGCTGAATGTCTGTCAATAAACCAAAGACAACCTTATAATGTTCATTCATCATGAGTTATAAGCAAAAAACATAAATTAATCTGCTACTTCAAGGTTTGATTCAGCAATGCACAAATGTTTGCTGTGAAACAATATTGCAGTTGCATAGAAACAAATTACTTTCAGTTAGAAAAAGAGACCAACTAAAGCAAACCTTGACCACTATTATGGTGGCATCATGTTTTTTTTTTTTTTTTTGGTCACCATTGTTGAGATTCATATGTTGATTCTTGATGTCTGTGTTGAGTCTGGTTGACACCATGAATACATTTTTTTGTGAAAAATTATTTGTAAAGTTCATTATATTATCTGACTGTCACAAGGCCTTACTTGTTGGGTTTTACAGTGTACGATGTTTTAATAAAAAAATCTGGCTCCAGATAAATATCCAAAGCTTCTTGTCAAAGCGTTGAAATCCAGTAAACTCAAATAGTTAAGTTTTGATGTTGATGAAAAATTCGAATTTTGTGTTAATTAGACTTGGTTCATGGTTGTGAAAACATGAGAAATTAAGTTCAACCAATATATTTTTCAGTTGACTTAACCAAAAAAGTTAAATGCTTATTAATTAATACAGTACGTTGCCTCAATTTACTGCAAGTCTTTTCAAGAACTACATATAAGTTAAGTGAACTTAACACCTAGTGATTGCTAAACTTAACTGGATCAATGCAACAAGATGACTTGACTGAGTCAAGTTGTGTTTTAAACAAATAATATTTTGCTAACTTCAATACATATGTACTACCAGTCAAAAGTTTAGACATACTTCCCCATTCTCTCCAAACTTTTGACTGGTAGTGTAGTTTTTTTGTGTCACTGTACTCAGAAAAATATTTTTGTATCTTGTTTAATTTGCCTAATTAAAAGGAGAAAAAACAACACAATTCTTGGACGTGTCACGTGTCGTGTTTTTTTAAATGTTATTCATTTTGGGCCTACATGATTCATTTGTAACCCTGGACCACAAAACCAGTCATAAGGGTCAGTTTCTTTTTAGGAAATTGAGATTTATACATCCTTTGTATCACTGCTGATTACCCAACATACTTTGTGACTGGTCGCATTCAAATACTCACAAAGATTGTGGACTCTCGGAACAAGATGTCAAACGTTGTGATGTTTGCAAAAAAACATTCAGTAGCTTTGTCTAGCATAGACATTAATATCACAGTTTTGATTTTGAGTACATAGCTACATAGTGCAATTTTAAATAAGGTTATGACTTTATAACAAGTTCAGTGAAAGAAAGTACCTCCTCAGTTGTATTACAAGCTATGACTTAATTCATCTTCAGCAGCCATTTTATTTGTAATGGACTGTAAAAAATTCTAAGTAATGGTAGTCTGCATGTTTGGTTTATTTTTGTAAACACCACAAACAATCATATTGGTCATTTTAAGAAAAATGAAAGAGGAAGGCTTTACTATTTAGTGTTCTTGTATTTGGGGATTTATAAGAGTTTGTTGTATTTTTGAGTTTTGGGGTTACCATTGTGAGATATAGGCCCGGTTTCACAGACAGGGTTTAGACTAAGCCAAGATTAGGCCAAAGTTCCATTAGGACATTTAAGCAATTTTCATAAATGTGATTAGAATCAAAACATTACTGGTGTGCATCTTGAGACAAAACAAAGGCACTAATATATTTTAGGATCAATCAGTGCAATTTTATTTTAGTTGAAACAAAAATAACAAAACAAAATAAACTCTGACATATACCCAAAAATTATTCATACAGTGGACTACCTGTAAAACTGATTTACAGGTTCTGATTTGAATTATTCAGTCATTTGACCTGACCATGTTTAGCTTAAATGCTTTTTTTTTTTTAATAATTGCTAATGCAACCTTTTTACACCACAGACTAAACAAATGGGTCAAAAAAAGTATTGATCGTTGCGTAAAAATTGTCAAACTAACAGTTGTTTGAGTTGTTCTGAAACAGTTCTTGTCATATTTTATTAACCTTTTCTAAACTATAGCTAATAAATGTGAAAAATGTGAAAGGTGTCTGAATAAATTTTGGTTTGACTGTATGTTTATGTATAAGGTATCTGATGTATGAGTCTGTAAACCGCAGTTACGATGCAAAAACTAGTATGTTAACAAATTGTCTCATCCCCCAATTTTAAAAATTGCATTTATTTAAAAGTTTAACATATTATCTATCGATTTAAATACACAAAGAAATACATACATTTCATTACTAAGTTCAATTTAAAGTCATTACAGTGTCCTCCACTAATATTGGCACCCTTGGATAATATAAGATTGTTGTGTAAAAATAAATCGGCATCATTTTTCTTTTTGATTTTTCATTTAAAAAATTCATAAAATTCTAACCTCTTATTGAGGTAAAACAATTAAAATTGGGGGAAACTCACATTTTGAACTAAATGTTTTCCTCCAATGCATGCTGGGCACAATTATTGAAGTTTATTTCCATTCATATTTCCATTTTTTAGCACACCAGGGTGACTTTTCACATCCACATTAGCTTATATTTACCAAGAGTGCCAATATTAGTGGAGGGCATCGTAGTTGCATCCCAAATCACACACTATACACTTATACATTGTGTATGCACTATGTACTGTGTCTTTTAGTATATGAATTTTGTAAGGTTTTGTAAAGTTGAGTGTCCAACATTTCACACTTCATTTTTTAGGATAAGTGTATCATCCAGGTATTTAAAGTGCACTTTTTTAGTGTGGAGTCTGTGAACCCACTAATCACACTATTAAAACTACAAAACAACAGTGAATAGTTCACAAATACACTATTTGCGATGCACCTTGTCTCTTATAATGCACTTAAAACTTATTCATTTTAATACATAGCATTATCATTTAATGAATGGTTAATTAATGTTAATTGACATGGAGTATACCTATGGATCATCTGGAAGGACTTTGTGCTTATAAAAAAGTCAAAGTTGGTCATTTATGCGTTTTATTTTCTTATTTTTGCACAATACAATGTCAATACTGCATGACACTTGCCATTAAAGAAGGAAGTAAAATACAACATGATTGTTGATGCAAATATGTTGCACAAAAAATAAGCTATATAGACAATTCTTGAGATGTAATCCATCTTAAAAGTAAGAACAAGTTTTACATATTTTTAGATAATATTATGTAGAAATAATAAAATACAGAGAAACGAAGCATGGGCTATGTCTAAATTAGAAAAAATAAGTGCTATTTATTCTACTGTATCCTAAACTAAAATAGTTGAGGCAATATTATAAAAGCCTAAATAAGCACATGACATTCAAATGTGTATAGAGTAAATAATTCTTAAAATCATAAGCACTATAGCATAACAGAGAGATTTCATAATCCACTGATCATCATTTAACAACAACAGTGCAGTTCTGATGGCTCCCGAACGTGATGTTTCGTATTCAGCGAAGCCACAGATAAATCCAACTGATGATAGGTATTTTCATGGCACCTGAAAGACAAATAATACATTGTAATACTTCCAAAAAACGGCACATAATTTGTAAAGCTTGCTAATGAAACATTGGGTCTCATTCACTAATATTTGCATACAAGTTGCATACTTACTGTATGTTTGTAGGAAAAAAAATCTGAGAGCATTAGCTGCAAAATCTTCAAGTAAAGCCAAGTGTGCCATTCACAACCAGGTTGATACTCATCAAATGCCTTTTAAATAGACCTTGACTACACGTGATTGACCATTTTTAGAAGCTTTGCCACTTTGCAAACCATTTTTGTAAAATTACTTTTTTTTGTATGATTGGTTTCAGTCAGTTCTAAACGTTGTTTATTTTTATGGAAGCCAGTTGCCGCCACCGAATAAAAAATGTAAAAATCAAAAACAATCTTTTACATTTTTTTTTTCACAATTGCGAGATATAAAATCTGAATTGTGAGGTATAAACTCGCAACTGCGAGTTACAGTCACGAATCTAACTTTTTTCTCAGAATTGTGTGACATAAACAATTAACAAGTTATAAAGTCAGAATTGTGAGATATAAACTTGCAACTGCGACTTATAAAGTCACAAATCTGACTTTTTTCTTAGAATTGCATGATATAAACTCGCTTTTATATACAATTTAAACAATTTCTGACTCTCAGAATTGCAAGACATAACCTTGAAATTTTGAGAAATTAAGTCACAATTCTAAGAAATAGTCAGAATTGCGATATAAACTCAAAATTTGTATCTTACAATTGTGACTTTATAATAAGCAACTGCAAGTTAAGTCAGAATTGTGAATTTGTAATAAACTTTTATTATTATTCAGTGGCAGAAACGGGCTTCCATAAAATGTAGAACAAATCTGGAATTTGTAAATAAAATTATTTAAAAAAAAATCACAATTTGTGCATGAAAATGATTTTACACACAAATTTGTTAACACGCAGTTAGTGAATGAGACCCATTGTCACAATATATAACATTTCACTCACGTTAGCTCATCCATGCTTTGAAAGTCATCAGGACGTTGAACCCAACAGTCTTCAGGAAGAGAATTCTCAGCCAATAGAGTCCCAGTGCCATGTAGTTGGTTCTTTCATCTGCAGAATAGAAATGTAATTAGTATGAATATTTGTTTTACTGTGGATTTTGTGATATAAACCTGGAACTTTAGTAAAAAAACAAAACAAAAAAACATTCCGAATCAAGTGGTCTCACAATCTGAAATCTATGTGAGTGTAGTTATTGTTTGACAGTGCTGGATGTTGCAGTTCAAACAACGGGCAGTAAGAGACTAGTAGTAATGAATTGCAAATAAAATGAAATTCACAGCAGACTATAAATGTTCAAATAAAAGCACACTTACCTTTTTCAAATGCATAGCCTTGACTGGATGATCCTTTATCACAGACTGAAAATGGAATAAAGATGATTAATTTAATGCAACTAAATATTTGAGCAATTAAGCAGGAAATGTGTTTTTTTTTTTTTTTTTGTTTTTTTGCAAGTGATAATTCCCACCTTTTTCTGGGCAGTCTTCTGATTCATCAAAAGTGATGCTGCTGTAGTAATTCTGGCCTGTATATCGCACTGGCGTAACATTTCTGAAATCCACAGCATTATGTCTTGTGAAGTCGGTTGCCAAACATGAATTATTAACTCTGTAATAGGCTGGCGGTTCTTCTTTTTCTGTAAAATATAAGAAAAAAAATTCCCAAATACATTAGTTTCATAAACAAAAAGTATGTGTTTAATGCAGATGAAAATTAGCAAAGTACATTTTGTTATATATTATAAGCTATTATGGATCAAAAAGTAAATTCACAGACGATACATTTTGAGACAATTCAAAGACATTTTAAATCATCTCAAATATAACTTGAATGTTGATCTTGGAGAATATTTGGCTCAGATCAATAACACCAAAGTCCTTTTACTCAATGAACATTTAAAATATAAATAATATGACAACGAAATTCTTACCCTACTTCAAAAGTAAATGATTTTTCTACACCCACAGGCTAAAACCTCATCTCAAAAACTCATCTCACATTTTCACCATATCCATATTTTGTTGTTTTCCAGAGCTAATTTATAATATTATGAAATGTAATTGTTACATTAGCAATGTAACATGAGGGGAACACATATTTTAGTAAGATTTCATTCATTTTTTTCAATCTCTCGGTTCACTATTGGACACATATATTTATTAGTTTTCTGTAAGTTGCATTTATACCACAATGTTCAACATAAAGCAACTTAAACACAGAAAAGTTTCTATATTCAAAGTTATTCCAGATTCCTCAATCTGGTTTAGGTAAATTGCAATGTTTTTAGAAATTATGCCGAGAATAAAATAGCTTTTAATTGCTGAACCTATATCAATACAATTTGCCTCATGAACAAAATTGTTCAAAAAAGTTTATTCTACATATTTTAGCATATACATTAGTTACATTAAACCACAATGAATAAAATCTTTGACTTAAAATGTTAAATTGCTTGCATGCATTTTGATTAGTGAGTATTTCTGTATGATTTATTTGCTGTAATGTGTAACAGCACATTAAAATTACTAGTCCCAGTTTCTCAGTCCCAAGTGTTTATTATTATCATGTTTAATGTAAAATTTGTTTATATTGAAAATATCCATGTCAACAAATCTACGAATCTAAATGAAATACCACACTGTAAGTTTAATTGTACGAAAAATATATACAATATATATTATAGCATATATTCTTAAGGTCATTGCACACTGAGTCCGAAATTTTCGTATGCGTTTTTTTTTTTTTTTTTTAGTTTTTTCGTATTCATCATCCTTTCCAAATCAGAATCTTTTTATCAAAATGCTTGTTACGGATGTGACAACGCAGAAAATCTAACATGATCCTAATTTTTTATGATGGACGAAAGTTTTGGAGGCAGTGCGTAAACTCTATTGACATAACGTGAGGTCGTATTTATTTTTTAATATGCAAAAATTTCAGACTCAGTGTGCAATGGCCTTTACCTATCTGTTGATACTTACTTGGGTGTACAAATAAGTGCGTCCCTTTCCCGAATATGAATTTGTCGGCATTGTTAATCACACAATGATACATAGCACACATATAATAATACTCTACTCATGTGGCCAATATTACACATGATCAATGTTTTGTACTATACACTGTAAAAAATTTGCTGTAGTTCTGCAGCTGGTTGCCAGTAACTTACTGTAGAATTTTAATTTATGTTATTTACTGGCAACAGTTTGTTCAAAGTTAAATGAACATTAAACATTAACAAGTCTTTGTCTTTACAGAATAAAACTATAAAATAACAACCTAATGCAAAGCATTCTGGGAACCAGAAACCTTCATCAACCTTTTTCAGTTTTTTTCCTTCAGATTTTGGTTCCCAGAATGCTTTGCATGAGGCTGTTATTTTAGGTTTATTCTGTAAAGATAAAGACTTGTTAATGTTTAATGTTCAATTAACTTTGAACAAACTGTTGCCAGTAAATAGCATAAATTTAAATCTACAGTAAGTTACTGGCAACCAGCTGCCAGTAATACTGTAATTTCTACAGGTTTTGTTTACAGTGTAGCTACTAGCAAAATCTAAATGTCAACAACAAAAAATTCTTACTAAAACTTAATTCATGTTGGTGAATCTAGTCAATCTGTCAAATGTGCAGCTGATTGATTATAATGCTTTTTATTTCAATTTCTCAGTATAGCTATCATTCGTTTCAGCACATAACTGACTTAATTTATGAAAAATGCTTAGAAATGACAAAGGTTTGTGTGTTCTCTTTTTATATAAAATAAAATCCTTGTTATTTAGTAAATTTAAAAAAAATTATTACATATTTATTTGGATACTGTGTAACATAGGTGACCAACTCCTAGTTCCATTAAAGCTCATAATTGGAGTCTTTATTAAATTATCTTTTCATATTTATTATTTTTTAATGTAATCAAGGTTTTACTTACTTGCCTGTACAAACAAATGTGTTCCTTTTGCAAAGAAAACTTTGCCAACGTTATCAGTCACACAGTGATTCTCAGTGTTATAAATACTTAATGGCAAGTCAATTTCATTTGGTTAATTTTAATTTTAGAGTCACTTAGCAGTGAAGTTCAAATATTTGCGTGGATGTAATAATTGTGTTGATTTACATTTTCGAAGACTGAAATAAATGATAATTAATAAAAAGAATGTAAAAATCTGTGAAAATGCATAAGACTACCTGTCCTATTGGTGGATAAGTGAAAAGAACTTGTGTAATATCAATTAAAAAATAAAACTATAACTTACTTGATAACACAATGAGCTGAGTCCCTTGACCAAATATCAGTTTGTCCCTACTTTGAGTCACACAATTACAAATCCTAACACAAAAATGCATAGGACACTCTGACACGAAATGCCATGAGTTTTGTCAGTTCTATTAATAATTACATTTAATGTCAGTGATGTCATCTGTGACAGTGTTTTTTTAATTTTAAAAACTTATTTGGAAAAATTAAGTAAATTTATTATTAAATGACACCACATGTGACTCTACAATTAGATAACCAAATTCTATGAAAATAATATGCTATTATTATTTAAACATTGTACTCACTGGGTTGAACATATAGTTGTGTCCCCTTCCCAAATATAATTTTACCAATATTGTTATTCACACAGTGGTTCGTAGTGGGATAATAACTTGCATGAGTACCAGGGACACCTTCTATCATTTTAGATTTAGCATATGATTTACATTTAATTGATTTAAATAATGATAACTATTGATTTTCTTACATTAAAGGGATTTATCATAAAAAAAAAATCATTTTTATGGACTATAACACAAGTGTAACTTACATTAAAGTACTTAAGATAAACATACTTCTGTCTCAACATTTTTGTCAGTGGCCATCTTGTATATATCCAATAACTAATGAGAAAAATTACTAGAATTTATTACTGTTTTGGTGCCTGTCCCAAATATGAGTTTGTTGTTGAACCCAGTATTCAAACAATGGTTTTGTTTGGCACTTTTTCCTTTGTTCTCAATGTCTTTATGTTCGTCAGTTTACTTTTTAGTTGTTTAGTTAGTTTTAGTTTAGCTTAGTTTTTACCCCGAAGTCAAATATCGCTGTATAGATTTTTTTACATTTGCATTATAAATCTAAATCATTATAAATACATTTTGTTTTGTTGTGAAAAAAGTAATTCTCCCTTTACAATATTATCATAGTCATGGTTTGTTGATGAAATCACGACTTTAATCACAGAATAAATTCAATATTAAGATTAAAATAAAACTTACTGATTTGTACAAAAAGTTTTGTTCCCATGCCAAAGAAAATTTTACGTCCAGTATTCACACAGCCATTTATCATTTACTAAAAACTAGCAATACCCTGATAGCAAAGTTGTCAGAAGCATTTCTCTCAGAATCCATCTTTTAAATAAGATAAAGTGAGAACATTTTAATGAAGGAATACCATATTAATACTGTACATTTATATCAAAGTTTAGGGGTTAGAATAAAAACTCTGTTTTTAACTGTTATGATTCTAAAACAAAAGAGTAGTTGTTGCTTCTAAAGCTGTATTATAATGAAACTTAAGAAAAACATTAGCTTTTATAATCTCACAATTTCATATTTTTTTCTTGTGATACTATACTTCATTCCCAGAATCTTTAAAGGAAGAAATTACTATTGATTTATTGTTCGTCAACTATTTATTGTTCTGAGAATCTTCATAAAAACTGCATATTTTAAAAAGTATGCAATATTTGAGAGAACTGAGCCACACTTACTTGAAAATACAGTAAGCTTAGTGCCACTTCCAAATATAATTTTGTATCCACTTTGAGTCACACTGCTGTTGACCATATACACATAACTGCGGCTCAACATATAATCATTCTAGAATCTGATTTAGAAATAATGTTATGATTTGTAAATATCAGTTATATGCAACTATTACAAAGATTATATTGATGTTTGTGTATGTAGTAAAATAATTGATGATTCATTGAGTTTTGTATTAGGGTTGATGGAAACCCTGAGATCTTGTCAATTTGTTAATTTTTAAGTCTAAGCAAGTAATTGTTCTTTTTACACAGACTAAGTTGATTATTTTTGTAAATTCTCAAATCAGTAGTTTTATCTGATCTACTCACATTTTTCTGAAAATTTTCGATTACACTCTATTTAAAATAAAGAACATAACATTGTATGATGACATTGTCTGTACAAATATTTAGAAAGTTTAGTAATATATTAGAAATATTTTGTTTTTGTTTTTCAATGCAGCAGTTAAAACATTTTAAGTAAAATAAATAAGTGATGGAGTATTACAATTTTAAAGATAAAACTTACTTGCTTGTACTATAAGTTTGGTTCCCTCGCCAAAGACAATCTTAAATTGATTATTCACACAGCTATTCGCTGTGTACCAAAAACCAACAACATCCTAGCAGTGATTGCACTTCTTTCTTTCTTTAAAAGAAAACCATGGCGTTTTTAAACTTGTCATAAATGATAAATGTTTTGCTACTATCATTATGAACCTAAGAACTAAATTTGCTCAGAAGTTTGTTTTTCTGCAAACAAAATTAATGATGCAATCAATCAACTAAACTCTAAGTTTAGTCAAAGTATTAAATACGTTTGAACTAACAACACATTACAAGTATTAAAACACATTTTGTCGCAGTATACATACTAAAAGTACTGCTCGCTGAATGCTGGCAAACAGATGTTCAGACTGTCCTGTTATTATTTTGTGATAGCTGTCCATTACAGTTCATTTAGAGAGCTGAGTGAATAAAATATCACATTAATTTAACACTTAATTGATGTCTAGTATTAAACTGGTTCAAGTAAGTTACTTTCTATAATATTACATCTTAAATATCTAAATTACCACTGTTAAGTTATGCCAGCCATTAAATGCCAAATAAATGTAAAGAATATGGTCCATTGGTCATTTAAAAAAGTAATAAACTCACTTGAATTAATTGTTAGTTTGGTGCCAGTGCCAAATATGATCTTGGTGCCCCCAGGATTCACACATCAGTAAAGCACAGTACATTTATTCTAAGGACAACTCTAGTCAATATGAACCCATGTGCAGTAGAGTTCAATATTGAAATATTAATTGACTTACTTTTTACAATTAAACAAAACACAGACTTGCGCTTTAAGCAAACTTTATAAAGTTCTACTGAATTGAATTATTGATATTATGCTGACAGCATGTTTTTGGTTGTTGTTTATTTGTATTTGTTTGTTTTTGCATAAGCAAAATGACAAAGCATTAGTTGTGTTCACCAGTAGTATTATCAGAAACATGTGTACATGACAATATTGGTATGAATATTGGAAATTGCAACTTACTTGACTGTATAATGAGTTTTGTTCCTTTGCCGAATGATATTTTAATTTGATCATTCACACAGTCATTCACCATGTGTAAAAAAGTATGGACATCCTGATAGCTATGTACAGCATTGGGAAGCTAGCATTTTACAACACTAAAATGAGTAGTCACTTTAAATGTAAATAAGTGATTGTTGTTCACATTTTAACAAAATATTTGGTATTTTTTATTTTACTATCACAAAAAGTATTTGTGTGATAATAAAAAAAGTGTTGAGACAGTGTTGAGGCAAAAGCGAAATTATCCTACATGTTAAAAACGTAAAATAGACTGGACATCTTGCCATTTAAAGGGCCATATTTATTTTGTACAACTACTACATTTTAGACTACTAATCCTACATTTCTTTTGGTCAATTTGTCAATTTAGTTCAATCAAAACATTTTTTTTTTCAATTTAAAGTCAGAGGAATATTAAGTATATACTACTCATTAATAGTGGCATTAAATTCCTTTGACGTCGCTTAAAATATAGAAACATAGTTTTAAATTTTACATTGTTTTATACGATATACAATCAGGAACAAGTTTGATCTACACTTACTTGAAAGCACATTGAGTTGAGTGCCTTTTCCAAAGATAATTTTGTTTATTCCTTGAGTCACACAATGGTTGATGTGACCACATAAACATAGACTCCTCTCACTTTGTAGCCCAACATTAAGGACTATTATTCATTCGCTTCATTCAATACTTAATCTGAGATCTTGGGATATTAAAATAGATTTATAAGGATGTTGTTAGTTGTAGTATTTGTGTTGTTGTTGTTTGTTTTGGTTCATTGAGGGAAGTGTTGAAGTGAATTGATATGTTAATTTATAGTTATTTAAAGATCGTGTATAAAAGGTTCTTATTTGTCAGATGAAACAAACATTTTATCTACAGTATAAAGTAGAAATTACTTTTGAATCCATTTTGCATCACTACTAGCTATCAAGCAATTGATTGCTTTGATAAAAATACCAGAATTGCACATTTTTTAAAGGTTTTTAAGGTTAAATTTGTTCACTTTTCTATCTAACTTTACTGTAAGTAGCAGCAAACTTACTGGAATCAACTGTTAGTCTGGTGCCTTTTCCAAATATGATCTTGTTGTAGTCAGTATTCACACATTACTACAGCACTGTACATTTACCCAGAATACAACTTTAGCCAACCTCTTGTTTGGTGAATGACATATTTCACTGTGCATTTTAGACATTACATTTTAAAATTACATTTTAAATATAGTTTCATCATAATATATTAAGAAATTTAAAGGTACAAGCCTACAGAGCCAAATCTTTCCATCCAACAATAGATGTAGTAAATATCACAATATTTATTGTGATGAACGTCACTAACTATTTAGTAATAGTTTTGAACTATCAATATTTTGAGAAAATTATCCAATATCCAAATAATTTCATCCAACAATACAGATAATGTATATTACACTATTTATTGAAATGAAATTCACTAGTATTTTTGTTATCTAGCCAAACTGTATAAAATAAAGTAATTAGCTGTAAGATTTGGAAAAAATGTTAACTTACTTGATTGTACAATGACTTTGGTTGCCTTACTAAAGAAAATCTTATATCCATCATTCACACAGTCATTTAGCAAACAACGAAAACTACACTGTAAAAAGTTTCCACCAGTTTCAACTTAAAAACTTAAGTTTAGCAGCTGCCTTAAAATTTTAAGTTAAATCAACTTAAGTCATTTAAACTCAGAAGTTAAATCAACTCATTTTTATTGAGATAAGTTAAAATGGCTTGTAGTTTTAAGCTGATTTAACTTAAAAGCTTAGGGCAGCTGCTGAACTTATGCTTTTCAAATATGTATACTTAAGTGAAAATCACGACTAAAATGTTGAATTATTTGTATTATATTAAAAAAATTTAAATGATGAAATATCTTACTTGACGTTACAGTAAGACTGGTGCCAGTTCCAAATATGATCTTGTTGTACCCACTAGTCACACATCAGTATAGTATGGTACATTTACTCTTAGTAAATTTTCAGATACTACTTGTTTGATTAGTTTGGGACATTTTGTAAGACATAAAAGAATAACGTAAGTGATTAAGAAAATGATAAGCAATAACTAAGTGAAAACATGTAACATGTCACAATTATATTTTTTGGACATCAGTATGATCAGAACTCTAAGACGTTAGTATTTGTTAATGTTGACTCTGTCAGAAATGTATTACTTACTAGCCTGAACAACAAGTTTGGTTCCTTTTCCAAAGAAAATCTTATTCACATTCACACACTCTTGGAGCATGTGCCAAAAACTAATTCCTTCCAGCTTTTTCATACACTGTTCAGAGTTATAGGCTAATTAATTTGCCAATGACACGCACTATTTTAATACAAGCATTTATATAAAATAAGATTATTATCAGTACTAATTTCAAAGTTTCAAACTCGATTCAAAAATCTATTTAGTTCCTTCCCCAAACACACTTTTCACTGCGTAGATGTCACAATGTTCCTACTGTTTAATAAATGCATTTAATTATAATGAACATACTTACAATGTGCTTACGAAAGTGTCAGGGTAATGCCACGTTTGTGATTGAAGTGTAAGGTTTAAATTCAGTACATTTGGAATATATTTCAATATAACACTAGCAATGACATTGATAATATAAGCTTACTCCATCACAAAAACCTCATTGTCTAGTTGACCTCATCTAACTGTGACATACTTAATATAAAAAAATTAAGCATTTAAGCATGTGTAAGGTTTTGACGGACAGAGAGATGTGTTCAAAATGTGTTTAAACTGCATTCCGAAATTGATATAACACTAATTACAAAACATCAGTACATCATTAGGTATTTTCGCATTAGTCAGTTTTGATATTCATTATCTATCTTTTATCCTTTAACGTTTTTTATTGATTAAGAAAATAATGCAAACTTACTCGGTTCTACAGTGAGTTTTGTCCCCGTGCCAAAGATTATCTTTTGAGCAGTAGTCACACATATGTTGGATCCATAACAAAAAGCATCTATCCTTGTTTGTAGTGTTAAATCACTTTTGTAGTAAAGTAAAAAAGAAAAACACTGAATATAAAATAGACAAATGCAAAATTGCTTGTTATACCCTTGTTTGGTAACAATACACATACTTAATGCTTCATTAAAGTATATTTATATGAAACTATATAGCACTTAGAACAACATTACTGGGTATAAAATCAAGCAATTTAGCATTTGTCTATTTTTATATTCAGTGTTTGACTTTAAAAGTAATTTATTCCTTAAGAAATGCAAACTTACTCGTTTCTACAGTGAGTTTTGTCCCTTTCCCAAAGATTATCTTTCGAGCATCAGTCACACATATGTTGGATCCGTAACAAAAACCATCTAGCGTTGTTTGTAGTGTGGCGTATTTTATGTGTTTGTTTGTTTGTTTTTTAAATACTTTACAAAGTATTGTCAAATGTAAGTTTAGTTGCAACACACTGTTTCATATGCATTTAATTATAATATACATATTGATAAAATGCTTATTCATTCAGAAATGCAAACTTACTTGTTTCTACAGTGAGTTTTGTCCCTGTCCCAAAGATTATCTTTTGAGCACCAGTCACACATATGTTGGATCCACAACAAAAAGCATTTAGCCTTGTTTGTAGTGTGGTGCATTTTAAGTGTTTGTAAATAATTTCAAACTGACCCTTTTTTTATATATTCTTGTAATTATAAAGAACATATTGATAAAGTGCTTGTGAAAGTTTCAGAGTAAAGCCAATATACCAATGCCAAGCTAATTCAGATGTACAGTAATAGTTGTGATTTAACGGTAAGGTTTAAATTCTCATACTAGTGCAAAGCTACTTTAAAAAGTTCAATGATACACATACTTAAAGTTTCACTACAGTACATTTATATGAAACTATATAGCAATTATTACCGAACATTATTGGGTATAACAAGCAATTTTGCATTTGTCTATTTTTATATTCAGTGTTTTTCTTTTTTACTTTACTAAAAAAAGTTTTTTATTCCTTAAGAAATGCAAACTTACTTGTTTCTATGGTGAGTTTTGTCCCTTTCCCAAAGATTATCTTTAGAGAATCAGTCACACATATGTTGGGTCCGTAACAAAAACCATCTAGCTTTGTTTGTGTGGTGAATTTTATTTGATTTATTTGTTTGTTTTTTAAATTCTTTACAAAGTAAAGTAAATAAATACAAATACTTAAAAAACTTTTATTGCTGCTGTTTTTTGTCTAAGCAATTTCAAATGTAAGTTTAAGTTAATGTAAGTTGAAACACACTGTTTCATATATGCATTTAATTATAATAAACATGAATAAAATGCTTATTTATTTAGAAATGCAAACTTACTTGTTTCTACAGTGAGTTTTGTCCCCGTCCCAAAGATAATCTTGTTAACATTATCCATAACAGTCCATAACAAAAACCATCTAGACTTGTTTGTAGTATGCTGACTTTTATGAAATAAATGTAAGTACTTTAACAACCTATGTTAGATATAGTTACACTGACCATTTTATTTTTGTTTTGCAATATTATTTCACTATTAAATGAGTTTACTTCTAAACAGGTTACATTTGGTAAAAATGTGGACTATTTAATATTTGGAGAAAATTAAATGGATAAGACTCCATATCCAAATCTTTTCATCCAACAATACAGATAATGGACATTATACTATTCATTTTTGATGAACTTCACTAGCATTTTTTTATTCCGCCAAACTGTATACAATTATTAACTGTAAGGTTTGGGAAAATATTAACTTACTTGATTGTACTATGACTTTGGTTCCTTTACCAAAGAAAATCTTAGATCCAGTTTTCACACAGTCATTTACCAAACACCGAAAACTAGTAGCTGTCTGGTAACACTCAATGAATTCTTTGCATCTTAAAAAATTCACAAAACACTTTAAACCCTATTATAACAGTATGCAATATACTAATATTATTACTGTGGCAGGTATGACCTTTATATTTGTACAATTTATAGTATACTAGTAAGTAAAAGTCACCACTAAACGGTTGAATCACTGAATACCTCGAATATCACTTAGATTTATGCAAATATTAATTATAGAGATGAAATAAAATATCTTACTTGAAGTAACAGTGAGACTGGTGCCAGTTCCAAATATAATTTTGTTGTCACCTCTAGTCACACATCAGTATAGTATGGTACATTTACTCTCAGTGCATGATTGACCACCTATTGTGACAAACTTGCATATGTACGGATTTGATGTACAGAGAGAAAGGGTTTAACTATATTTTGATAATGGAAATGGTTTCCTTTTAGAAGGATGTCAAATTGTTTACGAATTAAATAAGATCATAACAATAAGAGTATAACATCAGTTTTGATATTCAGTATTTAATTTTGTACTTTAACATTTTTTTATTGATTTAAAAAAGCAAACTTACTCGTTTCTACAGTGAGTTTTGTCCCCGTCCCAAAGATTATCGTTTGACCATTAGTCACACATATGTTGGATCCATAACAAAAAGCATCTAGCCTTGTTTGTAGTGTGGTGCATTTTAAGTGTTTGTTGTTTGTTTTAAAATGTTTTACGAAATAAATAAATGCAAGTACTTTAACAACCTTTTATAGCTTTTGTGGTTGTTTTGTCTGAGTAATTTCATGTGCATTTCTTTATAATGATCATGTTGATAAAGTGCTTGTGAAAGTGTCAGGGTAATGCCAAGATCAGGATTAAACAAAGCTATTGTATCAAACTAATTCAGTTGCAATAGTTGAGATTTGAGTGTAAGGTATAAATTCTCACAAATCTACTTTGTAAAGTTCAACAATAGACACAGTTAAGATTCCAGTGAAGTATATGTCTATTTAGGATGAACAATTTTGAGTTTTTAATTATGTTTCAGTAATTAAAAAAAATTGATAAAACTGCAATGTGAAACTAGATAAGACTTATTACAGAACATCGAGTATAACATCAAGCACTTTTGCATTTGTCGGTTTAATTCAGTGTTTTTCTTTTTTTACTTTAAATGCTTTTTATTGATTTAGAAATCCAAACTTACTTGTATCTACAGTGAGTTTCGTCCCCGTCCCAAAGATTATCTTGTTGGCATTAGTCACACATGTGCTGAGTCCATAACAAAAACTATCTAGCCTTGTTTGTAGTGTGCTGAGTTTTAAGTGGTTTTTTATATTTTACGAAAAAAATGCAAGTATTTTAACAACCTATGTTAGATGTAATTACACTAGTGGTTTCAATAATATTTCACTTTGGAAAGAGTTTTCTTCTAAACAGTGACTATTTGGTAAAAATGTGGACTATTTAATATTTGGAGAAAATGAAATGGATAAGACTCCATATCCAAATCTTTTCATCCAACAATACAGATAATGGACATTATACTATTCATTGTGATGAACTTCACTAGCATTTTTTTATTCCGCCAAACTGCATATTAACTGTAGGGTTTGTGAAAATATTAACTTACTTGATTGTATTATGACTTTGGTCCCTTTACCAAAGAAAATCTTATATCCAGTATTCACACAGTCATTTACCAAACACCGAAAACTAGTAGCAGTCTGGTAACACTCCAAAAATCATATGCATCTTCAACAATGCACAAAACAATTTAAACCCTATTATAACAGTATGCAATATATTAATATTATTACTGTGGCTGGTATGACCTTTATATTTCTACAATTTATAGTATACTTTTCAAATATGTATACTTAAGTGAAAGCCACCACAAAACTGTTTAATCAGTGAATACTTTGAATACCACTTCGATTTATGCAAATATTGATTATGGAGATGAAATTAAAATATCTTACTTGAAGTAACAATGAGACTGGTGCCAGTTCCAAATATGATTTTGTTGCCACTTCTAGTCACACACCAGTATACTATGGTACATTTACTCTCAGTACATGTTAAGGCAATAAGGTCTCATGACTTAATTTTATTTTATTTTCAGATATTACTTGTTTAGTTTGGGACACTTCTTTAGGTTTGTTGAACAATTCAATTCAATTTTAAAATGTAAAATTTTTTTTTCAGATTTTATCTTTTGTGGACATCAGTCTGATCAGACCTCTAGAAGGTTAGTATTTGTTTCTGATTTGGTCAGAAATGTATTACTTACTAGTCTGAACAACAAGTTTGGTTCCTTTGGCGAAGATAATCTTATTCACATTCACACACTCTTGGAGCATGTGCCAAAAACTAATTCCTTCCAGCTATTTCACAGACTGTATAGAGTTATAGGTTACCATCTCTACAGATCTCAGTATAGCGTGTCAAATGTAGCCAATTCGTTTACTAACAGTGTCATATATGCATTTAATTATAATGTACATATTATTAAAGTGCTTATGAAAGTGTCAGGGCAATGCCGAGATGATGTTTTGATGAGAATTAGACAATGCTATTGCATAAAGTTAACTTGTGATAGTTGATAAGTGATTATTGTAAGTACATTTGACAAATTTTAAATGTAACATTAGCAGTGACATTGATAATATAAGCTTACTTGTTTGTGTTATTAGTCTTGTCCCACTCCCAAATATAATCTTGTTGGCAGCATTCACACAAGTGCTGACTCCATCACAAAAACCTCATCGTCTAATTGTGACGTACTAAATATTGAAAATATAAAAGGCTAAAATTTGTTTCTTGCATTGCATTGCATGTTATGGTTAGGCTTTTGTATTATATGTAAGAATTAATACAAATACAGATTTGTTTGGTTTTTGTTGTCAGTTTAGTCCTGGATTACATTTTGAAGCTACTCAGTGTTGGGAAAAAAAAACATATGACAATAAAACTCACTTGTTTGAACGACAAGGTTGGTCCCCTTTCCAAAGAATATCTGGTAGCCAACATTCACACAGCCATCTACCATGAACTTAAAACTTTACAAACAGTTTTCACTTATGTCCATTTAAAAGCTCTTGTAGAGTAATGGATTTGTTTTTAGAGGGATGTTGAATTGATGTTAAATTTACAATTTAAATAATGTTTAAATCAAAATATCCTGTGATTAAACTGCAGTATGAAACTATATAGCAGTTATTACAAAACATTATTAAGTACTTTTGCATTTGTCAGTTTTGATATTCAGTATGCATCTTTTGTACTTGAAGGGGTTTTATTGATTTAGAAATGTAAACTTACTCGGTTCTACAGTGAGTTTTGTCCCCGTCCCAAAGATTATCTTTCGAGCACCAGTCACACATATGTTGGATCCATAACAAAAACCATCTAGCCTTTTTTGTAGTGTGGTGAGTTTTAAGTTTGTTTTTAAATATTTTACGAAATAAATGCAAGTATATGTGTTGTTTTGTCAAACTAATTTTAAACTGACTCATTTAAAATGTCAATTTAGTTCCTTTTTTAAACACACATACCGTATGCATTTAATTATAACGAACATATTGATGTTATATAAAACTTATATATTATAACTTATTATAACAAACTTACTTGTTTCTACAGTGAGTGTTGTCCCCGACCCAAAGATTATCTTTTGAGTATTAGTCACACATATGTTGGATCCATAACAAAAACCATGTAGCATTGTTTGTGGCGTGGTGAGTTTTAAGTTTGCGTGATTGTTTTTACATATTTTTTGAAATAAATACAAGTACTTGTTGTTTTGTCTAACTAATTTTAAACCGTTTAAAATGTCAATTTAGTTTCTTCTCTAAACACATTGTTTCATATGCATTTAATTATAATAAACACATTGATACAAGTGCTTATTGATTTAGAAATGCAAACTTACTTGTTTCTACAGTGAGTTTTGTCCCCGACCCAAAGATCATCTTTTGAGTATTAGACACACATATGGTGGATCCATAACAAAAACCAAGTATCCTTGTTTGTAGAATGGTGAGTTTTAAGTTTGTTTTTAAGTATTTTACTAAATAAATGCAAATACTTATGTTGTTTTGTCTAACTAATTTTAAACTGTTTGTGTAAAATGTCAATTCAGTTCCTTCTCTAACACACAATTTCATATGCATTTAATTATAATGAACATATTGATAAAGTCCCTATTGATTTAGAAATGCAAACTTACTTGTTTCTACAGTGAGTTTTGTCCCTGTCCCAAAGGTTATCTTTCGAGCATTAGTCACACATATGTTGCATCCATAACAAAAACAATGTAGCCTTGTTTGTGGTGTGGTGAGTTTTGAGTTTGTTTGTTTTTAAATATTTAGCTAAATAAATAAATGCAAGTATTACTTGTTCTGTCTAACTAATTTCAAACCAACTTGTTTTAAATGTCAATATAAGTTCATTGTGTACACACCTTTTCATTCATGCACATAATTATAAGCAACATATTGATAAAGTGCCTGTTCATTTAGAAATGCAAACTTACTTGTTTCTACCGTGAGTTTTGTCCCCGTCCCAAAAAATATCTTTTTAGTATTAGTCCCACATATGTTGGATCCATAACAAAAACCATCTAGCCTTGTTTGAAGTGTGGTAAGTTTTTAGTTTTGTTTGTTTGATTGAATACTTTATTAAATAAATGCACATACTTTAACAATCTTTTATTCCTTTTGTTGTTGTATTGTCTAACCAAATTAAATCTGATTTGTTTCATATGTCAATTTAGTTCCTTTTCTAAACACGCTGTTTCATATATGCATTTTATTATAATAAACATTTTGATAAAGTGCTTAATAATTTAGAAACGCAAACTTACTTGCTTCTACAGTGAGTTTTGTCCCCGTCCCAAAGATTATCTTGTCAGTATTAGTCACACATGTACTGAATCCATGACAAAAACCATCTAGCCTTGTTTGTAGTGTGGCGAATTTAAGGTTTTAAGATTTAATTTAATTTTATAAAATAAATGCAAGTACTTTAACAACTTATGTTAGATGTAATTACATTGCCAATTACATTTTATTACTTGAAGTACATTTACATTTTTATTTTTGCTTTGCAATGATAATTCACTTTTAAAAGAGTTTTCTGCTAAACAGTGACTATTTGTAAAATTTGGGCTATTTAATATTTGGAAAAAATGAAAGGAATAAGACTCCATATCCACATAATTTCATCCAACAATTTTCCAACAATCAAGGTTTGGAAAAATGTTAACTTACTTGATTGTACTATGACTTTGGTCCCTTTACCAAAGAAAATCTTATATCCAGCATTCACACAGTCATTTACCAAACACCAAAAACTAGTAGCAGTCTGGTAACACTAAAAGAATTCTAAACAATTTACAAGAAACTTTAAACCCTATTATAACAGTTACCATTAACGGTGGATTTGTTGAATACAAATTTATCACTAATGGTGGAATTATTGAAAAGGTGCATTTGAGAAGAAAAAAAATTGGGGGATTTAGGCAAAACATTATCATGGATTGTTTATGAGGATAAACCTAAGAATCATGCTTTCAATTAAATTAAATTTTTTTCTTTGATTAAACAAAATATCTTACTTGGAGTGACAATGAGACTGGTGCCATTTCCAAATATGATCTTGTTGTTCGCTCTATTCACACATCAATATAGTATGGTACATTTACCCTTAGTACATGTTTGGCCAATAAGGTCCCATCTTTTGGGGATGAATATATTTAATTTTTATATATGACTTGATTGATAAAAAAAATGTGTTAGCTGGAAAATAACATGATTATGTGTGATAATAAAAAGTGATTATGATAATTATCGCTAATCATTAGTAAATGTATTTTTGTGAACTTTTATGAATTCCTGATCTTGCCAGTTTGATCAATGATTCTGTTCAATTTTTAATAATGAAAACACATAAATATTCCTACACAGCTTTTTCTCTTTTCTGGACATCTGTACGATCAGACTTTTAAGAGGTTGATATTTGTTAATGTCGACTGTCAGAAATATTACTTACTAGTCTGAACAACAAGTTTGGTTCCTTTGGCGAAGATAATCTTATCCACATTCACACACTCTTGGAGCATGTGCCAAAAACTAATGCCTTCCAGCTCTTTCACATATTGTTATAGGCTACCATCTCAAAAAAATTTACTAATGGCATTTCAGTAAAAGCATATACATAAAGCTAGATTATGATTAGTACTAATTTTATACTCACTTGTTTGAACTGTCAATTTAGTTCCTTCTCCAAACACTAATTTCCACTGTCCGGATGTCACACTGTAAACTTTGTCTACACAAAAACTTGGCCTTCTACATAGTCCAGCTGTTTCATACGCTCATTTAATTTTTACAAACATTGATAAAGTGTTTATGAAAGTGTAAGGGTAATGCCAAGATGAGGATTAAATGCAGTTATTCTAAAGCTAATTTAGTTGTGATAGTTGTGATTACAATATAATATTTAAATTCAGTACATTTGACATATAATTTATGTAACATAGATAATTGTTTAATAAGCTTACTTGTTTCTACTGTTAGTCTTGTTCCACTTCCGAATATAATCTTGTTGCCAGGATTCACACAAGTGCTGACTCCATCACAAAAACCTCAGTCTAATTGTGACATACTTAATATTACGAAATTAAGCTTTTGTAAGGTTTTGATAGACAGAGAAGGGGTTTAATTATATTTTGATACTGGAAATGGTAAACTGCAATGGGAAAACTATATAACACTAATTACAAAATCAGTATAACATCAAGCACTTGCATTTGTCAGTTTTAATATTCAGCATTAATTTGTTGTACTTCAAAGGGTTTTTGTTCATTTATCAATGCAAACTTACTTGTTTCTACAGTGAGTTTTGTCCCAGTCCCAAAGATTATCTTTTGAGCAGCATTCACACATATGCTGAGCCCAGAGCAAAAACCATCTAGCCTTATTTTAAATGTGGTTAGATGTAAGTTTTTTTATTTTGATAAATAAATTAAATAAATGCAAGTATTTTAACAACCATTGTTAGGTGTAATCACATTGGGGGTTTTGTAGCTGTTTGTGCAATACTGTTAAAGAGTGATTATTTTCTTTTAGTACTATTTGTAATAAAGTGTAATGTAAAAGATTGGTGACGAAAATGAACTCACTTGAATTAACAGTTAATTTCGTCCCAGAACCAAATGTCATCTTGCTATATCCTTGATTCACACAGCATATTAACTCACTACAGTAACTTGTGTATGCTATTGCTTAAGTTATATTGATTGAACATTTGTACATTTAATGCTGTCTTTTTACAAACTTTTGACAGTGCTTTCGACAGCAAGCAGCTTTTTATAAGAATTATGGGGAGAATAACTTACAATACACTATTTTACAAATTTTATATCTTTTACATGTTTTATACTTGTAGCTATTATGAAAAATAATTACTGAATTTTTACTGAATTACTGAAACATTATAGTTACTGAATCAGGTGTAAAAAATGATTTATAATAATATATAAACAAAAAGTTTAGCTATTATGACAGTGTATAATGACAGCATAATTTCGTTAATAACTATAATTTAATTATTTAATAACTAGCATTTAAGTTTACAAATGTTCCGACTTACTTGCTTCTATGTTGAGTTTTGTCCCTTTACCAAAGAAAATCTTATTGGCAGTATTCACACTGCCACTGAGTGTGCACCAAAAACTTGTATTTCAAACAGGCCATAATTTAGTTTCACATTATGTATTACACAGCCTATTATAAAATATTATATTAAAAAAATAAAATAAATAATATTTTAAAAACACTACAGTAGCTTTATTGTAGTTTGACCAAACAAACTGCGCTTGAACATCTTTTTTTTGTATTAGTAATGCAAAATCATATTATATTATGGGAAGGAACAAAAAGTGATTATTATTATGAATTTGTTTTAGTTTTCTACTTACTTGATTGTATGACAAGATTGGTTCCACTGCCAAAGAAAATCTTAAACCCAGTATTCACACAGTCTTTAGACATGCGCTTAAAACTCTTGCTTGTTTCGGTTGCTTAATAATCAATTAAAATCGGACAAAATTTGCATTCATCTGAAAGTAATTACAAAACTGCGAATCAGATATTACAATGCCATTCTACATCTAAATAAACAGTAACTACTAAATAAAATCCTATCATTTTGTTTTTAGATGCCGCAATAGTTGACAACTAAGTGCTCACAAACTCACGTCAAACTAACATATTTCAATAATATTAGCTAAGAAAGCTAAGAAAAACAGAAAACAATACATTTTCAATGTTTTGAATAATACTCACTTTGTTCAACTCTAAGTTTAATTCCTGAACCAAAAATGACCTTCCAGTTTGTTGTCACACAATGAAAGCATTGCGCACAAAAACTGTATCTATAATTGGCCTATATAGAATTTTCTTGGAATTTATTTTCTTTCTGCTTTGATTTTCACATTGGTTAGATAAAGAATTAAACTAATTCAAAAAATTGTATATTGACATATTGCAGAATGTGAATGGACACTATTAGTTTGAAAATGTTAAGTTTTAACTGGAAATTAATTTAACTTACTCTGTTGTATTAGGAGTTCTGTTCCTTTGCCAAATATTATCCTAACTCCATCAGTCACACAACATCTGATCCCATTACAAATAGTTAATGCTAATGCTGTATTTTTTTTTTTTTTGTTCATTTAAAAAACGAAATATACTAATACTAAATGCATGTTTTTTATGATAACAGAATGAATAGAAAGATATAATCGATTTTTAGAATAGTTCAGCAATTGAATATTATTACAATATATTTTCATATTATAATGTTAATAAAAAGCCTGTATAAAAATGATAAAATAACTTACTTGACTGAACAATTAATTTTGTCCCAGAGCCAAATGTGATCTTTCCAAATCCATCATTCACACAGTATATGTAGTCACTACATTAACTAGTGTACTACTGTTATGATAAAGTGAACATAGAACTTCATTCTTGTTATATTAGGGTTTACAGTAAATTTGCTAGATCATACAAAGTGAACTAATACACTATATTTCCCGTTTAATTAATAAATAACTTGTTTTGCACTGAGAACTTGTTTTAGTTAATTTAGTAAGAGAAAATGCTATAATAAATTTTAAAGGTCTCCATTAATGGAGAAACTACAAATTAACAGTTGGATATCTAAAGACAAAAATAATAATAATAATAATAATAATATGACTTACGTGCAATGACAACTAATTGGGTCCCTCTTCCAAATATAATCTTATTGCCAGTATACACACAGCACTTAACCACAGAACAAAAACTGAATGTGCTGAATGTAAAACTGAGCCATCAATGTCAAAACCATATGGCAGAAATACTTGTGTTTAGGTAAACATAACACAAACATTAAAGTACTAATATGTTGGGCACTATACTCACTAATTTGAACTTTCAACTGGGTCCCGACTCCAAATATAACTTTTCCTATTCCAGTTGATGTCACACAGTGACATAACCTCTACCAATAATTTATCGTGCCTATAGCTGACACTACCAAGGTTTCTGTTGCATACAAATTAGATGTTAGCTGGACATAATGTATCATAATACTTGATATGGGTGCACTTTTAAAACATTAAACAAACTGTGAAGAATTTGTGCTATAATGAGTGACTCAATATTGAATCATTAGTAATTAGATGCAACAAATTCAATGATGTACAAAAATAATCAGCAGTATTTATATTGAAATGAATTCAATTTAGATGCTAAGTTAATTTGATGCGATGAAAAAAAAGTTTCTTACTGGATTCCACTGAGAGCAAAGTTCCACTTCCAAAAATGAGTTTGTATGTCCCGTCATTCACACACTGCTAAAGCTCTCAACAAAAAGGCCACCCCAAGGGTCTCAAAAACATTTTAAAGTTCCAAACCCATTTTGTTATATATGGTGATAATAAATTTAATGGGAATAAACACTTAATGGGATCAAGTGTATCATTTCTGAATTTCAATTCAATAATGACTGTTTTCAAACAGGTTTCTTAAAAAAATCCCTATCATTTGCTATTGTTCAACAAAGTGTTACTACATGCTTCGCCTGTAGATATATAAACACTAATTTGTATTAGTTTGCATTCATTGTTTCTAAAACAAGTGGACATTATTTTGAACTAAAAAAGTAGTAGATAAAATATATGGTGAAAAAAAATCTTTCATGATGAGATTTTGCTAGATGTCGATGGGTTGGACATTCATTATGTTTTTATTTTCATATGTTCTCTTTTCTTTTTCATATGTGTCGTCCAATTACATATGCATATATAAGAAATTTAAGGCAACTTAAAAAGATAATAATTTTGCAACAGTATAATATAACGGTAAGGCTGTTTCACTCACTTGCTTCAACATGCACTTGTGTTCCTCTTCCAAAGATTAACTTGTAATTATTATTCACACAGACAGGAACTGCATATCAAAAACTTCCACAACTGATTACAAATAACTGGATTCACAAATGCAGGTCCACTATGGTACTTTCTCATTTTTTAACTTGAATAATATGATTTTGTTCTCGCTTGACTAATGTGTAAATGCAATTAAACAATTAATAAAACCGAATGTATGTTTCACTGATGTTATAATGAAACCTCAGAGAAATTAAATGCAAATAACAGTCCAAAATGGAACATAATAATTCTGACTGAAATACATGAATACTCACTGGCTACAACTGTGAGTTTAGTTCCTTTTCCAAAAATGATTTTTCTTCCTGCAGTTGTCACACATTGCTATAACCTTAGGCAATAACCTGTCCATTTCAAGCTAATGCATATGGTGCGTGTTTGTAAAAACTGTTTTTGAAAGCTGATATCAAGTACAGTGCCTAATGCGAATGCCTTTACAAATGTTTTAAAGTCAACAGATATGCGTTACGTTAGATCTACTTTTACACTTCTATTTCAGTGTCAATTAGCATATACATTTTCGATTGTCTTAATAAAATATAAGTTACTCAATTAAAATTGATTCAGTTCATTTGATCAAATTTAACTGTAAAAGTAAGTGGACTTAGGTTAAAAGGAGAAACGAATTTGATGAAAAAATGCACTTACTTGACTCAACAATAAGTTGAGTACCACTTCCAAATATTATCTTTAGTCCAGATGTCACACAGTTATCTGGTTAACTACAAAAACTTGAGACGTGACTTGGAAAGTCGTCTGTATTACTTTTGGGAACATTATTACTATATTGTATAATGATGTCAAATTAAGTTGAATTATAAATAAAACCTACATATTATATTAGTGTTTATTCATTAACATTACTTACTAAAACTTTAAAATTTAAATTACAAAGAATGTTTTGCTATTCCATTATATCAAACATGACATCAATGAACATTTTACTATGTATGTTCTGTTTTTATTCATTCTTTGTTTGTTTAAGAAATTTTCAAATTTCATTTTTGGACTGTTTATACATTTCAATGTGATGTTCGATGTTGAGGAGAGTATTAGCGTATCAATTACTGTTTAAATGAATACTGTATTAATTATTGTATTAATAAGATGAATTTATAGGAAGAAATGTTTTGGTCTTACGAGATTCCACAGTTAGTCTTGTTCCAGCTCCAAAAATGATCTTGTTATAATTCACACACTAACAAACGCCTCAGCGAAAACTCTCTGCCGCACATTGTAAGAGCTGTGATATGGTCAGTTTTGATTATCTTACTGATAAACTTCTGAAATTCGTAAATATAATTTTTATAAATTTGACATAAAATGTCTATTTCGAATTCAGAAATTACATCACAAACAGTAATGGATATTATTCATACTTTTAGTAAAGACACTATGCTGGTCACTCTAGAAATGCATTTGCATTTTAAATTATTTCACACTTCACAGTTTTAAGCTTCCATGATGTTTAAAAATATTTTATAATTATACGTTAATAATATACATGTTTAATTTCTCATCATCACTATTAAAATTGCACTGTACTTACTGGAGTAAACATGAAGCAGTGTTCCCTGACCAAATATGATCTTGTTGCCATAATTCACACTGTGTTGAAAACCTGAGCAACAATGTCTGGATTCAATTGCAACATGTATGCGCTCATTATTTCTACTTATATTCTTGCATTAAAATCTAATATCCTATTAATTCATTTACAATCTACAAAAGCTGTCTTATGGACACAGATGTATAAAGTAAAAAATCATAATCAGTGTCTTACTTGCTTCTACATGTAACATTGTCCCTTTTGCGAAGATAATCTTGTTTGCACCAGTAGTCACACAATATAAAGAGTCCTCACAAAAACTACCTTTGTTATGGTTTGGCTAAATTTATCAAATACAAACAGTTCCTTAGTTAAAACCTCAATTACATGTTCAATCGCTTTCATTTTAAAACAATAATATTAATTATCAGTTATTAGTTGACTTGTTAGGTAAAGGCCTACTACTTTTAATGGTAAGTAAACTGGAAAATATAATAATATTTAATATAATTTGCAAAACTAACATGACTTATACATTATATATTTCACTTTATACAGGTAGATTTGTTTATACTAACTTTTTTAACTTTCTTACTTTGATAGCCTACTTACTTGTAAATTATGATATTATTCTAATGATAATAATTGATGAAGATTTTAGGGTCTATTTCACACATTTATGATACTGATAAATGAAATTCGTCTTACGAGATTCAACATTCAGTGTTGTTCCAGTTCCGAAAATGATCTTGTTGTTCCCATAATTCACACAGTAACAAACACTCAGACAAAATGTTCTTGAGGAGGCCTTCATTAAGAACAGTACAGTAGAGTACAATTGCTGTATGTGATGAAAAACTTGATTTTGTCTTGATGGCCAATTATGAAATAAATTTTGTGAATGTATATATTTTTTTAAGTTTATACAGTCTTAACGTCAATGTTTTAATGGAAGTATTTTTAAGAAGAAAATTGTATATATTTCTTTTTATTAAACAGTAATATTAATCACATCTCATTATTGTGAAATGTATGTTTAAAAAAAAGCAATTAAAGACTCTTACTTGATTGAACTATTAAAGTTGTTCCTTGACCAAAAATGATCTTTCTCGCTCCACCAGCATCCACACAACACAAACAGTCACAACAAAAACCAGTTTACCAGAAATTATGCTGTAGGTGGTAATAACAAACTGTAAATCATTTTTGTTTTAATTACGTTTTAGGGAATGGAGTTTATTTTAAGAGTATTTTACCTTTAATTATCTTGTTTACTGGTTGAAAATGTATCTGTTTGGATCTTTATTTTGAATGGTCAAATACTGCTCATATGATTTTGAATGTGACTAAAATGGCAACATTATCCATTTCCATGTAAATTGAAGATGAATGCCTTTAATCAATATCCAATAAATGTACTCACTGGAATAGACACGTATCTGTGTTCCCTGACCAAATATGATTTGTCATATGATTTGCCAATATGTTTATCATACCTCATATTGTATCAAATACCAAAGTTCCTAAAACCAATATTAATGTGAATCTTACTTGCTTCTACATGTAGCATTGTCCCTTCTCCAAACCTGATCCTGGAAGCCCCCATATTCACACAATAGAAAGAGCCCTCACAAAAACAAGCTTACTGAAGCCTTAGTAATATTTATCTTTCCATGTAAAATGATTGCTGTTCCATAAGACAATATACCAAGAATCATCTTAATATAAATAATATGTTTGATGTTTGTACTTACTGGTTTCAACAGTTACTTTTGTCCCTGATCCGAATATGATCTTAAAGTTTGATTTCACACACTGCTTAGACCCTCAACAAATTCATATTCCCCATTTTGAACTACTGCAATGGCCATTGTTTTGTTATTTAATAATATCAATTGTGCTGTGCAATATGTAAAGATTTCAATAAATGTATAGAAAACAGAACAAATGATTGTCCTACTTGGTTCTACGAATAGTCTTGTCCCTGATCCAAAGGTGAGTTTTCTTGTTGCATCATTCACACAGTAACAAACATCTCTTCATAAACTCTTCCTCAGATGCAACAGGGACTCTGTCGTACATCATTATTTTCACAACAAAATTTGAAGCTTTGATCAATTCCACATTTCGATTTTGTTTTTAAATGATCTATCACTGTTTTTGTTTCTTTAAAATCCTAAGATTGGTTTAGCTTCGATGGTCTCAAGGTTGTGTTGTGTTGCTATAAAGTTACCATCTATATAAATGTGACATTGATAAAGACTTGCTTGATTGTTTACTTTTTCAAATTGAAACTACAGAAATAGTTTGATGAAATACATTTACTTACTTGACTCCACAATCAGTTGAGTACCACTTCCAAATGTTATCTTTACTCCAGTTGTCACACAGTTGTCTGGTTAACTACAAAAACTTTGTATGTGACTTGTACGAGTTTCTGTATTACTTCTGGGAACATTATTACTATAAATTATGTCAAATTAAGTTGAACTATATATAAAACCTACAGATTATTAATCGACATGACTAAAACATACAAATTTAAATATTAAATTACAAAGTATGTTTTGCTATTCTATTACGTCATATATGACAGCCATCAACTTTTTACTCTGTTCTATTTTTATTCATTCTGTTACTAAGTTTTCATGTTGAAAATATGTAACACTTTTTAAGATTTATTCTTGGACTGTTTATACATTTCGGCGTTAAAGGTAAATGCAAATCGAAAATTGATGTTGAGAAGAATATTAATGTATTAATTACTGTATGCATTCTTACTGTATTAATTATTGTATAAATTCATAGAAAGAAACGTTTTGGTCTTACGGGACTCCACAGTAAGCCTTGTTCCGGACCCAAATATGATCTTGGTATAATCCACACACTAACAAACGCTTCAACAAAAACTCTCTAAGCACACTAAAGCAGCCGTGATATGGTCAGCTTTGATTATCCTACTGAAAAACTTCTGAAATTCATAAATTATTTTGTTTCGTTTCTTTGTTAGATTCAATTTTTTATTAATAATGACTTTGGCACAGAATTTGTCTTAAAATTCAAGTCGCACATCACAAACATTGTTAACTATTGTTAACTCAGCTGTAAACAGGTTAGTAATGGCTATTTCAAACTATTTTTAATCCCTAGTTAAGCAGAAGATACAATAATATTAAACATTATTTACATATTTAACCTAATACAGGTGGCTTTTTATTCTATTCACTTTTTTACTACTTAACTTTGACTTACGTTAAGACTGTTTTTAGTGGTAAACTAAGACATTATAATACTGGAAAATTGGAAGATTTTAGAGTCTGTTTTGCACATCTATGATATACTGATGAATAAAATGTGTCTTACGAGATTCAACAGTCAGTGGTGTTCCACTTCCAAAAAAAATCTTGTTGCTCTGATAATTCACACAGTAACAAACACTCAGACTAAATGTTCTTTAGGAGGCCTTCATTAAGTACTGTAGAGTACTGTACAGTTATGTGAATGTTATGAAAGACTTGATTACATCTTGTTGCCTATTAAGAAATAAAGATAATTTCAAGTTTGTTTTTTTTTACATTTTACTTCTTTTTATTAAACTACGTTAATCGCATCTCATTATTGTAAAATTTATGCAAAAAGACTCTTACTTGATTGAACTATTAAAGTTGTTCCTTGACCAAAAATGATCTTTGTCCTTCCAGCAGCATCCACACAATAGAAACAGTCATAACAAAAATGGGATCAGTTTATCAGGGTCTGGGGCTTAAATACATATTATGCTGTAGGTGTTGATAAACTGTAAAACATTTTTATTTTAATCATATTTTAAGGAACAAGATTTATTTTAAAGATATTTATTTTAATTATCTTGTTTACTACTAAGCAAGCATGTTTGTTTGGATGTTCATTTTGAATTGAACACTATCCATTGTCCTGTAAATTAAATATTAATGTGTTTGAAGTATTTTCAACATCAACATATGATACTCGTAAATACGGAGAATGCCACTGATCAATATCCGACAATGTACTTACTGGAACAGATATTTATCTGTGTTCCCTAACCAAATATGAGCTTGTCATATATCATACTGTATCAAATGCCAAAGTAATAATCTTCATTATGCTACCTAAAAACAATATTAATGTCAATCTTACTTGTTTGTACATGTAGCATTGTCCCTTCTCCAAACAAAATCCCTCCAACCCCCATATTCACACAACAGAAATATCCCTCACAAAAACAAGCTCATTTAAGCCTCAGTAATATTTATCTTTCTGTGTACAGTCACTACTGTTCCATTGCTTAAGACTATATAACAGGAATCATCTAAATATAAATAATAGTAAAGATATTCAAAAAACAATGTTTGTACTCACTGGTTTCAATAGTTAACTTTGTCCCTGTTCCAAATATGAGCTTAACATAGAGCTTAGACCCTCAACAAATTCATGTTCCCCATTTTGACCTACTGCCATGGCCATTGTTTTATTACTGAAGTATATCAATTAGAAATTGCTGTGAAATATGTAGAGATTACTATGTATATAAAAAAGAATAAAAGATTGTCCTACTTGGTTCAATGAATAATCTTGTCCCTGATCCAAAGATGATTTTTCTTGTTGCTTCATTCACACAGTAACTAACATCTATTCAAAAAACTCTTCCTCAGAGGCAACAAGGACTCTGTTGAACATCATTATTTTCGCAACAAAATTCAAATCTTTGATTAATTCCACATTTAGCTTTTTTTAAGTATCTATTCGTTTAGTTGCGATTGTGTACATGTGACTTATTGATAAAGACTTGAAGCAAAAATCATTTTGGATCATCTTAATAAAATTTAAATTAACAAATGAATTTTTGGTTGTTTACATTATCTAATTGAAATTACAGAAATATGTAAGTTAAACGAGTTTGATAAAATAAATTGACTTACTTGACTCAACAATGAGTTGAGTTCCACTTCCAAATATTATCTTTACTCCAGATGTCACACAGTTATCTGGTTAACTACAAAAACTTGTTTACGAAAATATGTAACACTTTTTAAGTTTTGTTCTTGGACTGGTTATATTTTTCAGTTTTAAAGTAAAGTGCAAAGCGAAAATTGACGTTGAGAAGAGTATTAATGTTGTATTAATTACTGTATAAATGAATACTGTATTAATTATTATATTAACAAGATAAATTCATAGAAAAAAAATGTTTTGGTCTTACGAGATTCCACAATTAGTCTTGTTCCAGCTCCAAATATGATCTTGTCATAATTCCCACACTAACAAACGCCTCAGCAAAAACTTTCTAGGTACACTGAAAGAGTCATGATATGGTTTTGATTATCTTACCGATAAAAACGTCTTAAAATTCATAATTATTTAGTTTTGTTTCTTCATTATTGTTTGTCAGATTAAAAATCTACAGTTGGACATCAAAACAGTAATGGATATTACTCATACTTTTAGTAAAGACACAATATAGGTCACTTAGAAATGCATTTGCATTTTAAAATATTTTTACACTGATTTCACTGTTTGAAGCTTCCATTAAATATTTAATAATTATACATTATGTTTAACTTCTTTTCACTCTAAAAATCGCTATTGTACTTACTGGAGTAAACATGAAGCTGTGTTCCCTGACCAAATATGATATTGTTGCCGTAATTCACACTGTGTTGAAAACCAGAGCAACAACTTCTGGACTTAACTGCAAGCCTAGGCGCTCATTATTTCTACTTATATTGTTGCATTCAAATCTGATATCCATTTTATCCATAATATTAATTTACAGTCTACAAACAGAAGTATAAAGTAAGAAATTATGATCAGTGTCTTACTTGCTTCTACATGTAACATCGTCCCTTCAGCAAAGATGATCTTGTTTGCACCAAAAGTCACACAATATAAAGAGCCCTCACAAAAACTACCTTTGTTATGGTTTGGCTACATTTATCAAATACAAACAGTTTCTTAGTTAAAACTTCAATTACATGTTCAATCGCTTTAGTTGTAAAAAGAAAAATATTAAATATGTTTTCATATCAACACATTAGTAAAGGTCTACTATTTTCAAACGATGGTTAGGCACAAAATATAAGAATATTTAACATTATTTGCACATTTAAATGAATATAGGTGGCTTTTTATAATTTTAAATAATTAACTCGTTTACATCTTTACTTTGACTTAAGGTAAGACAGATATTTAGTGGCAAACTAAGACATTATTGTAATAACAGTAATTGATTATGATTTTATGATCTGTTTTGCACAACTGATATATTGATGAATAAAATTTGTCTTACGAGATTCAACAGTCAATGTAGTTCCACTTCCAAAAATTATCTTGTTGTTCTGATAATTCACACAGTAACAAACACTCAGACAAAAATGTTCTTGCATATGCTATAAAAGACTTGATTACTGTATGTCTTGATGACCTATTAAGAAATAATTATTTTATTTTATATGTTATTCTTTTGTTTTACGTTTATACTGTGTCAATGTCAATGGATTAATGTCACTATTCTATTTTATTTCTTTTTCTTAAACTTTGGTATTAATCACATCTGATTATTGCTAAATTTATGTAAAACAATTAATAGACAATTGATAGACTCTTACTTGATTGAACTATTAAAGTTGTTCCTCGACCAAAAATGATCTTTGTCCCTCCAGCAGCATTCACACAACACAAACAGTCACAACAAAAATGTGACCAGTTAACCATGCAGTACAACAATGAGGTTTATATGTGATGAACTTAATACTATATTTTGTAAACTGAAAAAAAAAAATTAGTTGCCAACTGAAATAATTGAGTTGGCATTACTTAAGAGTTGAATTTGGAAACATGTAAAGTCTAATAGAACAAACAAGAATAAAATGAGTTGCATCATCCGTTTGAGTAAAACGAGTAAATTGAGATTTATTTTAAGAGTAATTATTTCAATATTTGGTTCTAATTATCTTTTTTACTGGTCGGAAACAGTCAAAAACATGTTTGGATGTTTATTTTGAATGGTCAAATGCTGTTCATATTTTAAAGGTTACTAAAACAGCACCATTATCCATTTTTATATAAATTAAAGATAGAATTTTGAAGTATTTTTAACTGCAACATATGAATCTTACTTGCTTGAATGTGTAACATTGTCCCTTCTCCAAACACGATCTTGCCAACCAACAATAGAAATAGCCCTCACAAAAACAAGCTAATTTTTATCTATGTACAATTATCTCTGTCCCATTAGCTAAGATTACATAACAGGAATCGTCTAAAGAAAAAGAAAAATTGAGATAATATATTATCAAGATAGATGTTTGTACTTACTGGTTTCAACAGTTAACTTTGTCCCTGATCCGAATATAATCTTAACATTTGATTTCACACACTGCTTAAACCCTCAACAAATTCATGTTCCCCATTTTGAGTTGCTACCGTGGCCATTATTGAATTGTATCAACTAGAAATTGCTGTGAAATGTGTCCACATTACAAAGTACTATAAATGTATCTAAAACAAAATAAAAGATTGTCCTACTTGGTTCTACGAATAGTCTTGTTCCTGATCCAAAGATGATTTTTCTTGTTCCATCATTCACACAGTAACAAACATCAGTTCAAAAAACTCTTCCCAAGAGGCAACAAGGGCTAATTTTCGCAGACAAAATTCGAAGCTTTGATCAAGTGCGCATTTAGATTTTTTAAATTATCTATCACTGTTGATGGTACTTTAGCCTTAAATTGGTTTAGTTCTGATAGTAGTGAAGGTATAATTGTGTTGCTATAAATGTTACCATCTACAGCCTTTTTATCTTGGAGGACATTAAAAAGTGGTATTAAAAACAGAAACTAAAAGTCTCTTACTTGATTCAACTGTTAGGGTCATTCCTTGACCAAAAATTATCTTTGTCCCAGAATTATCCACACAATAGAAACAATCACAACAAAAACGTGGCCAGCTTAGCATGAACTGGGACTAACATATTTGATTTGTGTTTTCAATAAAAATATAAAAAATATTTAATAAAAAAAAAAACACTCAAATTTTACAATTTAAATATTCATTTGAGGTTTACTTTTAGTAATTTTTGTTATTTTTTAAACATTTACCCTATTATTGTTCATTTTAAACTATTTTATTGTATTTTCTCTACTTAAATAGCATTAAATCTCTTACTTGACTTTACATACAAAGTTTTCCCCTTTTTTGTTTATTTTTAATCTCTGAGAAAATTAAAAAGTGGTATTAAAAACAGAAAATGAAAGTCTCTTACTTGATTCAACTGTTAAGGTCGTTCCTTGACCAAAAATGATCTTTGTCCTAGAACTATCCACACAATAGAAACAATCACAACAAAAACGTGGCCAGTTTAGCATGAACTGGGACTAACATATTTGAATTGTGTTTTCAATAAAAATATAAAAAAATATTTAATAAAAAAAACACTAAAATGTTAGGATTTGAATATTCATTTGAGGGTTACTTTTATTACTTTTAGTTATTTTTTAAACATTTACCCTATTATTATTCATTTTAAACTATTTTATTGTATTTTTCTCTACTTAAATAGCATTAAATCTCTTACGTGACTTTACATACAAAGTTTTCCCCTTTTTGGTTTATTTTTATTCTCTGAGAAAATTAAAAAGTGGTATTAAAAACAGAAAATGAAAGTCTCTTACTTGATTCAACTGTTAAGGTCGTTCCTTGACCAAAAATGATCTTTGTCCTAGAACTATCCTCACAATAGAAACAATCACAACAAAAACGTGGCCAGTTTAGCATGAACTGGGACTAACATATTTGATTTGTGTTTTCAATAAAAATATAAAAAAATATTTAATAAAAACACACTAAAATGTTAGGATTTGAATATTCATTTGAGGGTTAGTTTTATTACTTTTAGTTATTTTTTAAACATTTACCCTATTATTATTCATTTTAAACTATTTTATTGTATTTTTCTCTACTTAAATAGCATTAAATCTCTTACTTGACTTTACATACAAAGTTTTCCCCTTTTTGGTTTATTTTTATTCTCTGAGGAAATTAAAAAGTGATATTAAAAACAGAAACTAAAAGTATCTTACTTGATTCAACTGTTAAGGTTGTTCCTTGACCAAAAATGATCCTTCTCCCAGAACCATCCACACAATAGAAACAATCACAACAAAAACATGGCCAGCTTACCATGAATTGGGACTGACATATTTGAGTTGTGTTTTCAATATAAATTTTAAAAATATGTAATAAAATAAACAATACATTTTTAAGATTTGAATATTCATTTGAGGTTACTTTTAGTAGTTTAAGATAATTTTTAAACATTTACCCCATTATTGTTAATTGTGAACTATTTTATTGTATTTTTCTCTACTTAAATGCCATTAAATCTCTTACTTGAGTTTACATACAAAGTTGTCCCCTTTCCAAAATGAATCTTCCAAGTCCCATCATTCACACAGTACCTGACCTCACAGCAAAAACAGCTTAATTCTACAAACCATATTTATATATTTATTTATTTTTTAAACCTCTTTCTATCTCTTTCTATGCATTTATTTTTTACATATATATTTATATAGTTTTAGACAATGGTGTTAAAATCTAAAATATAAGCAATGATAAATGTGTAATGCATGAAAACTGTCATGATTTAAATACTCACTGTTATCGACGTTCAGCTTTGTGCCTTGACCAAATATAATTTTGTCAGCAAGTGTCACACAGTAGTGTAAACCTTGGCAATATCTACTTCAGTTTTGGCATTATACTAAGGTTATTTAATTTGATAGCTATCAGATAATTATGTTACAAACAATTTATATCTGAAATTTGGAATTTCAAATATTTCAAAGTATACAAAACAGCTGTAAATGTTATGAAGTGTTTTACTGTCCTAGAATAATTATAATCATATCTAGTACTGTAGTAGCATTCCTCGATTTCAGGGTCAGATTCATATTTTGAAAAGACATGGTGAGCAAATTTACTTTTATAAACTTGACTTTGCGATACTTGTAATAGCTTCTAAACACTTACTTGAATGAACAGTCAGTGATGTTCCAGAGGCAAATGTTATTTTGTCCCCAGAATAAGACACACAGTAGCTAATGCCTCAGCAATTACTTAAGACAGATTTAGAGTTCAAATCTATAGTCGAACATCTAGAAAATACTACTTATACATTTTACAGTATTTTCACTTATTTGTATTTCTGACTGAAAATTGCTTCTACACCAAAATGTTTTCAGTGTTTTAGTGCATCGTTTTGAATAAACGCATGTGCCAAATTTGAACATAACTCTTATAAAAAGACTGAAATACTAAATGTAGAACCTAAAATGTGTCAAACGTTAATTTATATTTGGAATAGGATACTATGCATCAACTGATGTGTGTTTCTGCATTAGACAAGCTTGCAATGTTTAAGAATGTCACGCTATACATTTTGTGGTTCAAATCAGACAACATTGATCAAGTACACTTACTTGACTCAATTAGTAATTGTGTGCCTTTTCCAAAAATGATCTTGTCCAATCCCACATTCACACAGCAGGAAGCATCATTTCAAAAATCACATGAGAATCTCTGGTTTCCAGAGATTGAATGTACTGTCTAAAACTAATCCTATATCTAAATCCAATCTGAGACCAAAATTAGATTTATCAAACAAAACTTGTTAGTAGGCATTAGGCAATACACTTACGTGAATTTACTATCAATTTTGTTCCTGTTCCAAAGATAATCTTGTCAAGTCCTCCAGATTTCACACAACCAGAAACTTCACAACAAAAACTATCCAGAACAAGGCTGTCGAAATTTATCAAGATGACTAAAGAAGAAAATACTAAAAGCTAGTTGAAATAAAAGGGTTATGAGAAACGGATTTGGAAAGGAAATTTAACATAAAAAAATACAAAAAGAAAATGAAAATGCTGTAATAATAGATTTGAACTATACCTGAATCGACATTAAGTTTTGTTCCTTTCCCAAATATTAGACGTCCTGCGCTGTTAGTCACACAGAGTTACATGGCTTTACAAAAACTTAAGATTATTAATAAAGTAATGAGAGCCACTGTTTTAAACACATCTGCCACTGATTTAGTAAAACTTAAGAATATATAAAGGTTGATGTTGCACTTATGAGTACTCAAGAGCTTTTTTTTTTTATAGAATATTACATTTTAATTTAAAAATGTATTTTTAATGGTACTATTTGTGTGTGTGTGCGTGTGTGGTTATTCGTTTTAGTTTTTTCCAGAAATGTAGCTTTGTTGATGTTGTTTTTGTTATAAAATTAAGCACTACCTGAGATGATGGTAAGTTTTGTTCCTTTTCCAAATATCACTTTCCATTCTGCATTAGTCACACAGTTTTACATGGCAGCACTAAAACATACTAACTACTAATGGGAAACATCCTAAACTTTAGACACCATGCCTAAATGCCTAAGTCTTAAATATCAGGTAGTTTAGCAATTAAAACAAACTTACTTGTTTCAATGATTAACTTTGTTCCTGTTCCAAAGATAATTTTGTTTACTCCACCTCCATAAGTCACACATTATTACACTGCACAACAAAATCTATGAGACCTGACTAACAGAACTACAGATCCACAACTGAATTAGTTAGGTACGAATAAGTTGTCACAATTAAGTTGTTTTTTATTCCCAGAAACGTTACTAATGTAAGTATTAAAACGTTAAGTATTTACCTATTTACCTACAAAACTACTGATGTGAAACTTACTAAACTTCAGAAATCATATGGGCAATATTCTACTTAGAACCTAAATATGATATCTAAAATAGTATTTTGATGAAACACTTGTGCCTGTCTCAAAGATAATTTTATTAATTACAATTCCATGTTTGTTAATGTATTCATCACTTACTCATTTCAACATGAAGTTTAGTTCCAGAACCAAAATAGATTTTGTAGACTCCACTTCTAGTCACACACTACATTTCCCCATTGCAATTACTCTACACTCACAAAACAACTGATCTATATTTTAATAGACTGTAAGGATTCTACATTTTTAGTAGTTACAATAAAATACATATTTTATATCAATAAGATAAATGCTAGATTGTCAAAAAATTTCTGAAGAAAAACAGCTGGAAGTATTTTTCTTTAATTACCGTGTTTCTAAGTAAATTTTCTCATTTAAGTTTAGAAATTCATGACAGATATTATTATTGACTTACTTGTTTCAACAGTAAGTCTAGTTCCAGAGGCAAAAATTATTTTACGGTTTCCAGATCCAGACACACACTACATTTCCTCTTAGCAATTACTCTACTTGCTCATTTTTTTTTTAGGTATTCAAAACTTTGCAATTATACTTGGACATGTAGGTGTAATTTTAATAGAACATAAATTATAGTCTTTTAATATAAATCAAAAAGATGAATGACACAAGAAAGTTTGAAATAACATATAAAATGCAAATATATGGAAGATATGCATATGGATACTCACTTGTGTGAACTTCTAATTTAGTGCCAGACCCAAAAATTAGCTTTCCATATGCACTTCCAGAATCCACACAGTGCTAAACCTCATAACTAGAACTCTCTACAGGGGACTGCTTAACTTTTACCAAAATATTTACGACCCTTGATACTTAGCAAAAAATCGACCCTCTATTATATTTCAAACAGAACTATGTGCATTAATCATTGTATGATAATTTATAACTTTTTAGTGCCTGTAATTTAATTTGCTAACATAACTGTTCTTTCGTATACATTCACTTTTTCTACATTAACCCACACTTCTTGTCAAATTTAAACTGTTTTTAACTACTTCCATCATGAACTTTTAATATGTTTTTATATGCCTGTCTAATGAATATTTTAATATTGCAATTTTTAAAAACAAAACCACTTACTTGTGTCAACATGCAGTTTAATACCTTGACCAAAAATGAGTTTCCCTCCATATGTATTAGACACACAGTGCTAAACTTCATAACATTTTCTGCTTGCTCTTTCATTGTGCTCTCAGTCACCAAGAGCAGAGGTCATTATCCAACTACACTGAGACAGCTTTATCTTTAACTTGTATAGACTATATGTAGCTGCAGTCAAAACTAGATGTATTCACACAATAAATACTCCTCACCTAAAGTTTAATCTACACAACTAAACTACACCTGATATATTGAATTACCATCCAATCCAGTGTCTCTAGAAGTGTCTCTAAACACATCAGCCACATCAGTGTAGAATGTAAAATACACATTTAATCTGATTTAAAGAATGCGATTGTAGATACTTACTAGAGTATACATGCAATTTTGTACCTGACCCAAAGATCAGCTTTCCAAATCCACCATCCACACAATGCTAAACCTCATACCTCTAACTCTCTCTAGGCATTTGAATTAAGATAATACATTATTTTGTTTGAATTTGACAATGCATGTATATCCACAACATCCATGACTGCTGTTGACTATGAACTGCATTTTAACAAAATGATTATTTTTATATTAAGTTCTATATTATTTACATTCTTAAAGCAGGCACTTACTTGCATCAACAACTAGGTTTGTGCCTTCACCAAGTTTAAACTTCAAAGTTTGTTGTCACACAGTGTTGTGCTTCATAGAATTTTTAATTTTCACCCAGTCGTTTTGTTTTCTTACCTAAAGATCTGCTAATAGTGTTTTAACAGATTGTTTTTAAATATGCATATTTAAATATGTATATTTATTTACCGGTATTAATGATCAGATTTTTAAATAAATTTTTATGACTATTTTTGAAAGTATCAATTTCAGTTTGATTCTAAAACCAGCATATTTAACAGGATATTTAAGAGGTAATATATTATTGTGCCATACCTGACTGTGCTGTGAGCTTTGTTCCAGTCCCAAATATCATTTTAAAACCTCCAGTGTTAGTCACACAGGATAACACAGCTACACAAAAACATCTCTCACTTCAAACGTTTGTAAAATCCTGTAATTTCTTGCCACATGCTAGCTTAAAGTGTAAACATTTAATACTAATTCAAACTATTTTTATTACTCTTATTTTTAATTACAACACATACAGAACTATGTGCATTGATATGTGAATAGGGATCCTAGATTTTACACATCAGGTTTTAAATCATTAACTTTCATATTACACTTTAACAAAAGTAAAACAGCTTGTTTTCTTTCTTACTTGTTTGGACGATCAATTTTGTGCCTGTCCCGAAGAATATCTTATTGACGTTAACTCCAGAAGCCACACAGTATGTGACCACAGAGCAAAAACTATATAGAGAAACTCAACACTATTTCGGTCAATGATTACTGTTTGTGTCTTACTCTAAATATATTTTCCATATTAAATAGAATATGGGGTTGCTAAATTAACATCTACAATACAACTGAAGAAATTTCATCATTCGCTAGTTAAATTAAAAAGGAGTAATGAATGCATCTAAATGAAAACATGGGTAGATTTTGAGGGCCAAAAAAATAAAGATATTTAATAATTAAGGCAACCTAGACACCAATCTGGTCCACAGACAGTAATCATAAATATCTCATTGATTGTGGACCAACATCATTTAACTTGAGGCAAATGTACCTTAAGAAGTATATACACTTACTTCAGTCAATGATGTTCCAGTGGCAAATGTTATTTTGCCCCCCGAATTAGTCACACAGTAGCTAATGCCTCAGCAATAACTTACAGTGCTTTATAAATAAATCTAAATGATTGGCTTTGAATAAATGTGCTTGCTATAAGTTTTTGCTAACCTGCTAACTAAAAAAAGTACTAAATGTTTTAACTAATGTGTCAAACATGTTAATGTTTATTTATTTTTTATACTTGGATACTATGCATGCTGGTCTACATTATAGTGTATATCTGCATTAGACATGAGTAGAGCTTGTAAAGTTTTAGAGTATATTATGCTATTAAATTAACTGTATATTTTGGTTTAAATCAGACAGCAATGATCCAGTACACTTACTTGACTCAATTAGTAATTGTGTGCCTTTTCCAAAAATTATCTTCTCTACTCCCACATTCACACAACAAAAAGCATCATTTCAAAAACCTTAAGAGAAAGTTTTTTTAGAGATCTAATAAACTGTCTAAAACTAATCCTAATCTCCAAACCTATTCTGTAACCAGTTTTATCAAACAAAACTTATTAGTAGGCAATAAACTTACGTGAATTTACTATCAATTTTGTTCCTGTTCCAAAGATAAGTTTTTCATATCCTCCAGATTTCACACAACCAGAAAGTTCACAACAAAAACTATAAGGATGTAGACATTTTTTATGATGATTAAAGAAAAAAATACTAAAGACTAATTGAAATAAAATGATTATGAGAAACAGAACTGCCACTTTGAATGGGAAAGGAAATTGTAAATAAATAAATAAAATAAGAAAATGAAAATGCTGTAATGATAGAGTTGAACTATACCTGAATCGACAGAAAGTTTTGTTCCTTTCCCAAAAATTATACGTCCTGCGTTGTTAGTCACACAGAGTTACAAGGCTTTACAAAAATTTAAGATTATTAATAAAGTAATGAGTGCCATTGTTTGATTTAGTAAAACTTTTAACAACTCACAAATGTTGATGTTGGATTATTCAGAACCTCAGGTTTTATTTATCAAATTTAAAAGCAAGTTACTGAAAAGGGACAAAAATATGATCTAATAATACACTATTTAACTCCAATTAACAGAAAGATTGTTCACTTACGTGCTGAAACGATCAGTTTTGTTCCTGTTCCAAAGATAATCTTATATGCCGCATTATTCACACAATGAAAAACTTTGCAGCAAAAACTACAAATTAGAGACCAGCTACATCAAAATGTGCAGGTTATTTTACTGGTGAATATTCTGATAAGCAATCAATTTGGTTCCAAAACAAATCAATAGAGAAAAGCAATTAAACTATAACAATCTATAGAGTTTTGCTAATTACAAAACAGGTCAGTAGTATAATTAACATAAAGGGTCTTATGATAGTCTTTTTGGTGTGAAAACAACCAGAAAACAGACACTTCACTTCACATGAGAATTAAATAATTCTGATTAGTTTGTTTACTTGACAAACGTTGTTAGTCGACCAAAGATTATATTATCAGAATATTGTCAGCAACCCAATTAATTACCCTGGATATTATCTCTGGATTGTATGCTACAGAGAAACAATTATTTTTAAGTTTTGCAGGCAAAATGAAATTATTTTAATAGTGCATTTAGAATTTTTGTGTTTGTTTTTGCGTGTTCATTTTCAGAAATGCTGAAATCCTTGAATTATGCCAAGCATTTTAGATTTGTTGTTGTTAATTATGTAAATGATGACAAATAAGCACTACCTGAATTAATGGTAAGTTTTGTTCCTTTTCCAAATATCACTTTCCATCCTCCTGCATCAGTCACACAGTTTTATATCGCAGAACGAAAACATACTAACTACTAATGGGAAACATCCTAAACTTGCATTATGCGGATTAATGCTTTTCTGAGTCCTAAATATCAGGCCAAATGTTTTTTTTTTTCTTGTTTTTTTTTTTACAATTCTTAACAAAAATTAAAACAAACTTACTTGTTTCAATGATTAACTTTGTTCCTGTCCCAAAGATAATTTTGTTTGTGCCACTTGCATAAGTCACACATTATTACACTGCACAACAAAATCTATCAGACCTGACAAACAGGAGTTTAAGAACTTTACAGATATTTACTTTATACAACAAAACCATGACATTACAATAATTATTTTGAATAATCTAAAGATATCGGAGAACTGAATTCTTGATTAGAAACGGCGTGTAAAACAAAACCAGACACTACACATCAAACAATAAATGAATAATAATTCAGGTTTGTTTTCTACTTACTTGAATTTACGATAACCTTTGTTCCTTGACCAAAGGTGATCTTATCAGAATATGACACACAGTGTTAGCAACCATACAAATTACCTCTTTAATTAGTTCTACATTGTACTGCATGGGAATTATTTAATTATTTTAAGGTTTGCAATCCAAAAATTATTTATAGTACAATTTTGCAATAGTTTTTTTGTTGTTGGTTGGTTGGTTTGTCACATTCACAAGTGTAATACTACAATATTTAGGAGCATTATATCAAGCATTTTAAGTGTATGCATTTTTTACAAACTTCTACAATGCTAATTATTTATGAAAAACTTCAACTTCAGACATCAAGTGAGTATGATATCTAAAATAATATTGCGATAAAAAGGTCTTAAACTTTAGTGAAAAAACTTGTAGTAATTTCTTGTCACCATTTTTTTTCAATGATCAACTTTGTACCTGTCTCAAAGATAATTTAGTTAATTACACTTCAGTGTTTATGTATGTATTAATCACTTACTTGTTTCAATATGAAGTTTAGTCCCAGAACCAAAATACATTTTGTAGGTTCCATCTGCAGTCACACACTGCAGTTCCCCCTTGCAATTACTACACTCACAAAACACTTGATCTATATTCAACTAGTCTGTCAGGATTATGCTTTTTTTTTAATCACACAACAGAAAATTCAAGACTTTTTTTATATAAAAACTGGGGGGGAGGGCAGTTATTTCTATTTTATATAAATAAGATGTGTGCTGGACTGTAGAAAACTTTTAGAAGAAAAACAGCTGGAAGTACTTTGTCTCGCCTGCATTGTTTCTAAGCACTGCTGAATTTGTACAAGGTCCTTTTCTCATTTTAATTTAACATTTCATCATAAAAAGTATTTCTGACTTACTTGATTCAACAGAAAGCCTGGTTCCAGAGCCAAAAATAATTTTCCAGTTTCCAGTTCCAGTCACACACTGCATTTCCTCTTAACAATTACATAAACCTCATATACTAGAAACATTCATACTAGGAAATCTAAATTTTGCACTTGGAAAATTAAAAAGACCTATTTACTTTATACAAATTAATTTAATGGTTAAGGATTTTTAATAGAACAGATAATCACAAATAATCTTGTTCAATCTTGTTTCTTATAACACAAGAAGTTTGAAAAAACATACACTGTAAAAAAAAAAATAAAGAGTTAGTTTAAACTTAAAATAACTTTTTATCCTGCGGACTTAAAATTTTTAGTTTAGTCAACTGAAATATCCAAGTTCTTACTAAAATTAACATTAAGTAATTTAAAATTTCAAGTTGACTAAACTAAAAAAATTTAAGTCAGTGGGGTAACAAATAACTTTAAGCTGAAACTTTTTTTTTACAGTGTACAAATGGTCTTCAGTCAGTGTCTACAGTGGTCTTTTTGACTCTTACCAAAACACATTATGTATTTAAGGCCATTAAAACACTGTTTTTAACATTACTGGACATCTACCAGGGTAAAAAAAAGAAGAAGAAAAATTCTACCCTCTATTAAACTTCAATAAAAGTATTTGCATTTATCATTGTATGTTAATTCATAGCTTTTTAGTGGCTGATAACTAATCTGATTTGCTAGTATAACTGTCCTTAACAATGCATTCTTTCATTTTTCATTGCATACCTATTCTTGTCAAATCGAAACTATTTTTAACTACTTTGATAATGTTGCAATCCTTAAAACAAAATCACTTACTTGTGTCAACAAGCAGATTTGTACCTTGACCAAAAATTAGTTTTCCTCCAAAGTTATTAGACACACAGTGCTAAACTTCATAACATTTTCTGACTGCTCTTCCATTGTGCTTTTCATCACCAAAACCAGAGGAAACTACAATGAGCTTTGAAAGACAGTTTTAAAATACAACTTAATCTGAGAAATTGTTGATGATGTATTTATTTATTTTGTTTTGATAAATAATCAACTTGTGCTTCTCCCAAAAATATGTTACACCAGATGTAGTTACAATGCATAATTTCTTTGAAAACGCATGTATATCCACATAAGTGTAACAAAATTTTGTTGGTTTTCTGGTGAGTTTCATATAATTGACATTCTTAAAGCAGGTACTTACTTGTATCAACAACTAGGTTTGTACCTTCGCCAAGTATAAAATTTCCTCCATAGTTTGTTGACACACAGTGCTGAGCTTCATAACATATTCCATTTACACCTAGTCATTTTGTTTCCTCACCTAAAGTTCTGCCAATATTTTTTATTAACAGATTGGTTTTAAATATGTATATTGTTTGCATTTTCAATTAGATAAAGTATTTTTTATATGTTTTTTTTTTTTGTTTAATTTTATAATTAGGATATCTGACAGGATATTTTAGAGAAAACCCAAATAAATTGGGGAATATATTATTGTGCCATACCTGATTGTACTGTGAGTTTTGTTCCAGTCCCAAATATAATTTTACCACCTCCCATGTTAGTCACACAGAATTATATAGCAGCACAAAAACATCTCTGACTTCAAACCTCTTTAAATGTATGTTTTGCCACATGTGAACTTAAAGTGTATAACAATAACTAAGTTAAAAATGAATTATACATATTAATACCTAAGGAGCCCGTCAGATTAAACAAAATCAATAACTTTCATAAAATAATTAATAAAGTAAAACAACATTTTTCCTTCTTACTTGTTCCGATGATCAATTTTGTGCCTTTTCCGAAGAATAGTTTATTGACATTAGCTCCAGTAGTCACACAGTATGTAACCACAGAGTAAAAACTATATAGCCTTAGAAACTCAAACAGTAATCATTGCCCCTAATAGTCTTGTGTCTTACTCCAAAGATATTTTTTAGATTAAATATACTCTGAATTAACGTCGGATTGTTAAATTAACATTGCATGGAAACATGGAGAAACTGATCAGTTTTTTTTAAGGGCCATATTAAAGTTGATTAATGAGAACATGCCAGAAACTATTCTGGACCACACAAAATAAATCACAAAAATGATTGTGAAAGCAGACTGACACAATTTAACTTGAGATAAATGTACTTTAAGAAATTCTCAATCAAAAGGGCTAGAAAATATTTTTCAATGATAAACAAAACAAGTCAAATCTGCACAAATACCACACAACTGTAGAAATAAAAACATAACAGAAAAAAAAACCTACTTGTTTGAATTTCTAGCTTTGTGCCTGTTCCAAAAATAAGCTTTTGTCCACCTCCAAAATTCACACAATACGAAACAACATGGCAAAATCCCTCGAACTATAACAACTATTAGACTCTAGTTTTATCTAACCAAAATAACACAAATCTTCATGTTTTCTATTAATGTTATCCTCAAATGTTATTCTATTATATGTTATAGCTCATGTTTTATGATCCAATATGTTTAACATCTAACTCACTATCATATTAAATTGCTATTTCTATACTACTATAAAACATACTGCTTTATACATTAATCTATATTTTGGAGGAAATAATTTCTAACAAATGTTTAAACATTTTTTTTTCACAAATCACTTACTACTTTCAACGGTCAGTTTGGTTCCAGAGCCAAAATGGATTTTCCAGCCTCCACTTTGAGTCACACACTATATTTCATCTCTACACTAACTTCCTCAACAATATTTTCTACCTCTGCCACTTTAATAATAAAAGAAAGCCTAAAAATTTCATTTTATTTCCATGTTGTATTTATCCCTTACTGTAAGGCAGGGTACAGGGTACCAGATCAAATTTGTTTTAATTCTATAAAACTATATGACCATCCCAGTACTAACTTTAAACTCAAAAGATTATTGATGCTATATTAAATGACAGTTCACAGATAAATTATAGATTAAGTTGTTATTTCTTTTGTTATTTCAGAAACATTCCATCTGGAACAAAGAAACAAGATTAAATAGCAGAATCGGATTGATTATGAACTTACTTGTTTCAACTATCAATTGTGTGCCTTTCCCAAAGATAAGCTTGTAAAGTCCACCTCCAGAAGTCACACAATGTATGACAACTAAGCAAAAACTACCTGACCAGAAAGTTAATTCTCCTTAATAAATCCTAATGACTAATATGACAACTTATAATTAAATATGCATTTTAAAGAACAATAAGAAATAATATTTAACAGCACATTGGTAAATAACCACTATATATTTCAGAATTGCAAATGTCTTGTTTTATACCTCTTTACTAATCTCAAAAAAACACTATTTATAAAAACGTGTTTTATACCACTATATTAAAAACACTTACTTGTGTCAACAATCAACTTTGTGCCTGTCCCAAAGAAAAGCTTGTAAGCTCCACTTCCAGAAGTCACACAACATAAGACCACTAAGCAAAAACTACCTGAAAGACTCTCACAACTTATTGTGGATAAAGGGTATTAAATATGCATTTCAAAGTGCATGACGGTTGTTATTAAAGTGCATTTTGCCATTTTGCTAGTATATTGCATGTGAGGTTAAATATGCATTTGTTTTAATTAACAATACTAATGATTAACTCATAATTTTTTTTTAAAACACTTACTTGTTTGAACAATCAGTTTGGTCCCAGAGCCAAAATAGATTTGCCTGGCACCAGATGAAGTCACACAATAGTGTTTACCATACTAATAACTTTATGCCACTGTAAAAACCTGTCAATTTGTTAATGGTATGTTCCCTTACTATATTCACAAGAAACTATAATATAACAAATTTAACACAGCTTTTCACATAATTTGAAAATATTAAAATACAGTTAATTGTAGTATACATAAAAGTTATATTTTACAGTGAAAAATCTAAATTGACAACCCCAGAATTCCTTGTGTGACATTTCACATTTGATGGTTTCTTCTAGGCTTTTTTCTTATCAATTATGTATGTTAGTATTTTTATGTTGTGTAATTTGTTTTGTATTTGTGTGTGTGACACCGGAAAAAGCAACTTGAACACAGATTCTACATTCGGTGTCACTTGTGTTTTATGGCGGTTGTCTCGTATTATAAGGGTACAAAACAGATTTTAGTACTTTAGTAGGTTTGTACATTAAAAATGTATTACTTAATTAAACATACTTTTTTGTGTGTGTAAATTAAAGTCTGTAACACCTAAAAATGTCGCTACTGTATTTTCACTGTAAAGTTCTGTCAAACTTTTACACAGTCTTACACTGTAGTTTTCTTTGTCAGCATTAGTATCAGCTTTATTGCTTAGAAAATTCTTGTCTGAAATTTTTTGATTGGCTAGGTACAAAGAAGCAAGTAAGAGCTCATAATTATAAACTAATATAATTCTATAAATAAATATATATGCCTCAGAGTATTAGCATTAATAAACTTACTTGTGTCAATTATCAGATTTGTGCCTGCCCCAAAGATGATCTTATTTCCAGCTCCAGTCACACAATACAAGCCCACAACACCAAAACCTTCTAGCACATGTACCACCACTCTGTTTTTATGAATCTGCTTTATCGCATTTTAAATTTTAATTAAAAAAAAAAAACATTTTATCAAATGCTATTATATATCTTAAACATTTGACTATTATATATCTTTGACTATTATATATCTTAAACATTACTTGTAAAAGTGAGTCGGTGTTTGTTTTTGTTCTCTTGTAAAAGAGATATGAAAAAGGAAGAGTTTTACCTGAATTTACAAAAAGCCTTGTGCCTTTCCCAAATATTACTTTCGATACTCCAGTGTTAGTCACACACAGTTATATAGCTACACAAAAACATGCTGCTTGGGGGAAACACAATATCAATATAAAATTTTATATTAAAAAAAATAGATCTTTAGTACAAAAATGATTAGTTTAGACTTTAAAGCAATTTTATGCTCTCTTGCCCTACTAATTACGAGAAGTTTTATCCTAGTGAAGAAAAAACAAGGCTTTTCACAATGTCATGTCAGTGGTACTTTTGGAGTGTAGTAGGGAATTAAATAACTTACTCGTTTCAATAATCAGATGTGTGCCTGTTCCAAATATAAGCTTACTGAATCCACTGTCAGTCACACATTACAAAACTAAACACCAAAAACTAGAGACACCTAAGATCACACTGTAAAATTCAGAACCACTATTTGGAGATAAAGGAAACTTTGTACTGAAATTTTAAATATCCTCTGTTAATAAAATAGATATTTGACCATAAAAACAGAATCAGAATATAAATCACATTATAATACTGGATTTTGGTGTAAAAATGACAGTAGTATTTTATACGCGTGCATTTTTGCTCATATGATCCAACATTCCCATTGGGTCTAAAGTCAAAATGAATTCTCTACTTAATCTGTAGTATTTTTTTAAAGAACCATTATATTAACTGTCAAATTAACTGCTTTCTTTTTATAATCTGTTTTTTTTTTTTTTTTATTAGCTCATTGCTGTACCATTGCTGTACCATTCCTTAACTGCATAGAATTTTTGCTTCAAGTTGATGACCGTTTCAAAGGATAGATATCAAATACAATTAATTCATATCACATAATACTGAAAATCATGAACTTACTAGTTTCAACTATCAATTTTGTGCCTTTCCCAAAGATAACCTTGTAGTTTCCACCTCCATAAGTCACACAATGTAAGACCACCAAGCAAAAACTATTTGGTATGAGTGGCTCAATTAACCAAATTAATAATTAGCAATGATCGGTTTTTTATTTCATACAAATGTATTTTATAATCTTAGTAAACTATCCAGTATTAAAGCACTGTCAGATTATATGCATGATTTTGTTGACGTACTTTATATGCGTTAGTCTCTCGTGAGAATTAAATTGTCAAATTTATTTAAGTAGTTCTGCCAACCACAGCTGCCATTTTTTATTTTACTGTAATTTTTACAAATGTTGGTGTTTTCCTCTGTATGTTTTATTATTGGCTTCACCACTTGGAATTGTAGTTCATAATAACTAATAACTAATATAAATAAATAGACCTGCCTGAGAGCTCAAGCTTTAATACACTTACTTGTTTCAATTATTAGGTTTGTACCTGCTCCAAAGATAATCTTAAATCCACTTCCACTCACACAACATAAGACCACAGCACCAAAACTTTCTAACACACTAAGATCGCTCTGTTTTTATAAATCTGCTTTTTTTAAAAAAATAAATAACGTTTTATCATCTGCTATATATCTTACTTCTATTTTGCAGGAAAACTATAGCTTTTCATTGTTATGTAAAATTAACAACATTAGTAAAAACAAAAATATGTGTGATTGCGTATACTCACTTCTATTAACATATAATTTAGTGCCAGAGCCAAAGATCAGCTTTCCAAATCCACTTCCATCATTCACACAGTACAAAATGTCATAACACTAACTGGTTACTAGATAAACTTATAAGATTATGAGGTTAGATGCTAATTGATTTTTGAAAAATTCCATTGAACTTAATATATGTAACATTCCTTAAGTTTTAAATAGCATTTTATTACAACCTTAATCTATTTCTTTGTGCACTATACTGTCTTGTGCGAGTCAATGTTTGTTATCTCTTGTAAAAAAGGGGGAAAGACTTTTACCTGAATTTACAAAGAGCCTTGTGCCTTTTCCAAATATTACTTTCCTTGCTCCAGTGTCAGTCACACACAGTTATATAGCTACACAAAAACATGCTGACTGCTTAAGGGAAACTCAAATTCAATATAGAATTTAACACAACAATATAGAGCTTCAGTAATAATTAGTTTAGGCTTAAATCAGCATTACGCTTTGATGCTAACAGATTTCATCCTGTTAATTTTGTCCTTTTATGTCCTATGAAAGCATTATGGGAAGAGAAAACAAGTCCCTTCTTCAAACACCAAAAATGTCAAACAACATCATGTCAATAATACTTCTGGTGTATATTGAGAAATAATTATCTTACTTGTTTCAATAATCAGATTTGTGCCTTTCCCAAAAATAAGCTTATTGAATCCACCTCCAGTCACACACTACAACGCCAAACACTAAAAACTAAGGATGCTTCAGATCAGATTTGTTAAACTCAGCTACTGTATGTACTGTTGCCAGATAATAGGAACTTTTGCTGACATTTTAAATGTACTCGGATAATAAAATAGTTGTTTGACCAATAAAACAGAATCGTAATGTAAATATTATTATAATACTGGATTTAGGTGAAATGTGTAAAAATGACAATAGTATTTTACATACACTCTTCAAAATAAAGCTGCTTCACGGTGCCACAGAAGAACCTTTATGGTCTAAATGGTTCCATAAAGAACCTTTAACATCTGAAGAACCTTTCTGTTTCACAAAAGGTTCTTTGTGGCAAAGGACGTTTTTTCAGATTATAAAATGGTAAGAAAGAGATGGTTCTTTAAGAACCTTTGACTGAATGGTTCTTTTGTGGAACCAAAAATGGTTCTTCTATGGCACGCTGTGAAGAACCTTTTAAAGCACCTTCATTTTTAAGAGTGTACCTTCATACTATATCCTGTAAAATTAACGGCTTTCTTTTCATAATCTATTTTTTCATATCTAGCTCATTGCCATATCATCGTTTAACGTAAGGCAGAATAGAGTAATGAGTAAAATGTCACTATTAGCAATCCCAAAACATGGCCATCTGGTTTAATTTGATGACAATTATAAAGGAATAATTTCAAATACAATGAATTCATGACAAATTATACTGAAAATCATGAACTTACTTGTTTCAACTATCAATTGTGTGCCTTTACCAAAGATAACCTTGTTGCCTCCACCTCCATAAGTCACACAATGTAAGACCACAGAACAAAAACTATTTGGTTTAAATGACTAAAATACAAAAACTACCTGACTTGAAACATAATTCTCCTCAATGTATTTGATCAACATGAACAGTTTTAACTGATAAGGTATATTAAATATGCATTTTGAATCAAAGTGAATCACTATTAGTGAATAGCACACTAGTAAATACCTCTTTACTAATCTCAAAAACACTTACTTGTTTCAACTATCAACTTAGTGCCTGTTCCAAAGAAAATCTTGTAAGCTCCACTTCCAGTATTCACACAACATAAAACCACTAAGCAAAAACTACCTGAAAGACACTACCTTTCTTAGTCAATGACAACTTTGATAAAGGGTATTAAATAAGCAAGTCAAAGCGTAGTAGTAAATGACACTTGGTATCAAAGTACATTAAAGAACCATTTTGTATTTAGCATATATAATGTGTCATTTATTAAATGTATATATAAAATATGCATTGGTGTTATTTAAAAAAATATATATATTATATCTTTACTAGCCTCTAAAATACTTACTTGTTTGAACAATCAGTTTGGTACCAGAGCCAAAATAGATTTGCCCGAAACCAGATGAAGTCACACAATGCAGTTTGCCAAACCAATAACTTTATGCTACGGTAAAAACCTGTCAATTGTTTAACGGTAAGTTTCCTAACTATAAAGGAAAATAAATGTTATAAAACAAACTATACTTTATGTACTTTTAAAATAAAATACTGTTGAAATTTAGAAAATGTCTGAAATATCTATATTATTGGTTGGGATATGGAAATTTATTCATATGCCAATTTTCTTCTAAGAATGTATAAGAGTGGGAAACATATTGTTTACCTGCATTCACAGTGAGCTTTGTGCCTTTCCCAAATATTATTTTCTGGAATCCTGACTGAGTCACACACTGTTACACAGCTACACAAATACATGCTGGAAATGATGCATGTTGTAATTACAGAATTACTGTCGCCGTTACTTTTATAAAAAAAATAAATAAATAAAAATATTTCTGGATCAAAGGTACACGATTATTAAGTGACAAAAAAAGAAATCTGAACAAATTAAGCAGAACCGATGATAAAATGAAATTATCAGTTATGTGAAATTATGTATTTTGTAAATATAGATTTACAGTCACCATTACTTTTATTTATTTTTTTAAAACATTCTCTCTGGAACAAAGGAACAAGACTATTTTGTGAAAAAAAATGGAAATCTGAACACATTAAGTATAACCGATAATTAAACATACTTGTTTTAACTATCAATTTTGTGAAATTATGCATTTTGTAATTATAGATTTAAAGTTGCCATTACTTTTTTTTTTTTTTTTTATATATATTCTCTCTGGAACAAAGGAACACGATTATTTAGTGACAAAAAAGGACATCAGAACAAATTAAGTAGAACCGATAATCAAACTTACTTGTTTCAACTATCAATTTTGTGCCTTTCCCAAAAATAAGCTTGTAGCTGCCACTTCCATAAGTCACACAATATAAGACCACCAAACAAAAACTATTTAGTCTAAGTGGCCCAATGAACCTTTCATAAATTAATAATTAGCAATGATTAGTTTTTACTTTATTTGAAAGCATTTTTATGATTTTATTAAGCTATCCAGTATCGAAGCGCTGTACAATGAAATGTGCTATTTTGTTTGTTTGTTTCCCTTAAGAACTAAATTGTCAAATATACTTAGTAAACATGCAAAAAATTATATAAAAAAACATTAAGATTGATGCTAATGATTCTGATTTATAAATTTACCCTTGAAATTTAGAGAATATGTCTAAAATATCTAAATTATTTGTTGTTGATATGTCCATTTTTTCTTAAGAATGTTTAAGAATGTAAAACATATTGTTTACCTGCATTTACAGTGAGCTTTGTGCCTTTTCCAAATATTATATTCTGTAATCCTGTCTGAGTCACACACTGGTATACAGCTACACAAATACATGCTGGAAATGATGCATGGTGTAATTACAGAATTACTTTACTTTTATTTATTTTTAAACATTCTCTCTGGATCAAAGGAACATGATTATTTAGTGACAAAAAAAAAGGAAATCTGGACATATTATAATCAAACTTACTTGTTTCAATTATCAATTTTGTGCCTTTCCCAAAGATAAGCTTGTCAAGTCCACTTCCAGTCACACAATATAAGACCACTAAGCAAAAACTACCTGACTTGAAACTTAATTCTCCTTAATAAATCTGATTATTTTGACAACTTGTAACTGATATGGTATATTAAACATGCATTTTGAATCAAACTAATGAATTACCATTAGTGAATAGCACACTAGTAAATAACATGTTTGCTTTTTCTTGAGGACAGTATTAAAATGATTCATTTTAAATGTATTTATTTGTGTACTGATACGCATTACTAATATAGGTATAAAATGTGTTGTTTTATACCTCTTATATCTCAAAAAACACTTACTTGTGTCAATTATCAATTTTGTGCCAGTCCCAAAGAAAAGCTTGAAATTTCCACCTCCAGCAGTCACACAACGCAAGACCACCTCACAAAAACTAAAAGACTTTCTCAGGCACTCAAAGATTAATGTGTAAACTTATCTTTGATAAAGGGTATTAAATATGCATTTAACTATAGTAATAAAAATGACAGTCGGTAAAAGTGCATCACTAAATAACCATTAAATTGGTTAAATGTGCATTTGTTTTTTAATATACATTGCTGATATGTAATATATGTAATACATTATATGATAAATTACTTTTTAAATTAGTTATAATATATGGATAATAACAATATTGTGGACTGAAATGTGTAAGACCACCAAATACGAATGATCACTGGCAATGTTATTTTAATTAACAATAGTATTTCAGTGTGTTTTTACTTTAATGAACAGTAGTATTTTTAAGTAACATTACATAAGATTTATAAATTATTTTACATTTTTTTCCACGTTTAGTTCATGATGCCTAATGCATTAAGTAATGTTAACAAACTGACATCATACTATTGTAAAATGTTGCTATACTTACTCATACCAATGCTCTCTTTAGAAACATAAGTGCAAAATAAAATCTATTTTACCTGCATTTACAGTGAGTTTCGTGCCTTTCCCAAATATTATTTTCTGTAATCCAGTACCAGTCACACACAGTTAAATTGCCACACAAAAACATGCTGACTGTTTTTAGAGTTTGCCTATAAAATACTCAAATGTTTACACTAGTTAACAATTACTTTTTTCCAAAACTAAGGTCTTAATTTACCAAAACTGGGACAATGTTAACAATGTCAGGAATTTGCTGTATTCTACTTGAAGATGATAATTAACTTACTTGTTTCAATGAGCAGCTTTGTGCCTGTGGCAAATATAAGCTTATTGATTCCACCCGCATTCACACATTACAAAACCAAACAGCAAAAACTAGTTAGCAGCCAAAGTGCCATTGCTCAGTTAAACTCAAAAGGAATAACTATAAAGTCCAACTTAGTTGTGTGTAACGGCTACAGTTTAATAATTTTAAAGCATTTCAGCTAAGACCAAGTACGCTTTACAGCATTTTAACCTGATATAGATTTTCCAGAAATGCTCTAGTCAAGCATTTTATTTATTTAACTGTTATACTATCTATTCCACAACAGCTCTTATTTGCCTTAAATTTTGCAAATTAAATATACTCTATTTATAGTTTACATTTTGTTTTAAAAGAGAATCAGTACTGCCAACTATTATACATAATAATCATGCATATGCATAATAAATTTCAAATGTTCAGTAAGTTTAATTTGATTTATACTAATTACACTAAAAAATACATTTGCATTTGATTAAGTAGATAATGTCCTTCTGTAGATCTATTTGAAAGGCAAAAGTCGATGATTAACGATTGATTAAAGAAAAACATTTTCTTCGTAACGCAATTGCTTTGTGTTCACATAATCTAAGAGACACCAGATAAAGTGTTCATAATGATGCAAGTAATGTCAAACATAATGAACTTACTTGAATCAACTGTTAATTTTGTGCCTTTCCCAAAAATCAGCTTTTGTGCACCTCCAGTATACACACAATGTCACAGCGCATATCAAAATCTCATCGCATGCAACACAAACCCTATAGGTTTCGTTGAAAAACACACATACAATTACTATAGATATATGTTTTGTAAAAACTCTAAAGACAAATTCTATTTAAACCTCAATTATACCTGAACGCAATATTACTTAATTACTTTTTTTGCATATATTTCCTATGCTGTGTCAAACGATTTGCTATGTTTACACAAGAAAGTTTTCATAGTGATGCAAGTAGTGCCAAACATTATGAACTTACTTGAATCAACTGTTAATTTTGTTCCTTTCCCAAAAATAAGCTTTCCTGCACCTCCAGTATACACACAATGTCACACCACATACCAAAATCTCTCATCAAATGCAACACAAACCTTATAGGTTTTGTTGAAAAACACACATACAATTACTATACAGTGCGTTTTGTAAAAACTCTAAAGATAAATTCTATTTAAACCTCAATTATATCTGACCGCAATATCACTTAATGACATTTTTCCATACATTCCATATGCTGTGTCAAATGGTTTGCTTTGTTCACACGATAAAGTTTTCATAGTGATGTGAGTAGTGCCAAACATAATGAACTTACTTGAATCAACTGTTAATTTTGTGCCTTTTCCAAAAATAAGCTTTCCTGCACTTCCATACACACAATGTCACACCACATACCAAAATCTCAATCTGTCACATGCAACACAATATATACTATAGGTTACATACAATTACTAGATATATGTTTTGTAAAACTCTAAAGACAAATTCTATTTGAATCTCAATTATATCTAAGCACAATATTACGTAATGACTTTTTGTGCATACAATCCCTATGCTGTAACAAATGAATTACTCCTTTTATGCTAGCATTCTATAACCTTCCAAAAAATGGTTTAATCTGTTGCAATTTCTAAATTGGCAAAATACTTACTATTTTCAACTGTGAGTTTGGTTCCAGAGCCAAAAATGATTTTCACGCCTCCAGTTTGAGTCACACACAATATTTTGTCTTTACAGAAACCTCCTCAATGCTACTACATGAACTATTAAAGAAAGCGGTAACACTTTACAATAAGGTTAAATTCATTAACTTCATAAAATAACAGCGAACAATTATTTTACATCATTTATTATTCTAGGTTTATGTTAGCTTCAACATATACTAATATATTTTAAATAATTTAACCTCACTGCAAAGTTTTATCACGCAAGATTCATATTTTCCAATAGTATTCATCCTGTAGACAGGGTATACTACTATAGTAATACAGTGTCAGATTCCTTCCCTAGTTTGTCAGCGATATTAAATTAGACATTTGAAACTCAGCTAACCATTGCGATATTAAATTAGAATTCATGGATAGAATGAATTATAGCTATTTCTTGAAAAGCAATGATATATGAATCACGGTTTTTCACAAAATTAAAAAAAAACACACAATGAGGAATTTAACACACTTTAAGCGGCAATGATAATCCAATATAAACAAACTTACTTTTTTCAACTACTAACTTTGTGCCTGTCCCAAAAAATATCTTGTAACCTCCACCTCCAGTAGTCACACAATAGCAGATCACTGAACAAAAACTGCCCTGCAAGACTAAAATCAACTCACCTGCCATAACCTATTAATGTCAACGTTAAAATGAATTATTTCTAATTTCTAATCAAAACCAGAAATGTAACTTTTATATGATGACCTGGATAAACAAATAGTTGTGATGTTTTTTGATTATATTTATGATTTCTATATACACTTACTTGTTTGAACTATCAGTTTAGTTCCAGAGCCAAAATAAATTTGATTGAATCCAGATGAAGTCACACAATGAAGTTCACCATCACAATAACTTTATAGGTTTAAATCAATGATTTCTGTAGCATGAAACTAATGACTAAGATTTCACAAATTTACCTTTGCTATTATTAACAGTGTGAAGTTATAGCAATATTAACTATTATGATCCAAGATCCAAGATATAAATCAGTTCCATTAAACAACACTGGATTTACTGGCAATGCAATTTCATGGATCAACTTCCTCTAGCACAAAAATGCACTGAAGTGTTTAGCATCTGCATTATCGACCATTAGAACAGATTACATTATATTTTAAAGTGTTCAATGTCTAGGTAAAGCAACCAAGCAAACAATAGCCATGTAAGCAAATATGTTAAATATGAAAAGTGTGAAAAGCAGGTTTAAGTTTTAATGTACTGTTGAAATTAATTAACTTACTTGTGTCAATTATCAACTTTGTGCCTGACCCAAAGATTATCTTATAACTTCCTCCAGTAGTCACACAACAACACACGACACAACCAAAACCTTCCAACACAACAGTCACAAATACACTATTTGATTAAGCTGCTTTCACATATTAAAATGTTTTATCATCTGTTAATAACTGGCGCATTCTTTATTGCACTCGCATTAGTGTCTTCTTCTATACTGTCCATTTTATAGGTCAATGTGAGAAAACTAGTAACAGTAGAAACAAAAAAGAAGGTAAACTGTGTTTAATTTTGCATACTCACTTGTACTAACATGTAATTTTGTGCCCAAACCAAAGATCACTTTTTGATATCCATCAGTCACACAATGTGAAGCATCATAACTATAACTGATTACAGCTCACTGGCTGAGTATTTTACTGTAATAGTCAACAGTAGAAACACTTTGGAAATATTTTCCTCACTTAAACTTTTAAATTTTACATTTTTAAATGCATTAGTAAATGTACTGCTTTTTCACATGCTTTACCTAAATTTTACTTCCAAATAAAGTACTCCTATGTGCACTATAAGTAATAGTGCAATTGGAAACAAGATTATTCGTGTTTGCATGTTAGTTTGAGTATTTAATGTGCAAATAGAAATCATTTACCTGTATTTACAGTGAGCTTTGTGCCTGTTCCAAATATTAATTTCTGTGCTCCAGAATAAGTCACACACAGTTATACAGCTACACAAAAACATGCTGTTTGTTTAAGGGAAAACAAACACACGCTTGAACAGAGAATAATCTATAAACATATAGAATTTAAGTGTAGAATATTTAGAATAAAACAGTTGTCCTAATATGTGCCACTTTTTTCTGCGGAATACATCAACATAGAATAAGCCTTATTTAAACATTCCTCTGAAGTAAACAGGACCAGGGATAATAAACTTACTGGCATTGAGCGTTAATTTAGTGCCTCTACCAAAATAATCTTGTAGTCACACAAATAAGAACACTTTGTTCTCTTATGTTTTACTAACGTCTACCCACATTTAAAACAAATCAATTTTTGATTTAGGAAATCCTAAAAAAATGAATGCAATGCAAACATCACTAATCTTAATGAACTTACTGCTTTGGATTATCAGTTTTGTGCCTGCTCCAAAGAACACCTTTCCTGCGATTCCAGCATTCACACAATGTTAGACTGCAAACCTAAAACCCTATGATTTTGAAAATTATAATCTATAGGGAAGTCAATGTGCTTTGGTAAGCATGGAAAGATGTAAATAATTATTAATAATAATAATAATTAAAATTGCAATTTTCACTTGTGCACACATTAAGCGCAATATTTTGCTTCATACTGACACACTCAGAAACATGTTCAGCGAAACATGACGATGTAAAATATTAGGTTATGCATTAATGCAAATATATACAAAGCACTTACTAGTTTCAATTGTCAGTTTAGTTCCAGAGCCAAAATAGACTTTCAAGTCTCCAGTAGTCACACACCAATTTTGTCTTTAGCAATAACTCCCTGCTCTCTCAAAAATAACTCCTTATCAATACTGTATGAAATACACCCAACAGTACAAAAATGTTCTAATTTCTATAATATTTCTCTTTTATTAGAAATGTCATGATAAATCCATGGCCAACAAACTGGCCAATTATTTAGATTTTACAAATGGGCGAATCTAATGAGTTGGTATGTAACAAAAGGGCAGCAGGGATGATTTTTTTCCACTTGTTTTCAACTTATCCCTTTAGAAAAGAATTATTATTGCATGTATTTAATGCAGGAGTATTAGAATACGCATACTAACCTTCTCTTAGAACATGACCAAGCCAAATAAAACAATACACCTGGTATATAAGGCAAACCTTTTAAAGGTGTTTTGTAACTTTAAAAGTAATTACTTGCCTGGTTCAACAATGAGTTTTGTTCCGCTGCCAAATGTAATCTTATAATTTCCTGTATTCACACAGAGCTACAATCTATACCAAATACCCCATGCACATTTCTCTCTTTGCAGAGAACTGCCATTTACATTTAGAACTGTTTTATAATTAAACAGGATAAAGAGAGGACAATTATTCCTTTCAAATATGCATTTTCTGTATTGTGCAATATTACACTTGTATGGGTATTTGTTATAGTATATGGATATTATAAACAGTTCAAAAGTTTAGCAGTGGTCACATTTTTAGTTTACCTGATCTATCTTTTACATTACTAAAGCTGAATAAATGAATGGAATGCTGGATTTGGACTTTTTTTTTTTTTTTTTTTGCGCTGTTTGTTCTAGTCACTCAGTGTGAAGACTTTGAAAATACCTGCCTGAAGCGATAAGACAATAAATGAATCATTATCAATGTTCTATGTTCTATATGCTCAAAATATTCACACATTTTCTATGATTTTAAGCAGTTACTTTATCCAAGCTTTTCCCATTGCAATATTGTCTAAAGACATTATGAGACTGTTTTTAAGGTATTAAGATCTATTCATACCTGAATTTATTGTGAGTTTTGTTCCTTTTCCAAAAATAATCTTCCATGTTGCTCCACTACTAGACACACAGTGCTTTGTGTGCTAACAAATACATGGCCACTTTCTCGGCTAAAGCAAAAATGCACAGATATAAACTCCTGACAATAACTCCAGATAAAGAATTGCTAATATATGCAATTTAACTTATTTCTTATAATTCCTTTAATTACTAACTAAAGCTAATGCACCTTAATGTCCTTTGATGTTTAATGTAAATGGATGCACCATCTAAATATAATAGCTTGTGTTGTTTTTTTATATACTCACTTAACTGAACTTGTAATCTTGTCCCTGACCCGAAGAACAGCTTGCTATATCCACCTCCAGCATTCACACAGTGTAAACCACCATATTCATTACCCATCACAGACTATTAGTTCTCAAAACTAAACTTATGCACATTTAGATAGCAAAATAAATGGCTACTGTAAATATATTGTATGCACATGATGATTTTATGCAGCCTGCACTCTACAATTATTTGGAGACTTTTATGATCAACTGATGAACTACGAAACAAGATTATGACAAACCAGTCAAACCTTTTTTTAAAAAGCTCCTATCCATTCACATCAAATATGCATTGAATGATCATACTGTACTATAAAACAAATGAAATTTATGTTCCAAAGTCCTAATGAGATGAAAAAAAAAACTACTTTGGTTTGAGCTTGCCTGTATAACATCAGTAAATTCAACATTCAATGATGAACATGTTCTGTTGTAAATTACTTAAATACTTGCCTGATTCAACAATGAGCTTTGTTCCACTTCCAAAAAACAACTTGTTTGTATTTACATCCACACAGCACTACAGCCTGCATCAAATACTCCATGTACTACTTTTCATTGCATGGTGTTATGTAATATTACATCTGTTTCACTTATTTGTCTTTTAAATTTCTGCTTCTTGTTAAATAATTTGATGTTCTTTTAAATATCACACTCTCAGTCCAATAGCCAATACAAAGAGTTTAAAATGGGAAAAAAATCATCCGGTCAAATGGAGGGGAAAAAAAACTTTTTTGTCAGAACAAGCTCCCAGATATTACTGTACACATGTACATGTCTTGTCTTATTATTATTTCCAAACCTTATTATTTTTTTGTTAACTGGATATTCTAACATATTCATGTAATTCGGCATATTTACTCTATGAGATTTTTTTAGTCATTCTTCTGTTTCTATAACAGACATCATTTTTTACTTACTTGATTCAACAAAGAGTTTAGTCCCTTTACCAAAAATCATCTTAGTTCCAGCACCAGCATTCACACAGTTGACTACCACACTACAATAACCATTTCTACTGTATAATAAATGTTAGAAGCTAAACCAATGCAAAAATGCACCCACCAGTTTTTTTAGGATTTAAAATGAAGTATTTGACTATGTATCTTTGATTGTCATGTAGTACATTATTAAGAAATGTAACAATTGAAAATCATACTATTATTCATAACAGGTTAGTTTCCGTTGTCAAACATAATATAGTTTTCAAAAAGTATTTTACTTACTGGTTTGAATTAGCAACTTTGTTCCTTTTGCAAAAATGAGTTTGTCTGCATTATTAGTCACACAAAGGAATGCTCCATAGCAAATACCACCAAACTGTAACTGCTTTTTGTTTACTCAACAGAGCAATTTTTATTTTTAATCCTTTTCATGATTACTATTTTAGAAGTGGCCTATAGTTTATTATTACAGCATTTTATTATTATGCACTGATTAACCTTTTAATAATTTTTCAAAGCACAAATTTAAATCTAAAACACAAGATTTAAACCTTTAATAATAGGGCATGTTTAAAAGAGATTAATTTATACAAATTTAAAGTATCATATATAAGATGCATATGCTTTTTGGTGCATTTGTTTAATGACTTTCTCTCAGTTTCAACATTTTAGCGTTCAACATTTGCAACATTACTAAAGCAATACTACCAACCAAATCACAGAACTTTCTCAAAATTTAAAAAATGATTAAAAAAAAGCATAACTCTGAACAACTTTTTCAATAGTGCAAACTTACTTGAATGGATGAAAAGTTTGGTTCCTTTACCAAAGATTATCTTTCCAAGGCTGCCAGTATTCACACATGGCTTTACATCCATACATAAACCTATGCATCAAAGGCAATCTCTAAAACTAAAACCATTGTATTTCATGGGAGATTTCATTATGCACTTTTACTTTTAAATATTCTGTTAGATTTGTTTCTTCAAGAAAATTTGCCATGTTCTATGTAACAAATAGAACATTTAAAGAAAAACAAAGGCCAGTGGTGCCATCAATAACGCTACACTTGTAGGATAAAAGTAGTAGACATAATCACAAACATGAAATGTATAATTCTACAACATGTTTAGGTATGTTTTGAAGAAGTGTGACAAAAATAAGTAGGTTAAAAAATGCACACAATATATATGTTGTATTATACTAAACTACGATTTGCAAACTGATTATTTAGTATTCAAAAGTCATTCCTAAGAACATTTTAGTGATTTTAATATTAGAAAGAGAAGAAACTTACTTGATTCCACAAATAGTTTAATGCCATTTGCAAAAATAACCTTGTCATTCCCTCTAGTCACACAAAGTTATACACCATAACAGAAACTCCCTGTAAATTCATCAAACTTTTCGAACAGTATTTTTGAAAAAAATAAAATAAAATAGATATGCTTTTGAAACAATTTCAATTATTCATTAACTAAATTACTTATATTTTCTTATTAAGCAGTTTATGACATTTAGTTGAAGTTTCACATAGATGGAAAATGGAATTAGTTGAAAGAAAAGTAATTGCAATCACTTATATGCTTAAATATTAAACGTATGAATTCAGTGACCTATCAAAGTATTTTGTTGACAAATAAATACAACTTACTTGATTCCACAATGAGTCTGGTACCATGGCCAAATATAACCTGGTTCACCCCTATTGCATTCTCACAACGCTACACTGCGTGACAAAAATGCCTCAACACTATGAGCACCACTTTTTAAATTTAATTTTAAAATACTGACTGATACTGTATTAGATTTCATATTACACTCTCAGAAATATTTTCTATTCATTGAAATATTTTACTAATTTAAAAAAAAGAATGAAACATTTAATATGTACTACATTAATCATTACTTTAGTGAAACATTGCATTTGCTACTAATATACAATTGAATGCAGACAGAATTATTTTTATACTTTTCTTTTAATAATTTCTAAAGAAAATAGCTAGTTTGTAAATTAGCAGATGAGTCAATCAATATTTATGTCTGTATTATAAACAGAGCAGTACATAAATGGCACTTTCTTGCATTAAAGAAGACTTTAATGCAATAAAGAATTATAAATCTCACCTGAATCCACTATAAGTTTTGTTCCGGTGCCGAAGAATATCTTACTGACTCCCTGGTCATTCACACAACACTAAACACCATGTCAAATATCCTTCAGTGCAAACTCCCTCAAACTGATCAACATTTCTATGTGCAAACTCAAAACAAAGCATTCAATTTATATGCTTTGAATTATCATTAGTGATGTTGATGTGAAAATCATCATTACTCATTTTATTTCCCTATAATATATAATATAAAAAATCTAAATGCTAAAAAGTTGTTTCAAGCCATAAATTTGTACTGTAAAAGCAACGATAAAAGCTATTTAAAATAATACTCACTGGTCTGCACAATTAACTTTGTTCCAGATCCCATTAAAAGCTTGTAGCCAGAACCAGACGACCACAGTGTTGCATCCTCAGACATAAAACCCCTCCACACAAGATACAGATAAAAAATATGATTTAAAATGGGATATCTTCAACTCATCATTTACTAAACTCGTAAGATCAATGACAATGCTTAAAATGCTCAATACGCATCTATATCTGTATTTTTTTAAAGTATTTTATTAATTTTCCCCTAAATGTTAGGATTATCAAATGCATGCCAAATATGAAAATATATATATATTTTTTGTATATTTCAGAAAAAAAGGATTACCTGTTTATTCATAATGATTGTCTATTTATCTGTAATTTGACTTAAACACAATAATGAAGTCAAGAGCCTTAAGTAGTCATAGAAAATCAATGGCGGCTTTAATATCATGCATCAATGATCATGATGCCATCACTTCTCTAATATAATATTTAAACATGATATTGTGATGAAAAAACTATATATACATTAAATCATGTAAAACAGTTTCTTACCTTAGTGTTTCTACTCCCAATTTATATCAGATTCTGGAATATGTTTGCTCTTCCTCTGTAAGAAACAGTGTATTAAATGTGTCAGTAAGTTTACCTGCACATTTCAATCTTCTGCTGAAAACTCATTCCAAACCAGAGAATTAAAATGACACTTTCCCAGCAGTACATTTTACTTTAGATGAAGGCAATCATTCAAATGAGAAATATATGGTAACTCACCTCTTCATATAGACATCAGTGTTCTACTGGCCTAGTTTTATCGTAACACATGGCCTTATTTCTTGTTCATTTCTGTGAACCTACAGCAGTGTCTGAAATAATATATTATAGCCTAGGCTAATATTTACATTTGCTTAAGGCTACTGTTTTGTTTTGTCAACGCATTGTAAACGTTTTAACTGAATGACTTTGTTTCTAAAGCATATTAAAGCATTAAAATGTCTTTTAAGCCGTATTAAACTCTAAACTAACATTTGTGCTCGAACAAAACGCTTAATATTGAGTGCTTTGTTATGGATGAAGCATCAAGCAAAAACTGGTTAACGATTCCACCGAAGAAATGTGCTATTTGCAGAAAGCTAAAATACATTTTATTCTGAAAGACTGAACTCGGGATATGAGCCAGGCCGGACTCGAATCATGTTTCCCTTGAGCCAACAGCTTTTGCAAGTCTTGCATGTTTACACATAAGAAACAAAACGTGAAATGTGTGGAATCACATTGGATGCCACTGCTCATTCGGCCACTAGGAGTCACTCAAATCCGCCTATCAAAACAAACGGCAAAATCCCACTAACAGCCACAAGAGCGCAGTACACTTTATTTCTTAGTCTTAGTTGAGTAGCAAGCTCAGCTCACGGTTTTAATGAAAGAGAGTGAAAACATCTCTTAATATTTTAATATTCATCAATAAATAATCAATTTAGGTTTCAAAAAGTTTCACAGACGGGGCTTAGTTTAAGCCATTAGGCCTTAGTTAAATGTAGATATTTAAGCAGCTTTTATAAAAATGCCTTAGAAGAAAACATTACAGATGTGCATCTTGAAAAAGACCGATGGCATTGGCATATTTCAATATATATCAGAGCAAGATAACTCCGTTTTTATTAATTTTCATAAATCACGTTTTTTATTGTGTTTCATTAGTAAGCTGTATTTATTTGAGTTATTATTATTCTTTAAGCTAAACAACCCAACTGCAGTTTGACTGATATAAATAAAAATAATTAAAAAAATATATCTGTTTTTACAAATGACTTAATTTTCAGTTAAGACAGCTCAAACATGCATAGTCTGGGACTAGCCTTAAGCCTTGACTGTGAAACCAGGACTAAGTGTTTTTTTCAATGCAACTTAAAGTCCCAAAAGACTTTGTAACTTGTTTGTAAATGTCATCATCAAACAGTGGTTTGACATTTTGTGACTAACTATTTAGTGAATTATTTATTTTAAATCATTTTATGTAAAAGGAATTAATTACAAAAAAAGCCACAGAAACTGTAGCTGTAAGACTTTACAGCTGTTTTTCTCTTTCTGTAACAGAGGGGAAAAAACATACTAATTCTTGGAACCCAAAGCGAGCAGTAGATCTATATCTGAAACTGTGGTTAGAGTCAGCCCCTAGCACGAATATACTGTTGAAACTGTGGTTTAGACAAACTCACATGAAACTTCTCCTTTATCAAGACATTTTATTATAGAATATATTTAAAAATCATATTACATGCAAAGATCAGAGCCTCAATAGTTAAGTCAAATAGTTATCAGTTACACAAGCAGACAATATAAGGGTCTTAAACAATGCGATACTGTTATGTAAAAAAAGTACAAAATATAAAAGTTAAAAAAAATTAACTCGCACTTAACTGCAACTAAAGCTGAAAATAAACACACACTATAGCAAAGCAATACGCACAATGTACCATTAAATTCAGAAATGTTTCTAAAAGTTTGCAGTATATGTTTTATCGATATCCTGTATATTCAAAATACATTTCATGTATCACTATTAGACAAATATAGATAAATGCTGAGCCTATGGCTGACTATAATAGCATTTGATTGTTTGGCAAGTTTTGATCAAGATACAGTTAATATTTGATTATTCATATGATTTGGTGAAATGTAACATTTAAAATATGAACGCCTTCACTGTCATCATTGCATTAACTGCAACACATTTAGCAAGCAGAATTCTCAGACCTGTCACAAGAAGATTCATGGAGTTCATTTTTGGATCACCTGAAAAAAAAAATTTAAAACAATAAATTAATCATTCTATGATCTTGTAAATCGTAGAATAATGTATGAATTCACAAATGCAAGATATACATGTAGAAGATCTGTGTATTTTATTACTAACCAGTGTTTATGAACTCTGAGGAAGAAGTACCAGCTTTTGTTGGACAAAACAGTGGAGTCACACTTTTTGGTTTTTCTGCAGAATAAAAATTTAGTAGAATTGAACAAATGTGTCTTTATATATATCTTATAAGTAAAATACTTCAAAAAATTTAATCATATTAAAAAAAGTTATAAAAAATATATACAATGACAATTCATTTAGTACAAACCTGTAATGTCAGGAATATCAGAAGTGTCATCCGTTTTTTCTGTATTTTCTCCATCCACTTTGCATTTTTGGATATCATCACCACTGAATCCAGCATAATAGTAGGTTTTGGTTGATTTAACCAAGGGCGCATCTTTGGTCTGAAGAACCTTAGGGTTTTTACCTTCCAAAGTCATAGTCTTGTCTTCAGGAGAAAACCCGGCGGCCAGACAAATATCTGGTCCATCGCCCTTGAAAGGGGACAATATGGACAGAAACGGAGAAGTTGCCGGTACATCTTCTAAACAAAGAAAAATAAGCAGTTTTCATCAGTTTTTAAATCCTTTGGCAAGCCTGTACTTTTTACATACATGACAGTTGCAAATCTATGCTCATAATCTCAGTGGAAAAACTCTTGCAATCATCTATTCATGCACAAAACATCTTTAGTCTAATGAAAAAATGCAATTACTCTACTAGAAAGGTTTTCTTTGGAGCAACAGCCTATGTTAACAAACATACGGCGATCAGAAGCTGAACGCAACATAGCTGCACAACCAACTAACCAACCGTTTCAAGCCATTTCGTTGAGTTTTTCCACTATTTTCTACAGCGCATTCGTTGATGTCAAAGCTTGTAACAGGTAAAAAGAAGCACTTACTTGGTACGACCTTGAGAGTTATCGGCTTTCCAAATGTTAAGGTGTCAGTAGCTGAAAAGCACTGCTACGGTAGCCCTTACAAAAACGTTCCTGACCCTATGTCAGCATGAGGACTGACAAACTAACCTAACTGAGCCCTGATACCTACAACTAACTGACCAAAGTTCATGTTTTCACAAAATGAAACAATGATAACATCGAAAGTGGATTTACTTACTTGGTTTGACGGTGAGACGGATGGGATTTCCAAAAGTTAGTGGATCTGCACTTCAGTTAGACCTCTGACAATATCCCTTGGTAGTAAAAAGTATCCTTGCATCTTAAGAAATACAATATAGACTCATCTGGACATTTAATGTAAAATATCCCTTTCAAAGAAGTCCATTTTGATATTCTTTCAAAGGTAATTCCATCTTTCAGTCATTCTCATGATACAGCCATGCCTGCACCATTCGCATACAAACAGGTGGCTGGAACAAAATCCTTCAAGACAAAAACAACAAGATTGAGAGAATAGTTCCATAATAGTTTAGTCTTTTAGTCAGATATTGGTTTAAATTTATCAATACAATTTATAAAGAGATATAACACTGCTATGAGATTTTGTACAGCGCCTAGTGAACATTGTATCACTGTGGTATCCCAACCACAATGAAAAACGTCCGTACAAAAACCCATGCCCTCTGTTGAGGGGCTGTCTTATACGGAGGAGAGAGAAATGCTGTCTTCTGAAGAATCTTTCCAATAGACATATTTGACTAAAACTATGTTTAATATTCATAGCCATGAGATGAAACCCCAAGCTGCAGTAGTTGTCTTCATGTCTAAGATGACAGAACACCCTCAGAGGAATTATTCAATGCAGTGACAGCCAGTTAAACTCTGTGAGGTTTTTGTATGAGGCAAAACCAGAGCTGAATCACTGTGGTACCCCAGTCCACAATGACACAACCCGAAACAAAAACCATCCCCCTTGTGATAGAATCATTTTACAATCACTTCTGTATGTATTTACATAATTACTTATTATAACTGAATATAATATTAACACAGACACTATAAACTGCTATTAGATTATTTTTAAGTTATTTATTTAATATATATCAGTATATAAACACACACATGCATGTTAAAAGATACAGTACAAGTCCTTGAATTCAATACTTCCAGAATAAAAATTTCCACTTCCAGAAAAAAAAAAGAAAAAAGAAATTAAGGTTTTGAGGAAAACATTCTAGGATTTTTCTCCATATAGTGAACTTCAATGGTGCCCAATTGGTTTCAGAGCCGGTTCAAAGGGCTCTACATAATCACAGCCGATGAATAAGGGGCTTATCAATTTATATACTTTTTAACCACAAATGCTTGTCTTGCACATGTGTAAAGTCACACACAGTTAGTTTATTGTCTGTGTACTTCAGTTTAAAAATGTATAGGGTCTTATTTTCTCCTCCAGCTTCAGAATCGTTTGACATTGTTGTTTCACCTTTTTTGTAAAGAGTGTTTGACTTTCTTTGCACGCTCATTTTGTAAAAACTGAGTCTGCACTTCTGCCTACATACAGTGAGGAAAAAATTATTTGATCCCTGGCTGATTTTGTATGTTTGCCCACTGACAAAGAAATGATCCGTCTATCATTTTAATGGTAGGTTTATTTTAACAGTAAGAGACAGAATAACAACAAAAATCCAGGAAAACGCGTTTCAAAAAAGTTATTCATTGATTTGCATTTTAATGAGTGAAATTAAACATGATTTGTAAAACAAGACTTAGCAAAACCCTTGTTGGTAATCACAGAGGTCAGACGTTTCTTGTAGCTGGCCATCTGGTTTGTACATATCTCAGGAGGGATTTTGTCCCACTCCTTTTTGCAGATCCTCTCCAAGTCATTAAGGTTTGAGGCTGACGTTTGGCAACTCAAACCTTTAGCTCCTTTCACAGGTTTTTTATGGCATTAAGGTCTGGAGACTGGCTAGGCCACTCCAGGACCTTAATGTGCTTCTTCTTGAGCCACTCTTTTGTTGCCTTGGTCATGTGTTTTGGGTCATACCCATCCACAACCTATTTTCAGTGCCCTTGGCTGGCTTCAATACCCTGACCCTGACAGTGCATTGCCCCATCCATCATCCCTTTGATGCGGTGCAGTTGTCCTGTCCCCTTAGCAGAAAAACACCCTCAAAGCATAATGTTAACACCTCCATGTTTGACGTGGGGATGCTGTTCTTGTTTTCATAGGCAGCATTCCTCCTCTTCGTAACACGGTGAGTTGAGGCCAAAGAGCTTGATTTTGGTCTTATCTGACCACAACACTTTTACCCAGTTCTCCTCTGAATCATTCAGATGTTCATTGGCAAACTTCAGACAGCCTGTACATGTGCTTTTTTGATCAGGGGGAACCTTGCACCCGCTGCAGGATTTTAGCCCTTTATGGCGTAGTGTGTTAGCAATTGTTTTCTTGGTGACTATGGTCCCAGCTGCCTTGAGATCATTGACCTCCCCTATAGTTCGACCATATGCACGGATTACTTCCTTGTTTAGTCAAGCCAGCTAAGTCATTTCCGGTCAACTGTACTGTGCCGTAATATGAGCGTACTTTGTTAGTTTTCTCTACATAATCCATTCACAATCGAAGAAAAGTGTTGTTTGTCTAAGAGGACCAAACGTTCATGTATACCGTTTCAAGAATGACAAACGCGAGTTTAAAAAAATAAGCGAGTAAATCGGCTAAATATGCGTGAGTCATTGCTATGATTGACAGTAGCCTAATAACTGGACTAAACAAATGACGAGCTGATGTCAAAAAAAGAGCTTAAATTATTCAGACTAAATTCAGAGTCACAAAACTACAGCAGTAACAAGTTTGTGTTGGTTAAATATAGGCTATTTAATAGGGTTCAAGATAAAACTTAAAAGATGTAGTTATTAAATTTTAATAAATATTTCAAATTCCTATCGATTCATATTGAGTGGATTATTTAATTATTATACCAAAAATATTTAACGTATTTGTAGTGAACTATTTAAATAGGCTGTTTGTGTGAGCTTAATGACTTTCTGCACTTGCTATACTATATATATATATATATATATATATATATACACTTAAGGGCGGTAAATGTACTACAATTTATTATACTAGTAATTTTATAATAAATCGAAAAGCAAGACGTCTTAAAAAATATAGGGAGTTGGCAGCTGCGTGATAATAATCCTCTGCTGCCATCTATTGGTTATATTGGTAATTCCATATTATTTTAGCCAAAAATAGACGTTGTTTTCCGTGAAAAGTCATTTCTTCCGATGCCGTTTTTATGAATGAAAAGTGAGTCCTTGAAGTAGGCCTACATTTTATTTCACAGCTGTAGAGTTAGAAAATAATAAAGGCTTTAAAATATTGCAAGATTTTAAAAATGTGTTCATGACTATGAAGGCAAGTTACTGATTATCAAGAATAGGATTAAGATGTCCTGGAAGAGAAGTATGGCTAGCAAACATTAGCCTAAACACGTTATGATAGTGTTTAGCTGTCAGCATTTAAATGTACAACTACACTGTAACCGATTTTTGTAATTTGAACAGTATTTTACTGTAATATCTACAGTAAGATACTGTAAAATGTATATACAGTATTTTACTGTAAACTGCAAAGGATTATGGGAAAATATATGATCACTACTGTAATTATCCACTACTGTAAATCCGTTTACAGTAAACTACTGTAAATTTACAGTAGTGAACTTGCCCGCGAAAAATTGACCAATGGCAAGGGCGATTTTTTTTCTCTCCTGCTGAGAGGAAGTGGCGGTAAAAAGGACAAAAGGAGAAATGTTGCACCAATAACTTGACAAAAAGGTTAGTATATTATTTCTGTTTTATGAAAAACTGAACAATTTTAAGATGTTTTCACTTGTTAACAGCAAACTAACAATATTCATCGTGTTTTGCATGTCGGTAGCCTTTTTTTCTGACTGACGGCCGGGGCGCCGCCATAACGGTGAAAACATGGACTGGTGAGTAACTTAAGGTGACATATATTAGTCGAAATAAACTTTAGTGAAACCGAGAAACGCGTTTGTATATTGTGCTGCCCTTTAATGCAAGTTAGCTCGTCTGACGAGCCCTTAACGTTACTCAAGCTTAACGGCGAACTGAGGTGAAATACTGAGGTAACGTAAAGTGCGTTAAGCAACACCGCTTTTTCTGTGGAGATTTTAAATAGTATTTTCAAGCCCTTCTTTTGCTTGTTATTTTCAAGTTTCTGGTCTGGATGTCGTCTGTAACGTCGGAGGTGTATTTTGGATCTTCTTCTTGTGAATGACTGCCATAGTATCGACGATAACATGAACTGGTAAGCTAATAATGTCCATAAGCCGAAGTTGACAAACTCAACGTTAGTCACAGAGCGGCATAATATCGTTTCAACGCTGCTTCTTTATAGCTGGCAAGGTAATTCTCTTCAAATGATGTTTAAGTAAGAAATGTGTGCATCAATGTCGTATGTAACTTTATAGACGGTCCCTAAATTCAGTGACAGACGTGACATAAACAGCGCGCTAACATGAAACACTGAGGTAAAGCTGAAACACCGCGGTTAAGTGCTTCTTTTGTGTTTTATTTTCAAGTTTGTGGTCTCGTGGTCATGTCGTCTGCATCAGAGGTGTATTGGAGCCTTTTCTGGTGATTGCCGTCGTTGCAGTGCAAACAACAGGTAACGTTAAGCTTTTGCTTTCGTCAACTTAACTAATGTTAACGTTACTAAATTAGCCACAGGCTGCTGTTCTCCACTAACTCACAGAACGGGTTAACATTTTAAAGAGAGGAACGGGCTAGCAATATATTAAAATAGCAAGTTTTGCTAATAAATATTATAAATGTTTATTTTATTAAAAATGTAAATTGTATTACTGTACAGTAGTTGTCTTTTCTGATCATAAACTATAGTAACACTAAAAGGGTGTTGTGACACTGTCTGTTACAGGAGATTTCTCCAAGCACTAACTGGATGCTGACCATCAAGGGCAGAATCATCACACAGCCAGCTGTCCATTTTACAGACATGCAGAATAAGGTAACCTAAAACATATTTTGTTTTACATTGCATTTACATTCATGCATTTTTCAGATGCTTTTATCCTAAGCAAGTTATATTGTATTTAAAGTACACATTTGTAAGGTATTTATTTCCTGGGAATGTTTTTTATTACCATCAAGATTGAGTTTGCATGCGCATTAAAATTATTTCTATTAAACCAGCATTTAAACAGCAAAATGCAGCTGCTTCAGGTATCTTTAACTTACTGTAACCTTTAAATTCATAATAGCAATCTTACTGTCTGTCAATTTAGATTATTGTTACTGTAAAACAACAAATATAGATTTTTAATCATAGTAGGCCTATTATATGCACAGACTTTCTAGGAAACACACACCTGTTTAGAATGTTTATATGAACAGATTGGTTAGCATTTAGCATGGTCTGTGGCAGACTTTACTAAGTCTCAGGGCAACAAAATTCAATAAACAAGAATGTAATATTAAGTGATTTAAAGGAGAACTCCGGTGTGATTTGACCTAAAGTGTATTGAATCATGATACCGACTGTAAACGTACCTTGCATATCTCATCTCGTCTTGTCCACTGCAGTCCGAAATCTGGGGTCAGTTATCCGATGCTCACAACAGGTTGTCAATGAGAGTCAATAGGGCATCGAAGAAGCCATGTAAATAAATCACTGTTTTACGCCATTTACGAGGCACAAAGTAGCTCCACACTTCATTGGTAGACTTCCAAGGGCCCTGACATTTAAAACGAGACATTGAGAACTCAGAAAAAGCACCGGGAGTTTATTTACAAGTAGATTTATACAGACAGTAACTGCAAGAAGTTTAGCGGCCGCCGCCATCTTAAATTTAGTCACGATAAGTCGAGTGTCGAGCACGAAGGAAACTACAACCTGATAAGTTGATAACCTGATAAAATCCTTGGTGCTCGACACTCGACTTATCGTGACTAAATTTAAGATGGCGGCGGCCGGATTTTTTCTTGCAGGAACTGTCTGTATAAATCTTCTCGTAAATAAACTACCGGTGCTTTTTCTGAGTTCTCAATGTCTCGTTTTAAATGTCAGGGCCCTTGGAAGTCTACCAATGAAGTGTGGAGCTACTTTGTGCCTCGTAAATGGCGTAAAACAGTGATTTATTTACATGGCTTCTTCGATGCCCTGTTGACTCTCATTGACAACCTGTTGTGAGCATCGGATAACTGACCCCAGATTTCGGACTGCAGTGGACAAGACGAGATGAGATATGCAAGGTACGTTCACACTCGGTATCATGATTCAATACACTGTAGGTCAAAATCACACCGGAGTTCTCCTTTAAATCAAGAAGAAAATATTGTCTTTTTGCTCCATTTAGTAAAAACGGTTCTTAACAAAGCCATGTTGTGCATCTCTGCACACAGCAGTGTTTCATTACTGAATGAATTTACCTTTTTTAAACACCTAGAATCAGTGACTTACTGACCCATTCATAAAATTCTTTATAAAAAATTTCAAGAAAAAGTTTCTTCAGTTTTTTTTCTTACTACTGCGTTCGTATGTAGTATATCATTTTTTTTTTTTAAATGCATACAGCACCAAGTTTGACAGTTGAGGCAAATTCTTTAAACACTGTTTTTCTTGTGCTTGCAGGTTTGTTCAGACAGTCAACCTTTGTGGCAGCAAATGCATTGACAGTCACAGATCAGATGGACTTCTGGAAAGAGGGTGCAAACAACAAGCATCAGCCTGAATCCCATTCTGCCGTTTCTCATCAGAGAGCTTGTCAACTTTGACTCAAAACTACTAAAATTTAACACAACACAAACACATTTTTACTGTATGATTTTATTTTATTTACACTACCAGACAAAGCTTTTGAACAGTAAGATTTTAAATGTTTTTAAAGAAGGTCTCTTCTGCTCACTAAGCCTGCATTCATTTGGTCCAAAGTACAGCAAAAACAATACACTTTTGAACCATTTTTATTATTTAAAATAACTGTTTTCTTTTTGAATATATTTTAAAATGTAATTTATTGCTGTGATCAAACCTTAATTTTTAGCATCATTACTGCAGTCACATGATCCTTCAGAAATCATTCTAATAATTTGATTAAAAAAACTATTATTATGATGTTGCTGAAATTATTATAATGCTAAAAACAGTGGAGTACATTTTTTTCAGGTTTCTTTGATGAATAGAAAGTTCAGATAAACAGCATTTATCTGAAACAGAAATAGTTTGTAACATTATGAATGTCTTTATTATCACTTTTGATCAATTTAAATCATCCTTGCTAAATAATATCTTTCTATTCATCAAAGAATCCTGAAAAATCTAAAAATTAAATAATGTTTATCAGCATACTAGAATGATTTCTGAAGGATCATGTGATACTGAAGACGAGTAATGATGCTGAAAATTCAGCTTTGATCAAAGGAATAAATTAAATTTGGATCAAATTAATGCAGGCTTGGTAAGCAGAAGAGAATACTTTAAAAAAATCTTAGTGTTCAAAAACTTATGACTGGTAGTGTACTTACTTATTTTTGCTTTTCAGTATGTGTATGTTTGCCATGATACAAAGTCTCTGTACTTTTAAAAAGAAAATGTTCAACAATTAAAAAGAATATTATCAGAACTAATGCTTATGAGTTATTGTGATTTTTATGGGGTTGGGGTGGTAAAAATCTTGAATTACAGTGCTGTAGGTTAATTGGATTGTTTTTACAGGTAAAAAATGTTTAAAATAAATGAAAATAAACTCTATAGTACTGATACTGTAATTGAAAATACAGTAAAAATACTGTAATTGAAGATACAGTAAAAACACTGTAAATGAAATTACAGTAAAAATACTGTAAATGAAATTACAGTAAAAATACTGTAAATGAAATTACAGTAAAAATACTGTAAATGAAATTACAGTAAAGACCTTTTAGTACTGTAAATGCACTTACAGTATTAATACTGTAAACATTTTTACAGTAACTTACTGGCATCCAGCTGCCAGTAAGTTACTGTAAAATTTACAGCAAACTTTTTACAGTGTATGCAGATATGGAAAGTACGGGGTTACCAGGCTCAAATTTTGTTAAATAATATGAAACTGAATGTTCATGCCGCTAACATTGTTTATAATGTTACAATTATAATTTTTCTCAGTTTCTGATAAGAACGAGGCAGTAGATGAGTCTCAAGAGTGTCCACCTAATATATAAAATGAGCTTCAGCGGAAGTTTACGAGCTGGCTTATCTTTATGCGGAAGTTCTAAAGAACGCTCCGTGCATAAGGTCAATTCCTTACCTCTCATGATCACTGAAACTCCACGAGATGGGATCTTGCATGGAGCCTCAGACCGAGGGAGATTGAGTTATTTTGTGTTTCTTCCATTTGTGAATAATCGTGCCAACTGTTGTCACCTTCTCACCAAGCTGCTTGGCGATGATTTTGTAGCCCATTCCAGCCTTGCAGGTCTACAATCTTGTCCCTGACATCCTCGGACAGTTCTTTGGTCTTGGCCATGGTGGAGAGGTTGGAATCTGATTGATTGATTGCTTCTGTGGACAGGTGTCTTTCATACAGGTAACAACCTGAGATTAGGGGCACTGCCTTTAAGAGAGTGCTCCTAATCTTAGCTCATGACCAATAAAAGACACCTGGGAGCCAGAAATCTTGCTGAATGATAGGGGATCAAATACTTATTTCACTCATTAAAATGCAAATCAATTTATAACTTTTTTGACTTTTTGTTGTTATTCTGTCTCTCACTGTTAAAATAAACCTACCATTTAAATTCTAGACTGATAATTTCTTTGTCACTGGGCGAACATATGAACATTACAGAATGCTTGAGGTTGAGCAAGCGCAAGACGAGCATTCTTGGTTAAAAAGTATATCAATTTGTATTTTTTTTTTTTTTTTTTCAGAAAATGACAGATCGTTCTAAGGTATAAGTCCCTTATTCCTCAACTTGCAATGCGTAAAGCCCTTCAAAGCTGCATTGGAACTACAATTAGGACCTTCAAACCATTGCCCACCATTGAAGTCCACTATATGGAGAAATATCTTGGAATGTTTTCCTCAAAAACCGAAGAAAGAAAGACATAAACATATTACAATTATTGCAATCAAGTGATTTATGGTAGTGTGTTATGGGCTGTGAGGCCATGACTGAGGGTCTGGTTAAACTGAAGTTAACATGATATAACAGAGTAGGAAACACATGCATTTTGAAATTAAATGACTTGTGAGTTTTTGCATGGGCTTGTCAAAGATTGACTCAACGTGAGTCCAAGTACACACTGAAATATTCTGTGGCAAAAACAGTTCAATAGAATTTGCATTAAGGAGAGAGATGATAAGACAGCTGGCATATGTGGTGAGTAGATCTTCAACCACTCTGGTTTCCTGTCAGGAAGTGGGTGAGGAGCTGAGAGATGTTCTAAGAACAACCCCGTCCCCTTCCATTTCTAGACAGCGTCAAGCTCACAGTTCATTCATCTGTGATTTATAGTAGCTAAACCCATTTCCCTCAAGTAAGTCAATTATGCACCAACTCAAATTTATGGATAGTGACAAAATAAAAATACATGGCATCACTTACAATGAGGTTCAATTTGTCTACATTAACTAAATCATTAGTTTTCAAACAATGAATATTTTTACAGCATGTATTAACCCTTTAATGTATGAATGTTTCACCAATCATTATTGCATATTTGGGTCTTTAGCAACCCAGACCTATATATCTAGCACTGATGGATCTCAAACTGTGGCAATAGTAAAAATCTCTTTTGATGTTTAAATAAAATAAAGCAAATTTCTTTACCTTTTGAAACTTAAAAGGGTTCAATTTGAGCAGATGATTGTACCATCGCCATCAGCATCAGAGCGCACTTCTACAGTGCATTCAGCTGGGTCATAGTTGCAATCTCAACCATATTAGCAAAAATATTGTTTTAAATGACTTCAAAATCAATAGTTTGAATGCTGGCAGCTAATTCACCACATCCACCATCAAATGACAGTGACAATCATATTTTATGGCATACAGTAATTGCTTTGCAGTATAGCTATTCAAACCAGTTCATTTTTTGCTGATATTCTTTTGTTTTATGCTTGCAGTAATTATAGGTGAAACATCACGTCATTATTGTCTATTAAACAGTGCCACCTCAAGGAATAAAGGTGAATTGCATGTATTGCATGAGTCATTGGATATTTAAATACTTTTGGTCAGAAAAACATACTTACACTAATACAACACCTCTAAGAAAGTCACTAAAAAAAAAATATTGTGACGTGTTATCTCACAATACTGACTTTTTTCTCAGAATTGTGAGATATAAACTTACAATTGCGAGAAATAAAGTCACACACACATAAACTTGCAAGTCTGAGAAATGAAGTCAGAATTGTGTGATATAAACTCACAATTGCGAGTTAAGTCAGAATTGTGAAATGTAAACTAGCAATTCTGTGAACATGTTTTTTTTCTCCTTAGAACTCGACTTTATAACCTCCAATTGCGAGTTAAGTCAGAATTGTGATATAAACTCACAAATTCTGTGAACAAATCTGTCATTTTTTCCTCCTTAGAAATGGACTTCATAACTTGCATTTGCAAGTTAGTATCTCACAATTCTGAGAAAATTGTGAGATACAAATTCGCAATTACGAGAAAAAAAGTCAGAATTGCGAGTTTACATCTTTCAATTCTCACTTTATTTCTCACAATTGTGAGTTTATATTCCACAATTCTGACCTTATAACTTACAATTGTGCGTTTATTTCTCACAGTTCAATTGCGAGTTGTAAGAATTGCAAGATGTAAACTCGTAATTGCGAGATTAAAAAAATTGAGAGATTTTTTTTTACGTTTATGTGTTTCTCAACGGCTCAGGTGTGTCCATAAGTGCTCTTTCATTTTACATAATGTGCGCTGGTTTCTATGGCAATGCCGTCGTGTTGTTATGCCAACGGTAAAAACAACAATAGCGGTACAGAAACGATACAGTTTGCCCCCAAACTACCGATACACCCCCAAAACCCAGCACCAACATGGCAGTTCAACATCCTCATTTATGTGATGATCTTAAAGTAAGTAAATATAAATAATGCATTAACAAGCCAGCAAATGTTTGTTCTGTCTAATCCTCATCCTATACTCTTAGCCCTCTTTGCATTTCTTAAATTAAGTTTTGTGTTTTGTTCATCAGGTGGCTTTGAAATATGTCACAAAGACAAAGAACACAGAATGTATTTTCATTGTACTGTAAGTAGTAAACAATATACACCATCTTATATTAACATAAACACAAGTCCCTATTTGGGAAACCACCATCATAAAAACTCAATTCCTCTAGCCCGATCATCCAAACCCCCTTCCAAAAGAAATCGCCCTCACCATCCTGGTTAATAAAGGTTCCAGCGTGCCAGAAATCATCAGGCTGCTGGACTGGACGGACCACCCCGACCACTTCGTCATGATCCTCGAATGTCCCTCTCCCTGTGAGAATCTGGTGGAGTTCATCAGGCGTCATGGTGGAAGCCTCAACGAAGGAACAACAAGGCGGATCATGTGGCAAACACGTGCTGCCTCCACAGAGTGCTCCACCGTGACATAAAACTGGAGAACCTCGTGATAAACAGGGAGACACCCAACGTCAAGTTGATTGTCTTCGGATGCGGGGACATTCTGGTGAGGTCACTGTATAGGTCATACCATGGTATGTATGATATAATTCATTTCTTCTATTCTAATTGATACACTCCTCCTGTGTTAAAGCAAACTTACACATTATACAATCTCCGCTCTCCTCCAGGCACAGCAGCGGTACTCCCCTCCAGAGCACCACCGCATGGGACAGTACTACGTCGGGCCAGCTACAGTCTGTCACTAGGGGTTGTGATGTTCACATTGTTGTATGGACTCATCCTGTTCCTGCTGCAGTACAAGCAGTGGTCCAAACCTGGCCTGTTGAAAGGTGAGATCTTCATCACAAAACAAGAACTAATTCAGAAATATACAAAACATTTTACAGCTTAGAATAACAGTCAAATAGAGCAGATGCGAAGGTTATCAAATGTCCTTCCCGTCTTCCTGCACAGAATGCCTCCATGAGAAGCCAAGTCGGCGAGTTGGCCTGGGGCAAATCCCACAATTGGTTTAAGGTAGTGAACCTGAGATCAGCTATAAAAAAATAAAAAAAAATAAAAATAAATAAAAAATCATAGGAAGAAACGAAAAGGTCAAAACCTGTTGTTTCAAGTTGTCTCAAAGAACCACTCTAGTTGGCGTCTCTTATTCAGCTTTTGCGTCTTGCGGGGTGAGCAAGCCTCGTGTAGCATTTTGCGCCTTGGCTTGAGGAAGCAGTATTAGCGTCTGATGGTATTGCTTCCAGAGGGATGTGTACATATTGTATATATGTACATCTTTTGGTTGCCCCTTTTTGTTTGTCCCATCATGGCCACTGCATTCTTGAGGTTTCTAAGCTAAAGGTCCGCTGATTCCGCTAATCCGCTCCGTGTTTTTCCGCCCGTTCCGCAGTATCACTCACAATCTGTGCGCCTGCTCACGAAGCTTGTTGGTTAACAGTAGATGCTGCACATCCACATTACAGTCAGTGGTTCTACCACTGAATTAGTAATTTGGTAGTTTGTTTTTGTACAAATGTCACTCTGTAGTTTTGAATAGAGAAAAATGCAACGTTCATTATGGCCACGAAGCCCCGCCTTCTTAGTAAAAGAGCCAATCGTTGATTAGTAAAGTCAGCGCGTCACTGCAGCTGCCATTGGAAGTCCCGGTTGCTATAGAAACAATCGGCGCTTCAAGACGTGCCTCAGTACTGGGCATGCACTGGCTCATTTAGCCGGAAAAATAAGCGTTTTTTAACGCTATTGGAGCTCAAGGAACCATATTTACGAGGCAGTTCTTGTCGGATTTCTTTGGAGATTTAAAATATGAAATTTAATCGTAGGCTTGGTGAACAGTTTTGGAGAATTTGATGTTTCCCCAATCAAAGAGATAGGAGCTGCACTTGCCTTATACCCGATTAGATTTAATATAAATAACACAAAATGTGCTGTTGCTGGCATACTTTGTAGACAAAACCTTAACAATAAAGAAGACAGAGACAAAGAGAGAAAGATCAAGGGAGGCTCCTATAAGGCAGCTCAAAATTGCAAACATAAATTCAAAGCGAGCTCCAACAGCGCAAGTAAATCATAGAATATTTAGCAGTTTTTCACAATTTATTATATTTTGTAATTAGGTGTATTTCCCATTATCATGATACTAGTAATCTATAACGCATCATATTTATATTTTATTTAAAAAAAATATTAATTGTAGGTCTATAAATAGTTGCAAAAAATAATATAAACGTTTTAAATGACTTGCTTATTAGTATATAATATAGATTTATGCTGTAAAATATTAAATTAAATGTCTAACAACCCAACATTTTTATTGTAAGATTCAAACCCATGTGAAATACATAATTATTTAAAAACTAATTGAATAATTTACTTTTACAGACGTATTTGTCCTTATAAAGGTAACATTAAATAAAACCAACCAAATGAAAATTTCAGTGTTTAATTGTTTTCATTTCTGAAACAATATGTCGAACACTAAAGTTGTAACCTTCCAAAAAAAACAAGACTAAACATTTTGCCCCACAGCTGCCATTTTGAGAAAAAATAATATTAGCTAGCTTACCAATTCACGCTAATATTTTGCTAAATGATTTGCATGGTTTTACATGTTGCTAAATCACCTATATGTATCATAAATATTTTTAGACCTGGATAAATGTGCTTTAATGTAACAACCATCAACCATCTGTTATGCTAAAATTTTACTTTGACAAGCCAAAAACAGTTTTTAGTTTTAGTCTTAATTTACCCCACTCTCCCCTACTTCCATTGAAGATGAGGCAGAAGCAGGATCAAAACATCTAATAAAGATATGATAATTAAATATTCATAAGTAAAGATTTAATAAAAAAAAAGAAAGAAAATCAAACACTCTAAATACAACGGGTTATCAGGTCCCAAAACAATATCTAGTTTTAAGTATTAATGTGCACAATCAAGCACTTATGGCTGCTGTGTTGTCAAAAAATGCTAGTGAATTTTAAAAAAATTGCTCTCGAGAAATTTCCAAAATCCACCATAAAAACCAATGTGCACTAACCAGAGATTTTATTACAGAGGTCAGAAATGTAGCAATGATCAGTGCATATTTCATAAATTTCATAATTAAAAATAAAGGTTCATTATTGGCATCGATGGATCCTATAAAGAACCTCGAACACCCGTAGAACCTTTCAAATGCAGAAAAGGTTCTTCATAGAAAAAAAAAATGTTCTTTAGATTTTACAATGTTCTTCAAAATGGTTCTTTTAAGAACTGTTTACTGAAAGGGAACCAATAATGGTTCTATGGCATCACTGGAAAAACACCCCTTTGGAGCCTTTATTTTTGAGAGTGTAGCGTACGGAACATTTTTTTAATAGCTACAACAGTATTGGGTCAATGCATAATACCAGCTGTTTAAATGCATAACTTTGCAATTATGACACAGATAACAGTCATCAGTGTTCCTGACATGCACATGTCTGTGATTCATATGTGACCCTGGACCACAAAACCAGTCATAAGGTTAAATTTGACAAAACTGAGATTTATACATCATATGAAAGCTCAATAAATAAGCTTTCTATTGATGTATGGTTTGTTAGGATAGGACAATATTTGGCTGAGATACATCTATTTGAAATCAGAAATCTGAGGATGCAAAAAAATCAAAAAGACTGAGAAAATCACCTTTAAAGTTGTCCAAATTAGGTTCTTAACAATGCATATTACTAATCAAAAATTACATTTTGATATGTTTACAGTTGGAATTTTACAAAAAATCTTCATGGAACATGAACTTTACTTAATTTCTTAATGATTTTTGGCATAAAAGAAAAATCAAAAATTTTGACCCATGCAATGTATTTTTGGCTATTGCTACAAATATACCCCAGCGACTTAAGACTGGTTTTGTGGTCCAGGGTCACATATGTTCATGGTGAACTGAAAGGCAGAATGAGAAAGTGTGAGGTACAGAAAAGACACAAGTCTGCATATGAGGACATGGTTTATTTTATTAAAGGCATAGCTGATTTCAGTGTCCACGAAGAGACAAGAACACAATAAATCAAGCCCATTATAGAAGGAGATATCCTCACCCCCAACTATTCCCTGACAAAATCCTCTAAAAAACGAAAACAAAAACTTGACTGGATATCTCCCTCATTCAAAATACAAGGCATTCTGAAAGATGGATTTCATGCAGAATCAGTGGCAGACTGAATGTAGGGTTGGGACAAACTTTCTTAGTGGTAAATTGAATGTAAAAAGCTGGCTGTTATATTTTCTTTTAGCTTTACTATTGGAATGTTATATTACGGCCCAGAGGCGCAAGGCTGTTGTCCTGTGATCAGCATTGTAATGTACATCACTACAGAAGCCACAGTTAAAAGATGGATACTGGACAACAGGGAAAAAATCCACATTTACAATGCAGTGAGATACAGGGTATCGAAAAAAGCACATTCACACAAGACTGTGCACCACAAGTCCATCCAAAATAAAAGAATGTTAGCTGTCCACAGCAACCAATCAGAGCGCAAGCTTCTGAAACCCCTTGCTGAACGATTCTATAAGGAAAACAAAAGATGAACAAAATGGGGCACGCAGCTCCCACTGAAATTTTGCTCGTAGATGATTTCTTTTTTTTTTTTTTTGATACTTTGTCCTAACTTTTAAGGTTTCATTTAATTATTCCTCTATTTTTTCATACAATTTTAAATGCAACAAGAGAAGCACAATCACACGGCAAATAGACACATCATTTAAAGTTTGTCTTTAATAAAATGTTCTCTACTTAAAAATAAAAACACGCTTTATTCTCATCATACAAGAGAGTACGTCTTTCATATAACCTTCGCCGAACAAAAACATCTTACTGAACCAGGAAGAAATAACCACCGCGAACGCTTTATAGAATTTTCGGCACAAACCCCTGGCCCCAGAACATTTCTACCAAACAGTGGCACCCACACAAGGTCTCGAAGGCCTACTCAGTGCTATATCCTCTACTGAAAAGAGAACCGTTCAATTTTCAAAACAATATTTGCTTTTTACTTCAAAGAAGAAAAACAAAAAACAAATAGGCTGCAAACAGGGCGTCTATGATGACGCGACTCTTTTCTGCGGCCACGTGACGCTAACCCGAGGCAACCGATGATATATACGTTACAAGATTTCAGAACGAAGCAGTAATCGGGCTCAACGCTCTTCCTCAGAGTCGACTTTTTAGTGCTAAGTGTAACGGGAGCTGAAGCGTCCTTTCGGAGGTACGTTCTGTGGTTTTTAAACCAAGTACAGTGGCTGTGGAGATGGTACCTGAAAGGAGAACAATTCAGTGGCTCCGAGGTTGCTGTTGGAAAACGGGTTCGCGTCCCTTTCCGCCGAGCTAACAGCGCCACAGCTAGACCTGTTCGCCTCGTCCCTACAGTGCCAACCGTGATGCTAGCGATCTCTTAAAACAAAAATACAGAAAGAACAACGAAAGGAAGAGAGAAAACACAGACCAGGCACAAAGAGAGCTGATAAAGCTTAAAACTATTAATAAAAAGGCAGAACATGAACAAAAGAAGCCATTATGCGTTTAAGCTAGAGAATAAAGAAATGAGGAGAGGAGGGAGAAGGGGAGGCACACATTTATATCGAATGAACTCCCCCGTTAGCAGTAAACTATTGAACATATTTACCGAATAATATTTCAGAGAGCTAAAACTGCTACAGAACAAGTCACAAAATACAGTATTGTTAATAATTGCAGTCTCTATTGCAGCTAATGATACTACATCCTACATCTATAGTCTAACCCCCAACTCCGCTTGATACTGATTGAGCTATAATGTCGCTATGAGCTTCATAATGGTTCGAACTTTAGAGACGTTCCCTGTCCCGTTCCGCGAACTCTTCTTACAAATCAACAGACTGTACATGACAACACCATGATCCATGCCTGTATCGATCTAAGTCCTAATATCCGAGCACGTTCTCTAGAAGCGCACTTCCACGCCGTTCGCATCATCCTTCATTCATTCATTTTTCTTTTTTTAATTCTGACCACAACGAATCCCTCTGAGAAAATGAATCCAGACTTGGAATAAAACACAAAACCAGTCCTTCTTTCTTTTTTTTGTCCCTCGTAACGCCACGTCCGCTGTCAATAAACATCCCTTTCTGACACGCACGCGCCCTTAGAACGGCGTGCCGGTCACACAGAGCAATTTAAGCAGGTGGCATGAGGTGTCTAGTCCAGAGTCTTAAGTCCAGATGAGACAGGAGAATGACCTTTGACCCCCAGAGGAAGCGAGGTGGCAATCAGAGAGAGTTTGTCCCTCCATCAGAGTCAGTGTTCTGCAGCGGCTACGTGCTGAGCAGCGTGACAGGTCAGGTGCTTGCACGCCCTCACAGGGAGAGAGACAGACAGAGTGAGTGAGAGAGATAGAGGAGAGGAGAGGGCTGCTCGTCCCTCGTCGGTCAGGCGAGCGGTTCGTTTTGAGCCTGTCGCTTCACATCGTTCGCCGTCTCCAGCCTCCGCGCGCAGGTAATGCCGGAAATTTCCGATTGGAGCTTGTGGTGTTTCACCTCTTCTGTTGAATCATGTTTCACACAAGTGCGTCTTCCCGTGGACTCTCAGTGTGGCGGGTTCATGTTGCCGTGGCCGCGCTGCTGCTTCTGTTTCTGCTGCATGAGCAGCTGCTCCAGAGCAGACGGACCGGGCTGCATCATGGAGCTCGACCAGATTGACTACAGAAACGGGGATAAAAGAATGTGGAGGGAAATTAAGGCCAAAGAAAAACAACAAATTACATGTTTCAGCCTCTGCCGCCTCACTATATGAGTGCATAAACAATCTCTAGAACTCCTTGAAGGAGTCACTTCATGAGCATTTTTAAGTTTCTTGTGGGAAAACATGAAACTACCGTCATGTCATATACACAAACAGAAACTTAAAGGTCTTCACAGTAACCCGTCGAAATAAAAATTCAGAAGAAACTGTGACAGAAATATAGTACTTAATGTGATGATAGTATTACTACTAGTAACAAAATTAAAACATTATTTTTAAGGATTTTTTGCCAGAAAAAAACGTATTCACCTGAATTTATTTATCAGAAAACTGTAAATACACAACATAGTATTTCTGGAGAAAATAAATAAATAAAATAATGTTTGTTATAAAATCAACTATTTATGTATTGGTAAACATAAAACTAAATTTGAGAAAAAAAAATTACTTGATAGGGCCTTAATTTAATTTTTGTTCAACTTTTAATAAATCGCTGTGTACGTTTTATGATTTCAATTAATTGCACATGCTTCTTTACTAATAATATTTAATTCTACTATTAAAACAGAGTCTAGAAAAATTTAAATGAAATTAAAACACAAGAAAAATTTAAACAGAAAAATATTAAACTGAATTTAGGAAACAAAAAAAAAATGGATTTCATAGTGCCCTATTGTTGTTGCACATTGTTGCAAGTTTTTATGAAATCAAATTTATAGTTCTGTGTTTATTATTACAATTTAATGAAAACAAATGTAATCCCGAAAATTAATTGAAAACAATTTAGTTAACATAAAACTAAATTGGAAAGAAAAATAAATAAAACCTACTTCAAAGGGCCCTTTTATTTCTGTTCAACTTAATAAATTGCTTTTAAATTGCGTAAATCTCATTATTTCAATTAATTACGCATGCTTTTTTACTAATAAAATTTAATTTAACCATTAAAACAGATTCTACCAAAATTAAAAAAATAAAAATAAATAAAAATGGAAAATTACAATGGAAAAAGCTGAATTTTGAAAAATATTGAATATTGAATTAATAAGATGGCAAAACAATAAAATGGATTTTATAGGGCCCTAATGTTTTTTTTTATATAATCAACTATTTATAGATGCTTTTTAATTATTACAATTTACTGAAAACAAATGGAATCCAGAAAATTAATGTAAAACAGAATTTGGTAAACAAAACTAAATTGCTGTTAAACTGTAAGTTTCATGATTTAAATTAATTACAATTTACTAATATCAATTAATTTAACCATTTAAACAGAGAATAAAAAAATAAATAAAATTAAAACAAAAAAAAAAATTACAAATCAGGAAAATTACAACAGAAAGAGATACATTTAGAAAAATATTACACTGAATTTGGGAAACAATATAACAGGGAAACAATAAACTGGATGTCATAGAGCCCTACAGTTGTAGCATAAGTTTCTATTTATAGATGCTTTTTACTTATTACAATTTAATGAAAACAAATGGAATCCAGAAAATTATTAGAAAACACAGAATTTGGTAAATATAAAACTAAATTTGAAAAGAATAAAAAAAAAAAAAAAACTACTTTGTAGGGCTTTAAATTTTTATTTTTGTTCAACTTTTAATAAATTGCTGTTAAATTGTGTAAATTTCATGATTTCAGATAATTACACATGCTTTTATACTAATAAAATGTGATTTAACCATTAAAAGAAGAGTCTACAAAAATGAAAACGATTGGTCTGTGAATGTGTAGAATGAGTACAACACATTATGCATGACAGACAGAACATCCCGTGCTACCTTAAAACTGTCAAGGAGGACAGTGGAGGAGTCCTCCATTGGCATGTCCTGGGCTGCCCAGCTGCTGGTTGGCGCCCCCTGGTGCCAACTGTTGGTATCTGGCACAGAGGAGGACGAGGCAGATGGCAGGTAGTCCAACCCAAAGCCACTCACACCTGAAGACAGTCATACCAACCATTTACATTAACAAATACAATTAACAGTTTGATTACTTAATATGATAAAAAAAATACTATTTGTGGCCAGTCAACTTATTTTAAGCTTATAAATAATAATCACAATTACTGCAGTTAAACTTACATTCATTCTACATAACATTTTGTAAAACATGAAAATTTCAAATTAAAGGTAAAATAAATTTAAAAAAGTGTGAACTTAAACAGACTTGTACTTTAGCAAACTCCATAACCAAATGTGCAGTCCACAAACTAAAAGCATGCTATCAGTATGGGAATTACCAGCATTACCAGTCTTTTCAGCCTTCCAGCGATCGGTTGCACGACGGTCTCTGCTGTCAGGCGTCCCAATGGGGCCGAAGTTGGAGAAGCAGGAGCCGTGGCTGTGGGTAGGGGGGGATGAAGGCAGGCTGCTTGGGTTGGAAGAGTGAGGTGACTGGCTGGCTGGTGTAGAGTGATCTATTACAACAAAAGATGGGAAAAGATCATGAACAAACTGACGCTGCTAGTTCACTTGTACAAATCGAAAATAATGGATATGAATGAAATGAATCCTCAGATGATATTTTTAATTGATCGCACACTTCAGAAAATCAATATCACAATATGGTACCTGAGCTAGCAGGAAGGGAGGGGGACCATGGAGTTCCTTCAAACAGGGAATAGAGTGAAGGCTCCTGGTGCATCATGGGTGCGTCTGGTTTAGACGCAGGAGCCATGTTTTTACCATAGGCTTCGCTGAAAATGCTGTTGTTCTGGTAGGAGCTCTCCTGTAAACAAAAACAGTTCAATCATTATTTGGCATGTTTAGTACTTCTATATTTTATATACTAGTATATATACACATATATAGTAGAGAGAGGGTAGAAAAAGGGGAGAATTGTATTAGGAAATGTTGCAAGCCAGATTTAAACTTGGTTATTGTACTTCATAATGTGTCTGACAAAAAAGAGAAAGATAACTTCATTACCAGTCAAAGCATGACTGAAAAGTAAAAACGAATCAACATCTGGTTATGTTTTGAATGAAAACACTGCCATCTGGTGACTTACAATCTATAATGCAAGTGAAGTGCTTGTAGGAGAAAGCGCAAAGCAGCTTTACCTGAATGGAAAATCGGGGAAGGAGAGAAGATTGACCAATCACATCAACTCCACTGTCTAGTCGTGACTGATTTGGCAACTACAAAGGGAAAGAAGCACAAAAGATGAGAACTTTGCAACAGACATGCAAGTTCAAAACATTTCTAGCAGACCACAGTACTAGCAAAAACTATATTTCCAGAGCATATACACATACAGTACAAGTCTAACTTGCATTAAACTGAATCGGTTTTTAATACGTTTTTTAAATTATTTTAATAGACAAAATGAATTAAGCCAAGATATTTATTTGAATATGAACAACCTCTTACAATATGGTTTAAAAAGTATCCCAGGATTCATCTCATGAAGTTACATGTGTCCCATACACATTATTCCTTAGTTTAAATGACGTATTATATTTTAAAGATAGGAACCAGATTTTTTAAATCCATTGCAGCCTATATGAAAATTGAACATCCACTCCTGCCTGACAACATGATAGGAGGAGAGCTACATACAAACATGTTCCTTCCAGGAGCAGAATTAAGAGGGCCAGCCAAGGCCTGGTAGAAATCATGAGGTTTAGTAAAGAGCAATTCCTCCTCTTCCTCAAAGTCCGCCAGAGTCTTTAACAGGTCTGGGGGCAGAAGAGGGGAGCTCTTGTTGTCCTAGTGAGAGACGAGGCACAAAGGGGAAGGAAGGAGAGAGAGAGAGAGAGAGAGAGAGAGAGAGAGAGAGAGAGAGAGAGAGAGAGAGAGGGAGGGAGGGAAGAAAAAGGGATGAGAGAAACAGGATGTAAGAAAATAGGAAGCGGCCTGTCATAGCCATCTAAGAGAAAAACAGCAGTCTGTGAAGATCAGTGCGATTCTTAACCTGACTTCTGTTCACGGCCTATGATAAAGCCATTTCTTACTCAAATGTAGTGTTTCAAACAACACAAATGCATTACAAAATACTTCACGGCAGTTAGACAGCTAGAGGTGGAAACGTGAAAGAAGAGATGAAAAATTAGAAAGCATGCGCATCTCAACAACCGCTGAGATCAAGTTTCAATAAAACCCAATGTGGCTGTAAATGATCTGCAGCTTATGCCGGAAAGCCATGATAATCAGAGTCATAACAGATATTGTACAGACGCTAAGCCTGTAGAAACCAAAAGCAAGGGGAAGGAACTGACTGAGAATAAGGACTGCGGCTGTGTTCGGAAAGGAATGCTTGCTTACTGCTTGGGGATCACTGCGCCAAGCAGTGCACTATTAATAAATAATGTGAACACATTATGAAACAAACGGTTAAAACATTTATGCACTGTATTGCATGCTTTACTGCATGTTGTATGTTTAAAATTCATGAATGATGAAAGTTATTAATTTGAAAATAAAAATCTTTTAAAATGTTTCCACAAAATTATGCAGCACAGCTGTTTTCAACATTAATAAGAAATATTCCTTAAGCAACAAATCAGCATATTAGAACAATTTTCATCTGCCTAAACTTTTGAGTGCAACGGCAACATCTCAAAATCCAATCCACAGTCGATCCATAGAAGCAAGTCCCCAGTCTACATTTTTTTTCTTTTCCGATTATCTGTTACACTCGGATGTGTCACAAAAGCAATGATCTGTTACTACTTCCATTTTCACAACATTGTTTTTACTATATTGATTAAATAATTGCAACCTTGGAGAGCAACTGAGGACTTTTTAAAAACATAAGAAAATAACAAAAAAAAAAAACTTACTGATCGTGGTAGTTTATGCTAAATAAATAAATATAAAATTTTTGTTTCTGTATATTTTTTAAATACACTACCAGTCAAAAGTTCTTAAACTGGAGGATTTTTAATGTTTTTTTTAAAAGTCTCTTCTGCTCACCAAGCCTGCATTTATTTGGTCAAAAGTACAGCACATTTTTTGAAATATTTTTACTATTTAAAATAACTGTTTTCTATTTGAATACATTTAAAAATGTAATTTATTCCTGTAATTTCAAAGCTGAATTTTTAGCATCATTACTTCAGTCACATGATCCTTTAGAAATTATTCTAATATTCTGATTTGCTGATAATAAAAAACATTATTATTATTTTGAAAACAGCTGAGTAGAATTTTTTCATTTTTTAAAATAGAAAATTTAGAAGAACTGCATTTATCTGAAATAGAAATCTTTTGTAAAATTATAAATGTCTTTATCATCACTTCTGATGAATTTGCTAAATAAAAGTATTAATTTAATTTCCCATTTTTTCATATATAACTGACTTTTGAATGGTATAGTGTATAATATTACAAAAGCTTTTTATTTCAGATAAATGCTGATCTTTTTAATCAAAGAATCCTGAAGAAAATGCACTCAACTGTTTTAATTAATATTGATAACAATACAAAAATGTTTCTTGAACAGCAAATCAGCATATTAGAATGATTTCAAGGACCATGTGACACTGAAGGCTGATATGACGCTGAAAATGTAGCTTTGATCACAGAAATAAACTACATTTTAAAATATATTCAAACAGAAAACAGTTATTTTAAATGGTACAAATATTTCATTGTTACCATTTATGCTGTATTTTGGATCAAATAAATGCAGGCTTGGTGAGCAGAAGAGCTGCCTTTAAAAAAAAAATTACAATTAAAACTTTTGACTGGTGTGTATTTTTTTTTCCAATTGTTATTTCACATTTTCTTCACACAGTATGCATACTAATAATAAAGTAATAGAATAGTATGCTATTATCATATATAATAAGCCTGCTACTTATTTATTTATCTAAGAGTTTGTAACTGTCTCAACAAAGAATACAAAGAATGCTAACTTCATATGGAGGGCCTCTGGGCATGTTCTCCTGGTCGGGGCAGAAGACTCCAGGCTGACGTTTGCCCATTCTCTCCCCCATTCCACTTCTGCCCTCTCCTCCCATGTGATAAGAAGGCTCCCAGTAGAAATCTTGCATTTTGACCTCTGGAAACTTCATCTTCTTGTCCATGCTGGGCTGGGGAGGCTGCATGCTCATGGGATGTTCAAAGAGTTTCATTGGGTCCTGGGTGGGCATGAAGAAAGGCTGTTTGACTGGCATCTGCATGGGCATTTTCTGCATGGTGGGTTGAGTTTGGTGCTGGCTCCACATTTGACCAGGCTGCTCAGGCACCTGCATGTAAGACTGCAAGGACAAAAAAAAAAAAAAAAAAAAAGAAAGAAGAAAATAGAGAGATTACCCAACAAGGTCAGCAACATCCATGTTTCTAAGTAGTCTCCATGGTAATCTGACTTGTCAAGGAAACAGGAGAGCACATATTGAACCTCAGCACCATAAGAGCCAATCAAACGGGCATAATAAATCAAACTCAAAAAACATGGCTATTTTTTAATGTAATACTACTTGCTTAGATAAGGTTCACCCAAGAATAAAAACCCTGTCATTAATTATTCATCCTCATGTTAAATCCATAAGACCTTTGTTTATCTTTCTGACCCTGCATAGACAGCATCGCAACTACCACATTCAAGGCCCAGAAAGGTAGTTAGGACATAGTTAAACTAGTTCATGAGAGAACCATCAGTGGTCTGAGAATACTTTGTGTGCAAAGAAAACAAAAATAACAACTTTATTCAACAATTTTAATTTATTCAATTTTAACCACTGATCTCACGTTCAGAAAATGAACGACAGTCTTACGGTTTTGGAAGAACATGAGGGTTGATAATTCATGACAGAATTTTCATTTTTGGGTGAACTATCCCTTTAAAATAAAAGTGACACATTACTTGTTGCATGCTGTGATGATGTGGTGGACTTTTCCCAAGCTGAGAGCTCTGCTTTGTGGGCGACTGCTGCTGTTGTTGCTGTACTTGAAGCTGTACAGATTGTTGCAAGGCCTGTTGGGATGGCTGTGGAGGGGGAGGCTGTGTCTGCTGAGGCTGGGGAGGACCTTGGTTTAGTGCTCCAGGACCCGAGGGTCTCTGCTGGCTGTAAGGAATGTGTGAGGGTTTTCCTGTCTGCACTGGATTGGCAGACTGAGGGTGGGAAGCAGTCTGGAGGAAGGGTGCAGGTACAGATACACCTGTGGGGAAGGTAAAGCCCGGGCTCATGGAGAATGCCACAGGAGGAGGGATAACATATGCCGGCGGGGGAAAACCTGAAATAGGAAAAACACAAAAAAGTGAGCACTGACTAAATAGTCAATATGTTAATAACAGGGATGTAGCAATATTATAAATATTGTTAAATCGCAATAGCAAAACTGTCTCAATACAACAGGTTTTCCAGACAAAAAGTGTAGTTTTATATATTTAACCTTCTTATTCTAACATAAAAGGTCTTAACATTGTGTTTTGGGCCATTATGCTTTGACAGTATTTATCAAACAAACTAAAACCAAAAGCATGATCCCTTCATCAAGTTTAATTTTGCTGCATGTTTCCAATCGAAGCTCATAATCTGGTGCTCATAATCTTCCATGCCTCAGAATGTCTCCATTCACGAGGGTTGAGTCCCCTTTAAAGTTCAGGTACAAGTCAATTCAGTGACTTTTTCTGACGCAAGTTAAGAACATGTTGGAGCTCTTAATTTGCATTAGATAGATAAGAACATTTGTTTATTTGCCTTTCTTTAAATATCGCAATAAATATTGTCTCATGGACTTCATATTGTGATATTATTGTATCGTGAGATTTGATATCATTACATCCCTAATAATGTTCAAATGTGGCAGGTAGGAAAGTGTCTGAGTACCTGGTCTGCTGGGCAGAGGGGGGAAAGCTCCTGGGTGGTGGATGGGGATAAACTGTGAAGAGCATGTGGTCTGAGTCTGTGTGACTGGAGTCTTCCTTGCCTCAGACACTGGAGTCTTCCTCATCTCAGTCTGAGTCTTCACCTTGCAGCAAATCAAAGAGGAGATCAGGAGGAGTTCACACATTTGAAAAAGAATTAGCACAAAATGAGACTGTTTCCTGTGCAAGTCTCTATCTCTCACCTGTTTCCCAGCATCCATTGTTTTATCATGACTGTTTTTCTTCACCTCGCTCTTTCTCTTGCCCTCTTTCTTCTGCTCGTTCTTCCCTTGTATTCCATTTCCTTTATTAAAAGCAGCTCTGTCCTTCCCTGCATCCCTCTGTTGCTGGTTTCGGTTCTGTTCCCTACTCTGCTCTCGAGGTTTGATGTTCTCTTTGAAGGTGACCACAGGTCTCTCGCTGCCATCCAGCCCGCTGTTATGGTTCTTTCCAGCTGAGAGGACCGACTTCAGGCCCTGGGTGCTGTCGTTGGGGGTCTGCTCACCATTAGATGACTCCTGGAGGACAGGTGTGTCTTTTTCCTGTGGCTCTTCCACAACCATCTCAGGGATATCAGTGATGAAGAGCAGAAGGCCATCACTTATGCGACACTGGATCAACCTGTTGATGCCAAAAGTAAAAGTTAAGATTTTAGGCAAACAAAAACCTGAGGAAAAAAATTCTAAAGTAATAAACTGATAATCTAAGAAAAGAAAACAAAAATGAAACAAAGCAAGAAAAGAAAAAGTTACAGAAAAAGTTAAGAACAGTAAAAGAAACCAAAAAAATAAAAGCAAAGAAGTAACAAAAAGAGTATTCAGTAGAAAAATGCTAAAATTATTTATATTTCAAGCATATTTTAAAGCTAGGAGACATAATTAAGGTGACGGACTTCAGGAAAGTCCAAAAAAGTCCAAGAAGGTATGAAATGAAAATGAAACAACGGCTCACCGTGGTTGGTTGTCAGCCACCCACTTGCCCAGGCTGATGAGTCTCTGGTGTCGGGCATGAATTAACAAGCTCTCTTTGCCAACCACGACACCCTGATGCCCTTTAGAGAAGTCTAGCATTCTGAAATCATTGAATAACAGCCTTATAAGAACAAATACAGCCAAAATAGTCATGTGTGTGTAAAAAATAAGAGTTAAAAACAAGAATAGTAATCAATTAATCATGAAGGATTACCTCAGAGCAGGCCGAAGTGCCAGAAAGCCTTGCAGTTCAAACTCCTCAGGCAGTGGAATTACTGTGAAACAAACAACCATGACCATTAACAAAAAGAAATTAAATGTCCATAAGCAAAGATATTTCATAAGCGAATACAAGCATGTGATGCAGTGCTCACCACCTGACGCATTTGACACATCCTCCTCCTTAGGCTGAAAGCTGTTCAGAATGGACACCAGCCATGGCCAGATGCTGCAAGATGCCAAAGACGTGTCATTTTAGCAGTATTCAATACCTCAAATGCTTGGCTCAGGCAGAACCATTTTAAAATGTCATGAAATGGATTGTGGGTATTGTTGCTGGGATTATGCAAATTGAGGATTCAAGAGACTAAGGCTTCTAAGAAACTACCACAAGTTCCCCATCAAATACAAATACATTATTAAAGCTGCAAGCAGCGATGAACGGGCCCTCGCACACGGGCTCACCGCCGACCAGTGGCTTTAGGAACACAGCTAATGGTGGGCAGTATGCTTTTAATACAGCAAAAATAGGAGAAATATGTGAAAGTCACTTAAAAGTGCCAAATTTCCTGCTGCCAGCTGGTGGCGCTATGCCTATAACTGATTATTGGCATGTAGATGTGTTCAGGCCAGCACTTTTATCAAACATATGAAGTTTGGTGCAGATTGGCCTTGGTATGTTTGAGTTAGTGAAAGATATGATATATCCTGCTGCCAACAGGTGGCGCTATGATAATATCTGAATATTGGCCATTAGGTATCTTCAGGCCAGGACTCTTACCAAACCTGTGAAGTTTGAGGCAGATCAGACATTTTATGGCTGAGTTATAACAACTTCTATGTCCATGGCGAAACATCAAACTTTGTCACGCCGCCACAGACACGCCCTATAACGAAAACTCAAGATCTTCGCAATTTAACATCTCTAAGGCCTCTAGATCAGACTGACCAAATATAATGTTGATATCATTAAATCTCTAGGAGGAGTTTGCTACAAGTCATTTCCTGTTGCCAACAGGTGGCGCTGTGATTATAATAGAATATTGGCCTTCAGATGTTTTCAGGCCAGGACTCTTATTGAACATGTGAAGTTTGAGGCAAATCGGACATTTTATGGCTGAGTTATAACAAGTTTTATATCCATGGCGAGACCTCGAAATTTGTCAGGCCGCCACGGACACGCCCTTCAACAAAAACTCAAGATCTTCGCAATTTAACATCACTAAAGCCTTTTTATTAGACTGACCGATTTTGGTGTTGATCTGATTAAATCTCTTGGAGGAGTTTGTTGCAGAGTACAGCATGACACTTCCTGTTGCCAGCAGGTGGCGCTATGAGTAAAACTGAATATGGGCATGTAGATGTCATCAGGTCAGGAGTGTTATCACACATGAGAAGTTTGGGACAGATCGGACATTGTATGCCTGAGTTATAGCAACTTCCTTTTTTATGGCGAAACATCGAAATTTGCGAGGCCGCCATGGACACGCCCTCCGATGAAAACTCTAGATCTTCACAATTTAACGTCACAAAGGGCTTTAGACTAGACTCTGCAAATTTGGCGTTGATCCGAATAAATCTCTAGGAGGAGTTCGTTCAAGTATGACGCCTGAAAATGGCAAAAATGACACAAATTTTGTTGAGAATATTAATATTAACCGACTTCCTGTTGGGTTCCGGATTTTGCTCCAAGAGGCTTTTTTGTAGGTATTGGTGTGTTACATGTGTGTACCGATTTCCGTGGATGTACGTGAATCACAGCTGAAAGCGCACACCGCTGAACGTCTAAAGGTGGCGCTGTTGAGCCATTTTGCCACACCCACTTCTGAAACCCATATCAGACGTAAATTTTCGCCAGGTTTGATGTGTGTGCAAAGTTTCATGAGTTTTCGGGTATGTCTAAGCCCTCAAAAATGCGATTCATTTTGGAGAAGAATAATAATAATAATAATAATAATAATAATAATAATAATAATAATAAACGGAGCAGATTCAATAGGGTCCTCACACCATCGGTGCTCGGGCCCTAAAAATGCTATATCAACTAGTTTCAGTTTTGAAGCTGAAATGAAACCTACATATTCAAACAGTGTTCAGTATTATGGTTGAAAGAAAAAAGAAGCATTTCTTACTACTGTCGCTTGTCCATGGCACTTTCATTAAACACACTCGGTCGAAGCCTCAGCCAGTCCAGAGAAACTTTGATGGCAGGAAGAGGGCATTCCCCCATGATCTCCTCTCGGTTTTTATTGAGTAAAGCTCGGCTTAGCATCACGCCCAGGAAAGACACTAGGGAAAGACAATTATACAACACTGAATAAACTAGTCCTACATGGTTTATTTGGAAAATCTATCGTCAAATTTTATAAATTTTACAAATTAACATTATAATTTAGATTTTCTTCAATAGTATCAAAACAGTTTTAACACTGTGTCTACAACGGTCGCGAGTGGTACGGTGTGAAAAAATACTATAGACCTCATTATAATAAGTGATGCTGTCCACACTGGATGTGGCGTGGCGCGGCGGCACGACACAACAAATCCCAGACAGTAAACTGCTGCTGTGTTCTATTTATGAGGTGCTCACACAAAGTTCAAATGATTTGCAACGCTTTGTCGCTTCCAGTGTAGACAGACTTTAGCTGTTGCGCCGTGGCACAACAACTGTTGCATCCGGTGTAGACACGGTGTAAGGCTGCAGTTAAAAATGGTCTTTTCATAATTAAAAAGATAACCCAGGTAAATGTAATTCTGGGTTATTTTGCTCCATGCTTCACACTTTTTACACTTTACTCAAGGTAACAATTAATCGTGGGTAGTCCGTAAAGATTTCACACTATACTTTCATATTTATGAGGTCAATAAAGTAGCAAAATTTCAAAGTAGCAAAATTTCAAAGTAATGACATTTGTGACCCTGGACCAAAAACCAGTCTTAAGTAGCATGGGTATATTTGTAGCAATAGCCAAAAATGTTTTTTTTTTTTGTTAAAAATCATTAGGATATTAAGTAAACATCATATTCCATGAAGATATTTTGTAAATTTCCTACTGTAAATACATTAAAACTTCATTTTTGATTAGTAATATGCATTGCTAACAACTTCATTTGAACAACTTTAAAGGTTATATTTAAGGTTACTTTATCGATTTTCTCAATATTTTGATTTTTTTGGACCCTCAGATTCCAGATTTTTAAATAGTTGTATGGAAAGCTTATTTATTCAGCTTTCAAACCATGTAGAAATCTCATTTTCTAAAAAATATGACTGGTTTTGTGGTCAAGGGTCACATTTATTACATTACACAAGATTTACATTTAAAACAAATGCAAGTGTTCATAACTTTCCATTTATTAAAAAACTCTGAAGAAATGCATCACTGTTTCCAAAATATTAAGTGGCACAACTGTTTTCAACATTGATAATAATAAGAAATTTCAAAACAGCATGCTCCACTGAAGACTGGAGTAACGGCTGCTGAAAATTTAGTTTTTGCCATCACAGGATATTAAAAAAATATATAAATATATAAATATATTTAAATTGTAAAAATATTCACAAAATTACCACACTTTTTACTGTATTTTTGATCGAACAGAGAAAATGACCACCCTTAAATGGACAGTTCACCCAAAAATGAAAATTCTGTCATTAATTGCTCACCCTCATGTCATTCCACACCTGTAAGACCTTTGTTCATCTTCAGAACACAAATTAAGATATAATTGATGAAATCCAAGAGTTTTCTGACCCTGAATGGATAAAGATGCATATCTCACATGGACTATTTTAACGATGTCCTTACTACCTTTCTGGGTGTTGAACGTGGTAGTACCGCTGCGTCTATGCAAGGTCAGAAAGCTCTCGGATTTCATCAAAAATATGTTAATTTGTGTTCCAAAGATGAATGAATGTCTTTTTTCTGGTGAAAAACTTTTGACTGGTAGTGAGTATCTTTCAAAATTACAAGCAGTAATGTGCTTAATCCAGGGTTTAAAAAGACCATAACACATAAGTTAAGAGCAGTGTGAAAAGAAAGACATACTGAAGAGGCCGAGGAGTTGGATCCAGCTGATCTGCTCGTCCGAGCTGTAGCTGTGCTCATCTGCCTCATTGCTGAAGTCTCGGAGGTGGTGCAGCTCAAACAGGTTTATCACTGTGATGTGGACCAGCTGCTGGGAGCTGAAGGCTTTCTGGAGAATTAGCCTCTGTGGAACGAATTAGTAAGGAGAATAATGAGCATGCAAATTCAAACTAAGAAAGACTAATGAGACAGAAAACTGTCAAATAACAGCCAGTTAATGGGAAAAGCTGGTGGTTTTGGCCTTACCTGGAACTGCTCCTCTAACTTCTCTCTCAGGGTGTTCAACTTATCCAGGCTTTTGCAGAGATAAACATGGCCGTGGAACTTGATGAAGGCCTTAATGAAATCAGACACGCTCCATTTTGTTTTGACCTCATCACGGCTGTGGGTTAAAGAGACACAGGAGAATTAAGCACTGGTTTACATATTTTGAAGTGAGCAAAATATTATGATTCTGTAAATGTAAATATTCTAACCTCTCAAGGGCCTTGGAAAGAGCTTTCTGTAGGTTAGTGGAGGCAGCGGGAAAGGGGAATTTGACAGCAATGCTCCTGCAGTAGTAGAAGATTGTTGTAAGGTGGTCTCCTTTGGAGGAAGCCAGGATGGCCAGTTGATTGTAAGGTTGACCTGAAAGCAGAGAAAGGAAATTTAATTTTTAACTCATCTGTTTATATTTAAATGTCAGTGGTGTGCTAAAGTGTGAGAAAACAAACAGATACAAACCATTTGAAGGAACAAGTTGAGCTGCATGTCTGTAGTACGACTCAGCCTGGCTGGTTTGGTTCCGATAACGTGCTATGGATTGCATAAAACAAACCGCAACCAATTAAACCCTCCCATGCATAGCACTCTTCCCAATTTCTATGCTTCTAAATATTTTATATTCATAAAAGCAGTTCACAAAATGTCCTGAGTGAGCTCACCAATATCTCCAAGATGGACAAGACAGTGCTGGCAGATGTAGGAACAGGAGCTGGGTTGGGGCTTCACTATGGCGCTGGTGCTGCTCTGTTTATTGCTGATGATGCCAAGCTGAGATGATTTCACACGGCAAGGCAAGTCCACATTAAATACCGTGCACAGCTCCTGCAACAACTGAGGATCCAGAAAAAGATTTTTTAGATATATAAAAGGCATTACAGCTCTGCCCTCAACAGAGAACAGCAGACTGGCATAACAATTGATCATGTGACACAAAGCTTGTCTTTGGTTGTTTCAGCCACAATCTGCTCAACAATCAGCAAAAGGCTTACTTGTGTGTAGAATCCACTAGCTGCCTCAAGAAACAGGGAGAGATTGGCCTGCACTTCACTTCGATTGGGGTTGGCCCTGTTCTTCGCTTGACTCTGTAGTGTGGTTATTTGATTCTTAAAAGCATGGTTCCAGCTGAAACAAAAGTGAGATGACTATCAACCAGGTATTTTCAGATGCATGCCAATTACACAAAGTATTATTATTGGTATTCTTACAGATCTTGTTCCACTTTCTTATCCAGGGCGTACTCCAGGTCGGTAACCAGCATTTTCTGGTACAAGTCCTGAAGAGCCTGCCGTGACGTCCAGACCTCCGCGGCACCTAGCTTTGAATCTGCATGACACAAGGAGTGGAACATGTTAAACAGCTAATGCTGCAGTCGCACTGTATAATGTGACTGACTGTGTCTAACAGCGCCTTTCTGTTCGTTTGGAGAAAGATCTGCACGTCTTAGTAACCACATTCAATGCCATGGTTACCAGAGTGACAGGGATAAGATGACAAATATGAAATACAGCAGTAGACTTCAAGCTAGCTCATACATCAGTAATTCTAATAATAAGTTCAACTTATAACCATCAGAGTCATATTATTGATATTTTAAAGATGACGTGTAAGATAAACATTTCTAAATAGCGTGATAAGAGACTAATAGACACTGACAAATGTTTAAATAGACTAAACTAGCACATACCTGTCATGTCAGCCTTCAGGGCCTCTGCCTGCCTGCTCAAAACAAGAAATAAATATGTTAATGAGGAGATGATTGAAGAGAGAATCATTGGGCAAGGTCTGGTGAACACATCTCTGGAACGAACAAGACAGCATTGCAGTTCAGGGGCTTCATCTTTATATATTCTCAAACTCAAGAACATTTTGTACCCATTTTTTTATTTGTCAAGCAAATAAAAAAAAAAGAACAACAATATTGCCAAAAATCACTTCTTGTTGGATATTTTTGCGGTATGTAAGACTAATTAATTAATTTACACTACCAGTCAAAAGTTTTTGAACAGTAAGATTTATAATGTTTTTTAAAGAAGTCTCTTCTGCTCACCAAGCTTGCATTTATTTGATCCAAAGTACAGCAAACACTGTAATTTAAAAAAAAAAAAATAATTACCATTTAAAATAACTGTTTTCTATTTGAATATATTTTAAAATGTAATTTATTCCTGTGAAATCACAGGAATAAATTACATTTTAAAATATATTCAAATAAAAAAAAAGTTATTTTAAATAGTACAAATTTCAGAATTGTACTGTTTTTGCTGTACTTTGGATCAAATAAATACAGGCTTGGTGAGCAGAAGAGACTTTGTTAAAAAAAACATTAAAAACCTTACTGTTCAAAAACTTTGGACTGATAGTGTAGATTATTAATTACTTAACTGAATTCACATTTTCATGAAATTTGAACATGACTATTATCACATTATCAATATAAGCAAAAAATTCTAAACACTTTTCCTGGGAAAATATTATAATTAATTAATATATTTTTATATAATATATCAACTATATTATTTTATATACTTCAGGCATGTGATTGGCTAAGGACAAAAAAGCAGGAAAATATACTAAGACCCCCCCCCTCCCCCCAACGCCGATCAAACTGGTGGCGGATCTATATGGATAGTAAAGCAGGACCCATAACAACTTATTTGAACAAAAAATACATTGTAATTTATTTAACATGCAACTTTTTTTTGTACAGTATGACATAACTTATTTGGTGGATGTGTAACAGTGGGAATCAAAAGCAAGTGCTCCATCACCACCACTCTCTATAACAACCATGACAAAAAAAATATTTTTAACTTATTTTAGTTTTAAATTTTTACCCAACTTTGACTGCTAAATGTGCAACATTCAAATGTTCATGTCAAAAGAAGATATCCACTTAGGTTTCTCAGCTTGTACATTTGTGTGGTCCAGGTAATGTTAGCTTTGCATAAAAAAAGGGTTATCATTCGCATGGCTACTTTTACTTGAGTAAAGAAGTTAAATCAGTACTTCTACTTTTACCAGAGTATTTTTTAACACAAGTATCTGTACTTCTACTTGAGTACGAGAAGTGAGACGGACTATTTTCTTTAGCGGAAGCAATATAAATCGTTTTTAAATCAATCAACTCCTTTTAAAATCAATATTTTGTGTCAAATTATTGATTTATTTTGTAGGTAGCCATGTAATAAGCGGGATAATGTAGAGTTTGTCTTACATGTGCTTCATGAGGCACACACGTGCGGTCTCTTGCTCTCTCTCCCTCTGTCATGCACGCGCTACGCAGTCTCGCACTCACTCCCTCGCTCTAGATTTCGGGAGAAACTATTTGCGGCCATCAGATTCAGTGAGCTATATATTTAATATAATAATGAAAATATAATTATTGATTTTTCATTAGACTATTTTTTGGTGCCCCCTCAGCACTCGATACCCTACACACAGTGCGTGATGCGCGTGGTGGGAGCGGCAGCGCTGAATAAACCTTATTGAAAAGTGTTAACTTACCACTTATCAGTTAAGTTAACGGTTAATAATCGGATAATGATTTGCGGTTGGGAAAATTAACCGAAATGAGCATCCCTAATAGCTAGCAAATACAAGTAAGTTAATGTTAATGCAGCTTAAACATCCTGCCATAGTGGAAAATCACTCAAAATCGATCATCTAATCAATCGACAACAAAGTCAAATTATGGCGCTTTTCCACTACAGTACCAGCTCGACTCGGCTCGCCTCGGCTCGACTCGACTCTGTTTGGTTTTCCACTGTGTAAAAGTTGTAACTGTACCTCCACAATAGTACCTGGTTGTCATAGCGACGCTGCAAGAAACTACCGTGATGTAATCTTCTACGCGACACACACCCGCTGTCTGCACCTCCTCGTTTGACCACGGCGTATTCTTCCGAGTTGCCATAATATGTAATGGATTGGATATGTCACGCAATCTCTGGCCAAACTTTTTAAAAATGGCCGGGTTATTCTGGATACTATTGCTGGCGCGTGCAATGATGACGCAGTGAATAGTGACGATTCTCTCTGACCAATCAGCAGTCTGCTGTGTTTTCACGTCACATTTTAGTATCGCCTTAGCTCGCCTCAGCTCGCTTGGAACCTCGCCGGAGGTGGTACGAAAAAAAGTACCTGGAAGCCGGTACAGGTACAACTTTTACACAGTGGAAAACCAAACAGAGCCGAGTCGAGCCGAGGCGAGCTGGTACTGTGTAGTGGAAAAACGCCATTAGTAACTTATAGGTTATATATAGACACAAGCAATAATATATACCCAGATCATCCGATCCGGCGATGTTCTTGTCACGACACCACTGTAGCGCGAGAGCGACTGAGGTAACTTTCACTGCGCAGCAGGGAGCTTGATTGAAAGGTGATCTGACCAATCATACTTCGCCATCCGCCATTTGCGAACGGTCGCAAATACGTCCTTGTTGATACTTGGAAAGGAAGGAAAAATGCATCTCTGTGCCATCTGACGTGCCGCCCGGTGTGGCCCTGTTAACCCCCCCTCCTTTTTTTTTTTTTTTTACAGATCTGCATGATTCACATAGGTCACGTTTTCAGGTCGAAAAATCCGGAAAAATCACATCCCTGATACTTCTATATAATAATGCAAAATTAATTCATATATTTTTAATCAACACAATGCCAAACATTACTAATTGGTTTTCGAATTTTCATCCATTTTACAGATGCATCTAAGACCATCCAAAAGCCAGCCTGTTAATGCCACACTGGTAATATTCATAGCAGCAGTTCAACACAAGTCATCAGTAGAATAACAATGGACAAAATGTCATAGAAAATATCATACAAAACAAACCGCTCTGCAAGGCATAAAAACACGTTGTACAAGATCAGTGAATGTAAAATTCTGTGACAATGCAGCACTGGACCAGTTGGGCAAGTGACAATTTCATCAGCTGGAAAGTCTACAATTTGACAGTCGACTTCATAAAGCGGTCTCACTCGTACCAAATGGAAAATCTTCTGATGTGGATGAACTTATGTCTGAGCGATACAGACTATTTTCAGCCTTTTTTCATAGAATTGATAATGAAATCTTTGCACCGTCAAAATTCCTATATGAAATTTTGGGGATAGTTTACCCAAAAATGAAAAATCTGTCATTAATTACTCACCTTCATGTTGTTCCAGACCCGTAAGATGACCTTCGTTCATCTTCAGAAGACAAATTAATATATTTTTGATGAAATCCAAAAGATTTCGGACTCTCCATAGACAGCACGGGTCCTACCACGGTCAAGGCAAAGAAACGCAGTAAGACATCATTAAAGTGGTCCATGTGACATGGTTCAACCGCAATTTTTCCAAAGATGAACGACCGTGGTAAGACCTTTGCTGTCTATGGAGGGTCAGAAAGCTCTTTGATTTCAACAAAAAAAAAAAATCTTAATATGTGCTCCGAAATTGAACAAATGTCTTATGGCTTTGGAACAACATGAGGGTGAGTAATTATTGACAGAATTTAATTTTTTTTGGGGTGAACTATCCCTTTAACACACCTCTATCTGATCTTAAAATGACAAATGGCATTCTTGAATAATTGTTCATTATTACTTACTTGAGAGATAGATATTCTTTTTAAGGAAAGATATTACCTTATATAGTCATAATACATTTTTACAAAGTAAATAACATAATCATTTTTTGGCAAACTTAAAAGAGGTTTAAAAAAGTACCTGTCTAAATGCTGTCAAAAAGCCTTGTGGGATTGCATACTAAATTAACATCACATCAAAACCAGCAGAATGAAACCACACACCTGGATCAAGTTGAAAATTATTATCCAAGCTCTCTAGATGATGCTTCAGATTACATTAAAGCATAACAACATACAGCTTTTCTGTTGTCTCTTATTCCAATGTCAGCAAGTACAAACTTGGAGTACTAAAGTCATGTTCTCAGCTGTCACTTCGGAGCAGAAATGTGCAATCTGACCGTCACCAAAACACCATCATTCCTTTACAGCACAAACACATCTACTCAGAACACTGCTGACAACCTTTCACGTTCAAACAGCCTGGGTTTGTCATTACCAGCCACTAAATTCATTTACAAACTCCCTCGGGTCGATTCATGTCACACTGTTTTGAACCAACGCAAGGTTACTGAGGCATGTCAGATGCAAAAACTCTGACTTGCATACCAGACATTCAACCAGATAAGGTCTCAAAAAAAATCTAAACTCTTAAGAAATACGTGTTGATTTGAACGTTATCTAACCAAATCGATGCGTGTTACAGCTAAAACCATCAACCGAAAAGATTAAAACAAGGTAACTTGCCATCAACACCACTGCCATTAAATAGCATAACACTTTTATAAATCAGTATTATACCAATGCACTGTCACCATTGGTCCATCACTGTAATATATTATTCAACCTGAAATTAAAGGAAAAGGAAATCTGTGTACAGCAAATGCGCAACATTGATTTTAAACTTCAGGTAAATTTTACAGATGATTAGTCACCCGAAACCTTATGTGACTAATGTAGGGAGCATGTGTAACTGGATTGTTTTCTGACCATCCAATGGTATGTTTGTAGCTAACGCGGGCTAACACAGCACCTAGCATGTCCTCCCACAACAGCTGCCATGTAGACACGAATTATCGTTACATAACGTAAACGTCGCGATTTGCCCAGCATCCCATCTAGTAAGCCTTTCTCACAATATCTGGGGCAAAATGTCAGCCACTTCTGCTTGTATTCAGTTTCGTGTCTCGTTTACAGGCTAGCATGCTAACTAGCCTAGCGTCTAGCACTGACAGTCAATGCTAGTCGAACAACATTCCGATAAACCACATTCGGCCTCAGTGATAGAAACGCGGACTCGGTCGCCAATTCGAGCCAGAGAATCTCCGGGTTTTACTCACCGTAAGTATTGGGCGCAGAGGTTCATCCTGTCGGATCGCCAGTCTTTTAGACAACGACAGGTTCACAAGCTAAATCTACTCCCGGCGCCATATTGTCCATCACATCGTCATTGGTAGAAAACGGTCCAGACGTACACACAGGAGCGCGCTGAGCTACGTCACAGACCCCGCCCCCTCGCTCAAGTACAGTAATTACTTTTCCTTTATAGCTTGTCCAAATCCAGACTGTGCATCGAGGCAAGGTTAAATACTTAAAAGTCTAATGGCATCATACAGTTTGACCTGTTATACTATTTTTGTTGGCCTCTCAACGGGGTAGGTATAATTCTTAAAACTGAAAGCTATACAAAAAATACTGCTGAGTTTATTCATCCAATATATATATATATATATATATATATATATATATATATATATATATATATATATATATGTGCACTGCCATTAAAAAATTATACTACACACAATTTCAACTATAAAATCACAATGACTTAAACACAAACACATTTTTGAAAGTTTAAATGCTGATTGTATTGGTTGCAGGCAACTCAAGACATTTGAAAATGAAGTTTATCAAATTGCTGAAACCAACATTCTTGTGTCAAATTATTTGCACAAACCCTTTCAGTATATACTCATGCTTCTGGTGCTTTATGTTTTGAGGGCTCTGATGGATGCATTTGCTATAGATAACATCTCCAATACAGTTTAGGTCAAATGTTTACATACACCTTGCAGAATCTACAAAATGTTAATTATTTTACCAAAATAAGAGGGATCATACAAAATGCATGTTATTTTTAATTTATTACTGACCTGAATAAGATATTTCACATAAAAGACGTTTACATATAGTTTACAAGAGAAAATAATAGTTGAATTCATAAAAATGACCCTGTTCAAAAGTTTACATACACTTGATTTTCAATGCCATGTTGTTACCTGAATGATCCACAGCTGTTTTTTTTTTTTTGTTTGTTTTTTTGTTTTTTTTTAGTGATAGTTGTTCATGAGTCCTGAAGAGTTAAAAAAAAAACCTACTGGTTCAAGAAATTCTTTGATTTTTCAGCACCTTTTCCAACAATGACTGCATGATTTTGAGATCCATCTTTTCACACTGAGAACAACTAAATGACTCATTTGCAACTATTACAGAAGGTTTAAACGCTCACTGATGCTACAGAAGGAAACGCAATGTATTAAAACTTATTGAATTTGAAGGTCAGGGTAAATGTAACATATTTTGTCTTCTGGGAAACATGTAAGTATCTTTAGTAGCTTCGGATGTGCAGTACTAAATGAAAAACGATGATATTTAGGCAAAATAAGAACAAAAGGTTGGTTCGAAATACACAAAAATGCCAAAAAAACAACAATTTGAGGGAACTAAAAGATTTTTTCTGAAGAACAGCGCGCAGTTTAACTGCTCAGGACAAACAAGTAACTTATGAACAACTATCACAAAAAAAAAAAAAAAAAACACAGTTGTGGATCATTTAGGTAACAACATAGTACAAAGAATCAAGTGTATGTAAACTTTTGAACAGGGTAATTTTTCTAAATTCTAACTATTATTTTCTCTTGTAGACTATATGTGAACATCTTTAATGTAAAATATCTTATTCAGGTCAGTACTAAATAAAAATAACATGCATTTTGTATGATTCCTCTTATTTTGGTAAAATAATTAACATTTAGCAGATTCTGCGAGGTTTATTTAAACTTTTGACCTCAACTGTATAATGATTTGTTAAACTGAGTTGTTTTCCCCATTTGAAACATATTAGAGCTTTAGAGAGCTTGTTTTTGCAATTGATGAGTCATACTATGACTGTCGTGCTTCCATATTCACATGCCTGTCATCAAGGACGGTGTTCGTTGTGCTGATAAACACATCACTGATGCCAAATATGTGAGGAAAATTCTTAAATATAATCCTTTGCAAGACTCCAATTGCAAGGCTGAAGGTAAAATGGCACGGATTCAAAACTATAATCAGATGTATATTTCTACAGTTGCCGTCAACGAATTCATTACATTTATTCATTGACTGCAGCAGACGCTATTATCCAAAGCGATTTCCAGATGAGAATAATACAAGCAGAAGCGATTAATTCATGCAGCTCGGTTCAGCAGCTGGAATTTGAATTGCATTTGCATAATATATTGGACAGTATTTGCTGCTGACTAGTTATGAGTGCTTTGAGAATGGTCTGAGAGAGACAAATCCAGTTAGGCTCTGTTCAAACTGAGCCATGATTCACACCATACAGCCGTAGGACTCTTTGTCTGAGACAGAGGCAGCCAGTGTTAATGAGGGCCACTGGCTTGCCTCTCTTGACTGCTTGTCTGCACATGTGTGCAATGAATGTACTGTATTTTTAGTGTTGACAAACATGGAGTGCAAATGCACTTTATCCACAGGGGATATCAATCTGCTTTACACTATAAGAAAATCTGTAAAAATAAGGCACAATATGTTAAAGGAGTTTTCCATATTGATTTTTCCACAGGTGTTTTGCCATATTTCTAAATATGCTTTGTTGTGTTTTAGAGTTAAAGGGTAAACTTAATAGATAATGTCCTGGTAAAAAAATTAATATACCTTTTCTGTTTTTCTTTTCAGACTCTTTCATACAATGTACTGACTGTTAAAAATTAGATTTTTTGTTTTTGTTTTGTTTTTAGCAGTTGTGTGGGATCATAGACTGTAAGGTTTTAAAAGGAAAGCTGTGCAGCTGTTCAGAAACACCTGTTTGTGTCCATTTTTGGCATACAGCCTTATATGTGTCTCACCCAATGTGCCTCTGCTAATTTTTTTAAAACGTACATTTTTTTAAAAGGAATTTTCTGGTTTTTAATCTAAAAGTATTTTCAAACATCTAAAGTAGATGTAAAACTGTGGAATAACAATAATCACATTTAACTACACTACCAGTCAAAACATTTTTTTAAAGAAGTCTCTTCTGCTCACCAAGCCTGCATTTATTTGATCCAAAGTACAGCAAAAACAGTTCAATTTTGAAATATTTTTACTATTTTACATATCTGTTTTCTATTTGAATATCTTAAAATGTAATTTATTCCTGTGATTTCAAAGCAGATTCAGAAATTATTCTAATATTCTGATTTGCTGCTCAAAAAACTTTAGAAATTAGAAAGTTCAGAAGAACATGATTTATCTGAAATAGAAATCTTTTGTAACATTATAAATGTCATCACTTTTGATCAATTTAAACCATCCTTTTCTGATCCTGAAAAAATCCTGAATCCTGAATCCTGAAAAAAATGTACTCAACTGTTTTAAAATAACAATCATGATAATAATAATAAATGTTTAAATCAGCATATTAGAAGGATTTCTGAAAGATCATGTGACACTAAAGACAGGAGTAATGACGCTGAAAATGTAGCTTTCATCACAGGAATAAATTCCATTTTTAAAATATATTCAAATAGAAAACAGCTATTTTAAATAGAAAAAAAATATTTCACAATATTACTGCTTTTGCTGTATTTTGAATCAAATAAATGCAGGCTTAGTGAGCAGAAGAGAATTCTTTAAAAAAAACTTTTGACTGGTAGTGTATATTTTAATTTCATATTTCCATAATAATATATTATTTTATTAAATAAATAATAAATAAATACAATTATTTATTAATTTGTTATAAACAAAAAATAACAAACCAAAACCCTGATTTGCATGATTTTGTTATTTTTAGGATAAACATAATGCAATGAAATCAAAAGGAAATTCATAAAAGATTAATATTGCCATTTTGTGGTCAAATCAATTTTGATCATATTTTGATCAATTTTTAATCAATTTTATAAACATATAAATCGCACATTATATATAATTATTTCACTTTTAAGTAATATTAATTTATTTATAAACTATTTGTTGGTTCTGCTGCAATAACAAACCCTGATATGTGATATTTTTTAATTTCCTAGGAATAAATATAGTTTTCTGATCTGTCATGTTCCGACTTTTGATGTCTGAAAATGGTTATCATGTTCTAATGCGACCACTAAAATAGAAAGTGTTAAAAGAATAGGAATCGTTCAGAGGAAACATAGTCATAATATGAATCGGAACCGAAAGCCTTTGATTCGCATCCTTACGCGCATGTTCCTTTAAGTGCGCAGGAACAGATCACAGTGACGCTCTGCCTCTCGCGCCTGCCGCAGCCTAATGAACCTCGCCTCTTGCTGCGGTCTCACAACAAAACAAAAGGCCTTAAAATCGGCGACATATGTTAAAAAACGATAGACCACCGCAACCAAAATGACGGAGACCACTAAAACGCATGTCATTTTGCTGTCATGTGGAAGTTTCAACCCCATCACGAAGGGACACATTCATATGTTTGGTGAGTATTTCGCCTGTTCTGGAGGGAGTGGATGCGCGAGCTGATTTTTAATTCAGCCGTGTGTTGTACGTCTATGTAAAGGGATTCATGGTGAACGTGATGATTTCAGACATTGTAATGTCAGGTTTGATGATCGATTAGATGTTTCTGTGATGAATTCTTATTGTCGTTCGCTGTCCAAAGCGAAGGTGCTGAAATGGGCGACGGCCTCAAAACCCAGAATGATCAAATCATCTTTCGGTTCAGATGATGGTGCTGCGCAGCCGCGGGTTTAGCAAAGGAATCTCTGTATTCATCCATGGTTTTGTGGACGCAAGCAATATATAACTATGATTCATGATATTTCAACAAGTGTAATTAGTCATTACTTCTGCGAAGGATGGCAAGTCACGTCGCTTTTGCGAAGACAAATAATAGTCCACACTGTACATTTAACGTAATGTGAATGGGAATATGTATATCGAAACTCTGATGTGGTCCTGTTAAGAGACTTTATAGAGCGACCTTCATGCGTCATGTGTGACTAAATGAACGACTATGGCAGGTAAATGGACTAAGTTTGATTTATGTTTTTAAATATTTAATTGATGTCTGTCTCCATCCATTTAACTTCTCAAAATAATTTGTTAATTTTGTGAGTTTTCAGAGATTCAAATTTACTTTCTTCATTATTTTTATATAAAGGACAAAGTGGTTAAAGTGTAATTAAATTATCACTGCAGTTTGTCATTAGTTAACATTTTACTTTAAACGAAAGCATTAATTAAATATTCAATTCAATATTCAATTCAAGACCTTTGCTTTATACCAAAGTCAAATTAAATTATTATTTAATAATTATTAACATTATTAGGACAGAAGGTCACCACTCAAAAACAAAGTTAAAAGAAAAAAAAAATACCCTCTTAAATTAACCAGTATGTGGTTTATTAACCCCTTATGTTACTATCTAATTATTATAGAATAGTTATTCAAATTATTAGGATAGAAGGTTACCACTTTGTAAAAAATTATGACCAAAACAAAGTTAAAAGACAAAAATACCCTCTTAAATTAACCTAAATGTGGTCTATTAACTCCTTATGTTCTATCTAGGGAGTTAAATTATTATAGAATAATTATTCAAATTATTAGGATAGAAGGTCACCACTTCATAAATAATTATGACCAAAACAAAGTTAAAAGAAAAAACCTCTTAAATAAACCAGAACATGGTCAATTAACCCCTTAGGTTCCATCTGGGGAGTTAAATTATTATTTATCAATTATTCAAATTATTAGGACAGAAGGTCTCCACTCCATAAAAATATATGACCAAAACAAAGTTAAAAACAAATACTCTCTTAAATGAACCTGAATGTGGTCTATTAACCCCTTATGTTCCATCTGGGGAGTTAAATTATTATTTAATAATTATTCAAATTATTAGAACAGAAGGTCACCATTCCATAAAAAAAGACCAAAACAAAGTTAAAAGAAAAGAAATACCCTTTTAAATGAACGTGAATGTGGTTTATTAACCCCTTATGTTCCATCTGGGGAGCCCTAGGGTCATAAGATTTTAGAAAAAATTGGTTTGATACTTCATTACCTTCAAAACTGTTACATGAATAAAAAACATTCTCTTTCTCAGTATCTGACAGAATGAAAATGCATGTCTGCTTTGTGATTAAACTTCAATAATATTTGCCTATGGGTTTGATTAGGTCAGAGAAACATTTTTAGATGTGCATTTGTATTTTAATACAAAGTACAGTAAATCTCAAAATAACATGAGGGTTAAAGCTTGGCTTTTTGCACTGGAAATACACATTTATACCACTGTATGCAATAGAAACTTGACTAAGAGTGCATAAGGGAATAGAAGAGACACTCGAGAGAGAAAAAATCTTCCATTGGCTTGTCCATCTCAACAATTCAGTGTGCCAAGATATACAAAAGGGGGAAAAAAACCTTTGGAGCTTTGTGCTTTCCTTAATTCAGTTAATGCAGCTATATTTCTCAGAGTGTAAGCAACATGAGGAGTACCACAGTTTGATCAATACAATTCTGTTGTTTTCCCCTGAAGCAAAAGCATCTGTGTGTCCGTGACCTAATTTTTAAGCCTTCCTTCCCTCCTGCATGCCTTTGCATATTTTGAGTTACAAAAATAAGAATGGGTTTATGGCTTGTTCTGAGCAATGCTTCTGACAAGGATGATTGGTATCAAGTAGGTTATGCTGAACCACTTAGATATCTGATACTACTAAATAAAATAGATTTATTAGGTATTGAATAGCTAGGTTTCCATAGCGTCAGCTTTTCGATGTGGCCTCATTTTTTCTTTCTTTGTAGTTTCTTTTGCACACCAGAGATATTTTCTTTAGAGATTTGTTCAGATTATTTCATTTTATGTCTGCCTCGTTTTTCCCAGCAGGAGATCTTGTTTCTGACATTCACTTCTGTCAATATTTTGATGGGGCTGGGGTTGTGAGGTTATATTACAAGATGAAGCATAGTGCGTACATCGTGAGAGAAATCAGAAATTAGTCATCAGAGTTGCTGTCCTCACATAAAAGGCCTTGTTTTACTTTTTTATGTCTCTAAGAGAATTCCTTTCATTCAAGCTACCTTTATAACAGGCATATAGTGTGTTACTGAAAACAAAAAAATGCTCATGAGATAATAAAGTGACTTGTTTGGTTTGCAGAAAAGGCCAGAGAGTACTTACACAAGACTGGACGATTCATAGTGATCGGGGGTATCATCTCACCTGTACATGATTCCTATGGCAAACCGGTAAGAGCATTGTATATTTAAGCGATATCACAGCCATACTGCACATCTTTGAGCAAGACAAGTAGTGTTGTTCTTAAATGAATGAGTGTTTTTGAATAAGGAAATGATTCAGTGACTTACACATACTCACTTGTTTCATATCCTAAATGAATCAACGTAAATTAACAAATCAGCTCAGTTCACTTGACGCCATCTATTGGTGTATCTATGTAGCCTGCAAAAAGTGTTACAAAATCCCCATACAAACAGCGGAAGGAAATGACGTGTAACAGAACCTAAAAGGAAATAAATATGAGATGGGAGGAAAAAATACAGTTGAGGTCAAAAGTTTACATACACCTAGCAGAATTTGCAAAATGTTAATTATTTTACTAAAATAAGAGGGATCATACAAGATGTGTCATACAAGATATTTCACTCAAAGATGCTTACATATTATAGTCCACAAGAGAAAAAAATAGCTGAATTTATAAAAAATTACCCTTTTCAAAAGTTTACATGCACTTGATTCTTAATACTGTGTCTTTACCAGAATGATCCATAGCTGTGTTTTTTTTTTTATTTAGTAATAGTTGTTCATGAGTCCTTTGTTAGAACCTGCCCACTGTTCTTCAGAAAAATCCTTGAGGTCCCACGAATTCTTTATTTTTTAGCATTTTGTGAATTTGAACTCTTTTCATCAATGACTTTCCAAACACAATGCATTAAGAGCTGGGGGTAAAAAAATTTTTAATTTGAAGATCAGAGTAAATTTAACTTAGTTTGTCTTCTGGGAAACATGTGAGTATATATTGTAGCTTCTGAAGGGCAGTACTAAGTGAAAAAATATTAAATTTAAGCAAAATAAGTAAAAAATGTACACATCTTTGTTCAAAAGTTTTCACCCCATAGCTCTTAATGCATCGTTTTTCCTTCTAGAGCATCAGTGAGCATTTGAACCTTCTGTAATAGGTGCATATGAGTCTCTCAGTTGTGCTCAGTGTGAAAAGATGGATCTCAAAATCATACAGTCATTGTTGGAAAGGGTTCAAATACACAAAAAATGCTAAAAAACCCAAAGAATTTGTGGGAATTTGTTGTTTCTGAAGAAAAGCGGGCAGTTTAACTGTTTAGGACAAACAAGGGACTCTTGAACAACTATCATTAAACACACAGCTGTGGATCATTCAGGTAACAACACAGTTTTAATAAGCAAGTGTATGTTAATTTTTGAACAGGGTCATTTTATAAATTCTATTCTAACTATTATTCTCTTGTGGACTATATGTAAACATATTTTATGTGAAATATCTTATTAAGGTCAGTACTAAATAAAAAAATAACATTCATTTGATCCTTCTCATTTTGGTAAAATAATTAACATTTTGTGTATGTAAACTTTTGACCTCAACGGTATATATTTCAATGCGTTATGCGCACAATTATATCATTGGGTAATTATACTGTATATAAATTGCGGGCATCAGTGAGTTGCTATTAATATGCATTGATTGCCCTAAAATTGCTTTTGAATGCGATCACGTACTCTGTGTATTATACGGAGCGGCATTACTTACCACACATTTTACAAGATTAGATGTTTGTCAGTGAATCTCAGGATCTGAAAATCACTCACCATCATCCTCTTAGTCCTCTCTTCTCACTCTGTTTATGTGGTAAGGGATATTTTATGTACTGTAATGTAACAGGCTACCGCTAGCAAGCGGTTAACCATGTCCCTTTAGTGGCTCCATAGAATGCATTATTCGGATTCACTATTCGGCCACATCCTTGCCGAACAACTGTTTTAATAAAGGTTTTAATCTGAATCATACGAATCATCTCTAATATTATCAACAGAACTCTGAATTAAAAAGAACTTTGGCCTAGATTTCTTCTCTCTTAGCAACAAAATATAAATAATAAATGCTTTAGGAAGCAGGATTCAATCATTCCAATTTTAATCCTTTGTGTGCAGAGGTATAACACTAGAAATCATTCTGGAAATCATTGTGCTTTGAATCCTGATTATCTGAAAAAGGCAAATGTTTGAATAATGGGTTTTATGTTGATCAAATAGGTTCTCCTTCTTTCACCAAGCAGACAACCTAAGAATATTGTTTGAAGTTTGGATATTCTACTTATTGTTAGGTGGATGCCTAGAGGGTTCACTTTTCTGTTTCTTTTCTGCTTTTCTAGGGCCTTGTCTCAAGCAGACATCGTCTCACCATGTGTCAGCTGGCAGTTCAGTCTTCTGATTGGATCAGGTAACTGTCAATCAGCCAGAATGTAGCTTGGCACCACCCTCATAACAAGAATGCTATGTAGCATATATACTTCAGCAGCCTTGAGTTATATTGATGATGGATATATATTGTAGAATGCACATAAAATGTTTGATGGATTAATGGTCTTCTGCAGAGTGGATCCTTGGGAGTGCTACCAGGACACCTGGCAGACCACTTGCAGCGTTTTGGAGCATCACCGAGATCTAATGAAGGTTAGTACAAAATTAAATCTGAATGCTATAACGTTTTGTACTTGTATGCAATCTTGAAGTAATAAACTTTATTGTTCCTTCGCAGAGAGTCACAGGGTGCATTCTTTCCAATGTGAACACACCTTCCACCACCCCTGTGATTGGCCAGCCCCAAAACGGAACATCTCCTATATACCAAAACCAAGCTAACAAGTCTGTGGCTAGTAAGTTATTTTTAAAATGTTCAGATGTTAATGTTGTGTGTTCTGGAGAACAGGCATTTTTATGATTGACTGATGTCTCTTTTTCTCCAGTTAAGCTTTGGGGAAAGATGAGCGAAAGCCTGGGTAAAATTTGCTGTGTTCGCCCACACATGGAGCGTTTTACCTTCGTTGGTAAGTTGCTATGTTTGTGTACAGTATGTACTACATATTCGGGATTTTGTAACCGAGTAGTCAACTAGTATAACAAACCCTCAGACGACTATGTAAGCTTGTTTCCGACAGGTGATAAACAATTCAAATGGTAATTGTAACTTTTTATCTCACAATTCATACTTTTTTCTCTCACAATACTGAATTTATATCTTGCATTTCCGAAAACAAAAGTCTGAATTATGAGGCATAAAGTCAAAATTGTGAGGAAAAAGTATGATTTGCTAGTTAAAAGGGGGGGGGGGGGGAACTAAATTGTGAGATGTAGAGTTTACAATTGAAGTCAAAAGTTTACATCTGCTAAATGTCAATTATTTTACCAAACTAAGAGGGATCATACAAAATGCATGTTATTTTTTATTTTCTACTCACCTTAATTGGATATTTCACATAAAAGACGTTTACATATAGTCCACAAGAGAAAATAATAGTTGAATTTTAGAGTGTTCAATAATAGTTGAACGCTCACTGATGCTTCAAAAGGAAAAGCGATGCATTAAGAGCAAGGGTGTAAACTTTTGAACAGAATGAGGATGTGTAAATTTTTCTTACTTTGCCTAAATATCATATTTTTTTTCTTTTAGTAACACCTTTCAGAAGCTACAGAAAAAACTTACATGTTTCCCATTGTGTTTCCGTCTGAAGCATCAGTGAGCATCTGTAATAGTTGTCCCTCAGCTGTCCTCAGTGTGAAAAGTTGAATCTCAAGATCATACAAAATCACATTGATCACAATAAATCAATAAATCACATATACGAATATTTGTAAAAAAATAAATAAAATAAAAAAATAAAAAACAGATTATTAAGACTTTACATTATTATTATGATAGACAAAAAACACTGAATAGACATTACAAACCGTCAACTTATTTATTTAATTTTTGTGTTCATTTTTAAATAATTATTTACACCATATTAATGCATTAAATTAATCACCCCAGACCTTGAAGCATGTAATTATAATGTCACCATTTCAACACCTTTCAATAAAAACGTGGAGAAAAAATGTCAGTTACAGAGATACACCACAGCCTTGTAATTTGGTTCTAGAAATAACATAATTCCGTGTAATTATTTTGAATTATTCATACGCTTCACACAGGATGTGTATCAATTTTACATGACTCTGATGATTTGCAGTTAATCAATCATCTCTGTGATCTCCCATGCCTTTCTGTTTTTTTTCTGAACAGACGAAAATGCCAACCTTGGTACTGCAATGCGCTACGAGGAAATCGGTGAGACGATGTGATTTTCCTTGCCTTGGTTTTGGTTTTCAAATCAGTCCTTGCTTGTCACTTTGAGTCATCGTCAGAAAATACACAGTTTGCCCAGGGAGGGAAAAACACTCACTGTGTATTTCTCCTCAGGAAAATATAAATAACATTAAATAAGACAAAGACAGGCAAATGTGATGGTGTTTGTCTATATACTGTGAAGAAGACATCTGTGTGCTGTGTAGTGCCTCATTCTTCCTCCTCATGGGGAAAATGTGACTCGTTTGTTTTTCATCTTATCAGAGTTGTTGTGTTTACCCCCACAGCGAAAGAAAAACATCTCATTACTGTGGCTGGTGTTTTTTCATGGGTTGATGTGTAACTGTGATTGTGGTTTGTCCAGAGTTGCGTATTTTGCTCCTTTGTGGCAGCGATCTCCTGGAATCTTTCTGCATCCCTGGCTTGTGGAACGAAAGTGATGTAAGATATAATTCCATTTATCTTTCCCTGTCACAAATGTCTAAATATTTTGTAAAATGTATTTTTCTAGCATATATTTTGTATGTTCACATAAATTAAGCAATATCACATGCAAGTAATCACATCCTTATTTATAATTCACACCATTGAGGTGCAGTTGGCATGATATTGAAAAACGTTAATGAAAGAAAACGATGTCTGTTTTGCTCCATCAATGAAATAGGTCCATTTAAAGAAAAAGCAATACCAAGTGTCACAAAACACGTGAATCAGTGTTTTGAATGATTTTTTAAATACAGAATTAGTGACTCAATCTTACACATAATCACTTTTAAGTATTTTTTAAGTCAAGTAATGAAAATCGGAACAGCATACTAGAATACTACTCCTAGTTTTGCATTGAAAGATAATATAATACTAGGAGTAGTATGCTAATATGCAGTTCTAATCGGTTGAGTCAAGATACTTGTCACTTGTCTCCACCTACTGTCAGTATGATGTAATTGCAATATTTTTTTCTGTTTATTAAAGTTTTTACTCTACATTTGTGCAGTTTTCAGTGGGTTAGTGATATTTTTTAAATATATATAAATTAATAAATAAATATTTTTTTAATGGGTTTTTATACAAAAACTGCTTTTTTTGCCCATCTTTTGGAAAATCCAGTTTTAAAAGTAAAAAAAAAACGACAACTACAAATAACTTTTACCAGTAGGTGGCTTGTTTTTTTTACTTTTAAAAGTCAGAACTGCAAAAGATAAACCTTCAATTGCAAGGAAAAAGTCAGAATTACAATTTTTTGTCTCGCAATTGTGACTTTTTTTCTTAGAATTGCAAGTTTATATCTCAGAATTCTGACTTCATAACACGCCACTGCAAAATCGCAATTCTGAGAACATGTCAGTTTTTTTTGTCCCCCTCAAAAAACTTTAAAACTTGAGTTTGTATAAAAGATTTTTCCGGAATTGCAAGGAAAAAAGTCTGAATTGCGAGACAGACTCGCAATTACAAGAAAAAAGTCAGAATTATGAATTTTCGGACTTTATTGCAAACATTAAATTGCAAAATCGCAATTCTGAGAACATGTCAGTGTTTTTTGTCCCCCTCAAAAAACTTTATAACTCACAAATTTGAGTTTATATTTCACAATTCTGAGAAAAAAGTCAGAATGGAGAGATAGGAACTCGCATTTGCAAGAAAAAAAGTCAGAATTGCGAATTTTCTGACTTTATCGCAAACATTCAATTGCAAAATAGCAATTCTAAGAACAGTCTTTTTTTCCCTTTAAAAAACTTTATAACTTTATTACAATTGCAAGTTTATATCTCGCAATTCTGACTTTATAACTCGCAATTGTGAATTGCCAATTGCAAATTTTTATCACACTGTTCAGTTGCGGAAACTGGCTTCCAAAAATGTAATAACGATTGTGTATAACTGATTGATATGTAAGGCACTAAAATTTTGAGCAAAATGTGGATTTAGGAAATTACAATTAACTAGAATTAACACTGATGACACAATAAGACTGGAAACATATATTAATAAAGTAAATAGCATCAGTTTTGATTTCTCAATTAATAAAATAGCTAGAATATGAATACAAATTCAGATGTGTTGTTAAACTCAATTAAATATGTGATTATTATATTTTCTAGATGGAAGTGATTGTGGGGGATTTCGGGATAGTGGTGGTTCCTCGGGATGGAGTTGACACAGAAAGGATAATGAACCATTCATCTGTGCTCCGAAAGCATAAGGTATTATACAACATTTTTCACAGCAACTGTTTTACTACAGAGTAAATGCATACAGTTTAGAGCATATTTACATTTACACAGATTTGGTTTTCTACTCCTAGGACAACATAATTGTGGTAAAGGATGAAATCGACCACCCAATGTCAGTCGTCAGTTCCACCAAGAGCAGGTGCGTATTCTCACCGTCTGCACATAATTCATCTTTTCGTTCTATACCGTAACCTTCTTGCTTTTCTCCTCACCAGACTCGCTCTTCAGCATGGCGACGGTCACGTGGTGGATTACCTGAGCCAGCCTGTCATCGACTACATCCTGCAGAGTCAGCTCTACATCAACGCTTCTGGATAGGATGGGGAAAGTCCACTTCCGAGCCGTCAGTCATCCCTGTCTGTCTCTCTGTGTGTAATCTAGAGTATAATCCTACTGTGCTACCACTGCTTTTCCATGTAGAGGAGCATTAATCTGTCCTCCCCTCTTACTCGTGTCTCATTGGGATGTACAGCACTGTGCCTGAGGGATCTGCTCCACCAATCAGCTTTAAGGGACTGGGTGGGCTTAGGTGCCCAATAGGAGGAAGAGGAGAGAGCCTCGCTGCCACCATGACAGAAAACGAGAGTGTTTTTGATTGAATTAGAATTCATTGCCTGCAATGATGTCGGTCTTTGCTGTTGATTTAATACTCTCTGTTCTTGTAGTTGCATGCCTCTAAGGGTTTTCTTTCAGCGCATGAGTGTTTGAAATACCACGTAGACTGTAGTCTGTGGTTACGGTGTTTGCAAAAAACTGTGCTTAGACTCATCTCATCTCTAAATACATTTTCTACTCATCGATCAACTGTATGTACAGAGAACATCTCATATACTGTATTATGCCTCAATGTTTGGTCTTCAATGTGCATTCATGTATACGTGGAGTATTTGGTTGCACATTAAAGAATGCAGTTTCATTTACTTTGCTTTCGTGCACATTTACTTCTCACACAGGTCCTTTTGCCCGACATTAACATGCTAACATGCCACAGAAATGTGATGTCTAGTAAAGCCGGTCACTGCCTGTGCATCAAACCATTCATTTCAGGATGAGATTCCTTGCACTTTTGCTTTTTGTGTGAAGAGACCATGCTGAGATTGAGTTTTCTGTTCACGTTAGACAAGGACAAAAAATGATATGCTTTTAAAGGAGAAGTTCACTTCCAAAACAAAAATTTACAGATAATCTACTCACCCCCTTGTCATCTATGATGTTCATGTCTTCCTTTCTTCAGTCATAAAGAAATTATGTGTTTTGATGAAAACATTTCAGGATTTCCTTCTGTATAGTGAACTTCTATGGTGCCCCCGAGTTTGAACTAAAAAAATGCAGTTAAAATGCAGCGTGAAAGGGCTCTAAATGATCCAAGACAAGGAAGAAGGGTCTTATCTATTGCAACAATCAGTTATTTTCTAAAAAAAAAATTACAATTTATATACTTTTTCACCCCAAATGCTCATCTTGTCTAGCTCTGCATGTTTTCCACTTCAAGACGTTTAGGGTAGTCAAAAAATCGCCCTACATCGCTGTTTTAACTTTTTTTGTTGTTCATAAAGGCCATTTGATTTTTGTACGTTTACTTTGTAAACACTGGGTCTGTACTTCTGCAGAGATGTTGGACAATTTTTGAAGTTGGAGAAAATGAGAAAATAAGACATTCCCTAACTGTCTTGAACCATACACAGCGTACACGCAGAAGACAAGATGTGCATTTGATGTTAAAAAGTATGTAAATTGTTCATTTTTTTTAAAAATAACTGATCGTTTCGCTAGATAAGACCTTTCTTCCTTGGCTGGAATTGTTTAGAGCCCTTTGAAGCTGCATTTAAACTGCATTTTGGAAGTTCAAACTTGGGGGCACCATAGACATCCACTATATGGAGAGAAATCTTGAAATGTTTTCCTCAAAAAACACAGACAGGAGCATCTTGGAGGTCTAGGGGCGAGTAAATTATCTGTACATTCTTGTTTTGGAAGTGAACTTCTCCTTTGAGGGATAGTTCACCCAAATATGAAAATTCTTATTCACCCTTATGTCGTTACAAACACGTAAGACTTTTGTTCATCTTCAGATTTTTGATGAGATACGCAAACTTTCTGACCATGCATAGACAGCAATGTGACTGAAATGTTCCCAGGCCAAGAAACAAAAGTTCAACAATCCTTCTCGACTCAGTTACCGTCTTTCGCCATTATCGAGAGATACAATTAATGGCGGAGGATGGTTCAAGATTTTGGATTTCAACAGAAATATCTGTTTTTGGTCTTACGGGTTTGGAACGACAAGGGTGAGTAATTAACAGAGTTTTCATTTCTAGTAATTTAACTGTCTTTTAAAGTCATTTGATGGTTGAAACATTCTTTAAATGATTAAATTATCATTTGAGCTGACATGAAATGTCAATATGCTGCACATCTAACAATGAATCAAAGTGTATTTGATGAGAAGAATAACAGATTCAATGAATTATGTATGTTGTGCATAATTGATTTTGAGCGGTTTCACGACTTAATGGGAGGCTCCGGCTTTATGGCATGAAGAAGCCTTCAATATACTGTGATTACTGTTTTTCATATGATAAAGTCTAGGGTGAAACAATGTTTCATTTTGATCATTTTAACCAGAGACTTCTGATTAACAAAACTAGAATGTTAGAAGAAATGTAAAGCCTATTAAAATACTGATATTCCTTCTGTAAACACTTCATACCCGCGTTTACTAGGTTTACTGTATCTCATATGCTGTTGGTTATGTACATCCTCACAGACATTAAAGGAAAAATATAACATTTCATTTTTTGAATGGATCATGCTTCACTAATATACAGAGAATTATTAAACACACACTTATACCTCACAGTTTGTATCAACATAAACTCATGATTTTTTTCCCTTTTCATTAAGCCGTCACTATAGCAACTGGTGTATCAGCAATCACTAGGAGACTATTTTCTCTCAATGTAAATTCATTAAAAAATAGTGGGAAATGTACCACAAATAATATATTTTTTCATGGGTCTGGCATGCTGCATTTTTCTGTAGCTGTACATCCTTGCATTCTCCATGCCGTCATTTAAAACCACGAGCAACAGAAATAGATATTGTTGATGATATTGTTTGTTTCTTGTATTTTTATTGCTTTTAAATAGAGATAAAATCTCCTTGTATACATTTAAAACACCATGTAAGATTATAAGGTTCTGTTTTTAAGATGCTAAAACTGTAGATTTTAATTTTTAGATCACCAGTATTCGTTTTTTTAGTTGTCAATGGTGTAAAGCATGCATAAGTGTGTCTGCGACTCTGCGTAATGTCTTACATGAATATATTTCTACTTTATAGTGGCTATTCGATAAGCATTCAAAAAATGAAAAGTATATTGCCGTGACAATAACTCAATGTCCTTGATGACATTATTGAATTTAATAAAACAAAACAGAACACAAAAGAATGAAATTGTTAGTTTGTGCATTTCTTTCACGTTTGAAAATATGTTTCATTAGATGCTGAAGCAGACGGAGAACAATTACAGATAGGGTGCATTTAAATGAAATATCTTTGGCAATCATGCAATATCATTTACCTCATTTCAAACTTCACAGTAAAAATTTTCAAAATTAGAAAAACAAATTAAACTGAAAAAATAAATACTAAAAAATTCTCTCACATACAGTAGTACAAAATCATGTTATGACAATAAACAGTCTTTAGTTAAAAAGTAGCGCTGGTAAGTTCATAGATTAAACTATGTAAGATTGTGATTTGGCCCTGCAGTAACTCACAGCCTTTACGGCCTTTCAATAGGTGGTATGTTGTAACAGCCATTAGGGATGCTTTTACGGATCTCCTCTAAGTTGGCAATGTCAGCCAGGATGGTGTCAATGTCATTGATCATGCCTGCAATGGTGGCTCTCTGCTGAGCTTCCTTCTCCTCCAGGTCCCTGAGTCTGGGCCTCAGCTCCTTCTCCACACGGCTGCGGCTTTTAGTGACGGCATCCTCAAGCTCAGCCAGTCGTGTGTCGTCAACTGTCCCAGGAACTGTCCCTGAAAAATAGTATAACAGTCATGAATCCTTGCTCAGCACTGGGATAAAAAAATTGGATATGAAAATATATTTAGCAAAAAAAAAAAAAATATATATATATATATATATATATATATATATTTTAGTTTTGCCTCCGACATGCCATTATCAAATGTTTTAACTGATATTTTATGTAAGATTCTCTGACAAAGCTTGTCAGACTTGACAAGTGTTATCACAATATGTATTTTATATTACTAATGTTTGTTAATTGAAATAAAGCCAAACTAAAATATAAATAAAAGATTAAAAATGTTGAAATTTTTTAAAATAGTTCAGAGTGTTAAATGTTTAACCCAACCTTCTGGGTAGTTTTATTTAACTCAACTATTGCTTAAAAATGACTATATTTTCTAGCTTAAAATCATCCCAAAATATAGGTTGGAATAGATTAGAAATTAACATTTATTAATATGTTCAATAAATGAACATTTATTAATAAGTTGAATTTTTTTTAGATCGTTTATTAATAAATGTTCAAGTCTGCATTTATTTGATCTAAAATACAGCACAAGCAGTAATATTATGAAACATTTTTACTAGTTAAAATAACTGCATTCTATTTGAATATATTTCAAAATGTAATTTATTCCTGTGATCAAAGTTTTGCATTTTCAGCATCATTACTGAGATTCACATGGCTCTTTAGAAATCATTCTAATATGCTAATTTGCTGTTAAAAACATTTATTATTATTATTATTTATGATTATCAATATTTAAAATAGCTGAGTACATTTTTTCAGCATTCGTTGAAAGCTTTTGTAACATTATACACTGACTATACCAGTCAAAAGCTTGGAGTCAGTATAATTTATTCATTTATTTTTGGGGGAAAGAAATTATAGAAATTAACACTTTTATTTAGCAAGGATGCTTTAAATTGATCAAAAGATAGAGACATTTGTAATGTTACAGATAAATGCTGTTCTCTAAACTTTCTATTCATCAAAGAAACCTGAAAAATTCTACTCTGTTTTAAACATAATAATAATAATAATAAATGTTTTTTGAGCAGCAAATCAGAATATTACAATGATTTCTGATGGATCATGTGACTGAAGTAATAATTAAAAAAATTCAGCTTTAAAATCACAGGAACAAATTACATTCGAAACCATATTTAATAGAAAACAGTTATTTTAAATAGTAAAAATATTTTAAAATGTTAATGTTTGTGCTGTACTTGGGATCAAATAAATGCAGGCTTGGTGAGCAAAAGAGACTTCTTAAAACAAATTTAAATCTTACTGTTCAAAAACTTTTGACTTATAGTGTAAATGTCTGATTTTTAATTTAAAACCTATCTTGGGTTCATTTTTAGCCAGCCATATAGTAATTTTTAAACATTTAACCCAACCGCTGGGTTTGTCCATATTTCTCCCAGCACCGGGTTGTTTTTAACCCAGCATTTTTTTTGAGTGATTGAAAATAGAAATAACATTATAGTATATAAACTATACTAAAATAACACTGTTTCACACAGAACTTGAGTGCATGTATTGTATGTAGTGTATTATTGTTATAACTCACCTCCCAGGGAGCTCATAATATCAGTGATTGACTTCAAAGTATCGCTAACAGCTTCCCTGGCATTATTTGCATTTTCAAGTGCCCCAGCGGACTCTATGATGGCCTGGTTTAACAACGAAGAAAAAGAAAATTTAGCATATATCTTCACATTACATTTGATTTCAAATATCTTTCACCATAAGCAGACATTCTTACATTGTTTGCTTGAGTTAACTGTGCTTTGGCCTTGTTTTTCTCTTCATTCAGTTTGTCTTTAGTTACAGATGCCCCTGTCTTCAGTCCATCCACGTCCTCTTTCAGTTTAGTGGCAGCTTCCAAAATATCCAAAGAGGGCGGAAGAGCATCTGTCATTCCCTGTGGAGACACACACAAGCACCCCGTGAGCACATTCAAAACTTTCTGTATATGATTCAAATAGACTCACTCAACTCAGGTCATTTAGTAAAGCTAGTGACAGACGTTATGAGAAACTGAATAGGTCTTTCTGTGAAATTTACGTAATAATAGCAACTGTTTTTGCTAAATAAATGGGTGAGAACTCAAGGTAACAGGTCACCATATTGTACCTCCAGTTTGGTTGCAGTGCTTGTAAGTGTGTCAATAGTATCCTGAGCATCTCTGTAGTGAGTAGACATTGCATCAAGAATGTCTTGAGTCTGAAGGTTGTCAGCTATGGCATTCTGGATGGTGGCGTTGATAGCAGGAAGCTTTCTAATAGCGGCATCTGCCAGATCCTTATTACCACTGAGCTGGTCATCAAATCCTGAGCAAAACACAATAGAGGAATGGATATTTTTTAAAGGGTTATGGTTACTTGTGTTGGATAGTTTAATTAATGATAGAACATTATCTGAAGATTGCACAACTGGTTTAACACTGATTATGACTACTAAAACTACTTTAAACTCAGCACTGTCATCATAAAATAAATTACATTTATAATATATACTAAAACAGAACATGTTTTTTTGTAATAATAACAGATTAGATAGACTGCAGATTAAATTATCCCTGTAGCTAATCTGTCCATTGTTTCTCAAAAAAAAAAAAAAAAAAAAAAAATATATATATATATATATATATATATACATATATATATATATATATATATATATATATACCGTACCTTTGAGCGTCTCTAGTGTCTTATCCAGGCTATCCTTGTTGTTGGCAAAGATTTCCAGAGATTTATTTTTAATTGCTTCAGCTGCATTTGCCCTGGCAAGAAGTTTGTCTTGAACCTTAAATAAAACAAAAGCAATTGTTAATGTACCTCTAGACCTAAGAACAGCCATTAAAGGTCGATATTTGCACAGATATATTTAAATCTTTTCACAAATTCTTTTGTTGTCAGCATATCATCAACATAAGATTCAGTCTTTTTCATTTTCAATCACATTCTTACACATATTTACAAATATTGGTTTCTGAACATCTACACTACCAGGAATGTTTAACAGAAGATCGGGTTTACCTGTTGGAAACCTTTGGCCTTATTGAACAGATCAGTCGTCTCTTTCTGCTCATTGAGCATATATTGCTGAAAGTCCTGGTACTGTGATAAATTCCCCTCCACCATACCCTTCAGACCATCGAACTTGGAAACCACATTAGCAATGTCCTTCTGCAGAAACAGAAAAATAATAGTACACATTGTTCATTTTATAAACTACAGTACAAACATTTTGATTTAAGCGAGTGGGGTTTGAAAAGACACTTGCATCTCCTGTATTCCCCAACTTTTACTTAAACTCTTCTATTTACATAAATATTTAATTGTGACTGACTACCTTCAGGGGCTTTGGAAGTTTCTTCTCCAGGTCAGATAACTGTTTGAGAGCATTCAGAGCCACTCCACTCTCCTTTCCAGCTGCATCAGTCAGTTGAATAGCCTTGCTATCCATGCCAAGCACTTTAGTTACGTCTGCTTCATACCTGATAACAACATCATTAGAAAGTAAGGTCACAGTGCTTATCTCTGTGGAGAAATTGATCTGGTTTAACAATGTTTCTAATACAAAACTAAGCTATATGCAACTTACTGTTTTTTGAGGTTCCTGAGCTCATCTTTGACCTTGTTTTCTCGGCTGATGACACCACGAATGAGATCTACGGCTTTCTCAGATTCTGCTAGAGAATTGGCTGCAATGGTCTCCACTGTCACTGCCTCACCTTGGTGTCTGGCAAGAAAAAACCCTTTAGTCAATCTTTATTTTCAGTCAGTCACATATTTTGGGCACAGCAAGAAATGTACTGCAGAGGAAATGTGAAACCCATAAGACCTTAGTTCATTTTCTAAATACAAATTAAGTTATTTTTGAGAAAATCCAAGAGCCTTCTGACCCTGCACAGACAGCAATGCAAATGAAATATTCCCAGGCCCAGAAACGTAGTACGGACATGGTTAAAATAGTCCATGTGACATCAGTGGTTCAACCGTAATTTTAAGAAGCATTCCTCTGCACATAAAAAATAAGGCGCAGCGTATATGTCTTGGTACTCTTAATAATGGTGGAAGACGTGATTTTGGAGGAGAAGAATTGTTGAATTAAGTTTTTTTCTTTGCACACAAAAAGTATTCTTGTAGATTCGTCAAATTGTGGTTGAACCACTGATGTCACATCGACTGTTTTACCAATGTCCTTACTACGTTTCTGGGTCTGGGAACATTTCAGTTGTGTGGCTGTCTATGCAGGGTCAGAGAGCTTTCAGATTTAATCACAAATATCTTAATTTGTGTTCAGAAGATGAACAAAGGTCTTGGAATGACATAAAGGTGAGTAATTAATAACAGAGTTGTCATTTTTGGGTGAACTATCCCTCTAGGCATTTTTAATGCAATGTTTATTGTTTGTAAGGTAAAACCATGCTAAATGTAAATAAGGCAACACATGTAATGCAAATAAATAATCATGCATAGTTATGATATCAAATCCAATCTAATTCTACGTTTTAGTAAATTCTAAACATTTCAACGTTTGATTTATGACTTTTTTAGCACAATGAAATGCCTTTAAATGATAAAGGCTGGGTCCTGAGGCAAAAACAGATGAGAGCCACATTTTAATGTAAAACTATGAATGTATTTGTTGGCTAAGCAACTGCCTTATTAGTGCACATGCAGTTATGGATTATGTTGTGTTGTTTCACTGTTTGTAGCATTTGAGAATAACACATGACTTACTGCTCAGCAAGATCAGCAGCTGTCTGAACCAAATCAGACAAGGTGTCAGCGCCTGGCACCGCATCACCTGAGGGAAACTCCTGAAATAGACATATGAGGGAATGAGGGAAATGCTGAGATCTTTCAAAACAATGATTATACTTTTATTAACCCTCTATGTGATGTAGGCTGTAGAAACACCCAACTGAATACCTAAAGCTAAAAAACCCATCCATATTAATATAATAACATGCATAAAAATATAATAATGAAATACTTACGGCCTGTTGGATGTCCCGTTTGGCCTGTTGCAGTTTTAACCTGATGTCACTGATGAGTTGACGGATTTCTGAAACTTCCGTTCTGTACTGTTGATCCTTGTTTTTGATCCCATCGACTGTTGTCAACAAAGCCTCCATTTTTCTGTCCTCTCTCAGTTGGGATCGGCTAATGCTCGCTAGTTTATCTTGAAGCTGTTTCTCTGAATCTGTTTGGTAAAAAAAGTCAGTCTTAACAATAAACTAACTAGACACAAATAAATCAAGATAAATAAAGGATTTACATACTTGTGAGTTCATTTGCTCTAAATTCCAGGTTTTGCACCATGACCTCTGCGGCCCTAATAGCCCGTTCCATCTGAGCACCGTTGACTGGAGCATCATCACCTCCAATTCCTTTAAATACATCCTCCATTTCTTGCAGCTGCCTTGCATAAACCTCTATCTGATGAAAAAACACAACGTTTGGCATTTATTTACCATCATTTGTCAAGTTATTTATATACCTCTACTTTAACAGGTTTGCAGGGACTGGATCCCATGCTACAGTAAATGCCATCATTTATTGTTTCCAATCATTTTTAACCTTGAGTGAGCAGGCTTATTTTTTCTCTTGTTTTACAGATTTGGTAAATGCACTAGAATTAACAGCAGTGTGATTCTCATACGCTGGTCCCTTGGCAAACAGCATATTTAATTCCACCCACACAGGCAGTGTTCAAGATCAGTGCCAAAGCAACATACCGTTACATCACTCTCCAGATAATAAACAATCATCAAATCCAGCAGGACTCACTTGTTTTTTTTCCCACACAGCGTAGTGTGTAAAGCGCTTGTTTTAACTTAATATTAAATGATCATTATTTTCTCATACACCCACACCCACACCCATTTTATACGTTTTTCTCTTACAATTCAGACTTTTTTCCATGTAGTTGCAAGTTTCGCAATTTTGATTCAGAATTGTGTGATACAAACTTTTTTCTTTTTCGCGAAAAAGACTAATGTGTTCTCAGAATTGTGAGTTTATATTCTGACTTTATAACACGCCATTCTAAGTACATATCATTCTTTTTTCTTCATCAAAATTATCTCAATTTGCGAGTTTATATCTCACAATTCTATGAAAAAAGGTAAGAATTGTGAGATACAAACTCAAATTTGCGAGAAAAATTCAGGATTGCGAGTTTTTATCTTGCAGTTGTGAATTTGTTTCTCACAATTGCAAGTTTATATCTCACTATTCCAACTTTATAACTCACAATTGTAAGTTTATATCACACAATTTTGAGAAAAAATTTTGAATTGTGAGTTTATATCTTGTACTTCTGACTTTATAAATCGTAATTGTGAGTTTTTATCATGCAATTCTAAAAAAAGAATTGCAAATGTATATCTTGCAATTCTGACTTTTTTCTCAAAATAAACAGTGTTCCAACCAATCACCGTCAGGGGGTTGGTGTTGTGGACTTTCGTACTGGTGCAGGGATGTGACAGAGGCAGAGCGAAAGTCCACAACACCAACCCCCTGACGGTGATTGGTTGGAACACTGTTTGTTTTTCTGTGGAATGGTTGGTAGCACCGATTGTTTTTTTTTGGCATATCTCGGACCCTAGGCTGACCACAGAGACGCATTTTTTTTACAGCCAATTTATGGGGCAGGCAGCGAGCGGATCGTGAAGAAAGGTCAGCTGAATGTGACACTTTATGTTTCAGGCTTGAAATCGCTTATACAACCTTTAAGTCAGAATTGTGAGATAGACTCTAAGAACATTTCAATCTTTTTTCCTGTCAGAATTGGACTATTACCAATTTGCAACTTTATATCTCACAATTCTATGAAAAAAGTCGGAATTATGAGATAAAAAATCGGAAATTTGCAAGAAAAAAGTAAAAACTGTGAGATTCAAACTCACATTTGTGAGAAAACGTCTTGCAGAATTGCAATTGTGACTTTATTTCTTGCAATTGCAAGTTTATAACTCACTATTCTGACTTTATAACTCACAATTGTGAGTTTATATCATGCAATTCAGAGAAAAAAAAGTCAGAATTGTGAGTTTATATCTCTCACTTTTGATTTTATAACTTGTAATTGTGAGTTTTTATTATGCAATTCTCAATTTATAACTCTCAATTGCAAGTTTATATCTCACAGTTCTGAGAAAAAAAAGTCAGAATTGTCAGATGTAAAATAAATTTTTTATTCTAAAAACCTTTTTTTTAATTCAGTGGCAGAAACATGCTTTCATAATATTACGTCTTGTATCATACTAATATATTTTTATTAGTTTTTTTTTCTTTCTTTTTTCAGTTCTGGAATGTCTTACCTTGTTCTTGACTGGGTTAAAGCAGGAAGGACATGTTGATTTGTCACACTTGAGTCCGTCATAACCCTCCTTACACTTGCACTGTCCTTTATTGTTGCATGAATTTGACACAGAACCCTGCCGGTTGCAGTTACAAGCTACAGGGAGAAAAGAGCAAAACTGAGGTGACTTTCAATGTTTTTTTCCATTTCACTTCACTAGTACTGTCTGCAACATTACAGTCAGGCTTGTGGCAGTCACCATATTTTTCATACCCTGACATGGCTCTGTGGGGTAACTGTGGTAGTATCCATCTTCACAGTTCTCACAACTGGGGCCGGTGCTGTGATCCAGGCACTTACGACAATCCCCTGTCCGACGGTCACAGTTGCCGACAGCGTTCTGGTCCATGTGGCCATAACATTGGCAAGGCTGACACTGTTTGGGGGGGCCGTACTCTCCCAGAGGGTCTCCGTAGAAACCGTCATCACAGATTTCACAACGAGAGCCTTTAAAAAATGTGTTATTAGTAAATATGGGGAATAGCTCCATAATGATTAACAACACAATCATTTATTACAAAATCTAACCCATGATTTTTAGAATCCTACTTTTATAGTGCTTTTTTAATTTTACAAATTGACAGAGCCAGTTATTATTATCATATTGAAAAGAGCAGCCAGAAAATGAAACAAGTTTGGGTCCCACTTTACATTAGGTGGCCTTAACTACTATGTACTTACATTTAAATTAATAATTTGGTACAATGCACTTATTGTGTACATACATGTTTTTACATTGTACTTATATTTTTAAAAATACCTGCATATAATTACATCTGTAATTATTTTCTGTAATTACATTTATAGTTACACTTTTGACCCATCCATTATACCTTAACCCACCCTTACACCTACCCATACCACCAAACCTGTCCCTAACCTTACCTATATACCACCTTAATATAAGCAAAAGTGTTTTGCAATTCAATATGACCACAATAAGTACATTGTAATTATTTTATGATGTAAGTACATAGTAATTAAGGCCACCTAAAATAAAGTGTGACCCAAGTGGGTGTACATAATAACAGGCTTTTCAATTTTGGGTGCACTATCCCTTTAAGAACATCTACGTCATGTTTCCCTGTTCTTTTACTCTGTGTTCCTCACCTGTAGTTCCCCGGGGACAGCGAACGCACATCACCTCCTGGGTTCCTGGAATAACATAGCAAGCCTCACCCTCGGGACAAGGACACCTCTGGCAGGAGTTGGACTGTTGGCGGTTGACATAATAACCTTTAGGGCACATCTGCAGACTTGGTATCTCATCAGCCGAGTAACAACCTCCTGTAAACACAACAAATCCATTTCTCATCTCAGATTTTTTTCATAACTAAAACACCAACATGCACTAAATACTAAAACAACAAACCTGTTTCTGGATCACATGTTCCACCCTGACAGGAGCAGGGAACACAGGGGCTTTCGGGGCCTTGACCAGGGAAACGTCTCCTGTATCCAGTGGCACAGCGTTCACAAAACAGTCCATCATAACCAGCAGGGCATGAGCACTTTTCTACCCAGACAGCAGGTGTCCCGGAACCCAGGCTAGCTGACACCAGAGAGACATCATCCAGATAACCACGTCCTGTTGTAAAGCAGATATACAATTCTTTTATTCTGTATTATGTTATGTGTGCATGTTTCCAACAATATATGCAGTTCAGTAATACATTATTGGAATGACTTTTTCTGTGTTTAAGTGCTATAAATGGGTCCCAGATGCAGCTACCAATCCAGAAAATGTTAAAAAGGACAACCCAGTAACTTTATTTTGTTAAGCCTGTTTCTGCAAGCATGTGAAAAAACAAGCTGATCAAATTTCACTCCACCGTGAGGTAGAAAGAGGTTATTCTTATAATATTATGGCCCCTTAATCTGCACGTTTCCACTCATGATATATTACATATTGAAAAAAGGGGGATAATAGGTCACCTTTAAAGACTCACCATTTTCACCAAATGTTCCTCTGATTTTAATGGCGGTAAGGTTGCTCAGAAGTTTTTGAAATTCTGTCGATGAGAGCTGTGGTTTCCATTTGCTGCCAGGCTGTTCATCCAGTCTGTAAAGTATAATATGCATTAGAATACTGATTATCAGCCTCAGTCATACACCTTTAAAAAATGGTCACATTTGTATATAAACAGAACAATCCAAATATCTCTAAAATTAACCAATAACTGATATGGTACCCATATATCAAGTATCCCTAAAAATTCATAGACTTAAACAGAAGCACGAACCAGGGCAAAGTAAGAACCAGTTATGGCCTTATGACCGATATGTGTTTTTCATGGCCGATGTCGATACCGATTATTACAGATCAAGTAGAGCAATAACCAATATTTTGAACCAATATGCAGTCAAACCAAAAATTATTCAGACACTAGATATAATTTATTTATTTATTTAATTCATACAGTGGACTACCAGTAAAACTGATAAAAAATTTGGGACCAAAAATTATTCAGACACTTTGACCTGACCATTTTTGCTTAAGTGTTTTTATTTAATTGCTAATCCGACCTACACCACCGAGAGAACAAAATTAAAGTAGTTTAATTTACAGATAATGTACTAACCCCCTTGTCATCGAAGATGTTCATGTCTTTCTTTCTTCAGTCGTACAGAAATTTTTTTTTTTTTGAGGAAAACATTTCAGGATTTCTCTCCATATAATGGACTTCTATGGTGCCCCCGAGTTTGAACGTCCAAAATGTAGTTTAAATACAACTACAAAGGGCTCTAACTGATCCCAGCCGAGGAAGAAGGGTCTTATCTAGCGAAATGATCCATTATTTTCTAAAAAACATTTAAAATTCATATACTTTTTAATCTCTACACAGAGTACACACAGAGTTAGACAAGATGAGCATTTGAGGTTAAATATAAATTGTATTTTTTTAGAAAAACAATTGTTTTGCTAAATAAGACCCTTCTTTCCTCGGCTGGGGTCATTTAGAGCCCTTTAAAGCTGCATTTAAACTGCATTTTGGAAATTCAAACTCTGAGCCACCATAGAAGTCCAGTATATGGAGATAAATCCTGAAATGTTTTCCTTAAAAAAACATAATTTCCTTACGACTGAAGAAAGAAAGACATGAATATCTTGGATGACAAGGGGGTGAGTACATTATCTGTAAATTTTTGTTTTGAAAGTGAACTACTCCTTAAGCATTGCTTGGTAATTGGTCAAAAAGTATTGATAGTTGTGTAAATATTGTCATACTAACTGACGCAAACATCTATTTATTCCAAATGATGTGACTCACTTAAATGTGTAGGTGATTTTCTTGCCACAGGAAACCACAGTCCTCAGGTCTCCTAGCGAAGCAGACACTCTAAGACCTGCTCCTTCTAGGATAACATCAGAGGTGGAAGGACGACGGACACCTCTGTCCAGACGCAGAGAGAAGCTGAGCGTCTGACCGTAGCTCAATGCCTGATTCCCCAGATAAGATGCTACAGCAAACACAGAAGCACAGGAGTCAAGGAAATGGTAATACATCATTGATGCTATCTTACTGATAAGTAATAAAAAATGTAACCAACATACCAGGAGCAAACAGATAAACAGGAAGGATCTCTTTAGAGATGACCTCAAGGTCTTTGTGAGTGGGCGACCACCTGAATTGCACTTGCGAAGGGTTCACACCTTGAGCAGTTGCGGCTTTCCAGCCCTCAGGTCCTGTGAGAATAGACAAACATTTGAATTAAACCAGCAACTAAAACCAAATGAGATTTGCTAAAATCAGAGATTATATATTAACCTCACCATTTTCAAAAGTCGAAGTGATGTTGTAAATGGAATATCCCTCAGCTGAGGAGCACACGCTTGAATGGCCATTGCAAAAGCAGGGCAGACACTCCTCTGTATTATATGTGAGACGGCCACTGATACGTGACCGACAGCTTACCCTGCATAAAAAGAACATTGATTGAACCAAATAATCCTGCATAGTGATAGTTAGATACAAGTCAGAGACAAGGAGGTAAGGTTCACTGTTCTCACCTCAAAGGCTGACATCCACTGGCAGTTACTAGAGAGCCATCCTGACAGCGGTCACACTTTTCTCCATAAACTCCTTGTTTGCAGGCACACTGTCCCTCATTGTTGCAGACCAGTCCTTGAGAACCTGAACAGAACAAAGTGTATGCATTTTGTACAACTTGTACAGTCAGATTATGCCTACATAGTGTTAAGCCAAAAATATTTGGAAACTATTAAAAATGGATCAATGTATTTTCATCATATAACAAAGTAGCAAAATGAGAATAATTTATTTTAAAAAATAAAGCACACCTTTTAATCGAAATTTTTCATAAAACAAAGTTGTCAAATTTTAAAATATGAAAAAATAAATTTATTGTTTAACATGAAGGTCAGAAGTTTGAAGTGAACTTTGAGGAACATGTTCATATATTAATATGATAAACTACAATGCTGTTCAAAAGTTTAGGATCAGTAAGATGTTTTTTAAAGAAGTTTCTTTCACTCATCAAGGCTGCGTGAAACTGTTTTGTGAAATATTATTACAATGTAAAATAATATTTTTCGATTTTTTTCAGGATTCTTTGATTAATAAAAAGTTAAAAAGAACAGCATTTTTTTAAATAGAAATATTTTCTAACAATATACACTACTGTTTATAAGTTTGGGGTCAGTACATTTTTATTCTTTCTTTTTTTGAAAGAAATTATTACTTAATAAAAAGGGTAGCAAAAACTTATATTGTTAGACAAGATTTATATATATATATATATATATATATATATATATATATATATATATATATATATATAATTTTTTTTTTTTTAGAAAAATTGACTACAATGTCCAACACAATTGAAATAAAACTGAAATTGTGATATAATTTATACAAATACTTTTAGAAATACAGATTTTACATTTATTTTTATATTTTATATTTATAATTTTATACTGAAGTTTGTATCAGATGTAAGTTCATATTACAATATGTAACAAAATACATAATAATTTTGACCATGAAAGAACCATGAACATGCAAATGTGCAGTTTTATTACTAAAATATTAATTTAAATTCTCAGGGGGCACTTTGAGTAAATATTTATGCCTCAGGGGTTTGTTCACGTGACTTGGAACATAAAAGGAAAGAAAATACATTTTTTACTTTTGAAAGAACTCTCTTTTTAGAAAAGAAAAAAAGATCTTAAAGTAGCAGCTCACCTGCAGTGTTGCAGTTGCAGGGCGCACAGTTGTCTCCTGCCCTCTGGTGGAAGTATCCTTCCTTACAGCTTTCACAGTGACGCCCTTCTGTGTTTCCCTGGCAGTCTATACAGTAGAGTCCCAGATGATCTGCTCTGCAGTACTGTGCCTTACCATGACATGAACAGGTAGTGGAGGCTGCAAGACAACATGCCAAGATGAGTTACTTGGTGTCAATAATGTTTTGAGCACCTACAAAGACATTCTGTGGTTAAAGAATCTGCTGAATAAGTAGACATTTTACAGTCTTTGAAAAGATAGTATCACTGCACATTGTCATATTTAACTGGCGCCAGTCATGTTTTTAGTGGTATTGCTGTAATCATGGCAAAGTAACATCTAAAGACCGTCTTACACCTATAAAAACAAACGATTTCCACAAACGCAGAAAATTACACCACACCCTAAGGTATATTGACTCACTTTTCAGGATATTATATAGACAATTACTCAAACCCACAAACCATAAGCTGCCGGAGAATACAATGACAAAACCACACATGTCTAAGGATCAACAAGTATCTAAAAGACTCTCCGGACATCCAGGGGTGGACAGCTTTTAAAAGAGAAGAAGAAATGCCCTCAGCTGTGTAAATATATAAGACCATGTAGGATTACTAGCAATAAAACACCCTAGTCCATGTTCAGCCAGGCCTACAGTGTGCTGAACACACAGACAGTAATGGATGTTAAATAATAGGCCGGCTTTGTGGGTAGGACAAGCTCACTCTTGTAGGTAATTTATCGCAAAGGAATAATGAGGTAACATCGAGTCAGCATGAACCAAACCTCATCCACTCAGAACAGACATTCCATTCCTTCTAACAGGGTAACATCAGGGTCCCTCACAGGTGAGCAACACAGGCAGGCAGCAACAACAGCCTCTCAGTGAGAGACAAAACTACCCAGCTGTTAGACAACAGTCACCCTTACAAGGCCCCAGGACTTTTTTTTTTTTTGGCACAGACTTATTACCTTGACATTAGAAAAGTTAACACTGCCTCAAGTGTGTTTCTAATTCTATGGCTGAAGGGAGTGACTATAAATAAATAAAAAAACTGTAAAAAATGACAGTCTTTCTCTCTGCTGACTGCCATAATTAATCTCTCTTTTGGAAAATCTTTAAAAAGCTAGCGTAAATGTTCTTCTTGTGCAATGAGAGCAAATGCGAAGGCAAAAATCATATTTGTGACCCTGGACCAAACAACCAGTGATAAGTAGCCCAGGTATAATTGTAGCAATAGCCAACAATACATTGTATGGGTCAAAATTATCGTTTTTAATTTTATGTAAAAAAATCATTAGGCTATTAAATAAAGATCATGTTCCATTAAGATATTTAGCAAATGTCCTATTATTAATATATTAAAATATAATTTTTGATAAGTAATATGCATGGCTAAGAACTTAATTTGGACAACTTTAAAGACGATTTTCTCAATATTTTGATTCCAGATTTTCAAATAGACCAAGTTGTATCTCGGCCAAAATATCGTCCTATCCTAACAAACCATACATCAATGGAAAGTTTATTATTTCAGCTTTCAGATTATAAAAAAATCTCAATAAAATTTTTTTGACTCTTATAAGACAAGTTTTGTGGTCCATGGTCACATTTGCTGTAGTCCCGTTCACCAGTTCATGACGACTTCCGCTTCTGAGATTCTTCGAAGTGTAAAAAGAGTAGGCTACAGTACATAACAATGTGGGTTGTGAACAATTATGGGGCATTTTAAAACGCAAAACGCTACACCGAATAATGTAAACAAATATATTTTACTTGACAAAAGCTAAAGCGGCGCGCATGCACAAGACGCTGAAAACGCAGCATTACGCGGCGCAACTGTATCAAACGTTTACAAACAATTAACATTGTTACATTGTTTTCTAGCAAATGCTTAATTTTCTTAACTATAAACGTTTTTTCCTGAACACGGAAGTATATATCGGATATCCGACTCTTAACTGAAAGAATGCTTTGCTTTTCAAGTCTGCATTGTTTCTAGTCAAATTAGGGTAACGTTATATTCCGAGCTAATAATAATGTTAAACCTATTAAAATGTTTTTAAAAAGCACATGGCTCCATAGCGCCATCACTTGGCAATGTCGCAATGACCGTCATTTATCAGTGCCTCACTTTATGAGTGTGTAGATGACACGAAGCTGCGGACGTTAGCTACATTAAAAACAGATGGATGCTATTTGAATGGGTTCCTATGGAAACCGGAACAGAAAAGCATTCAATCTGACGTTAGAATTCGTAATGGCGGCGCTCATCGTTTACTCAGGAAAAAGGTCTATAAAAACATGTTACTTTCAGTTAGTATTAAGTTATGTATAATAAGCCTATAATAGCCTAGACCACTCTCTCAGAAAAAGGAAAAAGATGTCACTGTGGCGGTACCTTTTTAAAAAAAGGTACGCTTTTGTTCCTTTTAGTACTGTGCACTTTAGGTATGTACCTATAAGGTACCAATATAGACTGTTTAGGTACGAAAAGGTACCACCCCAGAGACAGCTTTTTCCTTTTTTTATATTTTTCATTTTTGTTCACTGCAATTCACTGTACAGTAAATACAGATAATGTGGGGCACTTTCTGATCATTTGTCAGCCTATTAGTGTACTATAGCCTACTATTCCATTTTACAATGTTAAAAATCAAATAGAGAAAAATATGAATTCACAAACTTATTTTGCTAGCTGCCCCACTTTCACATCTTGAAGTAACTTCATCAAATGAATTTATTCTATAATCTGTTTATCAGACAAAAAACGGCGTGCTTACACATCACTTAAAGATTTTAGTAACACAAAGCAAATTAATAGCCTACTACCTATCAACACTATCATAATGTCAAAATGAATTAATAGGCAGGCAGAACTTTACTTACATCGGACTGTTCCGTGAACTGGAGACCAGATGCAAACCGCGCAAAGAAAGATCCAACTGATCTTCATTTTCCACATCCAAGAAACAAGATTTAACGCCGTGTTCTCTGTTTTATACTGTCTGGTCGATATAAAGGATACAGATAGTCCGTTAGTCCTCGGTGCGATGAGACGGATACCCGACGATTGTGCCAGCTGATCCCTGAGCGCGCATTTAAAAACTTACCACCTGACAAGCGCGGGCACGTCAAGCTCCGTGTCTCAACTGTCCATTTACTCACGAGTGATTCACAGAGCATATGCGCCTGATAGGAAATGTATCATGCCATTCCTCACATAAAGACGTGTTTGATTAAATGCCTGCAACTACAACACGAAAACAATTAAACCCATTGTTCATCAATTATTTGGATCTGAATGTACACTATGATATGAAAAGAAAGATATTAATACCTGAGTCTGTGTGTGATATAAGGTAGTACTGTTGTTAATGAAATGAAGCAGAAAACATGCAAATTCGATAAACCAATTTAAATGTTGTTTGTTTTATTTAAATTCATGTTCACGTTTTTAATTACCATTATCTAAAATAAAACTCGATACTGTCAAACGATTAACCCCATCCAAAATTTTTGTTTTAGTTATATATGTGTACATTGTGAGTATATTTATTTTGTATATATAAATACACACACATACAGCATATATTTTGTAAATATTTACATGTATATATTTAACATATTTTTATTAAATATATGCATGCATGTGTGTGTATTTATATACATAATAAATATACACAGTCCACACACATTTATTATGGAAACAATAACTTTTATTTTGGAGTCGCGATTAATCATTAGAGAATATATACACGTTAATTTGACAGCCAGAGTTTACATTATTATTATTATTATTATTATTATCAATTTTATTGATTTATTTTATGTATTTATTCGAGCAAGAGAATGATGGCAAGAGAACCACACAGAAATGAAGACCAAACCACCAAACCTAAGCCATAAAAATGTAGCAATCGCAAACAGTCTGAGATTGCAGTTTTCTTCTTTATCACACAATAATCTATAGGCATATTAAACTGATCCACAATAAGATAGCATTTCATGTTAGGGCACATACTGAAATGAACTTAAAGAACACACTACACACATTAAATGCCTGGAAAGTACCTCAGTTATTGTGAGGTATATCCTGTTTAGTATTTAGCGTTTGTGGTTAACAAATTATATAACGTCTGTCTTGGCACGGATACTAACTATCTTTTTAGTTACATACAGTATCTTGAAAAGCGTAGTAAATAATAAAATAATAATCTTTTGACTGTTGCTTAGATATCAAAACCACAGCTGTCATCAAAATACCGGCACAAACTGAACCGCACTAGAGGAGTCACACTGTAGCACAGACAAATATGTTGCACTCATGAAAAATCCAAGGCCTGCGGGCAGTGAATATTCTACTGTGCGCAACCGGCTACGCCCTGTCACGAACTCCCTGAGAGGAAAGGAAAGACGCTGGGCTGAGTCAGAGGTGTCTCAGCTACGCATTACCAAAACACACCCAAACATCCAGTGCCACACATCTTTATCTTCCACACCTTGTTCCTCATACAGACGCAGCGAGCCCCACCTAAACTTCTTCAGGTAAACATGCTCATACCCTTTCCCTCAGGCCACAAAGAACGGCATGGCCAAGTGTTAAGCACACCCTGTCTACCTCTCACAGGACGCTGCCAGCACCACACCCTCACACACTCTGTGACAGGATAGGATAAGAAACATTGAGAGAAAGAAGTGAATGGGAAAGTCTCATAAGCTCTCTCATAGATCACTGAGGATAATCAAATACAAGAAATAACCTGCCTCTCGGTTATTACATCAAGAAAATATTGCGATGTTCATTTTATGTGCTCCGTAGGTTTTGTGCTGATTGATTTGAAATGAACACAGTGGCTACAAAAGGAATTTGGACATTTATGTCACATTTAAAAAGACACAAATGGACGTAATTGCATTAAAATATAATGTGGCATCTATTTTAAATAAAATAAAATAAAATAATACAAATGTATAAATGTCACTGCATTAATATATATTGGGGCATATATTTAAAATAATATAAAATAAATTAAATAATAAAGTATAAATGTATAAATGTCATTGCATTGTGGCATTATTTAAAATAAAATATAAAATAAAATAAACGTGTGAATGTCATTTGCAGATTATAATGTGCCTTCTATTTAAAATAAAATAAAACCAAATAATAAAATAAAACGGTATAATTGTTAGTACATTGTTATTTGCCGTATATAAAAAAAAAAAAAAAAAAAAAAAAAAAAATCAATGTTGAAAACAGTTGTGGTGTTTAATGTTTTTTGTGGAAAACCTTACACATTTTTTTCAGGATTCTTCAAGTGACCAAAAAGTTCAAAATTATTTGAAATATAGCTATTTATTTCTAATATTAGAAATGTCTTTAATGTTACTTTAGATCTATTTTAAATAAAATGCATTAATATATGTAGGCTAATGTGGCATATATTTAAAATAATAAAATAAAATGTTTCTAAACAAAACATTTCACAAAAGAGGTTTGTAAGGTTTTAAATGTTAAAACTAGATCTATCATACTAAATTAAGAACAAAACCATTTGTTTTAATATTTGTTATAATCATAAAACTGAATGTGGCATAAGTGTCCCAATTCTTTTTGGACCATTTTATGCTTTTGATATAAGTCAGTTATTTTGTAACAAAGATTTAAATTCAGTTCAATGACTGTCAGAGTTATAAACATTGTAAAGATAACTAATTTGATTCTGCACATGATAGCTCCTTTCAATCTAGTCATCAGTCTGGTGATTTTGAGAAAATTCCTCTTTATTTCCTTTTTTAGAGACGTGACTGCCAGCATAATAAAAGAGAGCCCCTTATGTTAAAAATGTAAATGACTTTTGGAAACTCTGTTAAAGCCAAAACTGGCACAATGCTTTTTATTATGTGTGAAGTTAACATTTTGAACTTTCAGACTTGTGGAGGAGAAAAACACGTTTAATTTAGTTTATTTGGATATGAAATGAAACCGCATATGATGATGCCTGCTGAGTCATGGTGAAGTCTTACTAAATGTAGTTAGAAATGATATTGCTAATTGTGCTGATTTTGTGTCAGATATTGAATCTATCTGTAACACTGACCATCTAGATTTGATAATGAGTCTGTGTCATATCCTGCACAGCAATAAAGACATAGACAGGCCTACACAATACTGTTTACTGCACTGCTATTATTATATAAATACATTATAGCCTTATAATCTGAAAAATATTTTTGACTATCCACCTTATTTTTGCCATGAGAGTGGGCATGGCCGTTTGTAAACTTTATGGGTCTGGCTTCCTGTCTCATTAATGTCTAACTATTTTTTAGCTGTGCAAAACAGCTAATTTTATTGCTTGGTGTTGCAAACAGGTGTGTATGACAATATTATTTTACTGTATTACCTTAATTATGAACACAATGTTGTGTAGTACAAACAGTTTTACTGTTTACTGCACCTTGTTATTCTTCTCGTTATTTTCCTATAGATGTCCGTGTTGAAGAATAAGGTGGTGTGTTTTTTAATGTTTAATTAATATATTGAAAATAATCTTTAGGCAGGGATTTTTAAACATGGTCAAGGGACCCATAGAAGACCACAAGAAGGTACTATAGAAGATCCATGGACAATCTGAAACAAAATGATTTCACAAAATGTATTTTTGAGAGTTATTAAAGTCAATCAAGTTTGTGGTCAGTAAGATTTGTTCATGTTTTTAAAGGTCTCTTATGTTCAGCAAGGAAGCATTATTTTGATCAGAAATACAGTAAAAATGTAAAAATTAAAAATCTTTAAAGTTTCAATATATTTTAAAATGTAATTCATTCCTGTGATGCAAAGCTGAATTTTCAGCATCATTACTCCACTCTTTAGTGTCACAAGATTCTTCAGAAATCATTCTAATATGATAATTTTGTGCTCAAGAAATATTTCTTTATCAGTGTTAAGAACAGTTGTGAAATGTATATTTGCGGAAACCCTGAAACATTTTTTTAAGAATTCTTGATAAACTGGACAGATCTTTTTCTTACATTTTTTTCTTACATTTTAAAATTTACTTTGTGCCTCCAAAAGCCCTAGTACAGGTGCTGGTCATATAATTAGAATATCTTCAAAAAGTTGATTTATTTCACTAATTCCATTCAAGAAGTGAAACTTGTATAATGTATACATTCATTCCACACAGACTGATATATTTCAAGTGATTATTTATTTTAATTTTGATGATTATAACTGACAATTAATAAAAAACCCTATTCAGTATCTCAGAAAATTTGAATATTGTGAAAAGGTTCAGTACTGAAGACACCTGGTTCCACACTCTAATCAGCTAATTAACTCAAAACACCTGCAAAGGCCTTTAAATGGCTACACAATCATGGAGAAGACTGCTGATTTGACAGTTGTCCAAAAGATGACCATTGACACCTTGCACAAGGAGGGCAAGACACAAAAGGTCATTGCAAAAGAGGCTGGCTGTTCACAGAGCTCACATTAATAGAGAGGCGAAGGGAAGGAAAAGATGTGGTAGAAATAAATGTACAGGCAATAGGGATAACCACACCCCAGAGAGAATTGTGAAACAAAACCCATTAAAAAATGTGGGGGAGATTCACAAAGAGTGGACTGCAGCTGGGGTGAGTGCTTCAAGAGCCACTACACACAGACGTATGCAAGACATGGGTTGCAGCTGTCGCATTCCTGTCACAGACAGCATCAGAAGCGTCTCGCCTGGGATAAAGACAAAAAGGTCTGGACTGCTGCTGAGTGGTCCAAAGTTATGTTCTCTGATGAAATAAATTTTGCATTTTCTTTGGAAATCAGGGTCCCAGAGTCTGGAGGAAGAGAGGAGAGGCACAGAATCCACGTTTCTTGAGGTCCAGTGTAAAGTTTCCACAGTCAGTGATGGTTTGGGGTGCCATGTTATCTGCTGGTGTTGGTTCACTGTGTTTTCTGAGGTCCAAGGTCAACGCAGCTGTATACCAGGACGTTTTAGAGCACTTCATGCTTCCTGCTGCTGACCAACTTTATAGAGATGCTGATTTCATTTTCCAACAGGACTTGGCACCTGCACACAGTGCCAAAGCTACCAGTACCTGGTTTAAGGACCATGGTATCTCTGTTCTTAATTGGCCAGCAAACTCGCCTGACCTTAACCCCATAGAAAATCTATGGGGTACTGTGAAGATATGCCAGACCCAACAATGCAGAAGAGCTGAAGGCCACTATCAGAGCAACCTGGGCTCTCATAACACCTGAGCTGTGCCACAGATTGATCGACTCCATGCCACGCCGCATTGCTGCAGTAATTCAGGCAAAAGGAGCCCCAACTAAGTATTGAGTGCTGTACATGTTCATACTTTTCATGTTCATACTTTTCAGTTGGCCAAGATTTCTAAAAATCCTTTCTTTGTATTGGTCTTAAGCAATATTCTAATTTTCTGAGATACTGAATTTGGGGTTTTCATTAGTTGTCAGTTGTAATCATCAAAATTAAAAGAAATAAACACTTGAAATATATCAGTCTGTGTGGAATGAATGTACTGTATACATTATACAAGTTTCACTTCTTAAATGGAATTAGTGAAATAAATCAACTTTTTGAAGATATTCTAATTATATGACCAATCAGTGCCGATCCACCCTATATGCAAAATATGCATACACAAAATATGAATGTTTATGTCTTTTAATGCGTTGCGCTTTGCACTGATGTAAAAATCAGTTAAGTGGTGAAGCCTTAAACCGGCCTCTGTAAAAAGGAGTATCCTTCGGATGAGGCATTAAACTGGCCTCCTGACTTGCTGTGATCATAATTCCCCAAATTAATTATGGATTTGACCTCATTTATTGAGATGATTAATTAAAGATTTATTAAAGGGCAGAGATCAAGTTCAACTGATGCATGTAGTAGCCAGAGTCTGGTTCCTCAATGAGAATAAGCAAAGCCGAGCCTGGTCAGTACACTGATGGGAGACCCTTTGTGAAAAACTAGTTTGCTGCTAGAGGTACTTGTGGGTTCAAAAGTCCTAGTATATGGTATAACAGATGTTTGATGAAACCTTAAACAGGCCCATGAAAAAAAAGAAGCGTCCTTCAGACAAGGCATTAAAAAGGCCTCCTGACCTTCTGTGTACATGAATTCCCCTTAATTACAAATTTGACCTAATTTATGGAGTGCATTCTGCTGGCCTTGTTGAGCCTGTCAGGATGTACTACCCCTCTATTAGAGCAGCTTTATTAAAGCATTGAGACCAAGTTCAACTGTTGGTTGCCACAGTCTGTTTCCTCACTGAAGTTAAACAGGCCCAAGCCTGGCCAGTACACGGCTGGGAGACCCTTTTTGAAAGACTAGTTTGCTTCTAGAGGTAGCTTTATTCCGGCCAACAGGGGGTGCTTATTCCCTGACAGGGCCTGTATGTATCTAAAAGTCTATGTACACGGAAAATGACTTTGGACTGCAAAAAGTAACAACTTTTTAATGAAGCCCTAAACCAGCCCCTGTAAAAATGAGTGTCCTTCAGATGAGCACTAAACTGGCCTCCTGATTTTCTATGGTCATTAATTTGCAACCTTAATTATGAATTTGATGTCATTTATTGAGGTGGTAGTGCATTCTCCTGGCTGTATTGAGCCTGTCAGGATGCACTACCTTTGTGAAAAACTAGTTTGCTGCTGAAGGTAAATTTAGTCCAGCTAGCAGTGGGTGCTCATTCCCTGACATGTACTTTATATAACAAAAAAGCGCATTCTGCTGGCCTTATTGAGCCTGTCAGGATGCGCTGCCCCTATATTAGAGCAGCTTTATTAAGGCGAAGAAAACAAGTTCAACTTTTGCATGCGTCAGCCAGATTATGGTTGCTCACTGAAGCTAAGCAGGCCTGAGCCTGGTAACTACATGGGCGGGAGTATGGAGTTATTTATGTGCCAAAATTAAACAAACAAATACAGCGTTTTGCAAACAAACACAATCTGCTTTGCAAAGAAAAAAATCGACTTTCAAACAAACAAAAAGTTCTATGCACAAACACAAGTCAATTTGAGAGAAAATGCAGAGGTATAACAAATATATGCATTGTGTGTTGCAAATATGTATACTTTTTGTGAGGAAAACTTGGTTTCTCACACATGTACAGACAGATTTTCTCACAAATGCATCCATATCTTCTCACAAATGCAATGGAACAACTTCCTCTTGCAAAACAGCAGATGGCGCTATCGTTCAATTTACTCTATTCTCCCGAGACCTCGACCGTGTTTATATGGTTTACCTGTGTTGGCTAGAAGGTATAGGCTACATCTCCGACCAGAAGACTAACAATGAAATTAATTTTTCTACCTATTAGATTGTGTTTTTTTTTATGTCTACACCTACCCCAACCCTAAACTTAGCCCTTACTATAATACAAAAGCAGTATTATTGTTGTACAGTGTGATAATAATAACGTTAAAAAAACGGTTTACCCTTATTTCCCAGAGGATAATGAGAGGGGAACAGGTGAGTTTCTTCCTTACTATATTTAAGGAAGAAACCACAAATTTTTACGTGGTGAAAATAAGAGATTATGAATGCCACTGAATGAAAATTTGGTCATTTTATTAACAGTGCATGAAAAACGCACAAAGTGCAATACACACAACAAACTTGTCACGGATTGGCCAGGTTCTACTCCCTCACTCACTCAACGATCACAGTCACCTGATTACTAATCAGACGCACCTGAAACCAATCACCAGCACCATATATAAGCACACCACACACCTCACTCAGTGTCCGGGCTCGTTTGCACGAAGCGGACTCATTGTGTTTCTCTGTCGAGTTCACAAACTTCAAAGACATACTTACCTCGCTATTTACCTGTTGAAACTTACCTGTTGTCTCATCTGTTCCAGTACGAAGTCTGTTCTCTGTTCCAATCAGCGGTGGTCAGCCATAAGCCTGTCTGTCTATCACCAACGGTGTGTGTGTGTGTGTGTGGGTCGGAGTCCTCCTCCCGTCGTTCCTGGAAAGGAAAGGATCTGTCTTCAGTATTCATCTCTAGTCATCGAATATCATACCTGGACTGTCTATACTTACCCGGTTCTGCACGTCATCTTATCCACAACGCTCTGCTGATAATAAACATTGTTATACTTATCACTTACCTCTCTTGTTTGGTCTGCTTCCGTAACAGTTAGCCCGGACCAACACAGTATCAGCATGAGCACTCGGGACCCATTTCAAGAGCTGGTGGACTCACTCAGGAAGGTTTTGTTGGCTAGTCATGCCACCACTCCAACTTCAGTTCATCCCACCGCACCACCGGCACCCAGCACTTCTTCGGCTCCCGTAAACGTCCCTTCCAGTCCCATGGCCCGACCAGCGCCCTACTCTGGCGGGGCGGAGGAGTGCAGCGGATTCCTGTTACAATGTTCATTAATATTCACAATGCAACCTGCTCTCTATCCCACAGATTCTTCGAAAATAGCCTTCATCACGTCTCTGCTTACCGGACCAGCTCTCAAATGGGCGGACACGTTATATCAACAGGCCGGGCCGGCAACCCATTCGATCCAGGCTTTCGTCGCTCATTTTAAAGAGGTTTTCGGACGTTCTGATGCAGAAGTATCCGCAGGAGAGCAATTGTATCATCTAAAGCAGGGAAGTATGATGACACAAGATTACTCCCTGCGTTTCCGCACTTTGGCCGCTGCCAGCGGATGGAATGAGCGATCGTTACTGACCACGTACCGGCTCGGCCTAGAACCCAATCTCCGGATGCAGTTAGCTGCTTTGGACGATTCCATGGGATTGGAGAAGTTCATTCAGCAGTCACTTCGTTGTTCAGATCGTCTAAAATCCTACCAAGACCAGTCCGCCACTACTGCACTCCTCCGACCAGTTACATCCGCCAGCCCTCCAGAACCAGAACCAATGATCCTGGAATCAGGAAAAATCTCTGCAGCTGAGCGACAGAGAAGGCTGACCCGGGGTCTTTGCATGTACTGTGGGGCTGCGGGACACGTTCGACTCAACTGTCCTCTGCGTCCTATACGATCTTTGGTGAGTGTAATACGTTCTGAATTGGATAACATGCATCCTCTGACTACCAATGTTCAGTTAACCACCCACACTTCCTGTGTTACAGTCGCAGCCCTCATCGACTCCGGGTCAGCGGGAAACTTCATCTCTAACACCCTCTGTCGCCAGCTCCAGCTACGCACCCAAGCCTCAACAACCATCTACCAGATTCAACCGATAACTAACCGGATCAGCTCACGGACCCGTATTCACCGGAAAAGTGAACCCATCATCCTACAGATTGGAGTTTTGCACCGTGAAGAGATTCAGTTTCTGGTTCTGGAGGGAGCTACTATGGACATCATCTTGGGGCGCCCGTGGCTGGTGAAGCATGATCCCATCCTCTCTTGGGGCACAGGAGAGGTGATAAAATGGGGAGAAGAATGTACCAACCAATGTTTCCCAGATCTTCCACGTCCTAGACACAAGATACTACCTGTCAACGTCACCTCCGTCGAAAGTCCTGTTGAGAAGCAGTCAGTCCAGATTCCTGCCATTTACTCGTCGTTTCAAGACGTCTTCTGCCCCAAGAGAGCTTCCCAGCTACCTCCACATCGGCCATGGGACTGTGCCATTGACCTAGTTCCGGATGCTCCAATGCCCAGAGGTAAGATCTACCCGCTGTCGCTTCCGGAGACCAAGGCAATGGAGGAGTACATACAGGAGGCTCTCGATCAGGGTTACATCCGACCATCAACATCACCCGCAGCATCCAGTTTTTTCTTCGTGGCAAAGAAGGATGGAGGGCTGCGGCCATGCATCGATTACCGCATACTCAATCAAGGCACCATCAAGTTCCGGTATCCCCTTCCTCTCGTCCCTGCGGCCCTCGAACAACTACGCACTGCCAGAGTGTTTACGAAGTTGGACCTCCGCAGCGCGTACAACCTCGTGAGGATACGTGAGGGGGACGAGTGGAAGACTGCCTTCGTGACCCCTACTGGCCACTACGAGTATTTGGTCATGCCCTATGGTTTGGTCAACGCCCCCTCCGTATTTCAGAACTTCATTCACGAGGTACTCCGGGAGTTTCTGCACCACTTTGTCGTTGTCTACATAGACGATATCCTGATTTACTCCCGGAGTGAGGCCGAACATCGCCTCCACGTTGCGGAGGTCCTTCAAAGATTACGGGATCATCACCTGTATCTCAAGGCGGAAAAATGTTCATTTCACCTATCAGCAGTACACTTCCTTGGATACGTCATCGACCAGAAGGGGGTCCGTATGGACGAGAGGAAGGTATCTGCAGTTGTATCCTGGCCAGAACCCACCACTATCAAAGAGCTTCAACGATTCTTAGGTTTCGCCAATTTCTACCGCCGGTTTATCAAGAACTACAGCATCATCACTGCTCCACTTACCAGTCTACTCAAAGGAAAACCACGAACTCTACTCTGGAACCCTGACTCGGCCGCAGCCTTCCATAACCTCAAGGAAGCATTTACACAGGCACCCCTTCTAACCCATCCTGACCCTGATCTCCCTTTCGTGGTAGAGGTGGACGCATCTACTACCGGCGTGGGAGGTATTCTGTCACAACATCATGGTACTCCTCCATTGCTTCATCCCTGTGCCTACTATTCCCGGAAGCTCAGCCCTGCGGAGAGGAACTATGACATCGGCAACCGCGAGCTCCTTGCCATCAAGCTCGCTCTGGAGGAGTGGCGACATTGGTTAGAGGGATCCAACCACACGTTCCAGGTGATAACAGATCACAAGAACCTACAGTACCTCCGAGACGCCAAACGGCTCTGTCCCCGTCAGGCAAGATGGTCCCTGTTCTTTTCCCGATTCAACTTCACCATAACCTACCGGCCAGGATCCAAGAATACCCGAGCTGATGCTCTGTCTCGCATCCATGATTCTCACGACTTGCCTGACACACCCACGACCATAATCCCCGAAAACATCATCGTTCAACCCATTGAATGGACCAACCCGCCAGCTGTCGCCACTCCGGAACCCAGATCTCCGCCGGGCTGTCCACCTGGTCGCAGATTCATCCCTAGGACCCAGCGGGTAGATCTAATCCATTCAACACATACCTCTCTGGGCACTGGACATCCAGGGGCCAACAACACTCTCTCGCTGCTGACGGACCGCTTCTGGTGGCCGCACATGGCAAGGGATGTGAGGAGGTATGTCCAGGGATGTAAGGAGTGTGCAATGTCCAAGAGTCCACGTCATCTGCCTGCTGGGAAACTCCATCCCTTGCCTGTGCCGAACCGCCCCTGGTCACACCTGGGAGTTGACTTCATGACAGATCTCCCCTCATCTGACGGTAACACCTGCATCTTTGTTATAGTTGATCGATTTTCAAAATTCTGCCGACTGATACCTCTGAAAGGTCTTCCCACAGCCCTAGAGTCTGCCGAACTGCTCTTCAACAAAGTCTTTAGGTACTATGGCATTCCGGAAGACATCGTCTCAGACAGGGGTCCACAGTTTATTTCACGGGTGTGGAAGTCTTTTCTCAAACTCCTAGGTGTGACCGTTAGCCTCTCCTCTGGATACCACCCTGAGACCAACGGGCAGACGGAGAGGAAAATCCAGGAGGTGGGGCGGTTCCTCCGGACATTCTGTCATGGTCACCAGGACTCCTGGAACCAGTTCCTGGGTTGGGCAGAATACGCCCAAAATTCACTGCGGCAACCCACCACAGGACTCACGCCATTCCAGTGTGTGCTCGGCTTCCAACCACCTCTCTTCCCCTGGAATGGCGAACCATCACAGGTGCCCGCAGTGGATTACTGGTTCCGGGAGAGCGAGAGAGTCTGGGACGAGGCTCACCATCATCTTCAAAGGGCAGTGCGCAGAACCAAATCCACTGCTGATAAGAAGAGGATTCCTGGTCCCACATACACTCCTGGGCAGAAAGTCTGGCTCTCCACAAGAGACATCCGTCTGCGCCTGCCCTCGAAGAAATTGAGTCCCAGGTTTGTTGGCCCCTTCACCATCGTGGAACAGGTCAAACCCGTCACCTACAGACTCCAATTACCACCACAGTACCGTATCCACCCCACATTTCACGTCTCTTTACTAAAACCCTTTCACCCACCTGTGATTCCCTCCACAGAACCTGGTCAGGAAGAGGAACCCCCTCCCCCCTTGGTCCTGGAAGAGGGATCCATCTACTCGGTCCGAGAAATCCTTCTGTCCCGACGTCGTGGTGGTAGTCTGGAGTATCTCGTCGACTGGGAAGGCTACGGACCAGAGGAGAGGTCGTGGGTACCCAGAGTTGACATTCTAGATCCAGCCCTCATGGAGGAATTCCATCGTAACCATCCTGAATGTCCAGCCCCTCGAGGACGAGGTAGACCACCACGACGTCGGAGGCCTCGGCCCTCAGGAGCGGGCCCTGGGGAGGGGGGTAATGTCACGGATTGGCCAGGTTCTACTCCCTCACTCACTCAACGATCACAGTCACCTGATTACTAATCAGACGCACCTGAAACCAATCACCAGCACCACATATAAGCACACCACACACCTCACTCAGTGTCCGGGCTCGTTTGCACGAAGCGGACTCATTGTGTTTCTCTGTCGAGTTCACAAACTTCAAAGACATACTTACCTCGCTATTTACCTGTTGAAACTTACCTGTTGTCTCATCTGTTCCAGTACGAAGTCTGTTCTCTGTTCCAATCAGCGGTGGTCAGCCATAAGCCTGTCTGTCTATCACCAACGGTGTGTGTGTGTGTGTGTGGGTCGGAGTCCTCCTCCCGTCGTTCCTGGAAAGGAAAGGATCTGTCTTCAGTATTCATCTCTAGTCATCGAATATCATACCTGGACTGTCTATACTTACCCGGTTCTGCACGTCATCTTATCCACAACGCTCTGCTGATAATAAACATTGTTATACTAATCACTTACCTCTCTTGTTTGGTCTGCTTCCGTAACAAAACTACGGTTATAAACTGTTATAAACTTAACTATACATCTTCATCATTTCCAAGTTGGGTGGAAATGCTTTACTGCCTCGATTTTAAAATTACTGGTCCCCACCAGTGATGCGTGGGTTGACAAGTCATCCAAAAATATTTTTAATGATATTCGGGTCACGGTCAGTCGGGTCGTTTGAAATAACGGCCAATTAAATGCCAATTAAACCTTTGTAATTTATATAGTAGCCTACTAGACACAATTTTCTATGAAATACATAGACCTACACATTATTGGCTGAATAATATTTACCTTTTGAATGATTTTTGTTGGGAAAGTCGAGGGAGACACGCACACTTCGATTAGACTGGATAAACAATTGCAGCATCTTAATTGTTAAGAAAATGGTATTCCTAATAAATGTCTCGAATATTTTGATTATGTCCAATACTTCTCTTTCTTTTTAGGAATTATTAGACACATTTTGCTATGTCTTTTCAAATGCCTAGGTCTGTTTAATTTCCTTAATTAAAATAATAAAAATTAAAAATTAAATTTCTAGCACTATTTTTAAACGTTTATTAAAGCAATAATATATATATAAATTATCTCATATATATGCTTGTTTAAATCCAGGGATTAAAAACGAATTCGAAGTAAAAACTGTATTTTTTCTTTACATTTCCAGAGAGGGAACAAAATTAAACATTACTTAATAAGTTCAAAGCACTATAGTTTCCTTATTCATTTGATATAACTATTCATATATATAAAATAATATTATTTTGTCATATTCGTGATTCCTGAATATCTATATGAAAATTTCGTTTTGAAGTGCATTCGTTATGTTTGTCTAAGAAAATTCGTTAACCTAGCCTATTAAGTTGATTTAATATTCTCGATAATTTTTTAGAAAAAGTTAAAAGTTAAGAAAAAGGGAATTAGCTTGTAGTCTATATATATTTAGGGCTGGGCTAATCTTTTTCTGAACTTTTATTACACTGTAGATCTAAATAAAATAATTCTTGATCATATTTAACATCGCAAAATCACTGACATAATTTAGAGTACTTCGAAAATGAAACTATTTAAATCTGTATAAAGGAAAGACAAAATAAATCACAACAAGAACAATCTGTATTTTTCTTGTAATCAAGAACATTTCTTTTGACAAAATTACTTAATGCCAAATGATGTTTGACAGTGAAAGCATCTCCACCGCAGCTGCATATAATCGCTGGTGTCAGTCGCAAATATTAAACATGAGGGTCAGGAAGCGGGTCGGGTAAAATTTACTTTTTTTTTTTTTTGCGGTCCGAGTTGCGGGCGGGTTAGTTGAAAACGTCGGTCGGGCTTTGTTTTGCACGATCTGTCAACATTTTCATCTTCTGCCTCCTTCCTCTTCTCACCTCTTCCTGATCCTGACGTCTGTCCTAACCACCGCAGCATTTTGATTTGAGCTTATTTCGCTGTCCAGCTCAGTCCTCTTTGCTCGTCCGATATTTCCTATTTCTTGTTTGTATTTTCGCGCTCTCGTCGTCGATTGGACCCGCTAACCGAAGCATACAGTATCTGCGCGCTACTGCCAATAGGTATCTAAAACGTCACCCGTAGTGTAGTGTTCATGCGAAATGTAGGACGGAGGGGACAAACGACCCAGAGCGTCTCTGACATGATTTGCATGATTGGCTCATGCATCACCGGCCAAACTGGCTGGTAAGTTTTTATCAATACCCGCCAAAATGATTTTTAACCCGCATTTGGCAGGTTGGCGGGTGTTAATTTCGAACCCTGGTCTTAACTAATCATTAGTTCATAGTCAAGAAATTACTAATTCACAAATTAATGCATGATAATTCATGTACTGTTATTGCAAAGTGTTACCTGCTAAAAGTTGTAGCAACAAAAAATCGTATATGGACAAATTACATAAAAGTATATATAATATATTATATAGTATATAAAATATATTTTTTTATATCCCGCGATCCAGCATAGGTTCGGAGAACTGATAAATGTTAAAAAGGCCTAGCTTAAATGTTTAGCCATGCCAAGCCATTAACTGATCATTAGCATTAACCACTTTAAAGGAGATATTTTGAATTTCACTGACATTGTGGTAGAGTCAGCATTGTGAAAACATCAAATGTTTAATTATAAATACAGTATGGCAGAAACTCACCTGTTCCCCACTCATATTCCTCTGGGTCATAAGGGTAAACCGGTTTTTGCTAGAAGGGAGACAGGATTCGCTACTATGCATGCGCACATCAATCTAACTTTATTATCACACTGTACAACAATAATACTGTTTTTGTATTATAGTAAGGGCTAAGTTTAGGGTTGGGGTAGGTGTAGACATAAAAAAAACACAATCTAATAGGTAGAAAAATTAATTTAATTCTTAGTTTTCCGGTCGGAGATGTAGCCTATACCTTCTAGCCAACACAGGTAAACCATATAAACACGTTGTTCGAGTTCTTGGGAGAATAGAGTAAATTGAACGATAGCGCCATCTGCTGTTTTGCAAGAGGAAGTTGCTCCATTGCATTTGTGAGAAGATATGGACACATTTGTGAGAAAATCTGTCTGTACACGTGTGAGAAACCAAGTTTTCCTCACAAAAAGTATACATATTTGCAACACACAATGCATATATTTGTAATACCTCTGCATTTTCTCTCAAACTGACTTGTGTTTGTGCATAGTACTTTTTGTTTGTTTGAAAATCAATTTTTTCTTTGCAAAGCAGATTGTGTTTGTTTGCAAAACGCTGTATTTGTTTGTTTTATTTTGGCACATAAATAACTCCATACGGGAGCCCCTTTGTGGAAAATTAGTTTGCTGCTGGAGGTAGTTTTAGTCCAGCCAGCAGGGGGTGCTCATTCCCTGACATGTACTTTATGGATCCAAAAGTCCAAATATAACAAAAACGACCTCTGACTGCGAGTCACTTTTTGATGAAGCCTTAAACCGCCCCCTGTAAAAAGGAACGTTCTTTAGATGAGGCATTAAACTGGCCTTTCTTACTTTCTGTGGTCATTAATTCCCTACATTAACTATGAATTTCACCTCATTTATTGAAGTTGTAGCGTATTCTGTTGGCCCTATTGAGCCTGGCAGGATGTGCTACCTTTGTGAAAAACTAGTTTGCTGCTGGAGGTAGTTTTAGTCCGACCACCACAGGGTGCTCATTCCCTGACATGTACTTATGGGTTCAAAAATCCTACTAGGTGGAAGTACATTCTGCTGTCCTTATTGAGCCTGTCAGGATGTGCTACTCCTCTATTAGAGCAGCTTTATTAAAAAGGAAAAAGCTAAGTTCAACTGTCGCATGCATTAGCCAGATTCTAGTTCCTCACTAAAACTAAGCAGGCCTGAGCCTGGTCAGTACATGGATGGGAGACCACTTGTGGAAAACTAGTTTGATGTTTAAGGTACTTTTAGTCTTACCAACAAGGGGTGCTCATTCCCTGGCTTGTACTTTATGTATACAAAAGTCCAATAAAATAAAACGACCTCTGACTGTGAAAAATAGCCACTTTTTGATGAAGCCCTTAAACCGCCCCCTGTAAAAACGAACGTTCTTTGGATGAGGCATTAAACTGGCCTCCTGACTTTCTGTGGTCATTAATTCCCTACATTATTAATAAATTTGACCTCATTTATTGAACTGGTAGTGTATTCTGTTGGCCGTATTGAGCCTGTCAGGATGCGCTACCTTTGTGAAAAACTAGTTTGCTGCTGGAGGTAGTTTTAGTCCGACCAGCAGGGGGTGCTCATTCCCTGACATGTATTTATGGGTAAAAAAGTCCTACTAGGTGGAAGTACATTCTGCTGTCCTTATTGAGCCTGTCAGGATGCGCTACTCCTCTATTAGAGCAGCTTTATTAAGAAAGAAGAAATAAAGTTCAACTGTTGCATGCATTAGCCAGATTCTGGTTCCTCATTAAAGCAAAGCAGGCCTGAGCCTGATCAGTACATGGATTGGAGACCCCTTGTGGAAAACTAGTTTGATGCTTGAGGTACTTTTAGTCTGGCCAGCAGGGGGTTCTCATTCCCTGACATACTTTATGGATCCAAAAGTCCAATATAATAAAACAACATCTGACTGTGAAAAATAGCCACTTTTTGATGAAGCCTTAAACCACCCTCTGTAAAAAGGATGAGGCATTAAACTGGCCTCCTGACTTTCTGTGGTCATTAATTCCATGCATTATTTATAAATTTGACCTCATTTATTGAACTGGTAGTGTATTCTGTTGGCCGTATTGAGCCTGTCAGGATGCGCTACCTTTGTAATAAAACTAGTTTGCTGCTGGAGGTAGTTTTAGTCCGACCAGCAGGGGGTGCTCATTCCCTGACATGTATTTATGGGTTCAAAAGTCCTACTAGGTGGAAGTACAAAGTCCCAAAACAATGAGGCAGACTCCAGACCGTGAATAATTTGCGAAAGTTTGATGAAACCTTAATCCAACCCCTGTCCTGCGGATGAGGCAATAAAATGGCTTCCTGAACTTTTGTGGTCATGAATTCACCTAATTTATTATGAATTTGACTGCATTTATGGAGGTGGTAGCGCATTTTGCCATCTTATTGAGTCCGGAGTCTGCCTCATTGTTTTGGGACTTTTGAACCCATAAGTACATGTCAGGAAAACAGCACCCCCTGCTGGCCGGACTAGTTTTTCACAAAGGTAGCGCATCCTGACAGACTCAATAAGGCCGGCGGAATGCGCTACCACCTCCATAAATGGGCTCAAATTCATTATTAAGGTTGGGAATGCTCCGTTTTACAGGTGCCGGACTAAGGTTTCAGAAAAACATTTGCTCCTTTACACAGCCTGGAATCTGCCTCGTTGTATTAGGACGTTTGATCCCATAGGTACATGTCAGGGAAAGAGCACCCCCTGCTGGTGGGACTAGTTTTTCACAAAGGTAGCGCAACCTGCCAGTCTCTATAAGGCCGGCAGATTGCGCTACCACCTCCATAAATGAGGTCAAATTCATCATTAAGGTAGGGAATTAATGACCACAGAAAGTCAGGAGGCCTGTTTAATGCCTCATCCGAAGGACACTCATTTTTACATGGCGCGATTTAATGCTTCATCAAAAGCCTTACACTGCAGAAGTCATTTTTGTATATTTGGACTTTTGGAACCTAAAGTACATATCAGGAAATGAGCAACCCCTGCTGGCTGGACTAAAACTATCTCCCACAGGAAGCTAGTTTTCCACAAAGGGTCTCCCATCCATGTACAGAACAGGCTTGGCCCTGTTTAGCTTTGGAGATTAACTATAATCCGACCACTGCAAATAACAGTTGAACTTTTAAGTTTGTGGTTGAATGAAGCTGCTCTGATAGAGGGGTAGCGTATCTTGACAGGTTCAATCAGGCAAGCGGAATGTGCTACCACCTCCATAAATGAGGTCAAATTTATCATTAAGGTAGGGAATTAATGACCACAGAAAGTCAGGAGGCTAGTTTAATGCCTCTTGCGAAGGACACTCCTCTTTACTGGGGCCGGATTAAGGTTTCAGAAAAACATTTGCTCCTTTCCACAGCCTGGAATCTGCCTCGTTGTATTAGGACGTTTGATCCCATAGGTACATGTCAGGGAAAGAGCCCCCCCTGCTGGCCAGTCTAGTTTTTCACAAAGGTAGCGCAACCTGCCAAAGTATCCCCCCCATCCATGTTCAGACCAGGCTCAGGCCTGCTTAGCTTTAGAGAGTAACCAGAATCTGACTACTGCAAGCAACAGTTGAACTTGTTCTGTTTCGGTTGAATGAAGCTGCTCTGATAGAGGGGTAGCGCATCCTGACAGGTTCAATCAGGCCAGCGGAATGTGCTACCACCTCCATAAATGAGGTCAAATTCATCATTAAGGTAGGGAATTAATGACCACAGAAATTCAGGAGGCCAGTTTAATGCCTCATGCGAAGGATGCTCCGTTTTACAGGTGCCGGACTAAGGTTTCAGAAAAACATTTGCTCCTTTACACAGCCTGGAATCTGCCTCGTTGTATTAGGACGTTTGATCCCATAGGTACATGTCAGGGAAAGAGCACCCCCTGCTGGTGGGACTAGTTTTTCACAAAGGTAGCGCAACCTGCCAGGCTCTATAAGGCCGGCAGATTGCGCTACCACCTCCATAAATGAGGTCAAATTCATCATTAAGGTAGGGAATTAATGACCACAGAAAGTCAGGAGGCCTGTTTAATGCCTCATCCGAAGGACACTCCTTTTTACTGGGGCCGGATTAAGGTTTCATAAAAACATTTGCTCCTTTTCACGGCCTGGAATCTGCCTCGTTAAATTATGACGTTTGATCCCATAGGTACATGTCAGGGAAAGAGCCCCCCCTGCTGGCTAGACTAGTTTTTCACAAAGGAAGCGCAACCTACCAAGCTCTATAAGGCCGGCGGAATGCACTACCACCTCCATGAATGAGGTCAAATTCATCATTAAGGTAGGGAATTAATGACCACAGAAAGTCAAGAGGCCATTTTAATGCCTCTTGCGAAGGACACTCCTTTTTACTGGGGCCGGATTAAGGTTTCATAAAAACATTTGCTCCTTTCCACAGCCTGGAATCTGCCCCGTTGTATTAGGACGTTTGATCCCATAGGTACATGTCAGGGAAAGAGCAACCCCTGCTGGTGGGACTAGTTTTTCACAAAGGTAGCGCAACCTGCCAGTCTCTATAAGTCTGGCAGATTGCGCTACCACCTCCATAAATAAGGTCAAATTCATCATTAAGGTAGGGAATTAATGACCACAGAAAGTCAGGAGGCCTGTTTAATGCCTCATCCGAAGGACACTCATTTTTACATGGGGCGATTTAATGCTTCATCAAAAGCCTTACACTGCAGAAGTCATTTTTGTATGTTTGGACTTTTGGAACCTAAAGTACATATCAGGGAATGAGCAACCCCTGCTGGCTGGACTAAAACTATCTCCCACAGGAAGCTAGTTTTCCACAAAGGGTCTCACATCCATGTACAGAACAGGCTTGGCCCTGTTTAGCTTTAGAGAGCAACCAGAATCTGACTACTGCAAGCAACAGTTGAACTTGTTCTGTTTCAGTTGAATGAAGCTGCTCAGATAGAGGGGTAGCGTATCCTGACAGGTTCAATCAGGCAAGCGGAATGTGCTACCACCTCCATAAATGAGGTCAAATTTATCATTAAGGTAGGGAATTAATGACCACAGAAAGTCAGGAGGCTAGTTTAATGCCTCTTGCGAAGGACACTCCTTTTTACTGGGGCCGGATTAAGGTTTCAGAAAAACATTTGCTCCTTTCCACAGCCTGGAATCTGCCTCGTTGTATTAGGACGTTTGATCCCATAGGTACATGTCAGGGAAAGAGCCCCCCTGCTGGCCAGTCTAGTTTTTCACAAAGGAAGCGCAACCTGCCAAGCTCTATAAGGCCGGCGGAATGCACTACCACCTCCATAAATGAGGTCAGATTCATCATTAAGGTAGGGAATTAATGACCACAGAAAGTCAGGAGGCCTGTTTAATGCCTCATCCGAAGGACACTCATTTTTACATGGGGCGATTTAATGCTTCATCAAAAGCCTTACACTGCAGAAGTCATTTTTGTATGTTTGGAGTTTTGGAACCTGAAGTACATATCAGGGAATGAGCAACCCCTGCTGGCTGGACTAAAACTATCTCCTGCAAGAAGCTAGTTTTCCACAAAGTATCCCCCATCCATGTACAAACCAGGCTCAGGCCTGTTTAGCTTTGGAGATTAACTATCATCTGACTACTGCAAATAACAGTTGAACTTTTAAGTTTGTGGTTGAATGAAGCTGCTCTGATAGAGGGGTAGCGTATCCTGACAGGTTCAATCAGGCAAGCGGAATGTGCTACCACCTCCATAAATGAGGTCAAATTTATCATTAAGGTAGGGAATTAATGACCACAGAAAGTCAGGAGGCTAGTTTAATGCCTCTTGCGAAGGACACTCCTTTTTACTGGGGCCGGATTAAGGTTTCAGAAAAACATTTGCTCCTTTCCACAGCCTGGAATCTGCCTCGTTGTATTAGGACGTTTGATCCCATAGGTACATGTCAGGGAAAGAGCCCCCCCTGCTGGCCAGTCTAGTTTTTCACAAAGGAAGCGCAACCTGCCAAGCTCTATAAGGCCGGCGGAATGCACTACCACCTCCATAAATGAGGTCAGATTCATCATTAAGGTAGGGAATTAATGACCACAGAAAGTCAGGAGGCCTGTTTAATGCCTCATCCGAAGGACACTCATTTTTACATGGGGCGATTTAATGCTTCATCAAAAGCCTTACACTGCAGAAGTCATTTTTGTATGTTTGGACTTTTGGAACCTAAAGTACATATCAGGGAATGAGCAACCCCTGCTGGCTGGACTAAAACTATCTCCTGCAAGAAGCTAATTTTCCACAAAGTATCCCCCATCCATGTACAAACCAGGCTCAAGCCTGCTTAGCTTTAGAGAGTAACCAGAATCTGACCACTGCAAGCAACAGTTGAACTTGCTCTGTCTCAGTTGAATGAAGCTGCTCTGATAGAGGGGTAGCGCATCCTGACAGGTTCAATCAGGCCAGCGGAATGTGCTACCACCTCCATAAATGAGGTCAAATTCATCATTAAGGTAGGGAATTAATGACCACAGAACGTCAGGAGGCCAGTTTAATGCCTCATGCGAAGGATGCTCCATTTTACTGGTGCCGGACTAAGGTTTCAGAAAAACATTTGCTCCTTTACACAGCCTGGAATCTGCCTCGTTGTATTAGGACGTTTGATCCCATAGGTACATGTCAGGGAAAGAGCACCCCCTGCTGGTGGGACTAGTTTTTCACAAAGGTAGCGCAACCTGCCAGGCTCTATAAGGCCGGCAGATTGCGCTACCACCTCCATAAATGAGGTCAAATTCATCATTAAGGTAGGGAATTAATGACCACAGAAAGTCAGGAGGCCTGTTTAATGCCTCATCCGAAGGACACTCCTTTTTACTGGGGCCGGATTAAGGTTTCATAAAAACATTTGCTCCTTTTCACGGCCTGGAATCTGCCTCGTTAAATTATGACGTTTGATCCCATAGGTACATGTCAGGGAAAGAGCACACCCTGCTGGCCAGACTAGTTTTTCACAAAGGAAGCGCAACCTGCCAAGTTCTCTAAGGCCGGCGGAATGCACTACCACCTCCATGAATGAGGTCAAATTCATCATTAAGGTAGGGAATTAATGACCAGAGAAAGTCAGGAGGCCTGTTTAATGCCTCATCCGAAGGACACTCATTTTTACATGGGGCGATTTAATGCTTCATCAAAAGCCTTACACTGCAGAAGTCATTTTTGTATGTTTGGACTTTTGGAACCTAAAGTACATATCAGGGAATGAGCAACCCCTGCTGGCTGGACTAAAACTATCTCCTGCAAGAAGCTAGTTTTCCACAAAGTATCCCCCATCCATGTACAGACCAGGCTCAGGCATGCTTAGCTTTAGAGAGTAACCAGAATCTGACTACTGCAAGCAACAGTTGAACTTGTTTTGTTTTGGTTGAATGAAGCTGCTCTGATAGAGGGGTAGCTCATCCTGACAGGTTCAATCAGGCCAGCGGAATGTGCTACCACCTCCATAAATGAGGTCAAATTCATCATTAAGGTAGGGAATTAACGACCACAGAAAGTCAGGAGGCCAGTTTAATGCCTCATGCGAAGGATGCTCCGTTTTACAGGTGCCGGACTAAGGTTTCAGAAAAACATTTGCTCCTTTACACAGCCTGGAATCTGCCTCGTTGTATTAGGATGTTTGATCCCATAGGTAAATGTCAGGGAAAGAGCACCCCCTGCTGGTGGGACTAGTTTTTCACAAAGGTAGCGCAACCTGCCAGGCTCTATAAGGCCGGCAGATTGCGCTACCACCTCCATAAATGATGTCAAATTCATCATTAAGGTAGGGAATTAATGACCACAGAAAGTCAGGAGGCCTGTTTAATGCCTCATCCGAAGGACACTCCTTTTTACTGGGGCCGGTTAAGGTTTCATAAAAACATTTGCTCCTTTTCACGGCCTGTAATCTGCCTCGTTAAATTATGACGTTTGATCCCATAGGTACATGTCAGGGAAAGAGCCCCCCCTGCTGGCCAGACTAGTTTTTCACAAAGGAAGCGCAACCTGCCAAGCTCTATAAGGCCGGCGGAATGCACTACCACCTCCATGAATGAGGTCAAATTCATTATTAAGGTAGGGAATTAATGACCACAGAAAGTCAGGAGGCCTGTTTAATGCCTCATCCGAAGGACACTCATTTTTACATGGGGCGATTTAATGCTTCATCAAAAGCCTTACACTGCAGAAGTCATTTTTGTATATTTGGACTCTTGGAACCTAAAGTACATATCAGGGAATGAGCAACCCCTGCTGACTGGACTAAAACTATATCCCGCAGGAAGCTAGTTTTCCACAAAGTGTCCCCCATCCATGCACAGAGCAGGCTCGGGCCTGCTTAGCTTTAGACAGTAACCAGAATCTGACTACTGCAAGCAACAGTTGAACCTGTTCTGTTTCGGTTGAATGAAGCTGCTCTGATAGAGGGGTAGCGCATCCTGACAGGTTCAATCAGGCCAGCGGAATGTGCTACCACCTCCATAAATGAGGTCAAATTCATCATTAAGGTAGGGAATTAATGACCACAGAAAGTCAGGAGGCCAGTTTAATGCCTCATGCGAAGGATGCTCCGTTTTACAGGTGCCGGACTAAGGTTTCAGAAAAACTTTTGCTCCTTTACACAGCCTGGAATCTGCCTCGTTGTATTAGGACGTTTGATCCCATAGGTACATGTCAGGGAAAGAGCACCCCCTGCTGGTGGGACTAGTTTTTCACAAAGGTAGCGCAACCTGCCAGGCTCTATAAGGCCGGCAGATTGCGCTACCACCTCCATAAATGAGGTCAAATTCATCATTAAGGTAGGGAATTAATGACCACAGAAAGTCAGGAGGCCTGTTTAATGCCTCATCCGAAGGACACTCATTTTTACATGGGGCGATTTAATGCTTCATCAAAAGCCTTACACTGCAGAAGTCATTTTTGTATATTTGGACTTTTGGAACCTAAAGTACATATCAGGAAATGAGCAACCCCTGCTGGCTGGACTAAAACTATCTCCCACAGGAAGCTAGTTTTCCACAAAGGGTCTCCCATCCATGTACAGAACAGGCTTGGCCCTGTTTAGCTTTGGAGATTAACTATCATCTGACTACTGCAAATAACAGTTGAACTTTTAAGTTTGTGGTTGAATGAAGCTGCTCTGATAGAGGGGTAGCGTATCCTGACAAGTTCAATCAGGCAAGCGGAATGTGCTACCACCTCCATAAATGAGGTCAAATTTATCATTAAGGTAGGGAATTAATGACCACAGAAAGTCAGGAGGCTAGTTTAATGCCTCATGCGAAGGACACTCCTTTTTACTGGGGCCGGATTAAGGTTTCAGAAAAACATTTGCTCCTTTCCACAGCCTGGAATCTGCCTCGTTGCATTAGGACGTTTGATCCCATAGGTACATGTCAGGGAAAGAGCCCCCCCTGCTGGCCAGTCTAGTTTTTCACAAAGGAAGCGCAACCTGCCAAGCTCTATAAGGCCGGCGGAATGCACTACCACCTCCATAAATGAGGTCAGATTCATCATTAAGGTAGGGAATTAATGACCACAGAAAGTCAGGAGGCCTGTTTAATGCCTCATCCGAAGGACACTCATTTTTACATGGGGCGATTTAATGCTTTATCAAAAGCCTTACACTGCAGAAGTCACTTTTGTATGTTTGGACTTTTGGAACCTAAAGTACATATCAGGGAATGAGCAACCCCTGCTGGCTGGACTAAAACTATCTCCTGCAAGAAGCTAGTTTTCCACAAAGTATCCCCCATCCATGTACAAACCAGGCTCGGGCCTGCTTAGCTTTAGAGAGTAACCAGAATCTGACCACTGCAAGCAACAGTTGAACTTGTTCTGTTTCAGTTGAATGAAGCTGCTCTGATAGAGGGGTAGCGCATCCTGACAGGTTCAATCAGGCCAGCGGAATGTGCTACCACCTCCATAAATGAGGTCAAATTCATCATTAAGGTAGGGAATTAATGACCACAGAAAGTCAGGAGGCCAGTTTAATGCCTAATGCGAAGGATGCTCCGTTTTACAGGTGCTGGACTAAGGTTTCAGAAAAACTTTTGCTCCTTTACACAGCCTGGAATCTGCCTCGTTGTATTAGGACGTTTGATCCCATAGGTACATGTCAGGGAAAGAGCACCCCCTGCTGGTGGGACTAGTTTTTCACAAAGGTAGCGCAACCTGCCAGGCTCTATAAGGCCGGCAGATTGCGCTACCACCTCCATAAATGATGTAAAATTCATCATTAAGGTAGGGAATTAATGACCACAGAAAGTCAGGAGGCCTGTTTAATGCCTCATCCGAAGGACACTCCTTTTTACTGGGGCCGGTTAAGGTTTCATAAAAACATTTGCTCCTTTTCACGGCCTGGAATCTGCCTCGTTAAATTATGACGTTTGATCCCATAGGTACATGTCAGGGATAGAGCCCCCCCTGCTGGCCAGACTAGTTTTTCACAAAGGAAGCGCAACCTGCCAAGCTCTATAAGGCCGGCGGAATGCACTACCACCTCCATGAATGAGGTCAAATTCATCATTAAGGTAGGGAATTAATGACCACAGAAAGTCAGGAGGCCTGTTTAATGCCTCATCCGAAGGACACTCATTTTTACATGGGGCGATTTAATGCTTCATCAAAAGCCTTACACTGCAGAAGTCATTTTTCTATATTTGGACTTTTGGAACCTAAAGTACATATCAGGGAATGAGCAACCCCTGCTGGCTGGACTAAAACTATCTCCTGCAAGAAGCTAGTTTTCCACAAAGTATCCCCCATCCATGTACAAACCAGGCTCGGGCCTGCTTAGCTTTAGAGAGTAACCAGAATCTGACCACTGCAAGCAACAGTTGAACTTGTTCTGTTTCAGTTGAATGAAGCTGCTCTGATAGAGGGGTAGCGCATCCTGACAGGTTCAATCAGGCCAGCGGAATGTGCTACCACCTCCATAAATGAGGTCAAATTCATCATTAAGGTAGGGAATTAATGACCACAGAAAGTCAGGAGGCCAGTTTAATGCCTAATGCGAAGGATGCTCCGTTTTACAGGTGCTGGACTAAGGTTTCAGAAAAACTTTTGCTCCTTTACACAGCCTGGAATCTGCCTCGTTGTATTAGGACGTTTGATCCCATAGGTACATGTCAGGGAAAGAGCACCCCCTGCTGGTGGGACTAGTTTTTCACAAAGGTAGCGCAACCTGCCAGGCTCTATAAGGCCGGCAGATTGCGCTACCACCTCCATAAATGATGTAAAATTCATCATTAAGGTAGGGAATTAATGACCACAGAAAGTCAGGAGGCCTGTTTAATGCCTCATCCGAAGGACACTCCTTTTTACTGGGGCCGGTTAAGGTTTCATAAAAACATTTGCTCCTTTTCACGGCCTGGAATCTGCCTCGTTAAATTATGACGTTTGATCCCATAGGTACATGTCAGGGATAGAGCCCCCCCTGCTGGCCAGACTAGTTTTTCACAAAGGAAGCGCAACCTGCCAAGCTCTATAAGGCCGGCGGAATGCACTACCACCTCCATGAATGAGGTCAAATTCATCATTAAGGTAGGGAATTAATGACCACAGAAAGTCAGGAGGCCTGTTTAATGCCTCATCCGAAGGACACTCATTTTTACATGGGGCGATTTAATGCTTCATCAAAAGCCTTACACTGCAGAAGTCATTTTTCTATATTTGGACTCTTGGAACCTAAAGTACATATCAGGGAATGATCAACCCCTGCTGACTGGACTAAAACTATCTCCCGCAGGAAGCTAGTTTTCCACAAAGTGCCCCCCATCCATTCACAGAGCAGGCTCGGGCCTGCTTAGCTTTAGACAGTAACCAGAATCTGACTACTGCAAGCAACAGTTGAACCTGTTCTGTTTCGGTTGAATGAAGCTGCTCTGATAGAGGGGTAGCGCATCCTGACAGGTTCAATCAGGCCAGCGGAATGTGCTACCACCTCCATAAATGAGGTCAAATTCATCATTAAGGTAGGGAAATAATGACCACAGAAAGTCAGGAGGCCAGTTTAATGCCTCATGCGAAGGATGCTCCGTTTTACAGGTGCCGGACTAAGGTTTCAGAAAAACTTTTGCTCCTTTACACAGCCTGGAATCTGCCTCGTTGTATTAGGACGTTTGATCCCATAGGTACATGTCAGGGAAAGAGCACCCCCTGCTGGTGGGACTAGTTTTTCACAAAGGTAGCGCAACCTGCCAGGCTCTATAAGGCCGTCAGATTGCGCTACCACCTCCATAAATGAGGTCAAATTCATCATTAAGGTAGGGAATTAATGACCACAGAAAGTCAGGAGGCCTGTTTAATGCCTCATCCGAAAGATGCTCCGTTTTACAGGTGCCGGACTAAGGTTTCAGAAAAACATTTGCTCCTTTACACAGCCTGGAATCTGCCTCGTTGTATTAGTACGTTTGATCCCATAGGTACATGTCAGGGAAAGAGCACCCCCTGCTGGTGGGACTAGTTTTTCACAAAGGTAGCGCAACCTGCCAGTCTCTATAAGGCCGGCAGATTGCGCTACCACCTCCATAAATGAGGTCAAATTCATCATTAAGGTAGGGAATTAATGACCACAGAAAGTCAGGAGGCCAGTTTAATGCCTCATCCGAAGGACACTCATTTTTACATGGGGCGATTTAATGCTTCATCAAAAGCCTTACACTGCAGAAGTCATTTTTGTATATTTGGACTTTTGGAACCTAAAGTACATATCAGGAAATGAGCAACCCCTGCTGGCTGGACTAAAACTATCTCCCACAGGAAGCTAGTTTTCCACAAAGGGTCTCCCATCCATGTACAGAACAGGCTTGGCCCTGTTTAGCTTTGGAGATTAACTATCATCTGACTACTGCGTATCCTGACAGGTTCAATCAGGCAAGCGGAATGTGCTACCACCTCCATAAATGAAGTCAAATTTATCATTAAGGTAGGGAATTAATGACCACAGAAAGTCAGGAGGCTAGTTTAATGCCTCTTGCGAAGGACACTCCTTTTTACTGGGGCCGGATTAAGGTTTCAGAAAAACATTTGCTCCTTTCCACAGCCTGGAATCTGCCTCGTTGTATTAGGACGTTTGATCCCATAGGTACATGTCAGGGAAAGAGCCCCCCCTGCTGGCCAGTCTAGTTTTTCACAAAGGAAGCGCAACCTGCCAAGCTCTATAAGGCCGGCGGAATGCACTACCACCCTTGTCAAAAAATCCTATAGGATTTCAATAGGAATTCTCTATAGGATTCCAGTTAGAATTTCTATCATATTTTGGAACCGTTCCTAAAGGATTCCATTAGGAATTGTCTAATAGGATTTTCTTATACAAGCCATAAATATCCTGTAGGATAATTTCTATGGGATTTTAATGGGTTTTCTTTTAAAGCATCTTTCAAAAATTTTGAAGAATCCTAAAAGGTACACTTTTTTATTATTTATATTAGTTTAGTGTCTTGCAGTTTACTTTAACTCACCTTAATATACATTCAAATAGGAATCCTCTACAAATCCTAAAGGATTCCAATAGGAATCTTCTACAGGATTCAAATCAGAATTTCTATCATATTTTGGAACCGTTCCTAAAGGATTCCATTAGGAATTGTCTTATAGGATTTTCTTATAGGACAAGACATAAATATCCTGTAGGATAGTTTCTACAGGATTTTAAGGGGATCCTGTTTTAAGACTATTCATATCAAATCCTATAGAAATGGTTCCAAAATATGATAGAAAGTCCAATAACAATCCTGTACAAGTTTATCAGAATCCTTTAGGATTTTTTGATAAGCAACAGACAATGAACAACGTCTACATCAAGGCAATGTAAACCACAAACTGCAAGTACTATCTGTTAGCAAAACAAGAAGTGGAAAAGAGCACATTTAGATAAAAAAAAAAAAAGTTCCCATAAAGGCATGAACAAGCATCCAATTTGATCCCATAAAAAATCCTTTAAGAATGATCCTACAGAATATTTATTTTTTATAAGAATATTCCTATTGAAATCCTATAGGAATGGTTCCAAAATATGATAGAAATTCCAATAAGAATCCTGTACAAAATTCTTATTTGAATCCTTTAGGATTTTTTGTCAAGACATAAATATTCAGTAGGATGGTTTCTATGGGATTTTTATGGGATCAAATTGGATGCCTGTTCTTTTTGTAATCTAGAGCACTTTTCACTGTTTTTGTTTTACTATCAAATAGTGCTTGCAGTTTGCTGTTTACATCACCTTGTTCACTAACATTGTAAACAACATTGTGAGCTGATTTGTGCAGCACACAGCCTTAGTGCAAACACATACACACACACTCTCTCTCTCTCTCTCTCTCTCTCTCTCTCTCACACACACACACACACACACACACACACACACACACACACACACACACACACACACACACACACACACACACACACACACAGTATGTAGCACTGTCCTTCAATGCAAATACTTCATTGGACCAGGTCTAGACTTGAGTGAGGGAGGTAGATATAAAAATTAGAGGACACCAGAAGTTGGAATGAAAAATAACACTTTACTGTGACAATAAATAAATAAATAAATAAATAACATAACCAAACAAAAGAAACAAAGCACAGTCTAAATTAGTAGTAGTTTAATTTAGCAAATTCACCTGGGCTGGATGATTAGTTAATAATAGTTAGGATTAAATCTAAAATAATTAAATCCTAAATCTAAATGTCTTTTTTCTGTAACGTTAGTAACCACTGATCTATTTTTTTCTTCACAAGAAAAATAACAACATTGTTGTTCTCAAGACAAAGCAAATAGACATCACAACATTATTTCCTTCATTTTTATTAAAACATTTGAAAAGGGAGAAATTAAGACTGCTGTCTTTTAGTGTTCACTAGCCTAATCACACACCAGTAGCTTCTGCCAACAACGTGCACTATTTGCACTTAAAGTATAGTGACGCTACACAAAGCCGTAAAGTACAATATTAATTAAAACAGCTACAAATGGTGGCAGCTAAGTCACTACTCCAATGTTTTATACAATGAAGTACCATAAACATATAACCTTATGACATTTATAATACCAGTTATACAGATTCATAGCTTTTGACACGTAACGTTAACTACAGACTCCTGTGCTAATCAGCAGATACAATCAAACACGAGTTCAACAACTCACCAAGACCACCCAAATTTGTTGGTTTAGGATGCAGACCAGATAAATGTTACTATTTCATCATTTTGGGCGTCTTTGAAATCAAATTTGAACAAGTTAAACACCGCTAATCACTTGCTGCTTTTCCTCTTTGACCGTTATTTTAAAATGATGCGCGCTACAGTTGCAGGCGCGCTACGTTCGGATTCCTTAAAGGGGCCGCACCATTTATAGATGTTCGTGTTTCTGTGAATTCTTTAATATTATGAATTTCAATAAATACATATTATGTGTTTATTTTTGTGTGTATTCATCTAGGCTGCAATTTATTGTGGGTTACAGGTGCACACAAACATGCAGTGTTACTCTAAAAAAGTAAAATTTAAAAGTAATTAATCAACAAACAAAAATAATAATAATAAGATCATACAGGACAAAGTGATATTTCATTTAAAAATGACAATAGCCAATAAGATTATATGAATCAAAAGATTCTACAGAGGACAAAGTGAAATCCCATTAAATAAAATACTGTCCAATAAGATTGTAAAAATCAAGTAATATCCTACAGGACAAAGTGAAATTCCATTAAAACAAAAAGTAATGCCCAATAGGATTTTAAGAATCAAATAAAATCCTACAGGACAAAGTGAAATTCCATTAAAATAGTTCAGAGTATCCTAAAGGATTCTAAGAATCCTATAAAATTCTACAGGACAAAGTGAAATTCCATTAAAATAAATCGTAAAGTCCAATAGGACTCTAAGAATCCAATAAAATTCTACAGGACAAAGTGAAATTCCATTAAAATAAATTGTAAAGTCCAATAGGATTCTAAGAATCCACTAAGATCCTATAGGATAAACTGAAATTCCAATAGGATTTTTTGACAAGGGCACCTCCATAAATGAGGTCAGATTCATCATTAAGGTAGGGAATTAATGACCACAGAAAGTCAGGAGGCCTGTTTAATGGCTCATCCGAAGGACACTCATTTTTACATGGGGCGATTTAATGCTTCATCAAAAGCCTTACACTGCAGAAGTCATTTTTGTATGTTTGGACTTTTGGAACCTAAAGTACATATGAGGGAATGAGCAACCCCTGCTGGCTGGACTAAAACTATCTCCTGCAAGAAGCTAGTTTTCCACAAAGTATCCCCCATCCATGTACAAACCAGGCTCAGGCCTGCTTAGCTTTAGAGAGTAACCAGAATCTGACCACTGCAAGCAACAGTTGAACTTGTTCTGTTTCAGTTGAATGAAGCTGCTCTGATAGAGGGGTAGCGCATCCTGACAGGTTCAATCAGGCCAGCAGGAATGTGCTACCACCTCCATAAATGAGGTCAAATTCATCATTAAGGTAGGGAATTAATGACCACAGAAAGTCAGGAGGCCAGTTTAATGCCTAATGCAAAGGATGCTCCGTTTTACAGGTGCCGGACTAAGGTTTCAGAAAAACATTTGCTCCTTTTCACGGCCTGGAATCTGCCTTGTTGTATTAGGACGTTTGATCCCATAGGTACATGTCAGGGAAAGAGCCCCCCCTGCTGGCCAGACTAGTTTTTCACAAAGGAAGCGCAACCTGCCAAGCTCTATAAGGCCGGCGGAATGCACTACCACCTCCATGAATGAGGTCAAATTCATCATTAAGGTAGGGAATTAATGACCACAGAAAGTCAGGAGGCCTGTTTAATGCCTCATCCGAAGGACACTCATTTTTACATGGGGCGATTTAATGCTTCATCAAAAGCCTTACACTGCAGAAGTCATTTTTGTATATTTGGACTCTTGGAACCTAAAGTACATATCAGGGAATGAGCAACCCCTGCTGGCTGGACTAAAAATATCTCCCGCATGAAGCTAGTTTTCCACAAAGGGTCGCCCATCCATGTACAGAACAGGCTTGGCCCTGTTTAGCTTTAGAGAGTAACCAGAATCTGACTACTGCAAGCAACAGTTGAACTTGTTCTGCTTCGGTTGAATGAAGCTGCTCAGATAGAGGGGTAGCTTATCCTGACAGGTTCAATCAGGCAAGCGGAATGTGCTACCACCTCCATAAATGAGGTCAAATTTATCATTAAGGTAGGGAATTAATGACCACAGAAAGTCAGGAGGCTAGTTTAATGCCTCTTGCGAAGGACACTCCTTTTTACTGGGGCCGGATTAAGGTTTCAGAAAAACATTTGCTCCTTTCCACAGCCTGGAATCTGCCTCGTTGTATTAGGACGTTTGATCCCATAGGTACATGTCAGGGAAAGAGCCCCCCCTGCTGGCGAGTCTAGTTTTTCACAAAGGAAGCGCAACCTGCCAAGCTCTATAAGACCGGCGGAATGCATTACCACCTCCATAAATGATGTCAAATTCATCATTAAGGTAGGGAATTAATGAACACAGAAAGTCAGGAGGCCTGTTTAATACCTCATCCGAAGGACACTCATTTTTACATGGGGCGATTTAATGCTTCATCAAAAGCCTTACACTGCAGAAGTCATTTTTGTATGTTTGGACTTTTGGAACCTAAAGTACATATCAGGGAATGAGCAACCCCTGCTGGCTGGACTAAAACTATCTCCTGAAAGAAGCTAGTTTTCCACAAAGTATCCCCTCAATCCATGTTCAGACCAGGCTCAGGCCTGCTTAGCTTTAGAGAGTAACCAGAATCTGACTACTGCAAGCAACAGTTGAACTTGTTCTGTTTCGGTTGAATGAAGCTGCTCTGATAGAGCGGTAGCACATCCTGACAGGTTCAATCAGGCCAGCGGAATGTGCTACCACCTCCATAAATGAGGTCAAATTCATCATTAAGGTAGGGAATTAATGACCACAGAAAGTCAGGAGGCCAGTTTAATGCCTCATGCGAAGGATGCTCCGTTTTACAGGTGCCGGACTAAGGTTTCAGAAAAACATTTGCTCCTTTACACAGCCTGGAATCTGCCTCGTTGTATTAGGACGTTTGATCCCATAGGTACATGTCAGGGAAAGAGCACCCCCTGCTGGTGGGACTAGTTTTTCACAAAGGTAGCGCAACCTGCCAGGCTCTATAAGGCCGGCAGATTGCGCTACCACCTCCATAAAAGAGGTCAAATTCATCATTAAGGTAGGGAATTAATGACCACAGAAAGTCAAGAGGCCATTTTAATGCCTCTTGCGAAGGACACTCCTTTTTACTGGGGCCGCATTAAGGTTTCATAAAAACATTTGCTCCTTTCCACAGCCTGGAATCTGCCCCGTTGTATTAGGACGTTTGATCCCATAGGTACATGTCAGGGAAAGAGCACCCCCTGCTGGTGGGACTAGTTTTTCACAAAGGTAGCGCAACCTGCCAGTCTCTATAAGTCCGGCAGATTGCGCTACCACCTCCATAAATAAGGTCAAATTCATCATTAAGGTAGGGAATTAACGACCACAGAAAGTGAGGAGGCCTGTTTAATGCCTCATCCGAAGGACACTCATTTTTACATGGGGCGATTTAATGCTTCATCAAAAGCCTTACACTGCAGAAGTCATTTTTGTATGTTTGGACTTTTGGAACCTAAAGTACATATCAGGGAATGAGCAACCCCTGCTGGCTGGACTAAAACTATCTCCCACAGGAAGCTAGTTTTCCACAAAGGGTCGCCCATCCATGTACAGAACAGGCTTGGCCCTGTTTAGCTTTAGAGAGTAACCAGAATCTGACTACTGCAAGCAACAGTTGAACTTGTTCTGCTTCGGTTGAATGAAGCTGCTCAGATAGAGGGGTAGCTTATCCTGACAGGTTCAATCAGGCAAGCGGAATGTGCTACCACCTCCATAAATGAGGTCAAATTTATCATTAAGGTAGGGAATTAATGACCACAGAAAGTCAGGAGGCTAGTTTAATGCCTCTTGCGAAGGACACTCCTTTTTACTGGGGCCGGATTAAGGTTTCAGAAAAACATTTGCTCCTTTCCACAGCCTGGAATCTGCCTCGTTGTATTAGGACGTTTGATCCCATAGGTACATGTCAGGGAAAGAGCCCCCCCTGCTGGCGAGTCTAGTTTTTCACAAAGGAAGCGCAACCTGCCAAGCTCTATAAGACCGGCGGAATGCATTACCACCTCCATAAATGAGGTCAGATTCATCATTAAGGTAGGGAATTAATGACCACAGAAAGTCAGGAGGCCTGTTTAATGCCTCATCCGAAGGACACTCATTTTTACATGGGGCGATTTAATGCTTCATCAAAAGCCTTACACTGCAGAAGTCATTTTTGTATGTTTGGACTTTTGGAACCTAAAGTACATATCAGGGAATGAGCAACCCCTGCTGGCTGGACTAAAACTATCTCCTGCAAGAATCTAGTTTTCCACAAAGTCTCCCCCATCCATGCACAGATCAGGCTCAGGCCTGCTTAGCTTTAGAGAGTAACCAGAATCAGACCACTGCAAGCAACAGTTGAACTTGTTCTGTTTCGGTTCAATGAAGCTGCTCTGATAGAGGGGTAGCGCATCCTGACTAGGGATGGGTACCGAAACCCGGTACTTAATCGGTCCCGGTGCTCAATTATAAAAGACCGAAGTATCGATAAGCTCTGACGTTAACGGTTCTGCTGTCGGTACTGGAGAAATTAAAAAAAAAAAAATGTCGTATGTATTATTGCTAAATAAACATTACCTAGCATCTTTTACCTGAGCAGCCTTTTGTAATTTGCAATAATATCATTATTCGCTTGTATTGCCGTTATTTGCAATCTCACGCACGAAATGTAGTCTGTTCCGCAGTACACAGAGCTCGCGCGCACACAACACGAGAGAGCGCGCGCTTATGGAGTGACGATGGCGGAGAGAGCCAAATTATCCAAAGTATGGTTACACTTTATCCGTGTAAACACGGACCATGCTCGTTGCAACAAGTGCAACTAGATTTTTGCTTTTAAAGGCGGAAACACAAGCAATTTATCAAAACATGTCCAAAGTGCATTATGTGCAGATAGAGAAATGCAAAGTTTTAGACTGCCTAGCTTCTGCTTCATCATATACATGCTGTTAAAATAACTACATAAACATCACATAAGGTCTCTCTAAAGCAGTATTATAATGTTAATAATTTAATAAACACACATTCAGATACATATAGCCTACTGTGCATTAAAAACCACACGAAGCCGGTCACCATTAACAAAAGGGGTTATTATTAAAAGGAAGAAACAACAAAAGCGATTAGGAGGATGATTCCTCCCGCATATAAATTTGAGTGCAGTGCAAGGGAAATTCCCTGAAACCCGAGCCTTAAAGGGACAGACACCCAGACCGTTACACTACATATAGGCTAAATATTTAGAATATTTTTTATGCAGTAGCCTAAATATTAAACATTAAAATGGCTTTATAGTATTGCTTTTACAATTATAAAGCAGAGCTTACCTAAAAATTAATTTGTAGTTAAATCATTATATATTCATTTACAAGAACATTTTATTTATTTGTTTTACAATCATTGGTTTCGTTTGTGTAACAGATATTTGCTCAAACATTGGTGTTTGCTTAGCTATAGATATTTATTTTACAATTAAAAAATAAAGTGTTGTTATTTCTGTTCTCAATTTGTTTCGTTTTTTTAATTAAAAACACAACAAAAAGTACCGATAAGAGTACCGTTAAAGTACCGAATCGATAAGTGGTATCGATAGTAGTAGTAATACTGTTAAAACCTTAACGATACCCATCCCTAATCCTGACAGGTTCAATCAGGCCAGCGGAATGTGCTACTACCTCCATAAATGAGGTCAAATTCATCATTAAGGTAGGGAATTAATGACCACAGAAAGTCAGGAGGCCAGTTTAATGCCTCATGCGAAGGATGCTCCGTTTTACAGGTGCCGGACTAAGGTTTCAGAAAAACATTTGCTCCTTTACACAGCCTGGAATCTGCCTCGTTGTATTAGGACGTTTGATCCCATAGGTACATGTCAGGGAAAGAGCACCCCCTGCTGGTGGGACTAGTTTTTCACAAAGGTTGCGCAACCTGCCAGGCTCTATAAGGCCGGCAGATTGCGCTACCACCTCCATAAATGAGGTCAAATTCATCATTAAGGTAGGGAATTAATGACCACAGAAAGTCAGGAGGCCTGTTTAATGCCTCATCCGAAGGACACTCATTTTTACATGGGGCGATTTAATGCTTCATCAAAAGCCTTACACTGCAGAAGTCATTTTTGTATATTTGGACTTTTGGAACCTAAAGTACATATCAGGAAATGAGCAACCCCTGCTGGCTGGACTAAAACTATCTCCCACAGGAAGCTAGTTTTCCACAAAGGGTCTCCCATCCATGTACAGAACAGGCTTGGCCCTGTTTAGCTTTGGAGATTAACTATCATCTGACTACTGCGTATCCTGACAGGTTCAATCAGGCAAGCGGAATGTGCTACCACCTCCATAAATGAAGTCAAATTTATCATTAAGGTAGGGAATTAATGACCACAGAAAGTCAGGAGGCTAGTTTAATGCCTCTTGCGAAGGACACTCCTTTTTACTGGGGCCGGATTAAGGTTTCAGAAAAACATTTGCTCCTTTCCACAGCCTGGAATCTGCCTCGTTGTATTAGGACGTTTGATCCCATAGGTACATGTCAGGGAAAGAGCCCCCCCTGCTGGCCAGTCTAGTTTTTCACAAAGGAAGCGCAACCTGCCAAGCTCTATAAGGCTGGCGGAATGCACTACCACCCTTGTCAAAAAATCCTATAGGATTTCAATAGGAATTCTCTATAGGATTCCAGTTAGAATTTCTATCATATTTTGGAACCGTTCCTAAAGGATTCCATTAGGAATTGTCTAATAGGATTTTCTTATACAAGCCATAAATATCCTGTAGGATAATTTCTATGGGATTTTAATGGGTTTTCTTTTAAAGCATCTTTCAAAAATTTTGAAGAATCCTAAAAGGTACACTTTTTTATTATTTATATTAGTTTAGTGTCTTGCAGTTTACTTTAACTCACCTTAATATACATTCAAATAGGAATCCTCTACAAATCCTAAAGGATTCCAATAGGAATCTTCTACAGGATTCAAATCAGAATTTCTATCATATTTTGGAACCGTTCCTAAAGGATTCCATTAGGAATTGTCTTATAGGATTTTCTTATAGGACAAGACATAAATATCCTGTAGGATAGTTTCTACAGGATTTTAAGGGGATCCTGTTTTAAGACTATTCATATCAAATCCTATAGAAATGGTTCCAAAATATGATAGAAAGTCCAATAACAATCCTGTACAAGTTTATCAGAATCCTTTAGGATTTTTTGATAAGCAACAGACAATGAACAACGTCTACATCAAGGCAATGTAAACCACAAACTGCAAGTACTATCTGTTAGCAAAACAAGAAGTGGAAAAGAGCACATTTAGATAAAAAAAAAAAAAGTTCCCATAAAGGCATGAACAAGCATCCAATTTGATCCCATAAAAAATCCTTTAAGAATGATCCTACAGAATATTTATTTTTTATAAGAATATTCCTATTGAAATCCTATAGGAATGGTTCCAAAATATGATAGAAATTCCAATAAGAATCCTGTACAAAATTCTTATTTGAATCCTTTAGGATTTTTTGTCAAGACATAAATATTCAGTAGGATGGTTTCTATGGGATTTTTATGGGATCAAATTGGATGCCTGTTCTTTTTGTAATCTAGAGCACTTTTCACTGTTTTTGTTTTACTATCAAATAGTGCTTGCAGTTTGCTGTTTACATCACCTTGTTCACTAACATTGTAAACAACATTGTGAGCTGATTTGTGCAGCACACAGCCTTAGTGCAAACACATACACACACACACTCTCTCTCTCTCTCTCTCTCTCTCTCACACACACACACACACACACACACACACACACACACACACACACACACACACACACACACACACACACACACACACACATGTTTGTTTTTGTGAATTGTGGGGACATTCCATAGACGTAATGGTTTTTATACTGTACAAACCGTACTTTCTATCACCCTACACCTTCCCTACACCTAAACCTAGCCCTCACAGGAGACTGTGCATATCTTTACATTCTCAAAAAAACGTATTCTGTATGATTTATAAGGCTTTTGAAAAGTGGGGACATGGGCAATGTCCTCATAAGTCACCCTCTCCTTGTAATACCTATGTCATACCCATGTTATTACACACATTTGTGTCCTGATATGTCACAAAAACATGCCCACACACACACACACACACACACACACACACACACACACACACACACACAGTATGTAGCACTGTCCTTCAATGCAAATACTTCATTGGACCAGGTCTAGACTTGAGTGAGGGAGGTAGATATAAAAATTAGAGGACACCAGAAGTTGGAATGAAAAATAACACTTTACTGTGACAATAAATAAATAAATAACATAACCAAACAAAAGAAACAAAGCACAGTCTAAATTAGTAGTAGTTTAATTTAGCAAATTCACCTGGGCTGGATGATTAGTTAATAATAGTTAGGATTAAATCTAAAATAATTAAATCCTAAATCTAAATGTCTTTTTTCTGTAACGTTAGTAACCACTGATCTATTTTTTTCTTCACAAGAAAAATAACAACATTGTTGTTCTCAAGACAAAGCAAATAGACATCACAACATTATTTCCTTCATTTTTATTAAAACATTTGAAAAGGGAGAAATTAAGACTGCTGTCTTTTAGTGTTCACTAGCCTAATCACACACCAGTAGCTTCTGCCAACAACGTGCACTATTTGCACTTAAAGTATAGTGACGCTACACAAAGCCGTAAAGTACAATATTAATTAAAACAGCTACAAATGGTGGCAGCTAAGTCACTACTCCAATGTTTTATACAATGAAGTACCATAAACATATAACCTTATGACATTTATAATACCAGTTATACAGATTCATAGCTTTTGACACGTAATGTTAACTACAGACTCCTGTGCTAATCAGCAGATACAATCAAACACGAGTTCAACAACTCACCAAGACCACCCAAATTTGTTGGTTTAGGATGCAGACCAGATAAATGTTACTATTTCATCATTTTGGGCGTCTTTGAAATCAAATTTGAACAAGTTAAACACCGCTAATCACTTGCTGCTTTTCCTCTTTGACCGTTATTTTAAAATGATGCGCGCTACAGTTGCAGGCGCGCTACGTTCGGATTCCTTAAAGGGGCCGCACCATTTATAGATGTTCGTGTTTCTGTGAATTCTTTAATATTATGAATTTCAATAAATACATATTATGTGTTTATATTTGTGTGTATTCATCTAGGCTGCAATTTATTGTGGGTTACAGGTGCACACAAACATGCAGTGTTACTCTAAAAAAGTAAAATTTAAAAGTAATTAATCAACAAACAAAAATAATAATAATAAGATCATACAGGACAAAGTGATATTTCATTTAAAAATGACAATAGCCAATAAGATTATATGAATCAAAAGATTCTACAGAGGACAAAGTGAAATCCCATTAAATAAAATACTGTCCAATAAGATTGTAAAAATCAAGTAATATCCTACAGGACAAAGTGAAATTCCATTAAAACAAAAAGTAATGCCCAATAGGATTTTAAGAATCAAATAAAATCCTACAGGACAAAGTGAAATTCCATTAAAATAGTTCAGAGTATCCTAAAGGATTCTAAGAATCCTATAAAATCCTACAGGACAAACTGAAATCCCATTAAAATGAATTGTAATATCCAATAGGATTCTGAGAACCAAATAAAATCCTACAGGACAAAGTAAAATTCCATTAGAATAAATCAGAATGTCCAATAGGATTCTAAGAATCCAATAAAATTCTACAGGACAAAGTGAAATTCCATTAAAATAAATCGTAAAGTCCAATAAGACTCTAAGAATCCAATAAAATTCTACAGGACAAAGTGAAATTCCATTAAAATAAATTGTAAAGTCCAATAGGATTCTAAGAATCCACTAAGATCCTATAGGATAAACTGAAATTCCAATAGGATTTTTTGACAAGGGCACCTCCATAAATGAGGTCAGATTCATCATTAAGGTAGGGAATTAATGACCACAGAAAGTCAGGAGGCCTGTTTAATGGCTCATCCGAAGGACACTCATTTTTACATGGGGCGATTTAATGCTTCATCAAAAGCCTTACACTGCAGAAGTCATTTTTGTATGTTTGGACTTTTGGAACCTAAAGTACATATGAGGGAATGAGCAACCCCTGCTGGCTGGACTAAAACTATCTCCTGCAAGAAGCTAGTTTTCCACAAAGTATCCCCCATCCATGTACAAACCAGGCTCAGGCCTGCTTAGCTTTAGAGAGTAACCAGAATCTGACCACTGCAAGCAACAGTTGAACTTGTTCTGTTTCAGTTGAATGAAGCTGCTCTGATAGAGGGGTAGCGCATCCTGACAGGTTCAATCAGGCCAGCAGGAATGTGCTACCACCTCCATAAATGAGGTCAAATTCATCATTAAGGTAGGGAATTAATGACCACAGAAAGTCAGGAGGCCAGTTTAATGCCTAATGCAAAGGATGCTCCGTTTTACAGGTGCCGGACTAAGGTTTCAGAAAAACATTTGCTCCTTTACACAGCCTGGAATCTGCCTCGTTGTATTAGGACGTTTGATCCCATAGGTACATGTCAGGGAAAGAGCACCCCCTGCTGGTGGGACTAGTTTTTCACAATGGTAGCGCAACCTGCCAGGCTCTATAAGGCCGGCAGATTGCGCTACCACCTCCATAAATGAGGTCAAATTCATCATTAAGGTAGGGAATTAATGACCACAGAAAGTCAGGAGGCCTGTTTAATGCCTCATCCGAAGGACACTCATTTTTACTGGGGCCGGATTAAGGTTTCATAAAAACATTTGCTCCTTTTCACGGCCTGGAATCTGCCTCGTTAAATTATGACGTTTGATCCCATAGGTACATGTCAGGGAAAGAGCCCCCCCTGCTGGCCAGACTAGTTTTTCACAAAGGAAGCGCAACCTGCCAAGCTCTATAAGGCCGGCGGAATGCACTACCACCTCCATGAATGAGGTCAAATTCATCATTAAGGTAGGGAATTAATGACCACAGAAAGTCAGGAGGCCTGTTTAATGCCTCATCCGAAGGACACTCATTTTTACATGGGGCGATTTACTGCTTCATCAAAAGCCTTACACTGCAGAAGTCATTTTTGTATATTTGGACTCTTGGAACCTAAAGTACATATCAGGGAATGAGCAACCCCTGCTGGCTGGACTAAAAATATCTCCCGCATGAAGCTAGTTTTCCACAAAGGGTCGGCCATCCATGTACAGAACAGGCTTGGCCCTGTTTAGCTTTAGAGAGTAACCAGAATCTGACTACTGCAAGCAACAGTTGAACTTGTTCTGCTTCGGTTGAATGAAGCTGCTCAGATAGAGGGGTAGCTTATCCTGACAGGTTCAATCAGGCAAGCGGAATGTGCTACCACCTCCATAAATGAGGTCAAATTTATCATTAAGGTAGGGAATTAATGACCACAGAAAGTCAGGAGGCTAGTTTAATGCCTCTTGCGAAGGACACTCCTTTTTACTGGGGCCGGATTAAGGTTTCAGAAAAACATTTGCTCCTTTCCACAGCCTGGAATCTGCCTCGTTGTATTAGGACGTTTGATCCCATAGGTACATGTCAGGGAAAGAGCCCCCCCTGCTGGCGAGTCTAGTTTTTCACAAAGGAAGCGCAACCTGCCAAGCTCTATAAGACCGGCGGAATGCATTACCACCTCCATAAATGATGTCAAATTCATCATTAAGGTAGGGAATTAATGAACACAGAAAGTCAGGAGGCCTGTTTAATACCTCATCCGAAGGACACTCATTTTTACATGGGGCTATTTAATGCTTCATCAAAAGCCTTACACTGCAGAAGTCATTTTTGTATGTTTGGACTTTTGGAACCTAAAGTACATATCAGGGAATGAGCAACCCCTGCTGGCTGGACTAAAACTATCTCCTGAAAGAAGCTAGTTTTCCACAAAGTATCCCCTCAATCCATGTTCAGACCAGGCTCAGGCCTGCTTAGCTTTAGAGAGTAACCAGAATCTGACTACTGCAAGCAACAGTTGAACTTGTTCTGTTTCGGTTGAATGAAGCTGCTCTGATAGAGGGGTAGCACATCCTGACAGGTTCAATCAGGCCAGCGGAATGTGCTACCACCTCCATAAATGAGGTCAAATTCATCATTAAGGTAGGGAATTAATGACCACAGAAAGTCAGGAGGCCAGTTTAATGCCTCATGCGAAGGATGCTCCGTTTTACAGGTGCCGGACTAAGGTCTCAGAAAAACATTTGCTCCTTTACACAGCCTGGAATCTGCCTCGTTGTATTAGGACGTTTGATCCCATAGGTACATGTCAGGGAAAGAGCACCCCCTGCTGGTGGGACTAGTTTTTCACAAAGGTAGCGCAACCTGCCAGGCTCTATAAGGCCGGCAGATTGCGCTACCACCTCCATAAAAGAGGTCAAATTCATCATTAAGGTAGGGAATTAATGACCACAGAAAGTCAAGAGGCCATTTTAATGCCTCTTGCGAAGGACACTCCTTTTTACTGGGGCCGCATTAAGGTTTCATAAAAACATTTGCTCCTTTCCACAGCCTGGAATCTGCCCCGTTGTATTAGGACGTTTGATCCCATAGGTACATGTCAGGGAAAGAGCACCCCCTGCTGGTGGGACTTGTTTTTCACAAAGGTAGCGCAACCTGCCAGTCTCTATAAGTCCGGCAGATTGCGCTACCACCTCCATAAATAAGGTCAAATTCATCATTAAGGTAGGGAATTAACGACCACAGAAAGTCAGGAGGCCTGTTTAATGCCTCATCCGAAGGACACTCATTTTTACATGGGGCGATTTAATGCTTCATCAAAAGCCTTACACTGCAGAAGTCATTTTTGTATGTTTGGACTTTTGGAACCTAAAGTACATATCAGGGAATGAGCAACCCCTGCTGGCTGGACTAAAACTATCTCCCACAGGAAGCTAGTTTTCCACAAAGGGTCGCCCATCCATGTACAGAACAGGCTTGGCCCTGTTTAGCTTTAGAGAGTAACCAGAATCTGACTACTGCAAGCAACAGTTGAACTTGTTCTGCTTCGGTTGAATGAAGCTGCTCAGATAGAGGGGTAGCTTATCCTGACAGGTTCAATCAGGCAAGCGGAATGTGCTACCACCTCCATAAATGAGGTCAAATTTATCATTAAGGTAGGGAATTAATGACCACAGAAAGTCAGGAGGCTAGTTTAATGCCTCTTGCGAAGGACACTCCTTTTTACTGGGGCCGGATTAAGGTTTCAGAAAAACATTTGCTCCTTTCCACAGCCTGGAATCTGCCTCGTTGTATTAGGACGTTTGATCCCATAGGTACATGTCAGGGAAAGAGCCCCCCCTGCTGGCGAGTCTAGTTTTTCACAAAGGAAGCGCAACCTGCCAAGCTCTATAAGACCGGCGGAATGCATTACCACCTCCATAAATGAGGTCAGATTCATCATTAAGGTAGGGAATTAATGACCACAGAAAGTCAGGAGGCCTGTTTAATGCCTCATCCGAAGGACACTCATTTTTACATGGGGCGATTTAATGCTTCATCAAAAGCCTTACACTGCAGAAGTCATTTTTGTATGTTTGGACTTTTGGAACCTAAAGTACATATCAGGGAATGAGCAACCCCTGCTGGCTGGACTAAAACTATCTCCTGCAAGAATCTAGTTTTCCACAAAGTCTCCCCCATCCATGCACAGATCAGGCTCAGGCCTGCTTAGCTTTAGAGAGTAACCAGAATCTGACCACTGCAAGCAACAGTTGAACTTGTTCTGTTTCGGTTCAATGAAGCTGCTCTGATAGAGGGGTAGCGCATCCTGACTAGGGATGGGTACCGAAACCCGGTACTTAATCGGTCCCGGTGCTCAATTATAAAAGACCGAAGTATCGATAAGCTCTGACGTTAACGGTTCTGCTGTCGGTACTGGAGAAATTTAAAAAAAAAAAATGTCGTATGTATTATTGCTAAATAAACATTACCTAGCATCTTTTACCTGAGCAGCCTTTTGTAATTTGCAATAATATCATTATTCGCTTGTATTGCCGTTATTTGCAATCTCACGCACGAAATGTAGTCTGTTCCGCAGTACACAGAGCTCGCGCGCACACAACACGAGAGAGCGCGCGCTTATGGAGTGACGATGGCGGAGAGAGCCAAATTATCCAAAGTATGGTTACACTTTATCCGTGTAAACACGGACCATGCTCGTTGCAACAAGTGCAACTAGATTTTTGCTTTTAAAGGCGGAAACACAAGCAATTTATCAAAACATGTCCAAAGTGCATTATGTGCAGATAGAGAAATGCAAAGTTTTAGACTGCCTAGCTTCTGCTTCATCATATACATGCTGTTAAAATAACTACATAAACATCACATAAGGTCTCTCTAAAGCAGTATTATAATGTTAATAATTTAATAAACACACATTCAGATACATATAGCCTACTGTGCATTAAAAACCACACGAAGCCGGTCACCATTAACAAAAGGGGTTATTATTAAAAGGAAGAAACAACAAAAGCGATTAGGAGGATGATTCCTCCCGCATATAAATTTGAGTGCAGTGCAAGGGAAATTCCCTGAAACCCGAGCCTTAAAGGGACAGACACCCAGACCGTTACACTACATATAGGCTAAATATTTAGAATATTTTTTATGCAGTAGCCTAAATATTAAACATTAAAATGGCTTTATAGTATTGCTTTTACAATTATAAAGCAGAGCTTACCTAAAAATTAATTTGTAGTTAAATCATTATATATTCATTTACAAGAACATTTTATTTATTTGTTTTACAATCATTGGTTTCGTTTGTGTAACAGATATTTGCTCAAACATTGGTGTTTGCTTAGCTATAGATATTTATTTTACAATTAAAAAATAAAGTGTTGTTATTTCTGTTCTCAATTTGTTTCGTTTTTTTAATTAAAAACACAACAAAAAGTACCGATAAGAGTACCGTTAAAGTACCGAATCGATAAGTGGTATCGATAGTAGTAGTAATACCGTTAAAACCTTAACGATACCCATCCCTAATCCTGACAGGTTCAATCAGGCCAGCGGAATGTGCTACTACCTCCATAAATGAGGTCAAATTCATCATTAAGGTAGGGAATTAATGACCACAGAAAGTCAGGAGGCCAGTTTAATGCCTCATGCGAAGGATGCTCCGTTTTACAGGTGCCGGACTAAGGTTTCAGAAAAACATTTGCTCCTTTACACAGCCTGGAATCTGCCTCGTTGTATTAGGACGTTTGATCCCATAGGTACATGTCAGGGAAAGAGCACCCCCTGCTGGTGGGACTAGTTTTTCACAAAGGTTGCGCAACCTGCCAGGCTCTATAAGGCCGGCAGATTGCGCTACCACCTCCATAAATGAGGTCAAATTCATCATTAAGGTAGGGAATTAATGACCACAGAAAGTCAGGAGGCCTGTTTAATGCCTCATCCGAAGGATGCTCCGTTTTACAGGTGCCGGACGAAGGTTTCAGAAAAACATTTGCTCCTTTACACAGCCTGGAATCTGCCTCGTTGTATTAGGACGTTTGATCCCATAGGTACATGTCAGGGAAAGAGCACCCCCTGCTGGTGGGACTAGTTTTTCACAAAGGTAGCGCAACCAGTCTCTATAAGGCCGGCAGATTGCGCTACCACCTCCATAAATGAGGTCAAATTCATCATTAAGGTAGGGAATTAATGACCACAGAAAGTCAGGAGGCCTGTTTAATGCCTCATCCGAAGGACACTCATTTTTACATGGGGCGATTAAATGCTTCATCAAAAGCCTTACACTGCAGAAGTCATTTTTGTATATTTGGACTTTTGGAACCTAAAGTACATATCAGGAAATGAGCAACCCCTGCTGGCTGGACTAAAACTATCTCCCACAGGAAGCTAGTTTTCCACAAAGGGTCTCCCATCCATGTACAGAACAGGCTTGGCCCTGTTTAGCTTTGGAGATTAACTATCATCTGACTACTGCAAATAACAGTTGAACTTTTAAGTTTGTGGTTGAATGAAGCTGCTCTGATAGAGGGGTAGCGTATCCTGACAGGTTCAATCAGGCAAGCGGAATGTGCTACCACCTCCATAAATGAGGTCAAATTTATCATTAAGGTAGGGAATTAATGACCACAGAAAGTCAGGAGGCTAGTTTAATGCCTCTTGCGAAGGACACTCCTTTTTATTGGGGCCGGATTAAGGTTTCAGAAAAACATTTGCTCCTTTCCACAGCCTGGAATCTGCCTCGTTGTATTAGGACGTTTGATCCCATAGGTACATGTCAGGGAAAGAGCCCCCCCTGCTGGCCAGTCTAGTTTTTCACAAAGGAAGCGCAACCTGCCAAGCTCTATAAGGCCGGCGGAATGCACTACCACCTCCATAAATGAGGTCAGATTCATCATTAAGGTAGGGAATTAATGACCACAGAAAGTCAGGAGGCCTGTTTAATGCCTCATCCGAAGGACACTCATTTTTACATGGGGCGATTTAATGCTTCATCAAAAGCCTTACACTGCAGAAATCATTTTTGTATGTTTGGACTTTTGGAACCTAAAGTACATATCAGGGAATGAGCAACCCCTGCTGGCTGGACTAAAACTATCTCCTGCAAGAAGATAGTTTTCCACAAAGTATCCCCCATCCATGTACAAACCAGGCTCAGGCCTGCTTAGCTTTAGAAAGTAACCAGAATCTTTTTTTTTTTTTTTTTTTTTTTTATTGAAAAAATTCCATAATACAGTTATCAAGCATGTGTTTCACAGTAGAAATCTTAAAGACATAAATGATTAAACACGCATTAAAATACTTAACATTGTCAGCAATAAAGTAATAAATAATGCCTTAGAATTAAAAACTAATCATATATATGAATGAAAATACAAACAGTAAAGAACATCAAAAATACAAAACAATATTGCTTTCCACACAGATCGTTATTCACTCTCGGAAAGGAGTAACCCAGCTCGTCATCACGTGTTGCGAGACAAAACAGTACTTAAGAACAGAAACATTCTCCAAACTTTTTTAAAATTGCACATCTATTCCATTCTCATCTAAAGTTACACATACATCATTAGTAAAAACATTGTAAAAGAACCCCATTTGATCTTCTTGCTTAAAATAATAAAACAGGCATTGTACATATTTTTCGACTTTTCTTTTAAAAACATACCATAAATCCATTATCCATTTTTCCTTCTTTGCCACCACTCTCCTTTCCCATATAGCACTCTTAATTAACATTATCAAAAGGTTGATGACCATTTTGTTCTTGTTCTTTCTTTGTATTCCCAACATTAGAATCCTGCCCCAGTCCATCTCCTCTCCATCCTCCCCTTTCAACCTTAAAATCATTTTCTTACATTTCTCATTAAAATCATCCAATTTTATACAATGTAAAAACAGATGTAAAAATCCCTCCTCCTCCTCATTACACACTTTACATACAGCACTTGATTCCATACCAATTTTGTTTAAAATAACGTCAGTAAAAATCACTTTATGCCTAATTAAGAACTCTAAATTTTCCAGCTTTGTCTGTATCATTTTCCCTTTCATGTTTCCCCAAATATCACATTCCTTCACACCCTTGTACTTATCCATCCAGTAATTGTTGACCACTGGTTTTTTAAAGACCCCCTCTCTAAAAACACTATAAAAATCTTTCACCTGACATTTATTAAAATCAAATTGTTTTTCTCCCAATCCCACATATATTTCATTTTGTTGCTCTCCGTCCTCCTTATTTTCGATTCCCTCTATCCATTCTTTCGGTATCGATCTCTTGATCATTTCATATTTATTAGTTTCTTCCTGTCTGCTGTACTCCTCCTTTGCTTCCTCCATTGCGTCTATAACCACTTGTACGGGTAGAAATCCTTCTTTAACTTCATATAAAATGTCCCTCACTTTTAAAATTCCCGCCTCCCACCATTTCTTAAAAAACAACTGCCTCCCCTGATTTAAAATACTCTGATTTAAAAAAAGAGGCTGATTTAAAATGTTTTCCCTACCCCTCGGAATAAAATGCACACTTGATAAAAACTTTCCCCATGCTCCCAGCAGTTCCCTATAAAAATCCGGCATCCTCTCAGTCATCCATAATTTAGTCTTCATCCATAAAATATTCCTTCCCAGATTAAATTTACTGCCTTTATTTAAAAAGTACTCCATAGTTCCCTTCCATCCTGCTGTGTGTGATTTGTCTAAAAACTTTTTTACCAATTTTACCCTTAGTGCGTTCTTTCTATGTTCAATGTCAATTAATCCCATTCCTCCCTTCTCTCCCTCCCCTATTAAAGTATTGTGTGCTATTCTTGGGGGCTTCCCATTCCATAAAAACTCTGAAAAACATTTCTTCAGCCTCTTTTCCGCCCATAATGGCATTGGGTTTACATATAAAATGTACCATAATTTTGACACCATTAAAACATTAATAATTAAAACTTTCCCCTTCAAAGTCAGCGTTCTTAATTTCCAAAAAATCAATCTCCTTTCAATCCCCCCTATCACTTCCTCCCACATTGTTTCTCCTGCTTTTCGCTCATCCCGCCCCATATGTACCCCTAAAATCTTTATGTCCCTTGATTCCTTAAAATTAAAATGCTCTGTTAGAACCTGTGCCCCTCCAAACCTCATATACACTGTCTTCTCTTCATTCACTTTTGCCCCTGATCCTCTACAATAATTCTGTACAATCTCCATAGCTTTTATTACACTTTCCAGATCTTTTAACATTAGCGTTGTATCATCTGCATATTGAAAAATTTTACTCTCTTCTCCCTCCAACCGTATCCCTTTTACGCCTTTATCCTGCTCCATTGCCAGCCCTAGAGGCTCTGCTACCAAAGAGTATAGTAGGGCTGACAATGGGCATCCCTGTCTTATGGATCTTGTTAATTTAAAAGCTTGTGTTAAAAACCCATTGCACTTTATTTTTGTCATAGCTCCCTTGTATAAAATTTTCACCCATTTTATAAAATTCTCACCAAACCCAAACCCTTTTAAGATATCAAATAAAAACTGGTGTTCTACTCTGTCAAAAGCTTTTTCAAAATCCAAGCTTATAATAAAACCATTCATATTTTTTTCGTTAATATATCTTATTGCATCCTTTATACTTATAGTTGTGTCCGCTATATCCCTTCCCTTCACTCCATATACTTGGTTAGTCTTTATTATTTTCGGCATAACTTCTTTTAATCTGTTTGCTAAAATCTTTGATAATATTTTTAAATCTGTATTCAGCATAGTGATTGGTCTGAAATTTTTTAGGTCTGTTTTATCTCCCTTTTTCTTATAAATTATTCTCATTAACCCCATTCCCATTCTAGTGCTTAATTCTCCTTTACTAAAAACATCATCATAAACATCCTTTAAAATGTCAATCAAAACCTCTTTAAAAGCTATATAAAATTCACTCCCTAAGCCATCAATCCCTGGACTTTTTTTCCTATTTAACTCACTTATTGCATTTTCTATTTCTTCTTTCCTTATCTCCATTTCACATTCCTTTTCATCCTCCTCCCCTACCTTCGCTTTTAGCTGTCCCAATAATTCCTGCTTTTCCTCCTCCCGCACCCCCTCAGCACTAAACAATCCCTCGTAATATTCTTTCACTACATATAATATTCCCTCATTGTCCCCTACCACCACCCCGTCTTTCCTTCTTATCTCCTTAATCATCCCCGCCTTTGCTCTACTTCTTTCTAAATTAAAGAAAAATTTTGTACATTTTTCACCCTCCATTGTGTATTTCGCCTTACTTCTTAGCCTCGCCCCCTCGTATTTTCCCTCCTCCATTTCCTTCAACCTGCCTTCTAATTCTTTTATTTTTTGTATATCTTTATCACATTTATTTAGTTCTTCTTCTAATTTTTCTTTAATTTTTTTCTCATTATACCTCTTGCTTTTTTGTATTATTTTGCAGTATTTTATCGTAAATTTTTTAATTAAAAACTTCACATTCTCCCACCATATTCTGATATCTTCTCCATGCATCCCATTTCCTTTTTCTTTCTCAATAATCTCCTTAATACGTAAAACGTAATCTTCATTTTTTAAAATCTCTGTGTTTAAAACCCATACCCCTGGCCCTCTTTTCAATGACCCCCAATCTATTTTAACCAAAACTAGCTTATGGTCACTCAGACTTGTTTCTTCATACTTAATATCCCCAATAAAATCCTCAATATTTCTTGTACATAAAATAAAATCAATTCTTGATCTACAAATAAAGTTCCCCACCAACTGTCTTCTTGAGAATTCTTTCTTTTTCTCATTTCTTTCTCTCCACACGTCAATGCAATTATTTTCTTCCATTAAAAGTTTCAGCTCCTTTCTACCCACATCCGACTTAAAAACCATTCCCTCCCCCATATCCAATTTACTAAAAACTGTATTAAAATCCCCCAATAAGATGACCTCATTATGCTTCTTTAAAAAAGCCCTTAAGACATTAAAAAACTCCTTCTTTTCTTTATCTTCTGTTGGTGCATGTACGTTAACTATTATCACAGTCTTCTCATCATACTTCAGTTCAATAGCCATACACTTCCCCTCACCATCCTTATATATTATTTTACCAAGGATCCCTCTATTTTCTTTAATTAGAAAAGCAACCCCTCTCCCCATTCTCCCATCACCATTATTATATAGAATCTCCCCTCCCCATCTTTCCCTTATCTTATTCATAAAATCATCCCTCCAATTTGTTTCTTGTAGTAAAATCAGGTCTTCCCCTTTACACATTTCCACCACCTTTTCAAATTTTCTAACATTCAAAAGTCCCCTCGCATTAAAAGTGACAGTCTTTAAAAGCATTAGACATATAAAAACATTTAAAATACCCATAAAATTAGTCCATGTCCTCCAACCCTGTCAAAACTTCAAATTTGTTCTTACTTTCAATCTCGGTTTCCTTCAACACCTTCTTTCTTGCAGTCTCTATGTTTGGTACAACCCTTAGAGATCTCCTTCGCTTCGGTACCTTTGTGTGTGCTTCTTTTGTTCCCTCTTGTTCCTTTTCCTCTCCCAGTTCTTTGCTCCTCTGCTCCTCATCCTCCCGATTGTCCCAATCCTGTGGTAGACCTTCCAAATTCACCATTTGCGAGCATAAATTAATTTCCTGCTGTGCCTCGCTCAAATCCTCATTTCTTTGTTCCTTCCTCTCTGCGTTATTTAAAATGCTTTGCAAACTGTCAGTTAAAACCATTTGTGTCCATTCTTCACCCTCATTACGTGTTTCCATTCTTTGATCGTTGCAATCATCCCTCTGTTCCGACCCTGTTTCTTCTCGTATGTTAAGTTCCTCTTCCCGTTGTCCGCTGTCTCCCCCATGCATCTGTCCGCTCACCTGCCGTTCTCCTCCGCTCTGCATCCAACATTCACATTTATCCAATGCCAGTTTGCAATCCGGGCACATCACAGCATTGCAGTTTCTCGCAAAATGGCCCCTCTCCCCACATTTAAAGCACGTAAAGGCAGGGCAATCTTTAACCACATGGTCCGGGCTCATGCACAGTCGACAGGTTTTAACCTGGTGACTGTGCATCACCCGGAAATATTGTGGACCCTCCGCCGTCTCAATTTTTGTGCTGTACGGGAGAGAGGGCACCTCCCTCGGAAACCGTGTTTTGACGAACCTCGTCCCATCTTCAATGTTCGTGCCCGGATATACTCTTCTTTTAATTTTTGAGATAGGGGAAACCCCCCATCCCTCTAGTTTATTTAAAATCTCTCTATCGTCCAGGTAAGCTGGCAGATGCATGAAGGAGACAACGTAGTCTCTGTTCTGCAGCCTTTTTACTTCACAGTCCGTTCCATTAATCGTTATGCCATCCATTAAAAACTCTGTCTCTTCTTCACTCTCCAATGTCACTTCATATTCCTTATTCTGTTTAGGTCTTACCGCCAATATTTTGCCTTCCCCAATCCGTTCCGAAATTGCTTTGATAATATCCATCGCTCTTAAATCCTTCAGTCCTTCCACATCAATTGTAACCGTCGCTTCTTTCAAGTATTCCCTCTCTTTCCTTGCCTCTTTATCCATTTGAAATTTTTCTCGTTGCCGTTGTCCTTGTCCATTGTCATTTCCTTGCCGTGTTTCGTCCGCCATATCCAGTTCCTTTGCCGTTTTATCCGTCCGTAAAAAGAAAACTCACGCCCAAAAATCCCCCCCAAACAGCGATCGCTGCTGGGAGGAATAAACTACAAAAAATAAATGACAAACTATACAAAAAAACACTAAAACTTAAACAAACAAAACGAAAATAAACACAGAATGAAGGAGAGCCTTTCTCTCCAAACTGCTGCCAACCACTTCCTGTTGCTCTCTAGCGCCTCAGGTGGCGGTATGGATGGTAGCGCATCCTGACAGGTTCAATCAGGCCAGCGGAATGTGCTACCACCTCCATAAATGAGGTCAAATTCATCATTAAGGTAGGGAATTACAGTTTTTTTCAATCGCTAACAAGCGCTTACCCATACTTCAGATACTTTTTCTAAACTCTTAACACAGACTCGCAACTACAAAACACAATTGGCCAAATGGATAATTTTCTTTTCAAAAATACATTTTGTTAAATATATACTAACTCTTCATTTCAAAACAGAACACATCTTTCTCTGCACACACTAACTTTACCAAAACACTGGAAACCTGACTCAAAATGAAATTATTCTGTCAAAGAATAACACTTGTTTTCACTTCACAAGGTACATGCAGTCAATCAAAGTACACCAGGTTTCAAAATACTGGCTACTGTTGACATTACAAAAACTGCATAGACTTTTTATGTTTCAGTTTTACAGGTATTTGCATGCAAAATATGCAATCCACCGTTTTGACACTAAATTTCTTGGTTGGGAACTGTATGTCCACATGTACAGTAATGTTCACATTCAAAAGCATTCCAGTAAAAAGCAAATATGTTTATTTTTCTGTTTATTACAGGAGGTACAGTAGAAACACGGTATGATAGTACAGAAAAAGTTTTACAGTCTTGATTACAGTGAACAAAATATCCATGAAACACACAAGAGCATTCTGAAATTCCAATTCACTTCTTGGAATGGAATTGGATTTGGAATTGGAATGTCAGGAAACTGAATTGAAATCAAATAAATTCCATTAAATTCCACTTGAGTTGCTAGTTTCTAGTACATTAAATATTGTAAATCACATAAACTACAAACCTATAAAATAAATACAGAGTACTGTATGTTTAATTGGTTAAGCATGATCATTTCACATGCCAAATTTCAGGAAATTATGATAATTCGATGCAATAAAAAGTGAAGGAAATACATGAATGAACATGACTCATTTTTTTTGTGAGTTGAGACATATATTATGTGGTAATCATATATTGAATGTACAGTACATACAGAAACACCACTGTCATTCAATTAATTTTTTTATTTACTTGCATTTGATCAACTCTATTTCATACATTACTTGGTATTTGTAAAGCATCATAAATAAAGTTCAAATGTATGTCTCTAAATGCAATCACAAATAGATGCTCAGAAACAGCAATAAATGGAATTCAGTGGAATTTCCCTGAATTGAATTCCACTTCTTGTAATTCCAATTCAATTCCAACTCTGTTTCCTGTAATTGTTGTTGAATTCCAATTCTAATTCCATTCCAATTCCATTTCCTTCTTTGAATTGGAATTGTTGAGTTCATTCCTGAATTGACCCCAACCCTGTTTCCAAAACATCACTCCTCAAAGTCCTCATTTTACTGTATAAGTGTGAATGTAATAGAAAAAAATGACTGCCTCTGAGTGTAAGCCAGACTGGAATCTGCTGTGGTTGGCCCAATTTACCCAACATAAATCAGCTGTGTGTCAATTATTCAATTGTTTGTTTATTATCAGCTGAGATATATTTTTGATATTGATATTGTTTTTGAACTGATATCATTGCAGAAGCAGAGGTGTTTGTACTGTATCTAAGGTTTGGAAAATTGTTTTTGCTATTGTGGGATGTTGTGTGTTAACATTCGTAAATACTACAAAAACAATCCATAATTTTGTTGGGAGGTATAGCTTGTCTGTTAAGAAAATGTAACCATTGTGGAAATGTGTTCACTGACTGCATACTGGGTGAAAACGACATGAAATGTGTGAATGGTATGGCCATAAAAGACCGATGCTGTGCTAATTGTGTTTAGAGTTTTGAAAATGTGACAACTGTTTGGACAAACGCTTGTTAGCGACTGAAAAAAACTGTAATGACCACAGAAAGTCAGGAGGCCAGTTTAATGCCTCATGCAAAGGATGCTCCGTTTTACAGGTGCCGGACTAAGGTTTCAGAAAAACATTTGCTCCTTTACACAGCCTGGAATCTGCCTCGTTGTATTAGGATGTTTGATCCCATAGGTAAATGTCAGGGAAAGAGCACCCCCTGCTGGTGGGACTAGTTTTTCACAAAGGTAGCGCAACCTGCCAGGCTCTATAAGGCCGGCAGATTGCGCTACCACCTCCATAAATGATGTCAAATTCATCATTAAGGTAGGGAATTAATGACCACAGAAAGTCAGGAGGCCTGTTTAATGCCTCATCCGAAGGACACTCCTTTTTACTGGGGCCGGTTAAGGTTTCATAAAAACATTTGCTCCTTTTCACGGCCTGGAATCTGCCTCATTAAATTATGACGTTTGATCCCATAGGTACATGTCAGGGAAAGAGCCCCCCCTGCTGGCCAGACTAGTTTTTCACAAAGGAAGCGCAACCTGCCAAGCTCTATAAGGCCGGCGGAATGCACTACCACCTCCATGAATGAGGTCAAATTCATCATTAAGGTAGGGAATTAATGACCACAGAAAGTCAGGAGGCCTGTTTAATGCCTCATCCGAAGGACACTCATTTTTACATGGGGCGATTTAATGCTTCATCAAAAGCCTTACACTGCAGAAGTCATTTTTGTATATTTGGACTTTTGGAACCTAAAGTACATATCAGGAAATGAGCAACCCCTGCTGGCTGGACTAAAACTATCTCCCACAGGAAGCTAGTTTTCCACAAAGGGTCTCCCATCCATGTACAGAACAGGCTTGGCCCTGTTTAGCTTTGGAGATTAACTATCATCTGACTACTGCAAATAACAGTTGAACTTTTAAGTTTGTGGTTGAATGAAGCTGCTCTGATAGAGGGGTAGCGTATCCTGACAGGTTCAATCAGGCAAGCGGAATGTGCTACCACCTCCATAAATGAGGTCAAATTTATCATTAAGGTAGGGAATTAATGACCACAGAAAGTCAGGAGGCTAGTTTAATGCCTCTTGCGAAGGACACTCCTTTTTACTGGGGCCGGATTAAGGTTTCAGAAAAACATTTGCTCCTTTCCACAGCCTGGAATCTGCCTCGTTGTATTAGGACGTTTGATCCCATAGGTACATGTCAGGGAAAGAGCCCCCCCTGCTGGCCAGTCTAGTTTTTCACAAAGGAAGCGCAACCTGCCAAGCTCTATAAGGCCGGCGGAATGCACTACCACCTCCATAAATGAGGTCAGATTCATCATTAAGGTAGGGAATTAATGACCACAGAAAGTCAGGAGGCCATTTTAATGCCTCTTGCGAAGGACACTCCTTTTTACTGGGGCCGGATTAAGGTTTCATAAAAACATTTGCTCCTTTCCACAGCCTGGAATCTGCCCCGTTGTATTAGGACGTTTGATCCCATAGGTACATGTCAGGGAAAGAGCACCCCCTGCTGGTGGGACTAGTTTTTCACAAAGGTAGCGCAACCTGCCAGTCTCTATAAGTCCGGCAGATTGCGCTACCACCTCCATAAATAAGGTCAAATTCATCATTAAGGTAGGGAATTAATGACCACAGAAAGTCAGGAGGCCTGTTTAATGCCTCATCCGAAGGACACTCATTTTTACATGGGGCGATTTAATGCTTCATCAAAAGCCTTACACTGCAGAAGTCATTTTTGTATAGTTGGACTTTTGGAACCTAAAGTACATATCAGGAAATGAGCAACCCCTGCTGGCTGGACTAAAACTATCTCCCACAGGAATCTAGTTTTCCACAAAGGGTCTCCCATCCATGTACAGAACAGGCTTGGCCCTGTTTAGCTTTGGAGATTAACTATCATCTGACTACTGCAAATAACAGTTGAACTTTTAAGTTTGTGGTTGAATGAAGCTGCTCTGATAGAGGGGTAGCGTATCCTGACAAGTTCAATCAGGCAAGCGGAATGTGCTACCACCTCCATAAATGAGGTCAAATTTATCATTAAGGTAGGGAATTAATGACCACAGAAAGTCAGGAGGCTAGTTTAATGCCTCATGCGAAGGACACTCCTTTTTACTGGGGCCGGATTAAGGTTTCAGAAAAACATTTGCTCCTTTCCACAGCCTGGAATCTGCCTCGTTGTATTAGGACGTTTGATCCCATAGGTACATGTCAGGGAAAGAGCACCCCCTGCTGGTGGGACTAGTTTTTCACAAAGGTAGCGCAACCTGCCAGTCTCTATAAGGCCGGCAGATTGCGCTACCACCTCCATAAATGAGGTCAAATTCATCATTAAGGTAGGGAATTAATGACCACAGAAAGTCAGGAGGCCTGTTTAATGCCTCATCCGAAGGACACTCATTTTTACATGGGGCGATTTAATGCTTCATCAAAAGCCTTACACTGCAGAAGTCATTTTTGTATATTTGGACTTTTGGAACCTAAAGTACATATCAGGAAATGAGCAACCCCTGCTGGCTGGACTAAAACTATCTCCTGCAAGAAGCTAGTTTTCCACAAAGTATCCCCCATCCATGTACAAACCAGGATCAGGCCTGCTTAGCTTTAGAGAGTAACCAGAATCTGACCACTGTAAGCAACAGTTGAACTTGTTCTGTTCCAGTTGAATGAAGCTGCTCTGATAGAGGGGTAGCGCATCCTGACAGGTTCAATCAGGCCAGCGGAATGTGCTACCACCTCCATAAATGAGGTCAAATTCATCATTAAGGTAGGGAATTAATGACCACAGAAAGTCAGGAGGCCAGTTTAATGCCTCATGCGAAGGATGCTCCGTTTTACAGGTGCCGGACTAAGGTTTCAGAAAAACATTTGCTCCTTTACACAGCCTGGAATCTGCCTCGTTGTATTAGGATGTTTGATCCCATAGGTACATGTCAGGGAAAGAGCCCCCCCTGCTGGCCAGTCTAGTTTTTCACAAAGGAAGCGCAACCTGCCAAGCTCTATAAGGCCGGCGGAATGCACTACCACCTCCATAAATGAGGTCAGATTCATCATTAAGGTAGGGAATTAATGACCACAGAAAGTCAGGAGGCCTGTTTAATGCCTCATCCGAAGGACACTCATTTTTACATGGGGCGATTTAATGCTTCATCAAAAGCCTTACACTGCAGAAGTCATTTTTGTATATTTGGACTCTTGGAACCTAAAGTACATATCAGGGAATGAGCAACCCCTGCTGGCTGGACTAAAACTATCTCCCGCAGGAAACTAGTTTTCCACAAAGTGTCCCCCATCCATGTACAGACCAGGCTCGGGCCTGCTTAGCTTTAGGGATTAACCAGAATCTGACTACTGCAAGCAACAGTTGAACTTGTTCTATTTCGGTTGAATGAAGCTGCTCTGATAGAGGGGTAGCGCATCCTGACAGGTTCAATCAGGCCAGCGGAATGTGCTACCACCTCCATAAATGAGGTCAAATTCATCATTAAGGTAGGGAATTAATGACCACAGAAAGTCAGGAGGCCAGTTTAATGCCTCATGCGAAGAATGCTCCGTTTTACAGGTGCCGGACTAAGGTTTCAGAAAAACTTTTGCTCCTTTACACAGCCTGGAATCTGCCTCGTTGTATTAGGACGTTTGATCCCATAGGTACATGTCAGGGAAAGAGCACCCCCTGCTGGTGGGACTAGTTTTTCACAAAGGTAGCGCAACCTGCCAGGCTCTATAAGGCCGGCAGATTGCGCTACCACCTCCATAAATGAGGTCAAATTCATCATTAAGGTATGGAAATTAATGACCACAGAAAGTCAGGAGGCCTGTTTAATGCCTCATCCGAAGGATGCTCCGTTTTACTGGGGCCGGATTAAGGTTTCAGAAAAACATTTGCTCCTTTCCACAGCCTGGAATCTGCCTCGTTGTATTAGGACGTTTGATCCCATAGGTACATGTCAGGGAAAGAGCCCCCCCTGCTGGCCAGTCTAGTTTTTCACAAAGGAAGCGCAACCTGCCAAGCTCTATAAGGCCGGCGGAATGCACTACCACCTCCATAAATAAGGTCAGATTCATCATTAAGGTAGGGAATTAATGACCACAGAAAGTCAGGAGGCCATTTTAATGTTTTTTGCGAAGGACACTCCTTTTTACTGGGGCCGGATTAAGGTTTCATAAAAACATTTGCTCCTTTCCACAGCCTGGAATCTGCCCCGTTGTATTAGGACGTTTGATCCCATAGGTACATGTCAGGGAAAGAGCACCCCCTGCTGGTGGGACTAGTTTTTCACAAAGGTAGCGCAACCTGCCAGTCTCTATAAGTCCGGCAGATTGCGCTACCACCTCCATAAATAAGGTCAAATTCATCATTAAGGTAGGGAATTAATGACCACAGAAAGTCAGGAGGCCTGTTTAATGCCTCATCCGAAGGACACTCATTTTTACATGGGGCGATTTAATGCTTAATCAAAAGCCTTACACTGCAGAAGTCATTTTTGTATATTTGGACTTTTGGAACCTAAAGTACATATCAGGAAATGAGCAACCCCTGCTGGCTGGACTAAAACTATCTCCCACAGGAAGCTAGTTTTCCACAAAGGGTCTCCCATCCATGTACAGAACAGGCTTGGCCCTGTTTAGCTTTGGAGATTAACTATCATCTGACTACTGCAAATAACAGTTGAACTTTTAAGTTTGTGGTTGAATGAAGCTGCTCTGATAGAGGGGTAGCGTATCCTGACAAGTTCAATCAGGCAAGCGGAATGTGCTACCACCTCCATAAATGAGGTCAAATTTATCATTAAGGTAGGGAATTAATGACCACAGAAAGTCAGGAGGCTAGTTTAATGCCTCATGCGAAGGACACTCCTTTTTACTGGGGCCGGATTAAGGTTTCAGAAAAACATTTGCTCCTTTCCACAGCCTGGAATCTGCCTCGTTGTATTAGGACGTTTGATCCCATAGGTACATGTCAGGGAAAGAGCACCCCCTGCTGGTGGGACTAGTTTTTCACAAAGGTAGCGCAACCTGCCAGTCTCTATAAGGCCGGCAGATTGCGCTACCACCTCCATAAATGAGGTCAAATTCATCATTAAGGTAGGGAATTAATGACCACAGAAAGTCAGGAGGCCTGTTTAATGCCTCATCCGAAGGACACTCATTTTTACATGGGGCGATTTAATGCTTCATCAAAAGCCTTACACTGCAGAAGTCATTTTTGTATATTTGGACTTTTGGAACCTAAAGTACATATCAGGAAATGAGCAACCCCTGCTGGCTGGACTAAAACTATCTCCTGCAAGAAGCTAGTTTTCCACAAAGTATCCCCCATCCATGTACAAACCAGGATCAGGCCTGCTTAGCTTTAGAGAGTAACCAGAATCTGACCACTGTAAGCAACAGTTGAACTTGTTCTGTTCCAGTTGAATGAAGCTGCTCTGATAGAGGGGTAGCGCATCCTGACAGGTTCAATCAGGCCAGCGGAATGTGCTACCACCTCCATAAATGAGGTCAAATTCATCATTAAGGTAGGGAATTAATGACCACAGAAAGTCAGGAGGCCAGTTTAATGCCTCATGCGAAGGATGCTCCGTTTTACAGGTGCCGGACTAAGGTTTCAGAAAAACATTTGCTCCTTTACACAGCCTGGAATCTGCCTCGTTGTATTAGGATGTTTGATCCCATAGGTACATGTCAGGGAAAGAGCCCCCCCTGCTGGCCAGTCTAGTTTTTCACAAAGGAAGCGCAACCTGCCAAGCTCTATAAGGCCGGCGGAATGCACTACCACCTCCATAAATGAGGTCAGATTCATCATTAAGGTAGGGAATTAATGACCACAGAAAGTCAGGAGGCCTGTTTAATGCCTCATCCGAAGGACACTCATTTTTACATGGGGCGATTTAATGCTTCATCAAAAGCCTTACACTGCAGAAGTCATTTTTGTATATTTGGACTCTTGAAACCTAAAGTACATATCAGGGAATGAGCAACCCCTGCTGACTGGACTAAAACTATCTCCCGCAGGAAGCTGGTTTCCAAAAAGTGTCCCCCATCCATGTACAGACCAGGCTCGGGCCTGCTTAGCTTTAGGGATTAACCAGAATCTGACTACTGCAAGCAACAGTTGAACTTGTTCTATTTCGGTTGAATGAAGCTGCTCTGATAGAGGGGTAGCGCATCCTGACAGGTTCAATCAGGCCAGCGGAATGTGCTACCACCTCCATAAATGAGGTCAAATTCATCATTAAGGTAGGGAATTAATGACCACAGAAAGTCAGGAGGCCAGTTAAATGCCTCATACGAAGGATGCTCCGTTTTACAGGTGCCGGACTAAGGTTTCAGAAAAACTTTTGCTCCTTTACACAGCCTGGAATCTGCCTCGTTGTATTAGGACGTTTGATCCCATAGGTACATGTCAGGGAAAGAGCACCCCCTGCTGGTGGGACTAGTTTTTCACAAAGGTAGCGCAACCTGCCAGGCTCTATAAGGCCGGCAGATTGCGCTACCACCTCCATAAATGAGGTCAAATTCATCATTAAGGTATGGAAATTAATGACCACAGAAATTCAGGAGGCCTGTTTAATGCCTCATCCGAAGGATGCTCCGTTTTACAGGTGCCGGAATAAGGTTTCAGAAAAACATTTGCTCCTTTACACAGCCTGGAATCTGCCTCGTTGTATTAGGACGTTTGATCCCATAGGTACATGTCAGGGAAAGAGCACCCCCTGCTGGTGGGACTAGTTTTTCACAAAGGTAGCGCAACCTGCCAGTCTCTATAAGGCCGGCAGATTGCGCTACCACCTCCATAAATGAGGTCAAATTCATCATTAAGGTAGGGAATTAATGACCACAGAAAGTCAGGAGGCCTGTTTAATGCCTCATCCGAAGGACACTCATTTTTACATGGGGCGATTTAATGCTTCATCAAAAGCCTTACACTGCAGAAGTCATTTTTGTATATTTGGACTTTTGGAACCTAAAGTACATATCAGGAAATGAGCAACCCCTGCTGGCTGGACTAAAACTATCTCCCACAGGAAGCTAGTTTTCCACAAAGGGTCTCCCATCCATGTACAGAACAGGCTTGGCCCTGTTTAGCTTTGGATATTAACTATCATCTGACTACTGCAAATAACAGTTGAACTTTTAAGTTTGTGGTTGAATGAAGCTGCTCTGATAGAAGGGTAGCGTATCCTGACAGGTTCAATCAGGCAAGCGGAATGTGCTACCACCTCCATAAATGAGGTCAAATTTATCATTAAGGTAGGGAATTAATGACCACAGAAAGTCAGGAGGCTAGTTTAATGCCTCTTGCGAAGGACACTCCTTTTTACTGGGGCCGGATTAAGGTTTCAGAAAAACATTTGCTCCTTTCCACAGCCTGGAATCTGCCTCGTTGTATTAGGACGTTTGATCCCATAGGTACATGTCAGGGAAAGAGCCCCCCCCTGCTGGCCAGTCTAGTTTTTCACAAAGGAAGCGCAACCTGCCAAGCTCTATAAGGCCGGCGGAATGCACTACCACCTCCATAAATGAGGTCAGATTCATCATTAAGGTAGGGAATTAATGACCACAGAAAGTCAGGAGGCCATTTTAATGCCTCTTGCGAAGGACACTCCTTTTTACTGGGGCCGGATTAAGGTTTCATAAAAACATTTGCTCCTTTCCACAGCCTGGAATCTGCCCCGTTGTATTAGGGCGTTTGATCCCATAGGTACATGTCAGGGAAAGAGCACCCCCTGCTGGTGGGACTAGTTTTTCACAAAGGTAGCGCAACCTGCCAGTCTCTATAAGTCCGGCAGATTGCGCTACCACCTCCATAAATAAGGTCAAATTCATCATTAAGGTAGGGAATTAATGACCACAGAAAGTCAGGAGGCCTGTTTAATGCCTCATCCGAAGGACACTCATTTTTACATGGGGCGATTTAATGCTTCATCAAAAGCCTTACACTGCAGAAGTCATTTTTGTATATTTGGACTTTTGGAACCTAAAGTACATATCAGGAAATGAGCAACCCCTGCTGGCTGGACTAAAACTATCTCCCACAGGAAGCTAGTTTTCCACAAAGGGTCTCCCATCCATGTACAGAACAGGCTTGGCCCTGTTTAGCTTTGGAGATTAACTATCATCTGACTACTGCAAATAACAGTTGAACTTTTAAGTTTGTGGTTGAATGAAGCTGCTCTGATAGAGGGGTAGCGTATCCTGACAAGTTCAATCAGGCAAGCGGAATGTGCTACCACCTCCATAAATGAGGTCAAATTTATCATTAAGGTAGGGAATTAATGACCACAGAAAGTCAGGAGGCTAGTTTAATGCCTCATGCGAAGGACACTCCTTTTTACTGGGGCCGGATTAAGGTTTCAGAAAAACATTTGCTCCTTTCCACAGCCTGGAATCTGCCTCGTTGTATTAGGACGTTTGATCCCATAGGTACATGTCAGGGAAAGAGCCCCCCCTGCTGGCCAGTCTAGTTTTTCACAAAGGAAGCGCAACCTGCCAAGCTCTATAAGGCCCGCGGAATGCACTACCACCTCCATAAATGAGGTCAGATTCATCATTAAGGTAGGGAATTAATGACCACAGAAAGTCAGGAGGCCTGTTTAATGCCTCATCCGAAGGACACTCATTTTTACATGGGGCGATTTAATGCTTAATCAAAAGCCTTACACTGCAGAAGTCACTTTTGTATGTTTGGACTTTTGGAACCTAAAGTACATATCAGGGAATGAGCAACCCCTGCTGGCTGGACTAAAACTATCTCCTGCAAGAAGCTAGTTTTCCACAAAGTATCCCCCATCCATGTACAAACCAGGATCAGGCCTGCTTAGCTTTAGAGAGTAACCAGAATCTGACCACTGCAAGCAACAGTTGAACTTGTTCTGTTCCAGTTGAATGAAGCTGCTCTGATAGAGGGGTAGCGCATCCTGACAGGTTCAATCAGGCCAGCGGAATGTGCTACCACCTCCATAAATGAGGTCAAATTCATCATTAAGGTAGGGAATTAATGACCACAGAAAGTCAGGAGGCCAGTTTAATGCCTCATGCGAAGGATGCTCCGTTTTACAGGTGCCGGACTAAGGTTTCAGAAAAACATTTGCTCCTTTACACAGCCTGGAATCTGCCTCGTTGTATTAGGATGTTTGATCCCATAGGTACATGTCAGGGAAAGAGCCCCCCCTGCTGGCCAGTCTAGTTTTTCACAAAGGAAGCGCAACCTGCCAAGCTCTATAAGGCCGGCGGAATGCACTACCACCTCCATAAATGAGGTCAGATTCATCATTAAGGTAGGGAATTAATGACCACAGAAAGTCAGGAGGCCATTTTAATGCCTCTTGCGAAGGACACTCCTTTTTACTGGGGCCCGATTAAGGTTTCATAAAAACATTTGCTCCTTTCCACAGCCTGGAATCTGCCCCGTTGTATTAGGACGTTTGATCCCATAGGTACATGTCAGGGAAAGAGCACCCCCTGCTGGTGGGACTAGTTTTTCACAAAGGTAGCGCAACCTGCCAGTCTCTATAAGTCCGGCAGATTGCGCTACCACCTCCATAAATAAGGTCAAATTCATCATTAAGGTAGGGAATTAATGACCACAGAAAGTCAGGAGGCCTGTTTAATGCCTCATCCGAAGGACACTCATTTTTACATGGGGCGATTTAATGCTTCATCAAAAGCCTTACACTGCAGAAGTCATTTTTATATGTTTGGACTTTTGGAACCTAAAATACATATCAGGGAATGAGCAACCCCTGCTGGCTGGACTAAAACTATCTCCCACAGGAAACTATTTTTCCACAAAGTGTCCCCCATCCATGTACAGACCAGGCTCGGGCCTGCTTAGCTTTAGGGATTAACCAGAATCTGACTACTGCAAGCAACAGTTGAACTTGTTCTATTTCGGTTGAATGAAGCTGCTCTGATAGAGGGGTAGCGCATCCTGACAGGTTCAATCAGGCCAGCGGAATGTGCTACCACCTCCATAAATGAGGTCAAATTCATCATTAAGGTAGGGAATTAATGACCACAGAAAGTCAGGAGGCCAGTTTAATGCCTCATGCGAAGGATGCTCCGTTTTACAGGTGCCGGACTAAGGTTTCAGAAAAACTTTTGCTCCTTTACACAGCCTGGGATCTGCCTCGTTGTATTAGGACGTTTGATCCCATAGGTACATGTCAGGGAAAGAGCACCCCCTGCTGGTGGGACTAGTTTTTCACAAAGGTAGCGCAACCTGCCAGGCTCTATAAGGCCGGCAGATTGCGCTACCACCTCCATAAATGAGGTCAAATTCATCATTAAGGTATGGAAATTAATGACCACAGAAAGTCAGGAGGCCTGTTTAATGCCTCATCCGAAGGATGCTCCGTTTTACAGGTGCCGGACTAAGGTTTCAGAAAAACATTTGCTCCTTTACACAGCCTGGAATCTGCCTCGTTGTATTAGGACGTTTGATCCCATAGGTACATGTCAGGGAAAGAGCACCCCCTGCTGGTGGGACTAGTTTTTCACAAAGGTAGCGCAACCTGCCAGTCTCTATAAGGCCGGCAGATTGCGCTACCACCTCCATAAATGTGGTCAAATTCATCATTAAGGTAGGGAATTAATGACCACAGAAAGTCAGGAGGCCTGTTTAATGCCTCATCCGAAGGACACTCATTTTTACATGGGGCGATTTAATGCTTCATCAAAAGCCTTACACTGCAGAAGTCATTTTTGTATATTTGGACTTTTGGAACCTAAAGTACATATCAGGAAATGAGCAACCCCTGCTGGCTGGACTAAAACTATCTCCCACAGGAAGCTAGTTTTCCACAAAGGGTCTCCCATCCATGTACAGAACAGGCTTGGCCCTGTTTAGCTTTGGAGATTAACTATCATCTGACTACTGCAAATAACAGTTGAACTTTTAAGTTTGTGGTTGAATGAAGCTGCTCTGATAGAGGGGTAGCGTATCCTGACAAGTTCAATCAGGCAAGCGGAATGTGCTACCACCTCCATAAATGAGGTCAAATTTATCATTAAGGTAGGGAATTAATGACCACAGAAAGTCAGGAGGCTAGTTTAATGCCTCATGCGAAGGACACTCCTTTTTACTGGGGCCGGATTAAGGTTTCAGAAAAACATTTGCTCCTTTCCACAGCCTGGAATCTGCCTCGTTGTATTAGGACGTTTGATCCCATAGGTACATGTCAGGGAAAGAGCCCCCCCTGCTGGCCAGTCTAGTTTTTCACAAAGGAAGCGCAACCTGCCAAGCTCTATAAGGCCCGCGGAATGCACTACCACCTCCATAAATGAGGTCAGATTCATCATTAAGGTAGGGAATTAATGACCACAGAAAGTCAGGAGGCCTGTTTAATGCCTCATCCGAAGGACACTCATTTTTACATGGGGCGATTTAATGCTTCATCAAAAGCCTTACACTGCAGAAGTCACTTTTGTATGTTTGGACTTTTGGAACCTAAAGTACATATCAAGGAATGAGCAACCCCTGCTGGCTGGACTAAAACTATCTCCTGCAAGAAGCTAGTTTTCCACAAAGTATCCCCCATCCATGTACAAACCAGGCTCAGGCCTGCTTAGCTTTAGAGAGTAACCAGAATCTGACCACTGCAAGCAACAGTTGAACTTGTTCTGTTTCAGTTGAATGAAGCTGCTCTGATAGAGGGGTAGCGCATCCTGACAGGTTCAATCAGGCCAGCGGAATGTGCTACCACCTCCATAAATGAGGTCAAATTCATCATTAAGGTAGGGAATTAATGACCACAGAAAGTCAGGAGGCCAGTTTAATGCCTCATGCGAAGGATGCTCCGTTTTACAGGTGCCGGACTAAGGTTTCAGAAAAACATTTGCTCCTTTACACAGCCTGGAATCTGCCTCGTTGTATTAGGATGTTTGATCCCATAGGTAAATGTCAGGGAAAGAGCACCCCCTGCTGGTGGGACTAGTTTTTCACAAAGGTAGCGCAACCTGCCAGGCTCTATAAGGCCGGCAGATTGCGCTACCACCTCCATAAATGATGTCAAATTCATCATTAAGGTAGGGAATTAATGACCACAGAAAGTCAGGAGGCCTGTTTAATGCCTCATCCGAAGGACACTCCTTTTTACTGGGGCCGGTTAAGGTTTCATAAAAACATTTGCTCCTTTTCACGGCCTGGAATCTGCCTCATTAAATTATGACGTTTGATCCCATAGGTACATGTCAGGGAAAGAGCCCCCCCTGCTGGCCAGACTAGTTTTTCACAAAGGAAGCGCAACCTGCCAAGCTCTATAAGGCCGGCGGAATGCACTACCACCTCCATGAATGAGGTCAAATTCATCATTAAGGTAGGGAATTAATGACCACAGAAAGTCAGGAGGCCTGTTTAATGCCTCATCCGAAGGACACTCATTTTTACATGGGGCGATTTAATGCTTCATCAAAAGCCTTACACTGCAGAAGTCATTTTTGTATATTTGGACTCTTGGAACCTAAAGTACATATCAGGGAATGAGCAACCCCTGCTGACTGGACTAAAACTATCTCCCGCAGGAAGCTAGTTTTCCACAAAGTGTCCTCCATCCATGTACAGACCAGGCTCGGGCCTGCTTAGCTTTAGGGATTAACCAGAATCTGACTACTGCAAGCAACAGTTGAACTTGTTCTATTTCGGTTGAATGAAGCTGCTCTGATAGAGGGGTAGCGCATCCTGACAGGTTCAATCAGGCCAGCGGAATGTGCTACCACCTCCATAAATGAGGTCAAATTCATCATTAAGGTAGGGAATTAATGTCCACAGAAAGTCAGGAGGCCAGTTTAATGCCTCATGCGAAGGATGCTCCGTTTTACAGGTGCCGGACTAAGGTTTCAGAAAAACATTTGCTCCTTTCCACAGCCTGGAATCTGCCTCGTTGTATTAGGACGTTTGATCCCATAGGTACATGTCAGGGAAAGAGCCCCCCCTGCTGGCCAGTCTAGTTTTTCACAAAGGAAGCGCAACCTGCCAAGCTCTATAAGGCCGGCGGAATGCACTACCACCTCCATAAATGAGGTCAGATTCATCATTAAGGTAGGGAATTAATGACCACAGAAAGTCAGGAGGCCATTTTAATGCCTCTTGCGAAGGACACTCCTTTTTACTGGGGCCGGATTAAGGTTTCATAAAAACATTTGCTCCTTTCCACAGCCTGGAATCTGCCTCGTTGTATTAGGACGTTTGATCCCATAGGTACATGTCAGGGAAAGAGCACCCCCTGCTGGTGGGACTAGTTTTTCACAAATGTAGCGCAACCTGCCAGGCTCTATAAGGCCGGCAGATTGCGCTACCACCTCCATAAATGAGGTCAAATTCATCATTAAGGTATGGAAATTAATGACCACAGAAAGTCAGGAGGCCTGTTTAATGCCTCATCCGAAGGATGCTCCGTTTTACAGGTGCCGGACTAAGGTTTCAGAAAAACATTTGCTCCTTTACACAGCCTGGAATCTGCCTCGTTGTATTAGGACGTTTGATCCCATAGGTACATGTCAGGGAAAGAGCACCCCCTGCTGGTGGGACTAGTTTTTCACAAAGGTAGCGCAACCTGCCAGTCTCTATAAGGCCGGCAGATTGCGCTACCACCTCCATAAATGAGGTCAAATTCATCATTAAGGTAGGGAATTAATGACCACAGAAAGTCAGGAGGCCTGTTTAATGCCTCATCCGAAGGACACTCATTTTTACATGGGGCGATTTAATGCTTCATCAAAAGCCTTACACTGCAGAAGTCATTTTTGTATATTTGGACTTTTGGAACCTAAAGTACATATCAGGAAATGAGCAACCCCTGCTGGCTGGACTAAAACTATCTCCCACAGGAAGCTAGTTTTCCACAAAGGGTCTCCCATCCATGTACAGAACAGGCTTGGCCCTGTTTAGCTTTGGAGGTTAACTATCATCTGACTACTGCAAATAACAGTTGAACTTTTAAGTTTGTGGTTGAATGAAGCTGCTCTGATAGAGGGGTAGTGTATCCTGACAAGTTCAATCAGGCAAGCGGAATGTCCTACCACCTCCATAAATGAGGTCAAATTTATCATTAAGGTAGGGAATTAATGACCACAGAAAGTCAGGAGGCTAGTTTAATGCCTCATGCGAAGGACACTCCTTTTTACTGGGGCCGGATTAAGGTTTCAGAAAAACATTTGCTCCTTTCCACAGCCTGGAATCTGCCTCGTTGTATTAGGACGTTTGATCCCATAGGGAAAGAGCCCCCCCTGCTGGCCAGTCTAGTTTTTCACAAAGGAAGCGCAACCTGCCAAGCTCTATAAGGCCCGCGGAATGCACTACCACCTCCATAAATGAGGTCAAATTCATCATTAAGGTAGGGAATTAATGACCACAGAAAGTCAGGAGGCCTGTTTAATGCCTCATCCGAAGGACACTCATTTTTACATGGGGCGATTTAATGCTTCATCAAAAGCCTTACACTGCAGAAGTCACTTTTGTATGTTTGGACTTTTGGAACCTAAAGTACATATCAGGGAATGAGCAACCCCTGCTGGCTGGACTAAAACTATCTCCTGCAAGAAGCTAGTTTTCCACAAAGTATCCCCCATCCATGTACAAACCAGGCTCAGGCCTGCTTAGCTTTAGAGAGTAACCAGAATCTGACCACTGCAAGCAACAGTTGAACTTGTTCTGTTTCAGTTGAATGAAGCTGCTCTGATAGAGGGGTAGCGCATCCTGACAGGTTCAATCAGGCCAGCGGAATGTGCTACCACCTCCATAAATGAGGTCAAATTCATCATTAAGGTAGGGAATTAATGACCACAGAAAGTCAGGAGGCCAGTTTAATGCCTCATGCGAAGGATGCTCCGTTTTACAGGTGCCGGACTAAGGTTTCAGAAAAACATTTGCTCCTTTACACAGCCTGGAATCTGCCTCGTTGTATTAGGACGTTTGATCCCATAGGTACATGTCAGGGAAAGAGCACCCCCTGCTGGTGGGACTAGTTTTTCACAAAGGTAGCGCAACCTGCCAGTCTCTATAAGGCCGGCAGATTGCGCTACCACCTCCATAAATGAGGTCAAATTCATCATTAAGGTAGGGAATTAATGACCACAGAAAGTCATGAGGCCTGTTTAATGCCTCATCCGAAGGATGCTCCGTTTTACAGGTGCCGGACTAAGGTTTCAGAAAAACATTTGCTCCTTTACACAGCCTGGAATCTGCCTCGTTGTATTAGGACGTTTGATCCCATAGGTACATGTCAGGGAAAGAGCACCCCCTGCTGGTGAGACTAGTTTTTCACAAAGGTAGCGCAACCTGCCAGTCTCTATAAGGCCGGCAGATTGCGCTACCACCTCCATAAATGTGGTCAAATTCATCATTAAGGTAGGGAATTAATGACCACCGAAAGTCAGGAGGCCTGTTTAATGCCTCATCCGAAGGACACTCATTTTTACATGGGGCGATTTAATGCTTCATCAAAAGCCTTACACTGCAGAAGTAATTTTTGTATATTTGGAACCTAAAGTACATATCAGGAAATGAGCAACCCCTGCTGGCTGGACTAAAACTATCTCCCACAGGAAGCTAGTTTTCCACAAAGGGTCTCCCATCCATGTACAGAACAGGCTTGGCCCTGTTTAGCTTTGGAGATTAACTATCATCTGACTACTGCAAATAACAGTTGAACTTTTAAGTTTGTGGTTGAATGAAGCTGCTCTGATAGAGGGGTAGCGTATCCTGACAGGTTCAATCAGGCAAGCGGAATGTGCTACCACCTCCATAAATGAGGTCAAATTCATCATTAAGGTAGGGAATTAATGACCACAGAAAGTCAGGAGGCCTGTTTAATGCCTCATCCGAAGGATGCTCCGTTTTACAGGTGCCGGACTAAGGTTTCAGAAAAACATTTGCTCCTTTACACAGCCTGGAATCTGCCTCGTTGTATTAGGACGTTTGATCCCATAGGTACATGTCAGGGAAAGAGCACCCCCTGCTGGCCAGTCTAGTTTTTCACAAAGGAAGCGCAACCTGCCAAGCTCTATAAGGCCGGCGGAATGCACTACCACCTCCATAAATGAGGTCAGATTCATCATTAAGGTAGGGAATTAATGACCACAGAAAGTCAGGAGGCCTGTTTAATGCCTCATCCGAAGGACACTCATTTTTACATGGGGCGATTTAATGCTTCATCAAAAGCCTTACACTGCAGAAGTCACTTTTGTATGTTTGGACTTTTGGAACCTAAAGTACATATCAGGGAATGAGCAACCCCTGCTGGCTGGACTAAAACTATCTCCTGCAAGAAGCTAGTTTTCCACAAAGTATCCCCCATCCATGTACATACCAGGCTCGGGCCTGCTTAGCTTTAGAGAGTAACCAGAATCTGACTACTGCAAGCAACAGTTGAACCTGTTCTGTTTTGGTTGAATGAAGCTGCTCTGATAGAGGGGTAGCGCATCCTGACAGGTTCAATCAGGCCAGCGGAATGTGCTACCACCTCCATAAATGAGGTCAAATTCATCATTAAGGTAGGGAATTAATGACCACAGAAAGTCAGGAGGCCAGTTTAATGCCTCATGCGAAGGATGCTCCGTTTTACATTTGCCGGACTAAGGTTTCAGAAAAACATTTGCTCCTTTACACAGCCTGGAATCTGCCTCGTTGTATTAGGACGTTTGATCCCACAGGTACATTTCAGGGAAAGAGCACCCCCTGCTGGTGGGACTACTTTTTCACAAAGGTAGCGCAACCTGCCAGTCTCTATAAGGCCGGCAGATTGCACTACCACCTCCATAAATGAGGTCAAATTCATCATTAAGGTAGGGAATTAATGACCACAGAAAGTCAGGAGGCCTGTTTAATGCCTCATCCGAAGGACACTCATTTTTACATGGGGCGATTTAATGCTTCATCAAAAGCCTTACACTGCAGAAGTTATTTTTGTATGTTTGGACTTTTGGAACCTAAAGTACATATCAGGGAATGAGCAACCCCTGCTGGCTGGACTAAAACTATCTCCTGCAAGGAGCTAGTTTTCCACAAATTGTCCCCCATCCATGCACAGAGCAGGCTTGGGCCTGCTTAGCTTTAGAGAGTAACCAGAATCTGACTACTGCAAGCAACAGTTGAACCTGTTCCGTTTTGTTTGAATGAAGCTGCTCTGATAGAGGGGTAGCACATCCTGACAGGTTCAATCAGGCCAGCGGAATGTGCTACCACCTCCATAAATGAGGTCAAATTCATCATTAAGGTAGGGAATTAATGACCACAGAAAGTCAGGAGGCCAGTTTAATGCCTCATGCGAAGAATGCTCCGTTTTACAGGTGCCGGACTAAGGTTTCAGAAAAACTTTTGCTCCTTTACACAGCCTGGAATCTGCCTCGTTGTATTAGGACGTTTGATCCCATAGGTACATGTCAGGGAAAGAGCACCCCCTGCTGGTGGGACTAGTTTTTCACAAAGGTAGCGCAACCTGCCAGGCTCTATAAGGCCGGCAGATTGCGCTACCACCTCCATAAATGTGGTCAAATTCATCATTAAGGTAGGGAATTAATGACCACAGAAAGTCAGGAGGCCTGTTTAATGCCTCATCCGAAGGACACTCATTTTTACATGGGGCGATTTAATGCTTCATCAAAAGCCTTACACTGCAGAAGTCATTTTTGTATATTTGGACTTTTGGAACCTAAAGTACATATCAGGAAATGAGCAACCCCTGCTGGCTGGACTAAAACTAGATCCCACAGGAAGCTAGTTTTCTACAAAGGGTCTCCCATCCATGTACAGAACAGGCTTGGCCCTGTTTAGCTTTGGAGATTAACTATCATCTGACTACTGCAAATAACAGTTGAACTTTTAAGTTTGTGGTTGAATGAAGCTGCTCTGATAGAGGGGTAGCGTATCCTGACAGGTTCAATCAGGCAAGCGGAATGTGCTACCACCTCCATAAATGAGGTCAAATTCATCATTAAGGTAGGGAATTAATGACCACAGAAAGTCAGGAGGCCTGTTTAATGCCTCATCCGAAGGATGCTCCGTTTTACAGTTGCCGGACTAAGGTTTCAGAAAAACATTTGCTCCTTTACACAGCCTGGAATCTGCCTCGTTGCATTAGGACGTTTGATCCCATAGGTACATGTCAGGGAAAGAGCCCCCCCTGCTGGCCAGTCTAGTTTTTCACAAAGGAAGCGCAACCTGCCAAGCTCTATAAGGCCGGCGGAATGCACTACCACCTCCATAAATGAGGTCAGATTCATCATTAAGGTAGGGAATTAATGACCACAGAAAGTCAGGAGGCCTGTTTAATGCCTCATCCGAAGGACACTCATTTTTACATGGGGCGATTTAATGCTTCATCAAAAGCCTTACACTGCAGAAGTCACTTTTGTATGTTTGGACTTTTGGAACCTAAAGTACATATCAGGGAATGAGCAACCCCTGCTGGCTGGACTAAAACTATCTCCTGCAAGAAGCTAGTTTTCCACAAAGTATCCCCCATCCATGTACATACCAGGCTCAGGCCTGCTTAGCTTTAGAGAGTAACCAGAATCTGACTACTGCAAGCAACAGTTGAACCTGTTCTGTTTTGGTTGAATGAAGCTGCTCTGATAGAGGGGTAGCGCATCCTGACAGGTTCAATCAGGCCAGCGGAATGTGCTACCACCTCCATAAATGAGGTCAAATTCATCATTAAGGTAGGGAATTAATGACCACAGAAAGTCAGGAGGCCAGTTTAATGCCTCATGTGAAGGATGCTCCGTTTTACAGGTGCCGGACTAAGGTTTCAGAAAAACATTTGCTCCTTTACACAGCCTGGAATCTGCCTCGTTGTATTAGGACGTTTGATCCCACAGGTACATTTCAGGGAAACAGCACCCCCTGCTGGTGGGACTACTTTTTCACAAAGGTAGCGCAACCTGCCAGTCTCTATAAGGCCGGCAGATTGCACTACCACCTCCATAAATGAGGTCAAATTCATCATTAAGGTAGGGAATTAATGACCACAGAAAGTCAGGAGGCCAGTTTAATGCCTCATGCGAAGGATGCTCCGTTTTACAGGTGCCGGACTAAGGTTTCAGAAAAACATTTGCTCCTTTACACAGCCTGGAATCTGCCTCGTTGTATTAGGACGTTTGATCCCATAGGTACATGTCAGGGAAAGAGCACCCCCTGCTGGTGGGACTAGTTTTTCACAAAGGTAGCGCAACCTGCCAGGCTCTGTAAGGCCGGCAGATTGCGCTACCACCTCCATAAATGAGGTCAAATTCATCATTAAGGTAGGGAATTAATGACCACAGAAAGTCAGGAGGCCTGTTTAATGCCTCATCCGAAGGACACTCATTTTTACATGGGGCGATTTAATGCTTCATCAAAAGCCTTACACTGCAGAAGTCATTTTTGTATATTTGGACTTTTGGAACCTACAGTACATATCAGGAAATGAGCAACCCCTGCTGGCTGGACTAAAACTATCTCCCACAGGAAGCTAGTTTTCCACAAAGGGTCTCCCATCCATGTACAGAACAGGCTTGGCCCTGTTTAGCTTTGGAGATTAACTATAATCTGATTTCTGCAAATAACAGTTGAACTTTTAAGTTTGTGGTTGAATGAAGCTGCTCTGATAGAGGGGTAGCGTATCCTGACAGGTTCAATCAGGCAAGCGGAATGTGCTACCACCTCCATAAATGAAGTCACATTTATTATTAAGGTAGGGAATTAATGACCACAGAAAGTCAGGAGGCTAGTTTAATGCCTCTTGCGAAGGACACTCCTTTTTACTGGGGCCGGATTAAGGTTTCAGAAAAACATTTGCTCCTTTCCACAGCCTGGAATCTGCCTCGTTGTATTAGGACGTTTGATCCCATAGGTACATGTCAGGGAAAGAGCCCCCCCTGCTGGCCAGTCTAGTTTTTCACAAAGGAAGCGCAACCTGCCAAGCTCTATAAGGCCCGCGGAATGCACTACCACCTCCATAAATGAGGTCAGATTCATCATTAAGGTAGGGAATTAATGACCACAGAAAGTCAGGAGGCCTGTTTAATGCCTCATCCGAAGGACACTCATTTTTACATGGGGCGATTTAATGCTTCATCAAAAGCCTTACACTGCAGAAGTCACTTTTGTATGTTTGGACTTTTGGAACCTAAAGTACATATCAGGGAATGAGCAACCCCTGCTGGCTGGACTAAAACTATCTCCTGCAAGAAGCTAGTTTTCCACAAAGTATCCCCCATCCATGTACAAACCAGGATAAGGCCTGCTTAGCTTTAGAGAGTAACCAGAATCTGACCACTGCAAGCAACAGTTGAACTTGTTCTGTTCCAGTTGAATGAAGCTGCTCTGATAGAGGGGTAGCGCATCCTGACAGGTTCAATCAGGCCAGCGGAATGTGCTACCACCTCCATAAATGAGGTCAAATTCATCATTAAGGTAGGGAATTAATGACCACAGAAAGTCAGGAGGCCAGTTTAATGCCTCATGCGAAGGATGCTCCGTTTTACAGGTGCCGGACTAAGGTTTCAGAAAAACATTTGCTCCTTTACACAACCTGGAATCTGCCTCGTTGTATTAGGATGTTTGATCCCATAGGTACATGTCAGGGAAAGAGCCCCCCCTGCTGGCCAGTCTAGTTTTTCACAAAGGAAGCGCAACCTGCCAAGCTCTATAAGGCCGGCGGAATGCACTACCACCTCCATAAATGAGGTCAGATTCATCATTAAGTTAGGGAATTAATGACCACAGAAAGTCAGGAGGCCATTTTAATGCCTCTTGCGAAGGACACTCCTTTTTACTGGGGCCCGATTAAGGTTTCATAAAAACATTTGCTCCTTTCCACAGCCTGGAATCTGCCCCGTTGTATTAGGACGTTTGATCCCATAGGTACATGTCAGGGAAAGAGCACCCCCTGCTGGTGGGACTAGTTTTTCACAAAGGTAGCGCAACCTGCCAGTCTCTATAAGTCCGGCAGATTGCGCTACCACCTCCATAAATAAGGTCAAATTCATCATTAAGGTAGGGAATTAATGACCACAGAAAGTCAGGAGGCCTGTTTAATGCCTCATCCGAAGGACACTCATTTTTACATGGGGCGATTTAATGCTTCATCAAAAGCCTTACACTGCAGAAGTTATTTTTGTATGTTTGGACTTTTGGAACCTAAAGTACATATCAGGGAATGAGCAACCCCTGCTGGCTGGACTAAAACTATCTCCTGCAAGGAGCTAGTTTTCCACAAATTGTCCCCCATCCATGCACAGAGCAGGCTTGGGCCTGCTTAGCTTTAGAGAGTAACCAGAATCTGACTACTGCAAGCAACAGTTGAACCTGTTCCGTTTTGTTTGAATGAAGCTGCTCTGATAGAGGGGTAGCACATCCTGACAGGTTCAATCAGGCCAGCGGAATGTGCTACCACCTCCATAAATGAGGTCAAATTCATCATTAAGGTAGGGAATTAATGACCACAGAAAGTCAGGAGGCCAGTTTAATGCCTCATGCGAAGAATGCTCCGTTTTACAGGTGCCGGACTAAGGTTTCAGAAAAACTTTTGCTCCTTTACACAGCCTGGAATCTGCCTCGTTGTATTAGGACGTTTGATCCCATAGGTACATGTCAGGGAAAGAGCACCCCCTGCTGGTGGGACTAGTTTTTCACAAAGGTAGCGCAACCTGCCAGGCTCTATAAGGCCGGCAGATTGCGCTACCACCTCCATAAATGTGGTCAAATTCATCATTAAGGTAGGGAATTAATGACCACAGAAAGTCAGGAGGCCTGTTTAATGCCTCATCCGAAGGACACTCATTTTTACATGGGGCGATTTAATGCTTCATCAAAAGCCTTACACTGCAGAAGTCATTTTTGTATATTTGGACTTTTGGAACCTAAAGTACATATCAGGAAATGAGCAACCCCTGCTGGCTGGACTAAAACTAGATCCCACAGGAAGCTAGTTTTCTACAAAGGGTCTCCCATCCATGTACAGAACAGGCTTGGCCCTGTTTAGCTTTGGAGATTAACTATCATCTGACTACTGCAAATAACAGTTGAACTTTTAAGTTTGTGGTTGAATGAAGCTGCTCTGATAGAGGGGTAGCGTATCCTGACAGGTTCAATCAGGCAAGCGGAATGTGCTACCACCTCCATAAATGAGGTCAAATTCATCATTAAGGTAGGGAATTAATGACCACAGAAAGTCAGGAGGCCTGTTTAATGCCTCATCCGAAGGATGCTCCGTTTTACAGTTGCCGGACTAAGGTTTCAGAAAAACATTTGCTCCTTTACACAGCCTGGAATCTGCCTCGTTGCATTAGGACGTTTGATCCCATAGGTACATGTCAGGGAAAGAGCCCCCCCTGCTGGCCAGTCTAGTTTTTCACAAAGGAAGCGCAACCTGCCAAGCTCTATAAGGCCGGCGGAATGCACTACCACCTCCATAAATGAGGTCAGATTCATCATTAAGGTAGGGAATTAATGACCACAGAAAGTCAGGAGGCCTGTTTAATGCCTCATCCGAAGGACACTCATTTTTACATGGGGCGATTTAATGCTTCATCAAAAGCCTTACACTGCAGAAGTCACTTTTGTATGTTTGGACTTTTGGAACCTAAAGTACATATCAGGGAATGAGCAACCCCTGCTGGCTGGACTAAAACTATCTCCTGCAAGAAGCTAGTTTTCCACAAAGTATCCCCCATCCATGTACATACCAGGCTCGGGCCTGCTTAGCTTTAGAGAGTAACCAGAATCTGACTACTGCAAGCAACAGTTGAACCTGTTCTGTTTTGGTTGAATGAAGCTGCTCTGATAGAGGGGTAGCGCATCCTGACAGGTTCAATCAGGCCAGCGGAATGTGCTACCACCTCCATAAATGAGGTCAAATTCATCATTAAGGTAGGGAATTAATGACCACAGAAAGTCAGGAGGCCAGTTTAATGCCTCATGTGAAGGATGCTCCGTTTTACAGGTGCCGGACTAAGGTTTCAGAAAAACATTTGCTCCTTTACACAGCCTGGAATCTGCCTCGTTGTATTAGGACGTTTGATCCCACAGGTACATTTCAGGGAAACAGCACCCCCTGCTGGTGGGACTACTTTTTCACAAAGGTAGCGCAACCTGCCAGTCTCTATAAGGCCGGCAGATTGCACTACCACCTCCATAAATGAGGTCAAATTCATCATTAAGGTAGGGAATTAATGACCACAGAAAGTCAGGAGGCCAGTTTAATGCCTCATGCGAAGGATGCTCCGTTTTACAGGTGCCGGACTAAGGTTTCAGAAAAACATTTGCTCCTTTACACAGCCTGGAATCTGCCTCGTTGTATTAGGACGTTTGATCCCATAGGTACATGTCAGGGAAAGAGCACCCCCTGCTGGTGGGACTAGTTTTTCACAAAGGTAGCGCAACCTGCCAGGCTCTGTAAGGCCGGCAGATTGCGCTACCACCTCCATAAATGAGGTCAAATTCATCATTAAGGTAGGGAATTAATGACCACAGAAAGTCAGGAGGCCTGTTTAATGCCTCATCCGAAGGACACTCATTTTTACATGGGGCGATTTAATGCTTCATCAAAAGCCTTACACTGCAGAAGTCATTTTTGTATATTTGGACTTTTGGAACCTACAGTACATATCAGGAAATGAGCAACCCCTGCTGGCTGGACTAAAACTATCTCCCACAGGAAGCTAGTTTTCCACAAAGGGTCTCCCATCCATGTACAGAACAGGCTTGGCCCTGTTTAGCTTTGGAGATTAACTATAATCTGATTTCTGCAAATAACAGTTGAACTTTTAAGTTTGTGGTTGAATGAAGCTGCTCTGATAGAGGGGTAGCGTATCCTGACAGGTTCAATCAGGCAAGCGGAATGTGCTACCACCTCCATAAATGAAGTCACATTTATTATTAAGGTAGGGAATTAATGACCACAGAAAGTCAGGAGGCTAGTTTAATGCCTCTTGCGAAGGACACTCCTTTTTACTGGGGCCGGATTAAGGTTTCAGAAAAACATTTGCTCCTTTCCACAGCCTGGAATCTGCCTCGTTGTATTAGGACGTTTGATCCCATAGGTACATGTCAGGGAAAGAGCCCCCCCTGCTGGCCAGTCTAGTTTTTCACAAAGGAAGCGCAACCTGCCAAGCTCTATAAGGCCCGCGGAATGCACTACCACCTCCATAAATGAGGTCAGATTCATCATTAAGGTAGGGAATTAATGACCACAGAAAGTCAGGAGGCCTGTTTAATGCCTCATCCGAAGGACACTCATTTTTACATGGGGCGATTTAATGCTTCATCAAAAGCCTTACACTGCAGAAGTCACTTTTGTATGTTTGGACTTTTGGAACCTAAAGTACATATCAGGGAATGAGCAACCCCTGCTGGCTGGACTAAAACTATCTCCTGCAAGAAGCTAGTTTTCCACAAAGTATCCCCCATCCATGTACAAACCAGGATAAGGCCTGCTTAGCTTTAGAGAGTAACCAGAATCTGACCACTGCAAGCAACAGTTGAACTTGTTCTGTTCCAGTTGAATGAAGCTGCTCTGATAGAGGGGTAGCGCATCCTGACAGGTTCAATCAGGCCAGCGGAATGTGCTACCACCTCCATAAATGAGGTCAAATTCATCATTAAGGTAGGGAATTAATGACCACAGAAAGTCAGGAGGCCAGTTTAATGCCTCATGCGAAGGATGCTCCGTTTTACAGGTGCCGGACTAAGGTTTCAGAAAAACATTTGCTCCTTTACACAACCTGGAATCTGCCTCGTTGTATTAGGATGTTTGATCCCATAGGTACATGTCAGGGAAAGAGCCCCCCCTGCTGGCCAGTCTAGTTTTTCACAAAGGAAGCGCAACCTGCCAAGCTCTATAAGGCCGGCGGAATGCACTACCACCTCCATAAATGAGGTCAGATTCATCATTAAGTTAGGGAATTAATGACCACAGAAAGTCAGGAGGCCATTTTAATGCCTCTTGCGAAGGACACTCCTTTTTACTGGGGCCCGATTAAGGTTTCATAAAAACATTTGCTCCTTTCCACAGCCTGGAATCTGCCCCGTTGTATTAGGACGTTTGATCCCATAGGTACATGTCAGGGAAAGAGCACCCCCTGCTGGTGGGACTAGTTTTTCACAAAGGTAGCGCAACCTGCCAGTCTCTATAAGTCCAGCAGATTGCGCTACCACCTCCATAAATAAGGTCAAATTCATCATTAAGGTAGGGAATTAATGACCACAGAAAGTCAGGAGGCCTGTTTAATGCCTCATCCGAAGGACACTCATTTTTACATGGGGCGATTTAATGCTTCATCAAAAGCCTTACACTGCAGAAGTCATTTTTATATGTTTGGACTTTTGGAACCTAAAATACATATCAGGGAATGAGCAACCCCTGCTGGCTGGACTAAAACTATCTCCCGCAGGAAACTAGTTTTCCACAAAGTGTCCCCCATCCATGTACAGACCAGGCTCGGGCCTGCTTAGCTTTAGGGATTAACCAGAATCTGACTACTGCAAGCAACAGTTGAACTTGTTCTATTTCGGTTGAATGAAGCTGCTCTGATAGAGGGGTAGCGCATCCTGACAGGTTCAATCAGGCCAGCGGAATGTGCTACCACCTCCATAAATGAGGTCAAATTCATCATTAAGGTAGGGAATTAATTACCACAGAAAGTCAGGAGGCCAGTTTAATGCCTCATGCGAAGGATGCTCCGTTTTACAGGTGCCGGACTAAGGTTTCAGAAAAACTTTTGCTCCTTTACACAGCCTGGAATCTGCCTCGTTGTATTAGGACGTTTGATCCCATAGGTACATGTCAGGGAAAGAGCACCCCCTGCTGGTGGGACTAGTTTTTCACAAAGGTAGCGCAACCTGCCAGGCTCTATAAGGCCGGCAGATTGCGCTACCACCTCCATAAATGAGGTCAAATTCATCATTAAGGTATGGAAATTAATGACCACAGAAAGTCAGGAGGCCTGTTTAATGCCTCATCCGAAGGATGCTCCGTTTTACAGGTGCCGGACTAAGGTTTCAGAAAAACATTTGCTCCTTTACACAGCCTGGAATCTGCCTCGTTGTATTAGGACGTTTGATCCCATAGGTACATGTCAGGGAAAGAGCACCCCCTGCTGGTGGGACTAGTTTTTCACAAAGGTAGCGCAACCTGCCAGTCTCTATAAGGCCGGCAGATTGCGCTACCACCTCCATAAATGTGGTCAAATTCATCATTAAGGTAGGGAATTAATGACCACAGAAAGTCAGGAGGCCTGTTTAATGCCTCATCCGAAGGACACTCATTTTTACATGGGGCGATTTAATGCTTCATCAAAAGCCTTACACTGCAGAAGTCATTTTTGTATATTTGGACTTTTGGAACCTAAAGTACATATCAGGAAATGAGCAACCCCTGCTGGCTGGACTAAAACTATCTCCCACAGGAAGCTAGTTTTCCACAAAGGGTCTCCCATCCATGTACAGAACAGGCTTGGCCCTGTTTAGCTTTGGAGATTAACTATCATCTGACTACTGCAAATAACAGTTGAACTTTTAAGTTTGTGGTTGAATGAAGCTGCTCTGATAGAAGGGTAGCGTATCCTGACAGGTTCAATCAGGCAAGCGGAATGTGCTACCACCTCCATAAATGAGGTCAAATTTATCATTAAGGTAGGGAATTAATGACCACAGAAAGTCAGGAGGCTAGTTTAATGCCTCATGCGAAGGACACTCCTTTTTACTGGGGCCGGATTAAGGTTTCAGAAAAACATTTGCTCCTTTCCACAGCCTGGAATCTGCCTCGTTGTATTAGGACGTTTGATCCCATAGGGAAAGAGCCCCCCCTGCTGGCCAGTCTAGTTTTTCACAAAGGAAGCGCAACCTGCCAAGCTCTATAAGGCCCGCGGAATGCACTACCACCTCCATAAATGAGGTCAGATTCATCATTAAGGTAGGGAATTAATGACCACAGAAAGTCAGGAGGCCTGTTTAATGCCTCATCCGAAGGACACTCATTTTTACATGGGGCGATTTAATGCTTCATCAAAAGCCTTACACTGCAGAAGTCACTTTTGTATGTTTGGACTTTTGGAACCTAAAGTACATATCAGGGAATGAGCAACCCCTGCTGGCTGGACTAAAACTATCTCCTGCAAGAAGCTAGTTTTCCACAAAGTATCCCCCATCCATGTACAAACCAGGCTCAGGCCTGCTTAGCTTTAGAGAGTAACCAGAATCTGACCACTGCAAGCAACAGTTGAACTTGTTCTGTTTCAGTTGAATGAAGCTGCTCTGATAGAGGGGTAGCGCATCCTGACAGGTTCAATCAGGCCAGCGGAATGTGCTACCACCTCCATAAATGAGGTCAAATTCATCATTAAGGTAGGGAATTAATGACCACAGAAAGTCAGGAGGCCAGTTTAATGCCTCATGCGAAGGATGCTCCGTTTTACAGGTGCCGGACTAAGGTTTCAGAAAAACATTTGCTCCTTTACACAGCCTGGAATCTGCCTCGTTGTATTAGGACGTTTGATCCCATAGGTACATGTCAGGGAAAGAGCACCCCCTGCTGGTGGGACTAGTTTTTCACAAAGGTAGCGCAACCTGCCAGGCTCTATAAGGCCGGCAGATTGCGCTACCACCTCCATAAATGATGTCAAATTCATCATTAAGGTAGGGAATTAATGACCACAGAAAGTCAGGAGGCCTGTTTAATGCCTCATCCGAAGGACACTCATTTTTACATGGGGCCATTTAATGCTTCATCAAAAGCCTTACACTGCAGAAGTCATTTTTGTATGTTTGGACTTTTGGAACCTAAAGTACATATCAGGGAATGAGCAACCCCTGCTGGCTGGACTAAAACTATCTCCCACAGGAAGCTAGTTTTCCACAAAGTGTCCCCCATCCATGTACAGACCAGGCTCGGGCCTGCTTAGCTTTAGAGAGTAACCAGAATCTGACTACTGCAAGCAACAGTTGAACTTGTTCTGTTTCGGTTGAATGAAGCTGCTCTGATAGAGGGGTAGCGCATCCTGACAGGTTCAATCAGGCCAGCGGAATGTGCTACCACCTCCATAAATGAGGTCAAATTCATCATTAAGGTAGGGAATTAATGACCACAGAAAGTCAGGAGGCCAGTTTAATGCCTCATGCGAAGGATGCTCCGTTTTACAGGTGCTGGACTAAGGTTTCAGAAAAACATTTGCTCCTTTACAAAGCCTGGAATCTGCCTCGTTGTATTAGGACGTTTGATCCCATAGGTACATGTCAGGGAAAGAGCACCCCCTGCTGGTGGGACTAGTTTTTCACAAAGGTAGCGCAACCTGCCAGTCTCTATAAGGCCGGCAGATTGCGCTACCACCTCCATAAATGAGGTCAAATTCATCATTAAGGTAGGGAATTAATGACCACAGAAAGTCATGAGGCCTGTTTAATGCCTCATCCGAAGGATGCTCCGTTTTACAGGTGCCGGACTAAGGTTTCAGAAAAACATTTGCTCCTTTACACAGCCTGGAATCTGCCTCGTTGTATTAGGACGTTTGATCCCATAGGTACATGTCAGGGAAAGAGCACCCCCTGCTGGTGAGACTAGTTTTTCACAAAGGTAGCGCAACCTGCCAGTCTCTATAAGGCCGGCAGATTGCGCTACCACCTCCATAAATGTGGTCAAATTCATCATTAAGGTAGGGAATTAATGACCACAGAAAGTCAGGAGGCCTGTTTAATGCCTCATCCGAAGGACACTCATTTTTACATGGGGCGATTTAATGCTTCATCAAAAGCCTTACACTGCAGAAGTAATTTTTGTATATTTGGAACCTAAAGTACATATCAGGAAATGAGCAACCCCTGCTGGCTGGACTAAAACTATCTCCCACAGGAAGCTAGTTTTCCACAAAGGGTCTCCCATCCATGTACAGAACAGGCTTGGCCCTGTTTAGCTTTGGAGATTAACTATCATCTGACTACTGCAAATAACAGTTGAACTTTTAAGTTTGTGGTTGAATGAAGCTGCTCTGATAGAGGGGTAGCGTATCCTGACAGGTTCAATCAGGCAAGCGGAATGTGCTACCACCTCCATAAATGAGGTCAAATTCATCATTAAGGTAGGGAATTAATGACCACAGAAAGTCAGGAGGCCTGTTTAATGCCTCATCCGAAGGATGCTCCGTTTTACAGGTGCCGGACTAAGGTTTCAGAAAAACATTTGCTCCTTTACACAGCCTGGAATCTGCCTCGTTGTATTAGGACGTTTGATCCCATAGGTACATGTCAGGGAAAGAGCCCCCCCTGCTGGCCAGTCTAGTTTTTCACAAAGGAAGCGCAACCTGCCAAGCTCTGTAAGGCCGGCGGAATGCACTACCACCTCCATAAATGAGGTCAGATTCATCATTAAGGTAGGGAATTAATGACCACAGAAAGTCAGGAGGCCTGTTTAATGCCTCATCCGAAGGACACTCATTTTTACATGGGGCGATTTAATGCTTCATCAAAAGCCTTACACTGCAGAAGTCACTTTTGTATGTTTGGACTTTTGGAACCTAAAGTACATATCAGGGAATGAGCAACCCCTGCTGGCTGGACTAAAACTATCTCCTGCAAGAAGCTAGTTTTCCACAAAGTATCCCCCATCCATGTACATACCAGGCTCGGGCCTGCTTAGCTTTAGAGAGTAACCAGAATCTGACTACTGCAAGCAACAGTTGAACCTGTTCTGTTTTGGTTGAATGAAGCTGCTCTGATAGAGGGGTAGCGCATCCTGACAGGTTCAATCAGGCCAGCGGAATGTGCTACCACCTCCATAAATGAGGTCAAATTCATCATTAAGGTAGGGAATTAATGACCACAGAAAGTCAGGAGGCCAGTTTAATGCCTCATGCGAAGGATGCTCCGTTTTACAGGTGCCGGACTAAGGTTTCAGAAAAACATTTGCTCCTTTACACAGCCTGGAATCTGCCTCGTTGTATTAGGACGTTTGATCCCACAGGTACATTTCAGGGAAAGAGCACCCCCTGCTGGTGGGACTACTTTTTCACAAAGGTAGCGCAACCTGCCAGTCTCTATAAGGCCGGCAGATTGCACTACCACCTCCATAAATGAGGTCAAATTCATCATTAAGGTAGGGAATTAATGACCACAGAAAGTCAGGAGGCCTGTTTAATGCCTCATCCGAAGGACACTCATTTTTACATGGGGCGATTTAATGCTTCATCAAAAGCCTTACACTGCAGAAGTTATTTTTGTATGTTTGGACTTTTGGAACCTAAAGTACATATTAGGGAATGAGCAACCCCTGCTGGCTGGACTAAAACTATCTCCTGCAAGGAGCTAGTTTTCCACAAATTGTCCCCCATCCATGCACAGAGCAGGCTTGGGCCTGCTTAGCTTTAGAGAGTAACCAGAATCTGACTACTGCAAGCAACAGTTGAACCTGTTCTGTTTTGTTTGAATGAAGCTGCTCTGATAGAGGGGTAGCACATCCTGACAGGTTCAATCAGGCCAGCGGAATGTGCTACCACCTCCATAAATGAGGTCAAATTCATCATTAAGGTAGGGAATTAATGACCACAGAAAGTCAGGAGGCCATTTTAATGCCTCTTGCGAAGGACACTCCTTTTTACTGGGGCCGGATTAAGGTTTCATAAAAATATTTGCTCCTTTTCACGGCCTGGAATCTGCCTCGTTGTATTATGACGTTTGATCCCATAGGTACATTTCAGGGAAAGAGCCCCCCCTGCTGGCCAGACTAGTTTTTCACAAAGGAAGCGCAACCTGCCAAGCTCTATAAGGCCGGCGGAATGCACTACCACCTCCATAAATGAGGTCAAATTCATCATTAAGGTAGGGAATTAATGACCACAGAAAGTCAGGAGGCCAGTTTAATGCCTCATGCGAAGGATGCTCCGTTTTACAGGTGCCGGACTAAGGTTTCAGAAAAACATTTGCTCCTTTACACAGCCTGGAATCTGCCTCGTTGTATTAGGACGTTTGATCCCATAGGTACATGTCAGGGAAAGAGCACCCCCTGCTGGTGGGACTAGTTTTTCACAAAGGTAGCGCAACCTGCCAGGCTCTGTAAGGCCGGCAGATTGCGCTACCACCTCCATAAATGAGGTCAAATTCATCATTAAGGTAGGGAATTAATGACCACAGAAAGTCAGGAGGCCTGTTTAATGCCTCATCCGAAGGACACTCATTTTTACATGGGGCGATTTAATGCTTCATCAAAAGCCTTACACTGCAGAAGTCATTTTTGTATATTTGGACTTTTGGAACCTACAGTACATATCAGGAAATGAGCAACCCCTGCTGGCTGGACTAAAACTATCTCCCACAGGAAGCTAGTTTTCCACAAAGGGTCTCCCATCCATGTACAGAACAGGCTTGGCCCTGTTTAGCTTTGGAGATTAACTATAATCTGATTTCTGCAAATAACAGTTGAACTTTTAAGTTTGTGGTTGAATGAAGCTGCTCTGATAGAGGGGTAGCGTATCCTGACAGGTTCAATCAGGCAAGCGGAATGTGCTACCACCTCCATAAATGAAGTCAAATTTATCATTAAGGTAGGGAATTAATGACCACAGAAAGTCAGGAGGCTAGTTTAATGCCTCTTGCGAAGGACACTCCTTTTTACTGGGGCCGGATTAAGGTTTCAGAAAAACATTTGCTCCTTTCCACAGCCTGGAATCTGCCTCGTTGTATTAGGACGTTTGATCCCATAGGTACATGTCAGGGAAAGAGCCCCCCCTGCTGGCCAGTCTAGTTTTTCACAAAGGAAGCGCAACCTGCCAAGCTCTATAAGGCCGGCGGAATGCACTACCACCTCCATAAATGAGGTCAGATTCATCATTAAGGTAGGGAATTAATGACCACAGAAAGTCAGGAGGCCTGTTTAATGCCTCATCCGAAGGACACTCATTTTTACATGGGGCGATTTAATGCTTCATCAAAAGCCTTACACTGCAGAAGTCATTTTTATATGTTTGGACTTTTGGAACCTAAAATACATATCAGGGAATGAGCAACCCCTGCTGGCTGGACTAAAACTATCTCCCGCTGGAAACTAGTTTTCCACAAAGTGTCCCCCATCCATGTACAGACCAGGCTCGGGCCTGCTTAGCTTTAGGGATTAACCAGAATCTGACTACTGCAAGCAACAGTTGAACTTGTTCTATTTTGGTTGAATGAAGCTGCTCTGATAGAGGGGTAGCGTATCCTGACAGGTTCAATCAGGCCAGCGGAATGTGCTACCACCTCCATAAATGAGGTCAAATTCATCATTAAGGTAGGGAATTAATGACCACAGAAAGTCAGGAGGCCAGTTTAATGCCTCATGCGAAGAATGCTCCGTTTTACAGGTGCCGGACTAAGGTTTCAGAAAAACTTTTGCTCCTTTACACAGCCTGGAATCTGCCTCGTTGTATTAGGACGTTTGATCCCATAGGTACATGTCAGGGAAAGAGCACCCCCTGCTGGTGGGACTAGTTTTTCACAAAGGTAGCGCAACCTGCCAGGCTCTATAAGGCCGGCAGATTGCGCTACCACCTCCATAAATGTGGTCAAATTCATCATTAAGGTAGGGAATTAATGACCACAGAAAGTCAGGAGGCCTGTTTAATGCCTCATCCGAAGGACACTCATTTTTACATGGGGCGATTTAATGCTTCATCAAAAGCCTTACACTGCAGAAGTCATTTTTGTATATTTGGACTTTTGGAACCTAAAGTACATATCAGGAAATGAGCAACCCCTGCTGGCTGGACTAAAACTATCTCCCACAGGAAGCTAGTTTTCCACAAAGGGTCTCCCATCCATGTACAGAACAGGCTTGGCCCTGTTTAGCTTTGGAGATTAACTATCATCTGACTACTGCAAATAACAGTTGAACTTTTAAGTTTGTGGTTGAATGAAGCTGCTCTGATAGAGGGGTAGCGTATCCTGACAAGTTCAATCAGGCAAGCGGAATGTGCTACCACCTCCATAAATGAGGTCAAATTTATCATTAAGGTAGGGAATTAATGACCACAGAAAGTCAGGAGGCTAGTTTAATGCCTCATGCGAAGGACACTCCTTTTTACTGGGGCCGGATTAAGGTTTCAGAAAAACATTTGCTCCTTTCCACAGCCTGGAATCTGCCTCGTTGTATTAGGACGTTTGATCCCATAGGTACATGTCAGGGAAAGAGCCCCCCCTGCTGGCCAGTCTAGTTTTTCACAAAGGTAGCGCAACCTGCCAGGCTCTATAAGGCCGGCAGATTGCGCTACCACCTCCATGAATGAGGTCAAATTCATCATTAAGGTAGGGAATTAATGACCACAGAAAGTCAGGAGGCCTGTTTAATGCCTCATCCGAAGGACACTCATTTTTACATGGGGCGATTTAATGCTTCATCAAAAGCCTTACACTGCAGAAGTCATTTTTGTATGTTTGGACTTTTGGAACCTAAAGTACATATCAGGGAATGAGCAACCCCTGCTGGCTGGACTAAAACTATCTCCCACAGGAAGCTAGTTTTCCACAAAGTGCCCCCCATCCATGTACAGACCAGGCTCGGGGCTGCTTAGCTTTAGAGAGTAACCAGAATCTGACTACTGCAAGCAACAGTTGAACTTGTTCTGTTTCGGTTGAATGAAGCTGCTCTGATAGAGGGGTAGCGCATCCTGACAGGTTCAATCAGGCCAGCGGAAAGTGCTACCACCTCCATAAATGAGGTCAAATTCATCATTAAGGTAGGGAATTAATGACCACAGAAAGTCAGGAGGCCAGTTTAATGCCTCATGCGAAGGATGCTCCGTTTTACAGGTGCTGGACTAAGGTTTCAGAAAAACATTTGCTCCTTTACAAAGCCTGGAATCTGCCTCGTTGTATTAGGACGTTTGATCCCATAGGTACATGTCAGGGAAAGAGCACCCCCTGCTGGTGGGACTAGTTTTTCACAAAGGTAGCGCAACCTGCCAGTCTCTATAAGGCCGGCAGATTGCGCTACCACCTCCATAAATGAGGTCAAATTCATCATTAAGGTAGGGAATTAATGACCACAGAAAGTCAGGAGGCCTGTTTAATGCCTCATCCGAAGGATGCTCCGTTTTACAGGTGCCGGACTAAGGTTTCAGAAAAACATTTGCTCCTTTACACAGCCTGGAATCTGCCTCGTTGTATTAGGACGTTTGATCCCATAGGTACATGTCGGGGAAAGAGCACCCCCTGCTGGTGAGACTAGTTTTTCACAAAGGTAGCGCAACCTGCCAGTCTCTATAAGGCCGGCAGATTGCGCTACCACCTCCATAAATGTGGTCAAATTCATCATTAAGGTAGGGCATTAATGACCACAGAAAGTCAGGAGGCCTGTTTAATGCCTCATCCGAAGGACACTCATTTTTACATGGGGCGATTTAATGCTTCATCAAAAGCCTTACACTGCAGAAGTTATTTTTGTATGTTTGGACTTTTGGAACCTAAAGTACATATCAGGGAATGAGCAACCCCTGCTGGCTGGACTAAAACTATCTCCTGCAAGGAGCTAGTTTTTCACAAATTGTCCCCCATCCATGCACAGAGGAGGCTTGGGCCTGCTTAGCTTTAGAGAGTAACCAGAATCTGACTACTGCAAGCAACAGTTGAACCTGTTCTGCTTTGTTTGAATGAAGCTGCTCTGATAGAGGGGTAGCACATCCTGACAGGTTCAATCAGGCCAGCGGAATGTGCTACCACCTCCATAAATGAGGTCAAATTCATCATTAAGGTAGGGAATTAATGACCACAGAAAGTCAGGAGGCCATTTTAATGCCTCTTGCGAAGGACACTCCTTTTTACTGGGGCCGGATTAAGGTTTCATAAAAATATTTGCTCCTTTTCACGGCCTGGAATCTGCCTCGTTGTATTATGACGTTTGATCCCATAGGTACATTTCAGGGAAAGAGCCCCCCCTGCTGGCCAGACTAGTTTTTCACAAAGGAAGCGCAACCTGCCAAGCTCTATAAGGCCGGCGGAATGCACTACCACCTCCATAAATGAGGTCAAATTCATCATTAAGGTAGGGAATTAATGACCACAGAAAGTCAGGAGGCCAGTTTAATGCCTCATGCGAAGGATGCTCCGTTTTACAGGTGCCGGACTAAGGTTTCAGAAAAACTTTTGCTCCTTTACACAGCCTGGAATCTGCCTCGTTGTATTAGGACGTTTGATCCCATAGGTACATGTCAGGGAAAGAGCACCCCCTGCTGGTGGGACTAGTTTTTCACAAAGGTAGCGCAACCTGCCAGGCTCTGTAAGGCCGGCAGATTGCGCTACCACCTCCATAAATGAGGTCAAATTCATCATTAAGGTAGGGAATTAATGACCACAGAAAGTCAGGAGGCCTGTTTAATGCCTCATCCGAAGGACACTCATTTTTACATGGGGCGATTTAATGCTTCTTCAAAAGCCTTACACTGCAGAAGTCATTTTTGTATATTTGGACTTTTGGAACCTACAGTACATATCAGGAAATGAGCAACCCCTGCTGGCTGGACTAAAACTATCTCCCACAGGAAGCTAGTTTTCCACAAAGGGTCTCCCATCCATGTACAGAACAGGCTTGGCCCTGTTTAGCTTTGGAGATTAACTATAATCTGATTTCTGCAAATAACAGTTGAACTTTTAAGTTTGTGGTTGAATGAAGCTGCTCTGATAGAGGGGTAGCGTATCCTGACAGGTTCAATCAGGCAAGCGGAATGTGCTACCACCTCCATAAATGAAGTCAAATTTATCATTAAGGTAGGGAATTAATGACCACAGAAAGTCAGGAGGCTAGTTTAATGCCTCTTGCGAAGGACACTCCTTTTTACTGGGGCCGGATTAAGGTTTCAGAAAAACATTTGCTCCTTTCCACAGCCTGGAATCTGCCTCGTTGTATTAGGACGTTTGATCCCATAGGTACATGTCAGGGAAAGAGCCCCCCCTGCTGGCCAGTCTAGTTTTTCACAAAGGAAGCGCAACCTGCCAAGCTCTATAAGGCCGGCGGAATGCACTACCACCTCCATAAATGAGGTCAGATTCATCATTAAGGTAGGGAATTAATGACCACAGAAAGTCAGGAGGCCATTTTAATGCCTCTTGCGAAGGACACTCCTTTTTACTGGGGCCGGATTAAGGTTTCATAAAAACATTTGCTCCTTTCCACAGCCTGGAATCTGCCCCGTTGTATTAGGACGTTTGATCCCATACGTACATGTCAGGGAAAGAGCACCCCCTGCTGGTGGGACTAGTTTTTCACAAAGGTAGCGCAACCTGCCAGTCTCTATAAGTCCGGCAGATTGCGCTACCACCTCCATAAATAAGGTCAAATTCATCATTAAGGTAGGGAATTAATGACCACAGAAAGTCAGGAGGCCTGTTTAATGCCTCATCCGAAGGACACTCATTTTTACATGGGGCGATTTAATGCTTCATCAAAAGCCTTACACTGCAGAAGTCATTTTTATATGTTTGGACTTTTGGAACCTAAAATACATATCAGGGAATGAGCAACCCCTGCTGGCTGGACTAAAACTATCTCCCGCAGGAAACTAGTTTTGCACAAAGTGTCCCCCATCCATGTACAGACCAGGCTCGGGCCTGCTTAGCTTTAGGGATTAACCAGAATCTGACTAGTGCAAGCAACAGTTGAACTTGTTCTATTTCGGTTGAATGAAGCTGCTCTGATAGAGGGGTAGCGCATCCTGACAGGTTCAATCAGGCCAGCGGAATGTGCTACCACCTCCATAAATGAGGTCAAATTCATCATTAAGGTAGGGAATTAATGACCACAGAAAGTCAGGAGGCCAGTTTAATGCCTCATGCGAAGAATGCTCCGTTTTACAGGTGCCGGACTAAGGTTTCAGAAAAACTTTTGCTCCTTTACACAGCCTGGAATCTGCCTCGTTGTATTAGGACGTTTGATCCCATAGGTACATGTCAGGGAAAGAGCACCCCCTGCTGGTGGGACTAGTTTTTCACAAAGGTAGCGCAACCTGCCAGGCTCTATAAGGCCGGCAGATTGCGCTACCACCTCCATAAATGTGGTCAAATTCATCATTAAGGTAGGGAATTAATGACCACAGAAAGTCAGGAGGCCTGTTTAATGCCTCATCCGAAGGACACTCATTTTTACATGGGGCGATTTAATGCTTCATCAAAAGCCTTACACTGCAGAAGTCATTTTTGTATATTTGGACTTTTGGAACCTAAAGTACATATCAGGAAATGAGCAACCCCTGCTGGCTGGACTAAAACTATCTCCCACAGGAAGCTAGTTTTCCACAAAGGGTCTCCCATCCATGTACAGAACAGGCTTGGCCCTGTTTAGCTTTGGAGATTAACTATCATTTTTTTTTTTTTTTTTTTTTTTTTTTATTAAAAAATACATATATATACACACATTTTAAATCATCATGACATACAACAGGTCATATACATACATTACATATTACAGTTCACAGTGATTTATTACACGATTACATGTGTACACAGGGATAAGAAGATAATTGAGAAGAAAAAAAAAAAAAAAAAAAAAAAAAAAACTTTAAATTAAATAAGGGGATCAAAACAGAATCATTCAGGCAACTCTATTTTAGTACCATCTGGGCTGTCCATAATAAAAGGATTATTTAAAATAAAAGTTTTATAAAAAACAATCTTGTTCTCTTACATTTTAAAATATTCTTCAGCAGTTCTAATATATTGTTCCAGTTTTCTTTTGTACATTTTCCAAACATCTATTTTTGCACGTTTGTTTTTCACAATGTTTCTCCTTTCCCAAATAACATTTCTTGCAACAGATAAAAAAAGATTGACCATCTTTGTTTTACTTCCATTAAACCCAAATAAAAACATTTTACACCATTCTAAATCTCTCTCAATTTCATCTTCTCTATTTGTCATCATCTGTTTAATCATTTCTTTTAGCTTTACCATAAAAGTATTTAATTTAGCACATTTTAAAAACAAGTGCATAATACTTTCATTTTCTAATTCACATACTTTACATATTGCATTATCACTGCTTCCAATTTGTGCCAGCTTTGTTTCAGTAAATATCACATTGTGTCTGATAAAATAATCCAAGCATTCAAGTTTTGTGTCTAAATATTTCCACTTTAAATTTTTCCAAATTCCTTCCTCATCAATATCCACAAAAATCCTTTTCCAGAACTGTTCTGCGACTGGTCTTTTGTACACTTTGTTTCTAAAACATACATAAACATTTTTAAAAGTACATTCCTGAAAGTCTTTGGCTTTTTCTTTTAAGACCACTTTCACATTATCATTGCTTTTATCATTCTGTTCAATTTTCTCTATCCATTCTTTAGGTATTGCACTTTTCACTATTTCAAACTGTTTCTCCAGAGTTTCTCTTTTAACATCTTCACCAATCTCATCCATAGCATCAACAATTACTTGGCTTGGTAAAAAACCTTCTTTTATCTCATATAAAACATCTTTGACTTGACATACACCAGCCTTCAACCAATGTTTAAAAAATACTTCTTTCTCTTGTGTTAAAATATTAGCATTTAAAAACAATGGTTGATTTAATAACATTTTTCTTCCTTCAGGTTTAAACTCAACCAAATTTAGAAACTCTGCCCATGCTTGTAAAACCTCTTTGTAAAAATCAGGAATTCCAGTCATCATGTTCTGTTTCAGTTTCATCCATAAAATGTCATCATTTATATTAAAACCACCACATTTGTTAAGATAATACCTCATTACATGCTTCCATTCTGCTTTAAAATCCTTGTTTAAAAACCTTTTCACCACTTTAACTCTCAAGCTTTTCTTTCTTATTTCTGGGTCTATCAATCCCATTCCACCTTCATCTCTTGCACCTATTAAAACATTATACGCAATTCTTGGTGGTTTCCCTTCCCAAATAAAATTCAGGACACATTTTTTTATTCTTTGTACATGCCAGTGTTCCATAGGGATGACTCCTAAGACGTACCACATTTTCGACAACATCAGCGTATTTACAATTAAAATCTTTCCCATTAAATTCAACCTTCTTTGTTTCCACCATTCCAACCTCCTTTCCATTCTTCCTATTATTTCATCCCACATTATTTCATTAACTCTCTTTTCATTTTCTCCCATTGTTATCCCTAAAATCTTAATTTCTTGCTGATTTTTGAAATTAAAAGCATCTGGTAAAATGCATACATTCCCAATTCTCATAACCACAGTTTTTTCCATATTTACTTTAGCACCTGATCCATCACAATATTTTTTAATAATTTCCATAGCATTTGTCACACTTTCAATATCCTTTAAAATTAATGTAGTGTCATCCGCATACTGGTAAATTTTCTGTTCTTCTTTCATCTCTATAATTTTAATTCCATTTATTCTTTTTTCCTTCATTATAGCTAGACCCAAAGCTTCAGTCACTAGACTGTACAGCTGAGCAGATAATGGACATCCCTGTTTTATGGATCTTGTTATACTAAAGCATTCTGTAATAAAACCATTACATTTAATACAGCTCATAGCACCATTATACAAACACTTCATCCATCTTAAAAACTTTTCTCCAAACCCAAACTTTTTTAAAACCCCAAATAAAAAGTTATGTTCAACTCTGTCAAATGCTTTCTCAAAATCAACACTAATTACATATCCCTCTTTCTTTTCTTCTTTCATATATTGTATTACATCTCTTATACTGCTTGTTATATCTGTGATGTCTTTTCCTTTCACTCCATATGCCTGACTAGTTTTAATAATACTCGGTAAAATCTTTTTAAGTCTGTTTGCTAAAACCTTGGCTAATACTTTAAAATCTGTATTTAACATCGTAAGGGTTCTGTAGTTAATCAAATCATTTTTTCCACCTTTTTTCTTATATATTAATTTCACTAAACCTATTCTCATTAAATGTGTAGCTTCTTTCTTTTCAAAAATTACTTCAAAGATTTCCTTTAAAATTGGTGCTAAAACATCTTTAAAAACTTTATAAAATTCAGATACTAATCCATCTAAACCTGGGCTTTTCCCATTATTTAATTGCATTATAGCTTCCTTAATTTCTTCTATTTGTATTTCTTCATCACACATATTTATATCATCTTCTGTTATACTTTCCTCAATTTGTTCCAATAAAAATTGTTCGTCTTTTTCATTTATTTGACCTTTTTTAAAAAGGCCTTCATAAAAATTTCTAACTTCTTTCAAAATATCCTGTACTTCTTTTATTTTTTCACCATTTTTCTTCTTTAATTCTCTTATGATTTCTACATTTCCCTTACTTTCTTCTAAACTAAAAAAGAATTTTGTACATTTCTCGCCTTCTACAAGATATTTTGCTTTACTTCTAACCATAGCACCTCTACATTTCTTTTCTTCTATGTTTCGTAATTCTTCTTCCAAGTTTATTATTTTTTCTATATCTACATTTTCTTGGTTCAATTGATCATTTAGTTCTTTTCTAACCTCCACTTCTTTATTTCTTTTAGCTTTTTGTATTAATTTACTCATTTCTATAGTATACTTTTTAATTTCATATTTTGTATTATCCCACCATATTCGTTTATCTTCTTGATACATCCTATTCTGTTTTTCTGTATTTATTATATCCACTATTGTCTTTCTATAAGATTCTATTTTTAAAATTTCTGTGTTTAAGATCCATACGCCATTACCTCTTTCAGCTTCGTTAAAATCAATATTCAAAATGAAAAACTTGTGATCACTCAAAGCTGTTTCTTTGTAATAAACACTCTGTATAAAATCCCCCAGTTTTCTCTTGCATAGAATAAAATCAATTCTGCTTTGTTTTAAAATATTACCTACTATTTGTCTTCTTGAATATTCTCTTCTTCCCTCATTTCTTATTCTCCATATGTCAACTACTTCATGCTCATCCATTAAGTTCTCCAACTCTTTTCTCCCGCTGTCACTCTTAAAAATCATGCCATCTGCTAAATCAATTCTGTTCAAGGCCGTGTTAAAATCACCAATTAAAATTGTTTCTCCCCATAAAGTCATTAAACCCTTTAGTCTATTAAAGAATTCCTTCTTTTCTTTTCCTACTACCGGAGCATGAATGTTACATAAAACCATATTATTTTCCTTAATCTTAATCGCTAAAGATTTCCCTTCTTTGTCATTATATATTTCTTCGACATCATTACATACATTTTTTTTAACTAAAATGGCAACCCCTCTCCCCATCCTTCCATCACCATTATTATAAAATATATTTCCTGTCCATCCCCTTTTAAGATCATCCATTATAGCTTCATTCCAGTTTGTCTCTTGAAAAAATATAAGATTTTGTTTTTTACACAGCTCCTTAACCTTGTCAAATTTTCCGAGATTCAATAAACCTCTTACATTAATAGAAACAATACTTAAAGACATACATAAATGAAAAACATTACATATCAGTCCCATCAATCCGCACTTTCTTTTTCCCTAGACGCATCACGCATAGTCTTTATCAGTTCACTCTTTTTACTCAATCTGTTCCTTACAAATTTTAGATTTGGAGTTACCTTAATTTTCCTTCTTCTTACTTGCAATCCATTTGCTTGCTCGTGTTCTTCAGTATTTTGCTCATCCATTCTCTCACTTACGTCCATTTGTGTGTTTGATAAGTCCAAAGATGTCCATGTATCACTCAGTTCATTTGTTTTGCCATTGTCTTTTTCCAGCTGTTCTTTATGTGTTTCCGATATCTCCACAATCAAACGATCATCTTTCTCCATATTACAACACTTTTCCACTTCTCCCGTCACTTGACTGCATGTTGTATCTTTGTGTTCTGTTATTGTCTCCATTTTTTCTGTTGTGTTATTATTACTTGTATCCACCTTTTCTGTTTCATCCTGTATCTCACCATCATTGTCCATAGCCTCATTATCCTCTTCATGATCGCCCGTTTCGTTGTCATCATTCATCCAGCACTCGCACTTCACCAAAGCTCTGTTGCAATCTGGACATTTAACAGCAGTGCAGTTCCTGGCATAATGTCCCTGCTCCTCACACTCATGACATTTAAAATTCGGACAGTTTTTTAAAATGTGCCCCGGATCCATGCACAATCGACATATTTTCATCTGACGGTCATGCATAATCCGAAAATACTGTGTTCCTTCGGCTGTCTCGAATTTTGTGCTGTAAGGCAGTGATGCCACCTCCTTCGGGAATCTCACCTTCAAGTATCTTGTGCCATCTGCAATGTCAGTGCCCGGATAAAATCTCCTTTTAATATCAGAAACCGGTATCACTTTCCATAAAGCCAGTTTTTCAAATATCAGTTCATCTTGTAAGTAGGCCGGCAAGTGCATGAATGAAACCATATACTCTCGTGTCTCCAATGCTCTTAATTCACAGTCTTTATCTTTAACTTTTAGTCCATCCAATAGCTCATTACACAGTTGTTCAGTTAATAGTGTCAGTTCATATTCCTTATCCATTCGTGGTCTTACCGCTATTAATTTTCCAGCTCCAAGTTTTTCCGTCACAGCTTTAATCACATCCTCTGCTTTTCCATCGATCACATCTTTTAAATCCACAATGATTGTTGCTTCCTTTGAATACACCTTTTCCTTCCTTCCAGTCTTTTTTGCGTCGTTTGTGGCCGTCTTTTGTCCTATATCCTTTTCTTTGTCTCTCTGTTTGTCCATGCCATGCTCATTTTCTTTGTCTTTCTCCATTTTGTGTAAGCACAGCGGCTCCCCAAACAGTAAAAACTGCTGGGGAGCACGTATAAAGTTAAACTAACCACTAAAATAAAGTAATAAACGTACAAAGTAAACAAAAACAAAATAAATCAGAGATTTCTCTCAAGCACCCTTTCTACAAAAATCACTTCCTGAACTGCTCAGTAGCGCCCTCTGGGGTAGCGTGTCCTGCCAGGTTCAATCAGGCAAGCGGAATGTGCTACCACCTCCATAAATGAGGTCAAATTCATCATTAAGGTAGGGAATTAATGACCACAGAAAGTCAGGAGGCCTGTTTAATGCCTCATCCGAAGGATGCTCCGTTTTACAGGTGCCGGACTAAGGTTTCAGAAAAACATTTGCTCCTTTACACAGCCTGGAATCTGCCTCGTTGTATTAGGACGTTTGATCCCATAGGTACATGTCAGGGAAAGAGCCCCCCCTGCTGGCCAGTCTAGTTTTTCACAAAGGAAGCGCAACCTGCCAAGCTCTATAAGGCCGGCGGAATGCACTACCACCTCCATAAATGAGGTCAGATTCATCATTAAGGTAGGGAATTAATGACCACAGAAAGTCAGGAGGCCTGTTTAATGCCTCATCCGAAGGACACTCATTTTTACATGGGGCGATTTAATGCTTCATCAAAAGCCTTACACTGCAGAAGTCACTTTTGTATGTTTGGACTTTTGGAACCTAAAGTACATATCAGGGAATGAGCAACCCCTGCTGGCTGGACTAAAACTATCTCCTGCAAGAAGCGAGTTTTCCACAAAGTATCCCCCATCCATGTACATACCAGGCTCGGGCCTGCTTAGCTTTAGAGAGTAACCAGAATCTGACTACTGCAAGCAACAGTTGAACCTGTTTTGTTTTGGTTGAATGAAGCTGCTCTGATAGAGGGGTAGCGCATCCTGACAGGTTCAATCAGGCCAGCGGAATGTGCTACCACCTCCATAAATGAGGTCAAATTCATCATTAAGGTAGGGAATTAATGACCACAGAAAGTCAGGAGGCCAGTTTAATGCCTCATGCGAAGGATGCTCCGTTTTACAGGTGCCGGACTAAGGTTTCAGAAAAACATTTGCTCCTTTACACAGCCTGGAATCTGCCTCGTTGTATTAGGACGTTTGATCCCACAGGTACATTTCAGGGAAAGAGCACCCCCTGCTGGTGGGACTACTTTTTCACAAAGGTAGCGCAACCTGCCAGTCTCTATAAGGCCGGCAGATTGCACTACCACCTCCATAAATGAGGTCAAATTCATCATTAATGTAGGGAATTAATGACCACAGAAAGTCAGGAGGCCAGTTTAATGCCTCATGCGAAGGATGCTCCGTTTTACAGGTGCCGGACTAAGGTTTCAGAAAAACATTTGCTCCTTTACACAGCCTGGAATCTGCCTCGTTGTATTAGGACGTTTGATCCCATAGGTACATGTCAGGGAAAGAGCACCCCCTGCTGGTGGGACTAGTTTTTCACAAAGGTAGCGCAACCTGCCAGGCTCTGTAAGGCCGGCAGATTGCGCTACCACCTCCATAAATGAGGTCAAATTCATCATTAAGGTAGGGAATTAATGACCACAGAAAGTCAGGAGGCCTGTTTAATGCCTCATCCGAAGGACACTCATTTTTACATGGGGCGATTTAATGCTTCATCAAAAGCCTTACACTGCAGAAGTCATTTTTGTATATTTGGACTTTTGGAACCTACAGTACATATCAGGAAATGAGCAACCCCTGCTGGCTGGACTAAAACTATCTCCCACAGGAAGCTAGTTTTCCACAAAGGGTCTCCCATCCATGTACAGAACAGGCTTGGCCCTGTTTAGCTTTGGAGATTAACTATAATCTGATTTCTGCAAATAACAGTTAAACTTTTAAGTTTGTGGTTGAATGAAGCTGCTCTGATAGAGGGGTAGCGTATCCTGACAGGTTCAATCAGGCAAGCGGAATGTGCTACCACCTCCATAAATGAAGTCAAATTTATCATTAAGGTAGGGAATTAATGACCACAGAAAGTCAGGAGGCTAGTTTAATGCCTCTTGCGAAGGACACTCCTTTTTACTGGGGCCGGATTAAGGTTTCAGAAAAACATTTGCTCCTTTCCACAGCCTGGAATCTGCCTCGTTGTATTAGGACGTTTGATCCCATAGGTACATGTCAGGGAAAGAGCCCCCCCTGCTGGCCAGTCTAGTTTTTCACAAAGGAAGTGCAACCTGCCAAGCTCTATAAGGCCCGCGGAATGCACTACCACCTCCATAAATGAGGTCAGATTCATCATTAAGGTAGGGAATTAATGACCACAGAAAGTCAGGAGGCCTGTTTAATGCCTCATCCGAAGGACACTCATTTTTACATGGGGCGATTTAATGCTTCATCAAAAGCCTTACACTGCAGAAGTCACTTTTGTATGTTTGGACTTTTGGAACCTAAAGTACATATCAGGGAATGAGCAACCCCTGCTGGCTGGACTAAAACTATCTCCTGCAAGAAGCTAGTTTTCCACAAAGTACCCCCCATCCATGTACAAACCAGGCTCAGGCCTGCTTAGCTTTAGAGAGTAAACAGAATCTGACCACTGCAAGCAACAGTTGAACTTGTTCTGTTTCAGTTGAATGAAGCTGCTCTGATAGAGGGGTAGCGCATCCTGACAGGTTCAATCAGGCCAGCGGAATGTGCTACCACCTCCATAAATGAGGTCAAATTCATCATTAAGGTAGGGAATTAATGACCACAGAAAGTCAGGAGGCCAGTTTAATGCCTCATGCGAAGGATGCTCCGTTTTACAGGTGCCGGACTAAGGTTTCAGAAAAACATTTGCTCCTTTACACAGCCTGGAATCTGCCTCGTTGTATTAGGATGTTTGATCCCATAGGTACATGTCAGGGAAAGAGCCCCCCCTGCTGGCCAGTCTAGTTTTTCACAAAGGAAGCGCAACCTGCCAAGCTCTATAAGGCCCGTGGAATGCACTACCACCTCCATAAATGAGGTCAGATTCATCATTAAGGTAGGGAATTAATGACCACAGAAAGTCAGGAGGCCAGTTTAATGCCTCATGCGAAGGATGCTCCGTTTTACAGGTGCCGGACTAAGGTTTCAGAAAAACATTTGCTCCTTTACACAGCCTGGAATCTGCCTTGTTGTATTAGGATGTTTGATCCCATAGGTAAATGTCAGGGAAAGAGCACCCCCTGCTGGTGGGACTAGTTTTTCACAAAGGTAGCGCAACCTGCCAGGCTCTATAAGGCCGGCAGATTGCGCTACCACCTCCATAAATGATGTCAAATTCATCATTAAGGTAGGGAATTAATGACCACAGAAAGTCAGGAGGCCTGTTTAATGCCTCATCCGAAGGACACTCCTTTTTACTGGGGCCGGTTAAGGTTTCATAAAAACATTTGCTCCTTTTCACGGCCTGGAATCTGCCTCATTAAATTATGACGTTTGATCCCATAGGTACATGTCAGGGAAAGAGCCCCCCCTGCTGGCCAGACTAGTTTTTCACAAAGGAAGCGCAACCTGCCAAGCTCTATAAGGCCGGCGGAATGCACTACCACCTCCATGAATGAGGTCAAATTCATCATTAAGGTAGGGAATTAATGACCACAGAAAGTCAGGAGGCCTGTTTAATGCCTCATCCGAAGGACACTCATTTTTACATGGGGCGATTTAATGCTTCATCAAAAGCCTTACACTGCAGAAGTCATTTTTGTAAATTTGGACTCTTGGAACCTAAAGTACATATCAGGGAATGAGCAACCCCTGCTGACTGGACTAAAACTATCTCCCGCAGGAAGCTAGTTTTCCACAAAGTGTCCCGCATCCATGCACAGAGCAGGCTCGGGCCTGCTTAGCTTTAGACAGTAACCAGAATCTGACTACTGCAAGCAACAGTTGAACCTGTTCTGTTTCGGTTGAATGAAGCTGCTCTGATAGAGGGGTAGCGCATCCTGACAGGTTCAATCAGGCCAGCGGAATGTGCTACCACCTCCATAAATGAGGTCAAATTCATCATTAAGGTAGGGAATTAATGACCACAGAAAGTCAGGAGGCCATTTTAATGCCTCTTGCGAAGGACACTCCTTTTTACTGGGGCCGGATTAAGGTTTCATAAAAACATTTGCTCCTTTCCACAGCCTGGAATCTGCCCCGTTGTATTATGACGTTTGATCCCATAGGTACATGTCAGGGAAAGAGCACCCCCTGCTGGTGGGACTAGTTTTTCACAAAGGTAGCGCAACCTGCCAGTCTCTATAAATCCGGCAGATTGCGCTACCACCTCCATAAATAAGGTCAAATTCATCATTAAGGTAGGGAATTAATGACCACAGAAAGTCAGGAGGCCTGTTTAATGCCTCATCCGAAGGACACTCATTTTTACATGGGGCCATTTAATGCTTCATCAAAAGCCTTACACTGCAGAAGTCATTTTTGTATGTTTGGACTTTTGGAACCTAAAGTACATATCAGGGAATGAGCAACCCCTGCTGGCTGGACTAAAACTATCTCCCACAGGAAGCTAGTTTTCCACAAAGTGTCCCCCATCCATGTACAGACCAGGCTCGGGGCTGCTTAGCTTTAGAGAGTAACCAGAATCTGACTACTGCAAGCAACAGTTGAACTTGTTCTGTTTCGGTTGAATGAAGCTGCTCTGATAGAGGGGTAGCGCATCCTGACAGGTTCAATCAGGCCAGCGGAATGTGCTACCACCTCCATAAATGAGGTCAAATTCATCATTAAGGTAGGGAATTAATGACCACAGAAAGTCAGGAGGCCAGTTTAATGCCTCATGCGAAGGATGCTCCGTTTTACAGGTGCTGGACTAAGGTTTCAGAAAAACATTTGCTCCTTTACACAGCCTGGAATCTGCCTCGTTGTATTAGGACGTTTGATCCCATAGGTACATGTCAGGGAAAGAGCACCCCCTGCTGGTGAGACTAGTTTTTCACAAAGGTAGCGCAACCTGCCAGTCTCTATAAGGCCGGCAGATTGCGCTACCACCTCCATAAATGTGGTCAAATTCATCATTAAGGTAGGGAATTAATGACCACAGAAAGTCAGGAGGCCTGTTTAATGCCTCATCCGAAGGACACTCATTTTTACATGGGGCGATTTAACGCTTCATCAAAAGCCTTACACTGCAGAAGTAATTTTTGTATATTTGGAACCTAAAGTACATATCAGGAAATGAGCAACCCCTGCTGGCTGGACTAAAGCTATCTCCCACAGGAAGCTAGTTTTCCACAAAGGGTCTCCCATCCATGTACAGAACAGGCTTGGCCCTGTTTAGCTTTGGAGATTAACTATCATCTGACTACTGCAAATAACAGTTGAACTTTTAAGTTTGTGGTTGAATGAAGCTGCTCTGATATAGGGGTAGCGTATCCTGACAGGTTCAATCAGGCAAGCGGAATGTGCTACCACCTCCATAAATGAGGTCAAATTCATCATTAAGGTAGGGAATTAATGACCACAGAAAGTCAGGAGGCCTGTTTAATGCCTCATCCGAAGGATGCTCCGTTTTACAGGTGCCGGACTAAGGTTTCAGAAAAACATTTGCTCCTTTACACAGCCTGGAATCTGCCTCGTTGTATTAGGACGTTTGATCCCATAGGTACATGTCAGGGAAAGAGCCCCCCCTGCTGGCCAGTCTAGTTTTTCACAAAGGAAGCGCAACCTGCCAAGCTCTATAAGGCCGGCGGAATGCACTACCACCTCCATAAATGAGGTCAGATTCATCATTAAGGTAGGGAATTAATGACCACAGAAAGTCAGGAGGCCTGTTTAATGCCTCATCCGAAGGACACTCATTTTTACATGGGGCGATTTAATGCTTCATCAAAAGCCTTACACTGCAGAAGTCACTTTTGTATGTTTGGACTTTTGGAACCTAAAGTACATATCAGGGAATGAGCAACCCCTGCTGGCTGGACTAAAACTATCTCCTGCAAGAAGCTAGTTTTCCACAAAGTATCCCCCATCCATGTACATACCAGGCTCGGGCCTGCTTAGCTTTAGAGAGTAACCAGAATCTGACTACTGCAAGCAACAGTTGAACCTGTTCTGTTTTGGTTGAATGAAGCTGCTCTGATAGAGGGGTAGCGCATCCTGACAGGTTCAATCAGGCCAGCGGAATGTGCTACCACCTCCATAAATGAGGTCAAATTCATCATTAAGGTAGGGAATTAATGACCACAGAAAGTCAGGAGGCCAGTTTAATGCCTCATGCGAAGGATGCTCCGTTTTACAGGTGCCGGACTAAGGTTTCAGAAAAACATTTGCTCCTTTACACAGCCTGGAATCTGCCTCGTTGTATTAGGACGTTTGATCCCACAGGTACATTTCAGGGAAAGAGCACCCCCTGCTGGTGGGACTACTTTTTCACAAAGGTAGCGCAACCTGCCAGTCTTTATAAGGCCGGCAGATTGCACTACCACCTCCATAAATGAGGTCAAATTCATCATTAAGGTAGGGAATTAATGACCACAGAAAGTCAGGAGGCCTGTTTAATGCCTCATCCGAAGGACACTCATTTTTACATGGGGCGATTTAATGCTTCATCAAAAGCCTTACACTGCAGAAGTTATTTTTGTATGTTTGGACTTTTGGAACCTAAAGTACATATCAGGGAATGAGCAACCCCTGCTGGCTGGACTAAAACTATCTCCTGCAAGGAGCTAGTTTTCCACAAATTATCCCCCATCCATGCACAGAGCAGGCTTGGGCCTGCTTAGCTTTAGAGAGTAACCAGAATCTGACTACTGCAAGCAACAGTTGAACCTGTTCTGTTTTGTTTGAATGAAGCTGCTCTGATAGAGGAGTAGCACATCCTGACAGGTTCAATCAGGCCAGCGGAATGTGCTACCACCTCCATAAATGAGGTCAAATTCATCATTAAGGTAGGGAATTAATGACCACAGAAAGTCAGGAGGCCATTTTAATGCCTCTTGCGAAGGACACTCCTTTTTACTGGGGCCGGATTAAGGTTTCATAAAAATATTTGCTCCTTTTCACGGCCTGGAATCTGCCTCGTTGTATTATGACATTTGATCCCATAGGTACATTTCAGGGAAAGAGCCCCCCCTGCTGGCCAGACTAGTTTTTCACAAAGGAAGCGCAACCTGCCAGGCTCTGTAAGGCCGGCAGATTGCGCTACCACCTCCATAAATGAGGTCAAATTCATCATTAAGGTAGGGAATTAATGACCACAGAAAGTCAGGAGGCCTGTTTAATGCCTCATCCGAAGGACACTCATTTTTACATGGGGCGATTTAATGCTTCATCAAAAGCCTTACACTGCAGAAGTCATTTTTGTATATTTGGACTTTTGGAACCTACAGTACATATCAGGAAATGAGCAACCCCTGCTGGCTGGACTAAAACTATCTCCCACAGGAAGCTAGTTTTCCACAAAGGGTCTCCCATCCATGTACAGAACAGGCTTGGCCCTGTTTAGCTTTGGAGATTAACTATAATCTGATTTCTGCAAATAACAGTTGAACTTTTAAGTTTGTGGTTGAATGAAGCTGCTCTGATAGAGGGGTAGCGTATCCTGACAGGTTCAATCAGGCAAGCGGAATGTGCTACCACCTCCATAAATGAAGTCAAATTTATCATTAAGGTAGGGAATTAATGACCACAGAAAGTCAGGAGGCTAGTTTAATGCCTCTTGCGAAGGACACTCCTTTTTACTGGGGCCGGTTTAAGGTTTCAGAAAAACATTTGCTCCTTTCCACAGCCTGGAATCTGCCTCGTTGTATTAGGACGTTTGATCCCATAGGTACATGTCAGGGAAAGAGCCCCCCCTGCTGGCCAGTCTAGTTTTTCACAAAGGAAGCGCAACCTGCCAAGCTCTATAAGGCCGGCGGAATGCACTACCACCTCCATAAATGAGGTCAGATTCATCATTAAGGTAGGGAATTAATGACCACAGAAAGTCAGGAGGCCATTTTAATGCCTCTTGCGAAGGACACTCCTTTTTACTGGGGCCGGATTAAGGTTTCATAAAAACATTTGCTCCTTTCCACAGCCTGGAATCTGCCCCGTTGTATTAGGACGTTTGATCCCATAGGTACATGTCAGGGAAAGAGCACCCCCTGCTGGTGGGACTAGTTTTTCACAAAGGTAGCGCAACCTGCCAGTCTCTATAAATCCGGCAGATTGCGCTACCACCTCCATAAATAAGGTCAAATTCATCATTAAGGTAGGGAATTAATGACCACAGAAAGTCAGGAGGCCTGTTTAATGCCTCATCCGAAGGACACTCATTTTTACATGGGGCGATTTAATGCTTCATCAAAAGCCTTACACTGCAGAAGTCATTTTTATATGTTTGGACTTTTGGAACCTAAAATACATATCAGGGAATGAGCAACCCCTGCTGGCTGGACTAAAACTATCTCCCACAGGAAACTAGTTTTCCACAAAGTGTCCCCCATCCATTTACAGACCAGGCTCGGGCCTGCTTAGCTTTAGGGATTAACCAGAATCTGACTACTGCAAGCAACAGTTGAACTTGTTCTATTTCGGTTGAATGAAGCTGCTCTGATAGAGGGGTAGCGCATCCTGACAGGTTCAATCAGGCCAGCGGAATGTGCTACCACCTCCATAAATGAGGTCAAATTCATCATTAAGGTAGGGAATTAATGACCACAGAAAGTCAGGAGGCCAGTTTAATGCCTCATGCGAAGAATGCTCCGTTTTACAGGTGCCGGACTAAGGTTTCAGAAAAACTTTTGCTCCTTTACACAGCCTGGAATCTGCCTCGTTGTATTAGGACGTTTGATCCCATAGGTACATGTCAGGGAAAGAGCACCCCCTGCTGGTGGGACTAGTTTTTCACAAAGGTAGCGCAACCTGCCAGGCTCTATAAGGCCGGCAGATTGCGCTACCACCTCCATAAATGTGGTCAAATTCATCATTAAGGTAGGGAATTAATGACCACAGAAAGTCAGGAGGCCTGTTTAATGCCTCATCCGAAGGACACTCATTTTTACATGGGGCGATTTAATGCTTCATCAAAAGCCTTACACTGCAGAAGTCATTTTTGTATATTTGGACTTTTGGAACCTAAAGTACATATCAGGAAATGAGCAACCCCTGCTGGCTGGACTAGAAACTATCTCCCACAGGAAGCTAGTTTTCCACAAAGGGTCTCCCATCCATGTACAGAACAGGCTTGGCCCTGTTTAGCTTTGGAGATTAACTATCATCTGACTACTGCAAATAACAGTTGAACTTTTAAGTTTGTGGTTGAATGAAGCTGCTCTGATAGAGGGGTAGCGTATCCTGACAAGTTCAATCAGGCAAGCGGAATGTGCTACCACCTCCATAAATGAGGTCAAATTTATCATTAAGGTAGGGAATTAATGACCACAGAAAGTCAGGAGGCTAGTTTAATGCCTCATGCGAAGGACACTCCTTTTTACTGGGGCCGGATTAAGGTTTCAGAAAAACATTTGCTCCTTTCCACAGCCTGGAATCTGCCTCGTTGTATTAGGACGTTTGATCCCATAGGTACATGTCAGGGAAAGAGCCCCCCCTGCTGGCCAGTCTAGTTTTTCACAAAGGAAGCGCAAGCTGCCAAGCTCTATAAGGCCCGCGGAATGCACTACCACCTCCATAAATGAGGTCAGATTCATCATTAAGGTAGGGAATTAATGACCACAGAAAGTCAGGAGGCCTGTTTAAGGCCTCATCCGAAGGACACTCATTTTTACATGGGGCGATTTAATGCTTCATCAAAAGCCTTACACTGCAGAAGTCACTTTTGTATGTTTGGACTTTTGGAACCTAAAGTACATATCAGGGAATGAGCAACCCCTGCTGGCTGGACTAAAACTATCTCCTGCAAGAAGCTAGTTTTCCACAAAGTATCCCCCATCCATGTACAAACCAGGCTCAGGCCTGCTTAGCTTTAGAGAGTAACCAGAATCTGACCACTGCAAGCAACAGTTGAACTTGTTCTGTTTCAGTTGAATGAAGCTGCTCTGATAGAGGGGTAGCGCATCCTGACAGGTTCAATCAGGCCAGCGGAATGTGCTACCACCTCCATAAATGAGGTCAAATTCATCATTAAGGTAGAGAATTAATGACCACAGAAAGTCAGGAGGCCAGTTTAATGCCTCATGCGAAGGATGCTCCGTTTTACAGGTGCCGGACTAAGTTTTCAGAAAAACATTTGCTCCTTTACACAGCCTGGAATCTGCCTCGTTGTATTAGGATGTTTGATCCCATAGGTAAATGTCAGGGAAAGAGCACCCCCTGCTGGTGGGACTAGTTTTTCACAAAGGTAGCGCAACCTGCCAGGCTCTATAAGGCCGGCAGATTGCGCTACCACCTCCATGAATGAGGTCAAATTCATCATTAAGGTAGGGAATTAATGACCACAGAAAGTCAGGAGGCCTGTTTAATGCCTCATCCGAAGGACACTCATTTTTACATGGGGCGATTTAATGCTTCATCAAAAGCCTTACACTGCAGAAGTCATTTTTGTATATTTGGACTCTTGGAACCTAAAGTACATATCAGGGAATGAGCAACCCCTGCTGACTGGACTAAAAGTATCTCCCGCAGGAAGCTAGTTTTCCACAAAGTGTCCCGCATCCATGCACAGAGCAGGCTCGGGCCTGCTTAGCTTTAGACAGTAACCAGAATCTGACTACTACAAGCAACAGTTGAACCTATTCTGTTTCGGTTGAATGAAGCTGCTCTGATAGAGGGGTAGCGCATCCTGACAGGTTCAATCAGGCCAGCGGAATGTGCTACCACCTCCATAAATGAGGTCAAATTCATCATTAAGGTAGGGAATTAATGACCACAGAAAGTCAGGAGGCCATTTTAATGCCTCTTGCGAAGGACACTCCTTTTTACTGGGGCCGGATTAAGGTTTCATAAAAACATTTGCTCCTTTCCACAGCCTGGAATCTGCCCCGTTGTATTATGACGTTTGATCCCATAGGTACATGTCAGGGAAAGAGCACCCCCTGCTGGTGGGACTAGTTTTTCACAAAGGTAGCGCAACCTGCCAGTCTCTATAAGTCCGGCAGATTGCGCTACCACCTCCATAAATAAGGTCAAATTCATCATTAAGGTAGGGAATTAATGACCACAGAAAGTCAGGAGGCCTGTTTAATGCCTCATCCGAAGGACACTCATTTTTACATGGGGCCATTTAATGCTTCATCAAAAGCCTTACACTGCAGAAGTCATTTTTGTATGTTTGGACTTTTGGAACCTAAAGTACATATCAGGGAATGAGCAACCCCTGCTGGCTGGACTAAAACTATCTCCCACAGGAAGCTAGTTTTCCACAAAGTGTCCCCCATCCATGTACAGACCAGGCTCGGGGCTGCTTAGCTTTAGAGAGTAACCAGAATCTGACTACTGCAAGCAACAGTTGAACTTGTTAAGTTTCGGTTGAATGAAGCTGCTCTGATAGAGGGGTAGCGCATCCTGACAGGTTCAATCAGGCCAGCGGAATGTGCTACCACCTCCATAAATGAGGTCAAATTCATCATTAAGGTAGGGAATTAATGACCACAGAAAGTCAGGAGGCCAGTTTAATGCCTCATGCGAAGGATGCTCCGTTTTACAGGTGCTGGACTAAGGTTTCAGAAAAACATTTGCTCCTTTACAAAGCCTGGAATCTGCCTCGTTGTATTAGGACGTTTGATCCCATAGGTACATGTCAGGGAAAGAGCACCCCCTGCTGGTGGGACTAGTTTTTCACAAAGGTAGCGCAACCTGCCAGTCTCTATAAGGCCGGCAGATTGCGCTACCACCTCCATAAATGAGGTCAAATTCATCATTAAGGTAGGGAATTAATGAAGTCACCTCCATAAATGAGGTCAAATTCATCATTAAGGTAGGGAATTAATGACCACAGAAAGTCAGGAGGCCATTTTAATGCCTCTTGCGAAGGACACTCCTTTTTACTGGGGCCGGATTAAGGTTTCATAAAAACATTTGCTCCTTTCCACAGCCTGGAATCTGCCCCGTTGTATTATGACGTTTGATCCCATAGGTACATGTCAGGGAAAGAGCACCCCCTGCTGGTGGGACTAGTTTTTCACAAAGGTAGCGCAACCTGCCAGTCTCTATAAGTCCGGCAGATTGCGCTACCACCTCCATAAATAAGGTCAAATTCATCATTAAGGTAGGGAATTAATGACCACAGAAAGTCAGGAGGCCTGTTTAATGCCTCATCCGAAGGACACTCATTTTTACATGGGGCCATTTAATGCTTCATCAAAAGCCTTACACTGCAGAAGTCATTTTTGTATGTTTGGACTTTTGGAACCTAAAGTACATATCAGGGAATGAGCAACCCCTGCTGGCTGGACTAAAACTATCTCCCACAGGAAGCTAGTTTTCCACAAAGTGTCCCCCATCCATGTACAGACCAGGCTCGGGGCTGCTTAGCTTTAGAGAGTAACCAGAATCTGACTACTGCAAGCAACAGTTGAACTTGTTCAGTTTTGGTTGAATGAAGCTGCTCTGATAGAGGGGTAGCGCATCCTGACAGGTTCAATCAGGCCAGCGGAATGTGCTACCACCTCCATAAATGAGGTCAAATTCATCATTAAGGTAGGGAATTAATGACCACAGAAAGTCAGGAGGCCAGTTTAATGCCTCATGCGAAGGATGCTCCGTTTTACAGGTGCCGGACTAAGGTTTCAGAAAAACATTTGCTCCTTTACACAGCCTGGAATCTGCCTCGTTGTATTAGGACGTTTGATCCCACAGGTACATTTCAGGGAAAGAGCACCCCCTGCTGGTGGGACTACTTTTTCACAAAGGTAGCGCAACCTGCCAGTCTCTATAAGGCCGGCAGATTGCACTACCACCTCCATAAATGAGGTCAAATTCATCATTAAGGTAGGGAATTAATGACCACAGAAAGTCAGGAGGCCAGTTTAATGCCTCATGCGAAGGATGCTCCGTTTTACAGGTGCCGGACTAAGGTTTCAGAAAAACATTTGCTCCTTTACACAGCCTGGAATCTGCCTCGTTGTATTAGGACGTTTGATCCCACAGGTACATTTCAGGGAAAGAGCACCCCCTGCTGGTGGGACTACTTTTTCACAAAGGTAGCGCAACCTGCCAGTCTCTATAAGGCCGGCAGATTGCACTACCACCTCCATAAATGAGGTCAAATTCATCATTAAGGTAGGGAATTAATGACCACAGAAAGTCAGGAGGCCAGTTTAATGCCTCATGCGAAGGATGCTCCGTTTTACAGGTGCCGGACTAAGGTTTCAGAAAAACATTTGCTCCTTTACACAGCCTGGAATCTGCCTCGTTGTATTAGGACGTTTGATCCCATAGGTACATGTCAGGGAAAGAGCACCCCCTGCTGGTGGGACTAGTTTTTCACAAAGGTAGCGCAACCTGCCAGGCTCTGTAAGGCCGGCAGATTGCGCTACCACCTCCATAAATGAGGTCAAATTCATCATTAAGGTAGGGAATTAATGACCACAGAAAGTCAGGAGGCCTGTTTAATGCCTCATCCGAAGGACACTCATTTTTACATGGGGCGATTTAATGCTTCATCAAAAGCCTTACACTGCAGAAGTCATTTTTGTATATTTGGACTTTTGGAACCTACAGTACATATCAGGAAATGAGCAACCCCTGCTGGCTGGACTAAAACTATCTCACACAGGAAGCTAGTTTTCCACAAAGGGTCTCCCATCCATGTACAGAACAGGCTTGGCCCTGTTTAGCTTTGGAGATTAACTATAATCTGATTTCTGCAAATAACAGTTGAACTTTTAAGTTTGTGGTTGAATGAAGCTGCTCTGATAGAGGGGTAGCGTATCCTGACAGGTTCAATCAGGCAAGCGGAATGTGCTACCACCTCCATAAATGAAGTCAAATTTATCATTAAGGTAGGGAATTAATGACCACAGAAAGTCAGGAGGCTAGTTTAATGCCTCTTGCGAAGGACACTCCTTTTTACTGGGGCCGGTTTAAGGTTTCAGAAAAACATTTGCTCCTTTCCACAGCCTGGAATCTGCCTCGTTGTATTAGGACGTTTGATCCCATAGGTACATGTCAGGGAAAGAGCCCCCCCTGCTGGCCAGTCTAGTTTTTCACAAAGGAAGCGCAAGCTGCCAAGCTCTATAAGGCCCGCGGAATGCACTACCACCTCCATAAATGAGGTCAGATTCATCATTAAGGTAGGGAATTAATGACCACAGAAAGTCAGGAGGCCAGTTTAATGCCTCATGCGAAGGATGCTCCGTTTTACAGGTGCCGGACTAAGGTTTCAGAAAAACATTTGCTCCTTTACACAGCCTGGAATCTGCCTTGTTGTATTAGGATGTTTGATCCCATAGGTAAATGTCAGGGAAAGAGCACCCCCTGCTGGTGGGACTAGTTTTTCACAAAGGTAGCGCAACCTGCCAGGCTCTATAAGGCCGGCAGATTGCGCTACCACCTCCATAAATGATGTCAAATTCATCATTAAGGTAGGGAATTAATGACCACAGAAAGTCAGGAGGCCTGTTTAATGCCTCATCCGAAGGACACTCCTTTTTACTGGGGCCGGTTAAGGTTTCATAAAAACATTTGCTCCTTTTCACGGCCTGGAATCTGCCTCATTAAATTATGACGTTTGATCCCATAGGTACATGTCAGGGAAAGAGCCCCCCCTGCTGGCCAGACTAGTTTTTCACAAAGGAAGCGCAACCTGCCAAGCTCTATAAGGCCGGCGGAATGCACTACCACCTCCATGAATGAGGTCAAATTCATCATTAAGGTAGGGAATTAATGACCACAGAAAGTCAGGAGGCCTGTTTAATGCCTCATCCGAAGGACACTCATTTTTACATGGGGCGATTTAATGCTTCATCAAAAGCCTTACACTGCAGAAGTCATTTTTGTAAATTTGGACTCTTGGAACCTAAAGTACATATCAGGGAATGAGCAACCCCTGCTGACTGGACTAAAACTATCTCCCGCAGGAAGCTAGTTTTCCACAAAGTGTCCCGCATCCATGCACAGAGCAGGCTCGGGCCTGCTTAGCTTTAGACAGTAACCAGAATCTGACTACTGCAAGCAACAGTTGAACCTGTTCTGTTTCGGTTGAATGAAGCTGCTCTGATAGAGGGGTAGCGCATCCTGACAGGTTCAATCAGGCCAGCGGAATGTGCTACCACCTCCATAAATGAGGTCAAATTCATCATTAAGGTAGGGAATTAATGACCACAGAAAGTCAGGAGGCCATTTTAATGCCTCTTGCGAAGGACACTCCTTTTTACTGGGGCCGGATTAAGGTTTCATAAAAACATTTGCTCCTTTCCACAGCCTGGAATCTGCCCCGTTGTATTATGACGTTTGATCCCATAGGTACATGTCAGGGAAAGAGCACCCCCTGCTGGTGGGACTAGTTTTTCACAAAGGTAGCGCAACCTGCCAGTCTCTATAAGTCCGGCAGATTGCGCTACCACCTCCATAAATAAGGTCAAATTCATCATTAAGGTAGGGAATTAATGACCACAGAAAGTCAGGAGGCCTGTTTAATGCCTCATCCGAAGGACACTCATTTTTACATGGGGCCATTTAATGCTTCATCAAAAGCCTTACACTGCAGAAGTCATTTTTGTATGTTTGGACTTTTGGAACCTAAAGTACATATCAGGGAATGAGCAACCCCTGCTGGCTGGACTAAAACTATCTCCCACAGGAAGCTAGTTTTCCACAAAGTGTCCCCCATCCATGTACAGACCAGGCTCGGGGCTGCTTAGCTTTAGAGAGTAACCAGAATCTGACTACTGCAAGCAACAGTTGAACTTGTTCTGTTTCGGTTGAATGAAGCTGCTCTGATAGAGGGGTAGCGCATCCTGACAGGTTCAATCAGGCCAGCGGAATGTGCTACCACCTCCATAAATGAGGTCAAATTCATCATTAAGGTAGGGAATTAATGACCACAGAAAGTCAGGAGGCCAGTTTAATGCCTCATGCGAAGGATGCTCCGTTTTACAGGTGCTGGACTAAGGTTTCAGAAAAACATTTGCTCCTTTACACAGCCTGGAATCTGCCTCGTTGTATTAGGACGTTTGATCCCATAGGTACATGTCAGGGAAAGAGCACCCCCTGCTGGTGAGACTAGTTTTTCACAAAGGTAGCGCAACCTGCCAGTCTCTATAAGGCCGGCAGATTGCGCTACCACCTCCATAAATGTGGTCAAATTCATCATTAAGGTAGGGAATTAATGACCACAGAAAGTCAGGAGGCCTGTTTAATGCCTCATCCGAAGGACACTCATTTTTACATGGGGCGATTTAACGCTTCATCAAAAGCCTTACACTGCAGAAGTAATTTTTGTATATTTGGAACCTAAAGTACATATCAGGAAATGAGCAACCCCTGCTGGCTGGACTAAAGCTATCTCCCACAGGAAGCTAGTTTTCCACAAAGGGTCTCCCATCCATGTACAGAACAGGCTTGGCCCTGTTTAGCTTTGGAGATTAACTATCATCTGACTACTGCAAATAACAGTTGAACTTTTAAGTTTATGGTTGAATGAAGCTGCTCTGATATAGGGGTAGCGTATCCTGACAGGTTCAATCAGGCAAGCGGAATGTGCTACCACCTCCATAAATGAGGTCAAATTCATCATTAAGGTAGGGAATTAATGACCACAGAAAGTCAGGAGGCCTGTTTAATGCCTCATCCGAAGGATGCTCCGTTTTACAGGTGCCGGACTAAGGTTTCAGAAAAACATTTGCTCCTTTACACAGCCTGGAATCTGCCTCGTTGTATTAGGACGTTTGATCCCATAGGTACATGTCAGGGAAAGAGCCCCCCCTGCTGGCCAGTCTAGTTTTTCACAAAGGAAGCGCAACCTGCCAAGCTCTATAAGGCCGGCGGAATGCACTACCACCTCCATAAATGAGGTCAGATTCATCATTAAGGTAGGGAATTAATGACCACAGAAAGTCAGGAGGCCTGTTTAATGCCTCATCCGAAGGACACTCATTTTTACATGGGGCGATTTAATGCTTCATCAAAAGCCTTACACTGCAGAAGTCACTTTTGTATGTTTGGACTTTTGGAACCTAAAGTACATATCAGGGAATGAGCAACCCCTGCTGGCTGGACTAAAACTATCTCCTGCAAGAAGCTAGTTTTCCACAAAGTATCCCCCATCCATGTACATAAGAGGCTCGGGCCTGCTTAGCTTTAGAGAGTAACCAGAATCTGACTACTGCAAGCAACAGTTGAACCTGTTCTGTTTTGGTTGAATGAAGCTGCTCTGATAGAGGGGTAGCGCATCCTGACAGGTTCAATCAGGCCAGCGGAATGTGCTACCACCTCCATAAATGAGGTCAAATTCATCATTAAGGTAGGGAATTAATGACCACAGAAAGTCAGGAGGCCAGTTTAATGCCTCATGCGAAGGATGCTCCGTTTTACAGGTGCCGGACTAAGGTTTCAGAAAAACATTTGCTCCTTTACACAGCCTGGAATCTGCCTCGTTGTATTAGGACGTTTGATCCCACAGGTACATTTCAGGGAAAGAGCACCCCCTGCTGGTGGGACTACTTTTTCACAAAGGTAGCGCAACCTGCCAGTCTTTATAAGGCCGGCAGATTGCACTACCACCTCCATAAATGAGGTCAAATTCATCATTAAGGTAGGGAATTAATGACCACAGAAAGTCAGGAGGCCTGTTTAATGCCTCATCCGAAGGACACTCATTTTTACATGGGGCGATTTAATGCTTCATCAAAAGCCTTACACTGCAGAAGTTATTTTTGTATGTTTGGACTTTTGGGACCTAAAGTACATATCAGGGAATGAGCAACCCCTGCTGGCTGGACTAAAACTATCTCCTGCAAGGAGCTAGTTTTCCACAAATTGTCCCCCATCCATGCACAGAGCAGGCTTGGGCCTGCTTAGCTTTAGAGAGTAACCAGAATCTGACTACTGCAAGCAACAGTTGAACCTGTTCTGTTTTGTTTGAATGAAGCTGCTCTGATAGAGGGGTAGCACATCCTGACAGGTTCAATCAGGCCAGCGGAATGTGCTACCACCTCCATAAATGAGGTCAAATTCATCATTAAGGTAGGGAATTAATGACCACAGAAAGTCAGGAGGCCATTTTAATGCCTCTTGCGAAGGACACTCCTTTTTACTGGGGCCGGATTAAGGTTTCATAAAAATATTTGCTCCTTTTCACGGCCTGGAATCTGCCTCGTTGTATTATGACGTTTGATCCCATAGGTACATTTCAGGGAAAGAGCCCCCCCTGCTGGCCAGACTAGTTTTTCACAAAGGAAGCGCAACCTGCCAAGCTCTATAAGGCCGGCGGAATGCACTACCACCTCCATAAATGAGGTCAAATTCATCATTAAGGTAGGGAATTAATGACCACAGAAAGTCAGGAGGCCAGTTTAATGCCTCATGCGAAGGATGCTCCGTTTTACAGGTGCCGGACTAAGGTTTCAGAAAAACATTTGCTCCTTTACACAGCCTGGAATCTGCCTCGTTGTATTAGGACGTTTGATCCCATAGGTACATGTCAGGGAAAGAGCACCCCCTGCTGGTGGGACTAGTTTTTCACAAAGGTAGCGCAACCTGCCAGGCTCTGTAAGGCCGGCAGATTGCGCTACCACCTCCATAAATGAGGTCAAATTCATCATTAAGGTAGGGAATTAATGACCACAGAAAGTCAGGAGGCCTGTTTAATGCCTCATCCGAAGGACACTCATTTTTACATGGGGCCATTTAATGCTTCATCAAAAGCCTTACACTGCAGAAGTCATTTTTGTATATTTGGACTTTTGGAACCTACAGTACATATCAGGAAATGAGCAACCCCTGCTGGCTGGACTAAAACTATCTCCCACAGGAAGCTAGTTTTCCACAAAGGGTCTCCCATCCATGTACAGAACAGGCTTGGCCCTGTTTAGCTTTGGAGATTAACTATAATCTGATTTCTGCAAATAACAGTTGAACTTTTAAGTTTGTGGTTGAATGAAGCTGCTCTGATAGAGGGGTAGCGTATCCTGACAGGTTCAATCAGGCAAGCGGAATGTGCTACCACCTCCATAAATGAAGTCAAATTTATCATTAAGGTAGGGAATTAATGACCACAGTAAGTCAGGAGGCTAGTTTAATGCCTCTTGCGAAGGACACTCCTTTTTACTGGGGCCGGTTTAAGGTTTCAGAAAAACATTTGCTCCTTTCCACAGCCTGGAATCTGCCTCGTTGTATTAGGACGTTTGATCCCATAGGTACATGTCAGGGAAAGAGCCCCCCCTGCTGGCCAGTCTAGTTTTTCACAAAGGAAGCGCAAGCTGCCAAGCTCTATAAGGCCCGCGGAATGCACTACCACCTCCATAAATGAGGTCAGATTCATCATTAAGGTAGGGAATTAATGACCACAGAAAGTCAGGAGGCCTGTTTAAGGCCTCATCCGAAGGACACTCATTTTTACATGGGGCGATTTAATGCTTCATCAAAAGCCTTACACTGCAGAAGTCACTTTTGTATGTTTGGACTTTTGGAACCTAAAGTACATATCAGGGAATGAGCAACCCCTGCTGGCTGGACTAAAACTATCTCCTGCAAGAAGCTAGTTTTCCACAAAGTATCCCCCATCCATGTACAAACCAGGCTCAGGCCTGCTTAGCTTTAGAGAGTAACCAGAATCTGACCACTGCAAACAACAGTTGAACTTGTTCTGTTTCAGTTGAATGAAGCTGCTCTGATAGAGGGGTAGCGCATCCTGACAGGTTCAATCAGGCCAGCGGAATGTGCTACCACCTCCATAAATGAGGTCAAATTCATCATTAAGGTAGAGAATTAATGACCACAGAAAGTCAGGAGGCCAGTTTAATGCCTCATGCGAAGGATGCTCCGTTTTACAGGTGCCGGACTAAGTTTTCAGAAAAACATTTGCTCCTTTACACAGCCTGGAATCTGCCTCGTTGTATTAGGATGTTTGATCCCATAGGTAAATGTCAGGGAAAGAGCACCCCCTGCTGGTGGGACTAGTTTTTCACAAAGGTAGCGCAACCTGCCAGGCTCTATAAGGCCGGCAGATTGCGATTCCACCTCCATGAATGAGGTCAAATTCATCATTAAGGTAGGGAATTAATGACCACAGAAAGTCAGGAGGCCTGTTTAATGCCTCATCCGAAGGACACTCATTTTTACATGGGGCGATTTAATGCTTCATCAAAAGCCTTACACTGCAGAAGTCATTTTTGTATATTTGGACTCTTGGAACCTAAAGTACATATCAGGGAATGAGCAACCCCTGCTGACTGGACTAAAAGTATCTCCCGCAGGAAGCTAGTTTTCCACAAAGTGTCCCGCATCCATGCACAGAGCAGGCTCGGGCCTGCTTAGCTTTAGACAGTAACCAGAATCTGACTACTGCAAGCAACAGTTGAACCTATTCTGTTTCGGTTGAATGAAGCTGCTCTGATAGAGGGGTAGCGCATCCTGACAGGTTCAATCAGGCCAGCGGAATGTGCTACCACCTCCATAAATGAGGTCAAATTCATCATTAAGGTAGGGAATTAATGACCACAGAAAGTCAGGAGGCCATTTTAATGCCTCTTGCGAAGGACACTCCTTTTTACTGGGGCCGGATTAAGGTTTCATAAAAACATTTGCTCCTTTCCACAGCCTGGAATCTGCCCCGTTGTATTATGACGTTTGATCCCATAGGTACATGTCAGGGAAAGAGCACCCCCTGCTGGTGGGACTAGTTTTTCACAAAGGTAGCGCAACCTGCCAGTCTCTATAAGTCCGGCAGATTGCGCTACCACCTCCATAAATAAGGTCAAATTCATCATTAAGGTAGGGAATTAATGACCACAGAAAGTCAGGAGGCCTGTTTAATGCCTCATCCGAAGGACACTCATTTTTACATGGGGCCATTTAATGCTTCATCAAAAGCCTTACACTGCAGAAGTCATTTTTGTATGTTTGGACTTTTGGAACCTAAAGTACATATCAGGGAATGAGCAACCCCTGCTGGCTGGACTAGAAACTATCTCCCACAGGAAGCTAGTTTTCCACAAAGTGTCCCCCATCCATGTACAGACCAGGCTCGGGGCTGCTTAGCTTTAGAGAGTAACCAGAATCTGACTACTGCAAGCAACAGTTGAACTTGTTCAGTTTCGGTTGAATGAAGCTGCTCTGATAGAGGGGTAGCGCATCCTGACAGGTTCAATCAGGCCAGCGGAATGTGCTACCACCTCCATAAATGAGGTCAAATTCATCATTAAGGTAGGGAATTAATGACCACAGAAAGTCAGGAGGCCAGTTTAATGCCTCATGCGAAGGATGCTCCGTTTTACAGGTGCTGGACTAAGGTTTCAGAAAAACATTTGCTCCTTTACAAAGCCTGGAATCTGCCTCGTTGTATTAGGACGTTTGATCCCATAGGTACATGTCAGGGAAAGAGCACCCCCTGCTGGTGGGACTAGTTTTTCACAAAGGTAGCGCAACCTGCCAGTCTCTATAAGGCCGGCAGATTGCGCTACCACCTCCATAAATGAGGTCAAATTCATCATTAAGGTAGGGAATTAATGAAGTCACCTCCATAAATGAGGTCAAATTCATCATTAAGGTAGGGAATTAATGACCACAGAAAGTCAGGAGGCCATTTTAATGCCTCTTGCGAAGGACACTCCTTTTTACTGGGGCCGGATTAAGGTTTCATAAAAACATTTGCTCCTTTCCACAGCCTGGAATCTGCCCCGTTGTATTATGACGTTTGATCCCATAGGTACATGTCAGGGAAAGAGCACCCCCTGCTGGTGGGACTAGTTTTTCACAAAGGTAGCGCAACCTGCCAGTCTCTATAAGTCCGGCAGATTGCGCTACCACCTCCATAAATAAGGTCAAATTCATCATTAAGGTAGGGAATTAATGACCACAGAAAGTCAGGAGGCCTGTTTAATGCCTCATCCGAAGGACACTCATTTTTACATGGGGCCATTTAATGCTTCATCAAAAGCCTTACACTGCAGAAGTCATTTTTGTATGTTTGGACTTTTGGAACCTAAAGTACATATCAGGGAATGAGCAACCCCTGCTGGCTGGACTAAAACTATCTCCCACAGGAAGCTAGTTTTCCACAAAGTGTCCCCCATCCATGTACAGACCAGGCTCGGGGCTGCTTAGCTTTAGAGAGTAACCAGAATCTGACTACTGCAAGCAACAGTTGAACTTGTTCAGTTTTGGTTGAATGAAGCTGCTCTGATAGAGGGGTAGCGCATCCTGACAGGTTCAATCAGGCCAGCGGAATGTGCTACCACCTCCATAAATGAGGTCAAATTCATCATTAAGGTAGGGAATTAATGACCACAGAAAGTCAGGAGGCCAGTTTAATGCCTCATGCGAAGGATGCTCCGTTTTACAGGTGCCGGACTAAGGTTTCAGAAAAACATTTGCTCCTTTACACAGCCTGGAATCTGCCTCGTTGTATTAGGACGTTTGATCCCACAGGTACATTTCAGGGAAAGAGCACCCCCTGCTGGTGGGACTACTTTTTCACAAAGGTAGCGCAACCTGCCAGTCTCTATAAGGCCGGCAGATTGCACTACCACCTCCATAAATGAGGTCAAATTCATCATTAAGGTAGGGAATTAATGACCACAGAAAGTCAGGAGGCCAGTTTAATGCCTCATGCGAAGGATGCTCCGTTTTACAGGTGCCGGACTAAGGTTTCAGAAAAACATTTGCTCCTTTACACAGCCTGGAATCTACCTCGTTGTATTAGGACGTTTGATCCCATAGGTACATGTCAGGGAAAGAGCACCCCCTGCTGGTGGGACTAGTTTTTCACAAAGGTAGCGCAACCTGCCAGGCTCTGTAAGGCCGGCAGATTGCGCTACCACCTCCATAAATGAGGTCAAATTCATCATTAAGGTAGGGAATTAATGACCACAGAAAGTCAGGAGGCCTGTTTAATGCCTCATCCGAAGGACACTCATTTTTACATGGGGCGATTTAATGCTTCATCAAAAGCCTTACACTGCAGAAGTCATTTTTGTATATTTGGACTTTTGGAACCTACAGTACATATCAGGAAATGAGCAACCCCTGCTGGCTGGACTAAAACTATCTCCCACAGGAAGCTAGTTTTCCACAAAGGGTCTCCCATCCATGTACAGAACAGGCTTGGCCCTGTTTAGCTTTGGAGATTAACTATAATCTGATTTCTGCAAATAACAGTTGAACTTTTAAGTTTGTGGTTGAATGAAGCTGCTCTGATAGAGGGGTAGCGTATCCTGACAGGTTCAATCAGGCAAGCGGAATGTGCTACCACCTCCATAAATGAAGTCAAATTTATCATTAAGGTAGGGAATTAATGACCACAGAAAGTCAGGAGGCTAGTTTAATGCCTCTTGCGAAGGACACTCCTTTTTACTGGGGCCGGATTAAGGTTTCAGAAAAACATTTGCTCCTTTCCACAGCCTGGAATCTGCCTCGTTGTATTAGGACGTTTGATCCCATAGGTACATGTCAGGGAAAGAGCCCCCCCTGCTGGCCAGTCTAGTTTTTCACAAAGGAAGTGCAACCTGCCAAGCTCTATAAGGCCCGCGGAATGCACTACCACCTCCATAAATGAGGTCAGATTCATCATTAAGGTAGGGAATTAATGACCACAGAAAGTCAGGAGGCCTGTTTAATGCCTCATCCGAAGGACACTCATTTTTACATGGGGCGATTTAATGCTTCATCAAAAGCCTTACACTGCAGAAGTCACTTTTGTATGTTTGGACTTTTGGAACCTAAAGTACATATCAGGGAATGAGCAACCCCTGCTGGCTGGACTAAAACTATCTCCTGCAAGAAGCTAGTTTTCCACAAAGTACCCCCCATCCATGTACAAACCAGGCTCAGGCCTGCTTAGCTTTAGAGAGTAACCAGAATCTGACCACTGCAAGCAACAGTTGAACTTGTTCTGTTTCAGTTGAATGAAGCTGCTCTGATAGAGGGGTAGCGCATCCTGACAGGTTCAATCAGGCCAGCGGAATGTGCTACCACCTCCATAAATGAGGTCAAATTCATCATTAAGGTAGGGAATTAATGACCACAGAAAGTCAGGAGGCCAGTTTAATGCCTCATGCGAAGGATGCTCCGTTTTACAGGTGCCGGACTAAGGTTTCAGAAAAACATTTGCTCCTTTACACAGCCTGGAATCTGCCTCGTTTTATTAGGATGTTTGATCCCATAGGTACATGTCAGGGAAAGAGCCCCCCCTGCTGGCCAGTCTAGTTTTTCACAAAGGAAGCGCAACCTGCCAAGCTCTATAAGGCCCGTGGAATGCACTACCACCTCCATAAATGAGGTCAGATTCATCATTAAGGTAGGGAATTAATGACCACAGAAAGTCAGGAGGCCAGTTTAATGCCTCATGCGAAGGATGCTCCGTTTTACAGGTGCCGGACTAAGGTTTCAGAAAAACATTTGCTCCTTTACACAGCCTGGAATCTGCCTTGTTGTATTAGGATGTTTGATCCCATAGGTAAATGTCAGGGAAAGAGCACCCCCTGCTGGTGGGACTAGTTTTTCACAAAGGTAGCGCAACCTGCCAGGCTCTATAAGGCCGGCAGATTGCGCTACCACCTCCATAAATGATGTCAAATTCATCATTAAGGTAGGGAATTAATGACCACAGAAAGTCAGGAGGCCTGTTTAATGCCTCATCCGAAGGACACTCCTTTTTACTGGGGCCGGTTAAGGTTTCATAAAAACATTTGCTCCTTTTCACGGCCTGGAATCTGCCTCATTAAATTATGACGTTTGATCCCATAGGTACATGTCAGGGAAAGAGCCCCCCCTGCTGGCCAGACTAGTTTTTCACAAAGGAAGCGCAACCTGCCAAGCTCTATAAGGCCGGCGGAATGCACTACCACCTCCATGAATGAGGTCAAATTCATCATTAAGGTAGGGAATTAATGACCACAGAAAGTCAGGAGGCCTGTTTAATGCCTCATCCGAAGGACACTCATTTTTACATGGGGCGATTTAATGCTTCATCAAAAGCCTTACACTGCAGAAGTCATTTTTGTAAATTTGGACTCTTGGAACCTAAAGTACATATCAGGGAATGAGCAACCCCTGCTGACTGGACTAAAACTATCTCCCGCAGGAAGCTAGTTTTCCACAAAGTGTCCCGCATCCATGCACAGAGCAGGCTCGGGCCTGCTTAGCTTTAGACAGTAACCAGAATCTGACTACTGCAAGCAACAGTTGAACCTGTTCTGTTTCGGTTGAATGAAGCTGCTCTGATAGAGGGGTAGCGCATCCTGACAGGTTCAATCAGGCCAGCGGAATGTGCTACCACCTCCATAAATGAGGTCAAATTCATCATTAAGGTAGGGAATTAATGACCACAGAAAGTCAGGAGGCCATTTTAATGCCTCTTGCGAAGGACACTCCTTTTTACTGGGGCCGGATTAAGGTTTCATAAAAACATTTGCTCCTTTCCACAGCCTGGAATCTGCCCCGTTGTATTATGACGTTTGATCCCATAGGTACATGTCAGGGAAAGAGCACCCCCTGCTGGTGGGACTAGTTTTTCACAAAGGTAGCGCAACCTGCCAGTCTCTATAAGTCCGGCAGATTGCGCTACCACCTCCATAAATAAGGTCAAATTCATCATTAAGGTAGGGAATTAATGACCACAGAAAGTCAGGAGGCCTGTTTAATGCCTCATCCGAAGGACACTCATTTTTACATGGGGCCATTTAATGCTTCATCAAAAGCCTTACACTGCAGAAGTCATTTTTGTATGTTTGGACTTTTGGAACCTAAAGTACATATCAGGGAATGAGCAACCCCTGCTGGCTGGACTAAAACTATCTCCCACAGGAAGCTAGTTTTCCACAAAGTGTCCCCCATCCATGTACAGACCAGGCTCGGGGCTGCTTAGCTTTGGAGAGTAACCAGAATCTGACTACTGCAAGCAACAGTTGAACTTGTTCTGTTTCGGTTGAATGAAGCTGCTCTGATAGAGGGGTAGCGCATCCTGACAGGTTCAATCAGGCCAGCGGAATGTGCTACCACCTCCATAAATGAGGTCAAATTCATCATTAAGGTAGGGAATTAATGACCACAGAAAGTCAGGAGGCCAGTTTAATGCCTCATGCGAAGGATGCTCCGTTTTACAGGTGCTGGACTAAGGTTTCAGAAAAACATTTGCTCCTTTACACAGCCTGGAATCTGCCTCGTTGTATTAGGACGTTTGATCCCATAGGTACATGTCAGGGAAAGAGCACCCCCTGCTGGTGAGACTAGTTTTTCACAAAGGTAGCGCAACCTGCCAGTCTCTATAAGGCCGGCAGATTGCGCTACCACCTCCATAAATGTGGTCAAATTCATCATTAAGGTAGGGAATTAATGACCACAGAAAGTCAGGAGGCCTGTTTAATGCCTCATCCGAAGGACACTCATTTTTACATGGGGCGATTTAACGCTTCATCAAAAGCCTTACACTGCAGAAGTAATTTTTGTATATTTGGAACCTAAAGTACATATCAGGAAATGAGCAACCCCTGCTGGCTGGACTAAAGCTATCTCCCACAGGAAGCTAGTTTTCCACAAAGGGTCTCCCATCCATGTACAGAACAGGCTTGGCCCTGTTTAGCTTTGGAGATTAACTATCATCTGACTACTGCAAATAACAGTTGAACTTTTAAGTTTGTGGTTGAATGAAGCTGCTCTGATATAGGGGTAGCGTATCCTGACAGGTTCAATCAGGCAAGCGGAATGTGCTACCACCTCCATAAATGAGGTCAAATTCATCATTAAGGTAGGGAATTAATGACCACAGAAAGTCAGGAGGCCTGTTTAATGCCTCATCCGAAGGATGCTCCGTTTTACAGGTGCCGGACTAAGGTTTCAGAAAAACATTTGCTCCTTTACACAGCCTGGAATCTGCCTCGTTGTATTAGGACGTTTGATCCCATAGGTACATGTCAGGGAAAGAGCCCCCCCTGCTGGCCAGTCTAGTTTTTCACAAAGGAAGCGCAACCTGCCAAGCTCTATAAGGCCGGCGGAATGCACTACCACCTCCATAAATGAGGTCAGATTCATCATTAAGGTAGGGAATTAATGACCACAGAAAGTCAGGAGGCCTGTTTAATGCCTCATCCGAAGGACACTCATTTTTACATGGGGCGATTTAATGCTTCATCAAAAGCCTTACACTGCAGAAGTCACTTTTGTATGTTTGGACTTTTGGAACCTAAAGTACATATCAGGGAATGAGCAACCCCTGCTGGCTGGACTAAAACTATCTCCTGCAAGAAGCTAGTTTTCCACAAAGTATCCCCCATCCATGTACATACCAGGCTCGGGCCTGCTTAGCTTTAGAGAGTAACCAGAATCTGACTACTGCAAGCAACAGTTGAACCTGTTCTGTTTTGGTTGAATGAAGCTGCTCTGATAGAGGGGTAGCGCATCCTGACAGGTTCAATCAGGCCAGCGGAATGTGCTACCACCTCCATAAATGAGGTCAAATTCATCATTAAGGTAGGGAATTAATGACCACAGAAAGTCAGGAGGCCAGTTTAATGCCTCATGCGAAGGATGCTCCGTTTTACAGGTGCCGGACTAAGGTTTCAGAAAAACATTTGCTCCTTTACACAGCCTGGAATCTGCCTCGTTGTATTAGGACGTTTGATCCCACAGGTACATTTCAGGGAAAGAGCACCCCCTGCTGGTGGGACTACTTTTTCACAAAGGTAGCGCAACCTGCCAGTCTTTATAAGGCCGGCAGATTGCACTACCACCTCCATAAATGAGGTCAAATTCATCATTAAGGTAGGGAATTAATGACCACAGAAAGTCAGGAGGCCTGTTTAATGCCTCATCCGAAGGACACTCATTTTTACATGGGGCGATTTAATGCTTCATCAAAAGCCTTACACTGCAGAAGTTATTTTTGTATGTTTGGACTTTTGGAACCTAAAGTACATATCAGGGAATGAGCAACCCCTGCTGGCTGGACTAAAACTATCTCCTGCAAGGAGCTAGTTTTCCACAAATTGTCCCCCATCCATGCACAGAGCAGGCTTGGGCCTGCTTAGCTTTAGAGAGTAACCAGAATCTGACTACTGCAAGCAACAGTTGAACCTGTTCTGTTTTGTTTGAATGAAGCTGCTCTGATAGAGGGGTAGCACATCCTGACAGGTTCAATCAGGCCAGCGGAATGTGCTACCACCTCCATAAATGAGGTCAAATTCATCATTAAGGTAGGGAATTAATGACCACAGAAAGTCAGGAGGCCATTTTAATGCCTCTTGCGAAGGACACTCCTTTTTACTGGGGCCGGATTAAGGTTTCATAAAAATATTTGCTCCTTTTCACGGCCTGGAATCTGCCTCGTTGTATTATGACGTTTGATCCCATAGGTACATTTCAGGGAAAGAGCCCCCCCTGCTGGCCAGACTAGTTTTTCACAAAGGAAGCGCAACCTGCCAAGCTCTATAAGGCCGGCGGAATGCACTACCACCTCCATAAATGAGGTCAAATTCATCATTAAGGTAGGGAATTAATGACCACAGAAAGTCAGGAGGCCAGTTTAATGCCTCATGCGAAGGATGCTCCGTTTTACAGGTGCCGGACTAAGGTTTCAGAAAAACATTTGCTCCTTTACACAGCCTGGAATCTGCCTCGTTGTATTAGGACGTTTGATCCCATAGGTACATGTCAGGGAAAGAGCACCCCCTGCTGGTGGGACTAGTTTTTCACAAAGGTAGCGCAACCTGCCAGGCTCTGTAAGGCCGGCAGATTGCGCTACCACCTCCATAAATGAGGTCAAATTCATCATTAAGGTAGGGAATTAATGACCACAGAAAGTCAGGAGGCCTGTTTAATGCCTCATCCGAAGGACACTCATTTTTACATGGGGCGATTTAATGCTTCATCAAAAGCCTTACACTGCAGAAGTCATTTTTGTATATTTGGACTTTTGGAACCTACAGTACATATCAGGAAATGAGCAACCCCTGCTGGCTGGACTAAAACTATCTCCCACAGGAAGCTAGTTTTCCACAAAGGGTCTCCCATCCATGTACAGAACAGGCTTGGCCCTGTTTAGCTTTGGAGATTAACTATAATCTGATTTCTGCAAATAACAGTTGAACTTTTAAGTTTGTGGTTGAATGAAGCTGCTCTGATAGAGGGGTAGCGTATCCTGACAGGTTCAATCAGGCAAGCGGAATGTGCTACCACCTCCATAAATGAAGTCAAATTTATCATTAAGGTAGGGAATTAATGACCACAGAAAGTCAGGAGGCTAGTTTAATGCCTCTTGCGAAGGACACTCCTTTTTACTGGGGCCGGTTTAAGGTTTCAGAAAAACATTTGCTCCTTTCCACAGCCTGGAATCTGCCTCGTTGTATTAGGACGTTTGATCCCATAGGTACATGTCAGGGAAAGAGCCCCCCCTGCTGGCCAGTCTAGTTTTTCACAAAGGAAGCGCAACCTGCCAAGCTCTATAAGGCCGGCGGAATGCACTACCACCTCCATAAATGAGGTCAGATTCATCATTAAGGTAGGGAATTAATGACCACAGAAAGTCAGGAGGCCATTTTAATGCCTCTTGCGAAGGACACTCCTTTTTACTGGGGCCGGATTAAGGTTTCATAAAAACATTTGCTCCTTTCCACAGCCTGGAATCTGCCCCGTTGTATTAGGACGTTTGATCCCATAGGTACATGTCAGGGAAAGAGCACCCCCTGCTGGTGGGACTAGTTTTTCACAAAGGTAGCGCAACCTGCCAGTCTCTATAAATCCGGCAGATTGCGCTACCACCTCCATAAATAAGGTCAAATTCATCATTAAGGTAGGGAATTAATGACCACAGAAAGTCAGGAGGCCTGTTTAATGCCTCATCCGAAGGACACTCATTTTTACATGGGGCGAATTAATGCTTCATCAAAAGCCTTACACTGCAGAAGTCATTTTTATATGTTTGGACTTTTGGAACCTAAAATACATATCAGGGAATGAGCAACCCCTGCTGGCTGGACTAAAACTATCTCCCACAGGAAACTAGTTTTCCACAAAGTGTCCCCCATCCATTTACAGACCAGGCTCGGGCCTGCTTAGCTTTAGGGATTAACCAGAATCTGACTTTTTTTTTTTTTTTTTTTTTTTTTCCTTGCACAGAGCAGGGTTTTTTTTTATTTTTTTTTTTTTATTAAAAAATACATATATATACACACATTTTAAATCATCATGACATACAACAGGTCATATACATACATTACATATTACAGTTCACAGTGATTTATTACACAATTACATGTGTACACAGGGATAAGAAGATAAGTGAGAAGGAAAGAAAAAAAAAAAAAAAAAACTTTAAATTAAATAAGGGGATCAAAACAGAATCATTCAGGCAACTCTATTTTAGTACCATCTGGGCTATCCATAATAAAAGGATTATTTAAAATAAAAGTTTTATAAAAAACAATCTTGTTCTCTTCCATTTTAAAATATTCTTCAGCAGTTCTAATATATTGTTCCAGTTTTCTTTTGTACATTTTCCAAACATCTATTTTTGCACGTTTGTTTTTCACAATGTTTCTCCTTTCCCAAATAACATTTCTTGCAACAGATAAAAAAAGATTGACCATCTTTGTTTTACTTCCATTAAACCCAAATAAAAACATTTTACACCATTCTAAATCTCTCTCAATTTCATCTTCTCTATTTGTCATCATCTGTTTAATCATTTCTTTTAGCTTTACCATAAAAGTATTTAATTTAGCACATTTTAAAAACAAGTGCATAATACTTTCATTTTCTAATTCACATACTTTACATATTGCATTATCACTGCTTCCAATTTGTGCCAGCTTTGTTTCAGTAAATATCACATTGTGTCTGATAAAATAATCCAAGCATTCAAGTTTTGTGTCTAAATATTTCCACTTTAAATTTTTCCAAATTCCTTCCTCATCAATATCCACAAAAATCCTTTTCCAGAACTGTTCTGCGACTGGTCTTTTGTACACTTTGTTTCTAAAACATACATAAACATTTTTAAAAGTACATTCCTGAAAGTCTTTGGCTTTTTCTTTTAAGACCACTTTCACATTATCATTGCTTTTATCATTCTGTTCAATTTTCTCTATCCATTCTTTAGGTATTGCACTTTTCACTATTTCAAACTGTTTCTCCAGAGTTTCTCTTTTAACATCTTCACCAATCTCATCCATAGCATCAACAATTACTTGGCTTGGTAAAAAACCTTCTTTTATCTCATATAAAACATCTTTGACTTGACATACACCAGCCTTCAACCAATGTTTAAAAAATACTTCTTTCTCTTGTGTTAAAATATTAGCATTTAAAAACAATGGTTGATTTAATAACATTTTTCTTCCTTCAGGTTTAAACTCAACCAAATTTAGAAACTCTGCCCATGCTTGTAAAACCTCTTTGTAAAAATCAGGAATTCCAGTCATCATGTTCTGTTTCAGTTTCATCCATAAAATGTCATCATTTATATTAAAACCACCACATTTGTTAAGATAATACCTCATTACATGCTTCCATTCTGCTTTAAAATCCTTGTTTAAAAACCTTTTCACCACTTTAACTCTCAAGCTTTTCTTTCTTATTTCTGGGTCTATCAATCCCATTCCACCTTCATCTGTTGCACCTATTAAAACATTATACGCAATTCTTGGTGGTTTCCCTTCCCAAATAAAATTCAGGACACATTTTTTTATTCTTTGTACATGCCAGTGTTCCATAGGGATGACTCCTAAGACGTACCACATTTTCGACAACATCAGCGTATTTACAATTAAAATCTTTCCCATTAAATTCAACCTTCTTTGTTTCCACCATTCCAACCTCCTTTCCATTCTTCCTATTATTTCATCCCACATTATTTCATTAACTCTCTTTTCATTTTCTCCCATTGTTATCCCTAAAATCTTAATTTCTTGCTGATTTTTGAAATTAAAAGCATCTGGTAAAATGCATACATTCCCAATTCTCATAACCACAGTTTTTTCCATATTTACTTTAGCACCTGATCCATCACAATATTTTTTAATAATTTCCATAGCATTTGTCACACTTTCAATATCCTTTAAAATTAATGTAGTGTCATCCGCATACTGGTAAATTTTCTGTTCTTCTTTCATCTCTATAATTTTAATTCCATTTATTCTTTTTTCCTTCATTATAGCTAGACCCAAAGCTTCAGTCACTAGACTGTACAGCTGAGCAGATAATGGACATCCCTGTTTTATGGATCTTGTTATACTAAAGCATTCTGTAATAAAACCATTACATTTAATACAGCTCATAGCACCATTATACAAACACTTCATCCATCTTAAAAACTTTTCTCCAAACCCAAACTTTTTTAAAACCCCAAATAAAAAGTTATGTTCAACTCTGTCAAATGCTTTCTCAAAATCAACACTAATTACATATCCCTCTTTCTTTTCTTCTTTCATATATTGTATTACATCTCTTATACTGCTTGTTATATCTGTGATGTCTTTTCCTTTCACTCCATATGCCTGACTAGTTTTAATAATACTCGGTAAAATCTTTTTAAGTCTGTTTGCTAAAACCTTGGCTAATACTTTAAAATCTGTATTTAACATCGTAAGGGGTCTGTAGTTAATCAAATCATTTTTTCCACCTTTTTTCTTATATATTAATTTCACTAAACCTATTCTCATTAAATGTGTAGCTTCTTTCTTTTCAAAAATTACTTCAAAGATTTCCTTTAAAATTGGTGCTAAAACATCTTTAAAAACTTTATAAAATTCAGATACTAATCCATCTAAACCTGGGCTTTTATTATTTAATTGCATTATAGCTTCCTTAATTTCTTCTATTTGTATTTCTTCATCACACATATTTATATCATCTTCTGTTATACTTTCCTCAATTTGTTCCAATAAAAATTGTTCGTCTTTTTCATTTATTTGACCTTTTTTAAAAAGGCCTTCATAAAAATTTCTAACTTCTTTCAAAATATCCTGTACTTCTTTTATTTTTTCACCATTTTTCTTCTTTAATTCTCTTATGATTTCTACATTTCCCTTACTTTCTTCTAAACTAAAAAAGAATTTTGTACATTTCTCGCCTTCTACAAGATATTTTGCTTTACTTCTAACCATAGCACCTCTACATTTCTTTTCTTCTATGTTTCGTAATTCTTCTTCCAAGTTTATTATTTTTTCTATATCTACATTTTCTTGGTTCAATTGATCATTTAGTTCTTTTCTAACCTCCACTTCTTTATTTCTTTTAGCTTTTTGTATTAATTTACTCATTTCTATAGTATACTTTTTAATTTCATATTTTGTATTATCCCACCATATTCGTTTATCTTCTTGATACATCCTATTCTGTTTTTCTGTATTTATTATATCCACTATTGTCTTTCTATAAGATTCTATTTTTAAAATTTCTGTGTTTAAGATCCATACGCCATTACCTCTTTCAGCTTCGTTAAAATCAATATTCAAAATGAAAAACTTGTGATCACTCAAAGCTGTTTCTTTGTAATAAACACTCTGTATAAAATCCCCCAGTTTTCTCTTGCATAGAATAAAATCAATTCTGCTTTGTTTTAAAATATTACCTACTATTTGTCTTCTTGAATATTCTCTTCTTCCCTCATTTCTTATTCTCCATATGTCAACTACTTCATGCTCATCCATTAAGTTCTCCAACTCTTTTCTCCCGCTGTCACTCTTAAAAATCATGCCATCTGCTAAATCAATTCTGTTCAAGGCCATGTTAAAATCACCAATTAAAATTGTTTCTCCCCATAAAGTCATTAAACCCTTTAGTCTATTAAAGAATTCCTTCTTTTCTTTTCCTACTACCGGAGCATGAATGTTACATAAAACCATATTATTTTCCTTAATCTTAATCGCTAAAGATTTCCCTTCTTTGTCATTATATATTTCTTCGACATCATTACATACATTTTTTTTAACTAAAATGGCAACCCCTCTCCCCATCCTTCCATCACCATTATTATAAAATATATTTCCTGTCCATCCCCTTTTAAGATCATCCATTATAGCTTCATTCCAGTTTGTCTCTTGAAAAAATATAAGATTTTGTTTTTTACACAGCTCCTTAACCTTGTCAAATTTTCCGAGATTCAATAAACCTCTTACATTAATAGAAACAATACTTAAAGACATACATAAATGAAAAACATTACATATCAGTCCCATCAATCCGCACTTTCTTTTTCCCTAGACGCATCACGCATAGTCTTTATCAGTTCACTCTTTTTACTCAATCTGTTCCTTACAAATTTTAGATTTGGAGTTACCTTAATTTTCCTTCTTCTTACTTGCAATCCATTTGCTTGCTCGTGTTCTTCAGTATTTTGCTCATCCATTCTCTCACTTACGTCCATTTGTGTGTTTGATAAGTCCAAAGATGTCCATGTATCACTCAGTTCATTTGTTTTGCCATTGTCTTTTTCCAGCTGTTCTTTATGTGTTTCCGATATCTCCACAATCAAACGATCATCTTTCTCCATATTACAACACTTTTCCACTTCTCCCGTCACTTGACTGCATGTTGTATCTTTGTGTTCTGTTATTGTCTCCATTTTTTCTGTTGTGTTATTATTACTTGTATCCACCTTTTCTGTTTCATCCTGTATCTCACCATCATTGTCCATAGCCTCATTATCCTCTTCATGATCGCCCGTTTCGTTGTCATCATTCATCCAGCACTCGCACTTCACCAAAGCTCTGTTGCAATCTGGACATTTAACAGCAGTGCAGTTCCTGGCATAATGTCCCTGCTCCTCACACTCATGACATTTAAAATTCGGACAGTTTTTTAAAATGTGCCCCGGATCCATGCACAATCGACATATTTTCATCTGACGGTCATGCATAATCCGAAAATACTGTGTTCCTTCGGCTGTCTCGAATTTTGTGCTGTAAGGCAGTGATGCCACCTCCTTCGGGAATCTCACCTTCAAGTATCTTGTGCCATCTGCAATGTCAGTGCCCGGATAAAATCTCCTTTTAATATCAGAAACCGGTATCACTTTCCATAAAGCCAGTTTTTCAAATATCAGTTCATCTTGTAAGTAGGCCGGCAAGTGCATGAATGAAACCATATACTCTCGTGTCTCCAATGCTCTTAATTCACAGTCTTTATCTTTAACTTTTAGTCCATCCAATAGCTCATTACACAGTTGTTCAGTTAATAGTGTCAGTTCATATTCCTTATCCATTCGTGGTCTTACCGCTATTAATTTTCCAGCTCCAAGTTTTTCCGTCACAGCTTTAATCACATCCTCTGCTTTTCCATCGATCACATCTTTTAAATCCACAATGATTGTTGCTTCCTTTGAATACACCTTTTCCTTCCTTCCAGTCTTTTTTGCGTCGTTTGTGGCCGTCTTTTGTCCTATATCCTTTTCTTTGTCTCTCTGTTTGTCCATGCCATGCTCATTTTCTTTGTCTTTCTCCATTTTGTGTAAGCACAGCGGCTCCCCAAACAGTAAAAACTGCTGGGGAGCACGTATAAAGTTAAACTAACCACTAAAATAAAGTAATAAACGTACAAAGTAAACAAAAACAAAATAAATCAGAGATTTCTCTCAAGCACCCTTTCTACAAAAATCACTTCCTGAACTGCTCAGTAGCGCCCTCTGGGGTAGCGTGTCCTGCCAGGTTCAATCAGGCAAGCGGAATGTGCTACCACCTCCATAAATGAGGTCAAATTCATCATTAAGGTAGGGAATTAATGACCACAGAAAGTCAGGAGGCCTGTTTAATGCCTCATCCGAAGGATGCTCCGTTTTACAGGTGCCGGACTAAGGTTTCAGAAAAACATTTGCTCCTTTACACAGCCTGGAATCTGCCTCGTTGTATTAGGACGTTTGATCCCATAGGTACATGTCAGGGAAAGAGCCCCCCCTGCTGGCCAGTCTAGTTTTTCACAAAGGAAGCGCAACCTGCCAAGCTCTATAAGGCCGGCGGAATGCACTACCACCTCCATAAATGAGGTCAGATTCATCATTAAGGTAGGGAATTAATGACCACAGAAAGTCAGGAGGCCTGTTTAATGCCTCATCCGAAGGACACTCATTTTTACATGGGGCGATTTAATGCTTCATCAAAAGCCTTACACTGCAGAAGTCACTTTTGTATGTTTGGACTTTTGGAACCTAAAGTACATATCAGGGAATGAGCAACCCCTGCTGGCTGGACTAAAACTATCTCCTGCAAGAAGCGAGTTTTCCACAAAGTATCCCCCATCCATGTACATACCAGGCTCGGGCCTGCTTAGCTTTAGAGAGTAACCAGAATCTGACTACTGCAAGCAACAGTTGAACCTGTTTTGTTTTGGTTGAATGAAGCTGCTCTGATAGAGGGGTAGCGCATCCTGACAGGTTCAATCAGGCCAGCGGAATGTGCTACCACCTCCATAAATGAGGTCAAATTCATCATTAAGGTAGGGAATTAATGACCACAGAAAGTCAGGAGGCCAGTTTAATGCCTCATGCGAAGGATGCTCCGTTTTACAGGTGCCGGACTAAGGTTTCAGAAAAACATTTGCTCCTTTACACAGCCTGGAATCTGCCTCGTTGTATTAGGACGTTTGATCCCACAGGTACATTTCAGGGAAAGAGCACCCCCTGCTGGTGGGACTACTTTTTCACAAAGGTAGCGCAACCTGCCAGTCTCTATAAGGCCGGCAGATTGCACTACCACCTCCATAAATGAGGTCAAATTCATCATTAATGTAGGGAATTAATGACCACAGAAAGTCAGGAGGCCAGTTTAATGCCTCATGCGAAGGATGCTCCGTTTTACAGGTGCCGGACTAAGGTTTCAGAAAAACATTTGCTCCTTTACACAGCCTGGAATCTGCCTCGTTGTATTAGGACGTTTGATCCCATAGGTACATGTCAGGGAAAGAGCACCCCCTGCTGGTGGGACTAGTTTTTCACAAAGGTAGCGCAACCTGCCAGGCTCTGTAAGGCCGGCAGATTGCGCTACCACCTCCATAAATGAGGTCAAATTCATCATTAAGGTAGGGAATTAATGACCACAGAAAGTCAGGAGGCCTGTTTAATGCCTCATCCGAAGGACACTCATTTTTACATGGGGCGATTTAATGCTTCATCAAAAGCCTTACACTGCAGAAGTCATTTTTGTATATTTGGACTTTTGGAACCTACAGTACATATCAGGAAATGAGCAACCCCTGCTGGCTGGACTAAAACTATCTCCCACAGGAAGCTAGTTTTCCACAAAGGGTCTCCCATCCATGTACAGAACAGGCTTGGCCCTGTTTAGCTTTGGAGATTAACTATAATCTGATTTCTGCAAATAACAGTTAAACTTTTAAGTTTGTGGTTGAATGAAGCTGCTCTGATAGAGGGGTAGCGTATCCTGACAGGTTCAATCAGGCAAGCGGAATGTGCTACCACCTCCATAAATGAAGTCAAATTTATCATTAAGGTAGGGAATTAATGACCACAGAAAGTCAGGAGGCTAGTTTAATGCCTCTTGCGAAGGACACTCCTTTTTACTGGGGCCGGATTAAGGTTTCAGAAAAACATTTGCTCCTTTCCACAGCCTGGAATCTGCCTCGTTGTATTAGGACGTTTGATCCCATAGGTACATGTCAGGGAAAGAGCCCCCCCTGCTGGCCAGTCTAGTTTTTCACAAAGGAAGTGCAACCTGCCAAGCTCTATAAGGCCCGCGGAATGCACTACCACCTCCATAAATGAGGTCAGATTCATCATTAAGGTAGGGAATTAATGACCACAGAAAGTCAGGAGGCCTGTTTAATGCCTCATCCGAAGGACACTCATTTTTACATGGGGCGATTTAATGCTTCATCAAAAGCCTTACACTGCAGAAGTCACTTTTGTATGTTTGGACTTTTGGAACCTAAAGTACATATCAGGGAATGAGCAACCCCTGCTGGCTGGACTAAAACTATCTCCTGCAAGAAGCTAGTTTTCCACAAAGTACCCCCCATCCATGTACAAACCAGGCTCAGGCCTGCTTAGCTTTAGAGAGTAAACAGAATCTGACCACTGCAAGCAACAGTTGAACTTGTTCTGTTTCAGTTGAATGAAGCTGCTCTGATAGAGGGGTAGCGCATCCTGACAGGTTCAATCAGGCCAGCGGAATGTGCTACCACCTCCATAAATGAGGTCAAATTCATCATTAAGGTAGGGAATTAATGACCACAGAAAGTCAGGAGGCCAGTTTAATGCCTCATGCGAAGGATGCTCCGTTTTACAGGTGCCGGACTAAGGTTTCAGAAAAACATTTGCTCCTTTACACAGCCTGGAATCTGCCTCGTTGTATTAGGATGTTTGATCCCATAGGTACATGTCAGGGAAAGAGCCCCCCCTGCTGGCCAGTCTAGTTTTTCACAAAGGAAGCGCAACCTGCCAAGCTCTATAAGGCCCGTGGAATGCACTACCACCTCCATAAATGAGGTCAGATTCATCATTAAGGTAGGGAATTAATGACCACAGAAAGTCAGGAGGCCAGTTTAATGCCTCATGCGAAGGATGCTCCGTTTTACAGGTGCCGGACTAAGGTTTCAGAAAAACATTTGCTCCTTTACACAGCCTGGAATCTGCCTTGTTGTATTAGGATGTTTGATCCCATAGGTAAATGTCAGGGAAAGAGCACCCCCTGCTGGTGGGACTAGTTTTTCACAAAGGTAGCGCAACCTGCCAGGCTCTATAAGGCCGGCAGATTGCGCTACCACCTCCATAAATGATGTCAAATTCATCATTAAGGTAGGGAATTAATGACCACAGAAAGTCAGGAGGCCTGTTTAATGCCTCATCCGAAGGACACTCATTTTTACATGGGGCGATTTAATGCTTCATCAAAAGCCTTACACTGCAGAAGTCATTTTTGTATATTTGGACTCTTGGAACCTAAAGTACATATCAGGGAATGAGCAACCCCTGCTGACTGGACTAAAAGTATCTCCCGCAGGAAGCTAGTTTTCCACAAAGTGTCCCGCATCCATGCACAGAGCAGGCTCGGGCCTGCTTAGCTTTAGACAGTAACCAGAATCTGACTACTGCAAGCAACAGTTGAACCTATTCTGTTTCGGTTGAATGAAGCTGCTCTGATAGAGGGGTAGCGCATCCTGACAGGTTCAATCAGGCCAGCGGAATGTGCTACCACCTCCATAAATGAGGTCAAATTCATCATTAAGGTAGGGAATTAATGACCACAGAAAGTCAGGAGGCCATTTTAATGCCTCTTGCGAAGGACACTCCTTTTTACTGGGGCCGGATTAAGGTTTCATAAAAACATTTGCTCCTTTCCACAGCCTGGAATCTGCCCCGTTGTATTATGACGTTTGATCCCATAGGTACATGTCAGGGAAAGAGCACCCCCTGCTGGTGGGACTAGTTTTTCACAAAGGTAGCGCAACCTGCCAGTCTCTATAAGTCCGGCAGATTGCGCTACCACCTCCATAAATAAGGTCAAATTCATCATTAAGGTAGGGAATTAATGACCACAGAAAGTCAGGAGGCCTGTTTAATGCCTCATCCGAAGGACACTCATTTTTACATGGGGCCATTTAATGCTTCATCAAAAGCCTTACATTGCAGAAGTCATTTTTGTATGTTTGGACTTTTGGAACCTAAAGTACATATCAGGGAATGAGCAACCCCTGCTGGCTGGACTAAAACTATCTCCCACAGGAAGCTAGTTTTCCACAAAGTGTCCCCCATCCATGTACAGACCAGGCTCGGGGCTGCTTAGCTTTAGAGAGTAACCAGAATCTGACTACTGCAAGCAACAGTTGAACTTGTTCAGCTTCGGTTGAATGAAGCTGCTCTGATAGAGGGGTAGCGCATCCTGACAGGTTCAATCAGGCCAGCGGAATGTGCTACCACCTCCATAAATGAGGTCAAATTCATCATTAAGGTAGGGAATTAATGACCACAGAAAGTCAGGAGGCCAGTTTAATGCCTCATGCGAAGGATGCTCCGTTTTACAGGTGCTGGACTAAGGTTTCAGAAAAACATTTGCTCCTTTACAAAGCCTGGAATCTGCCTCGTTGTATTAGGACGTTTGATCCCATAGGTACATGTCAGGGAAAGAGCACCCCCTGCTGGTGGGACTAGTTTTTCACAAAGGTAGCGCAACCTGCCAGTCTCTATAAGGCCGGCAGATTGCGCTACCACCTCCATAAATAAGGTCAAATTCATCATTAAGGTAGGGAATTAATGACCACAGAAAGTCAGGAGGCCTGTTTAATGCCTCATCCGAAGGACACTCATTTTTACATGGGGCCATTTAATGCTTCATCAAAAGCCTTACACTGCAGAAGTCATTTTTGTATGTTTGGACTTTTGGAACCTAAAGTACATATCAGGGAATGAGCAACCCCTGCTGGCTGGACTAAAACTATCTCCCACAGGAAGCTAGTTTTCCACAAAGTGTCCCCCATCCATGTACAGACCAGGCTCGGGGCTGCTTAGCTTTGGAGAGTAACCAGAATCTGACTACTGCAAGCAACAGTTGAACTTGTTCTGTTTCGGTTGAATGAAGCTGCTCTGATAGAGGGGTAGCGCATCCTGACAGGTTCAATCAGGCCAGCGGAATGTGCTACCACCTCCATAAATGAGGTCAAATTCATCATTAAGGTAGGGAATTAATGACCACAGAAAGTCAGGAGGCCAGTTTAATGCCTCATGCGAAGGATGCTCCGTTTTACAGGTGCTGGACTAAGGTTTCAGAAAAACATTTGCTCCTTTACACAGCCTGGAATCTGCCTCGTTGTATTAGGACGTTTGATCCCATAGGTACATGTCAGGGAAAGAGCACCCCCTGCTGGTGAGACTAGTTTTTCACAAAGGTAGCGCAACCTGCCAGTCTCTATAAGGCCGGCAGATTGCGCTACCACCTCCATAAATGTGGTCAAATTCATCATTAAGGTAGGGAATTAATGACCACAGAAAGTCAGGAGGCCTGTTTAATGCCTCATCCGAAGGACACTCATTTTTACATGGGGCGATTTAACGCTTCATCAAAAGCCTTACACTGCAGAAGTAATTTTTGTATATTTGGAACCTAAAGTACATATCAGGAAATGAGCAACCCCTGCTGGCTGGACTAAAGCTATCTCCCACAGGAAGCTAGTTTTCCACAAAGGGTCTCCCATCCATGTACAGAACAGGCTTGGCCCTGTTTAGCTTTGGAGATTAACTATCATCTGACTACTGCAAATAACAGTTGAACTTTTAAGTTTGTGGTTGAATGAAGCTGCTCTGATATAGGGGTAGCGTATCCTGACAGGTTCAATCAGGCAAGCGGAATGTGCTACCACCTCCATAAATGAGGTCAAATTCATCATTAAGGTAGGGAATTAATGACCACAGAAAGTCAGGAGGCCTGTTTAATGCCTCATCCGAAGGATGCTCCGTTTTACAGGTGCCGGACTAAGGTTTCAGAAAAACATTTGCTCCTTTACACAGCCTGGAATCTGCCTCGTTGTATTAGGACGTTTGATCCCATAGGTACATGTCAGGGAAAGAGCCCCCCCTGCTGGCCAGTCTAGTTTTTCACAAAGGAAGCGCAACCTGCCAAGCTCTATAAGGCCGGCGGAATGCACTACCACCTCCATAAATGAGGTCAGATTCATCATTAAGGTAGGGAATTAATGACCACAGAAAGTCAGGAGGCCTGTTTAATGCCTCATCCGAAGGACACTCATTTTTACATGGGGCCATTTAATGCTTCATCAAAAGCCTTACACTGCAGAAGTCACTTTTGTATGTTTGGACTTTTGGAACCTAAAGTACATATCAGGGAATGAGCAACCCCTGCTGGCTGGACTAAAACTATCTCCTGCAAGAAGCTAGTTTTCCACAAAGTATCCCCCATCCATGTACATACCAGGCTCGGGCCTGCTTAGCTTTAGAGAGTAACCAGAATCTGACTACTGCAAGCAACAGTTGAACCTGTTCTGTTTTGGTTGAATGAAGCTGCTCTGATAGAGGGGTAGCGCATCCTGACAGGTTCAATCAGGCCAGCGGAATGTGCTACCACCTCCATAAATGAGGTCAAATTCATCATTAAGGTAGGGAATTAATGACCACAGAAAGTCAGGAGGCCAGTTTAATGCCTCATGCGAAGGATGCTCCGTTTTACAGGTGCCGGACTAAGGTTTCAGAAAAACATTTGCTCCTTTACACAGCCTGGAATCTGCCTCGTTGTATTAGGACGTTTGATCCCACAGGTACATTTCAGGGAAAGAGCACCCCCTGCTGGTGGGACTACTTTTTCACAAAGGTAGCGCAACCTGCCAGTCTTTATAAGGCCGGCAGATTGCACTACCACCTCCATAAATGAGGTCAAATTCATCATTAAGGTAGGGAATTAATGACCACAGAAAGTCAGGAGGCCTGTTTAATGCCTCATCCGAAGGACACTCATTTTTACATGGGGCGATTTAATGCTTCATCAAAAGCCTTACACTGCAGAAGTTATTTTTGTATGTTTGGACTTTTGGAACCTAAAGTACATATCAGGGAATGAGCAACCCCTGCTGGCTGGACTAAAACTATCTCCTGCAAGGAGCTAGTTTTCCACAAATTGTCCCCCATCCATGCACAGAGCAGGCTTGGGCCTGCTTAGCTTTAGAGAGTAACCAGAATCTGACTACTGCAAGCAACAGTTGAACCTGTTCTGTTTTGTTTGAATGAAGCTGCTCTGATAGAGGGGTAGCACATCCTGACAGGTTCAATCAGGCCAGCGGAATGTGCTACCACCTCCATAAATGAGGTCAAATTCATCATTAAGGTAGGGAATTAATGACCACAGAAAGTCAGGAGGCCATTTTAATGCCTCTTGCGAAGGACACTCCTTTTTACTGGGGCCGGATTAAGGTTTCATAAAAATATTTGCTCCTTTTCACGGCCTGGAATCTGCCTCGTTGTATTATGACGTTTGATCCCATAGGTACATTTCAGGGAAAGAGCCCCCCCTGCTGGCCAGACTAGTTTTTCACAAAGGAAGCGCAACCTGCCAAGCTCTATAAGGCCGGCGGAATGCACTACCACCTCCATAAATGAGGTCAAATTCATCATTAAGGTAGGGAATTAATGACCACAGAAAGTCAGGAGGCCAGTTTAATGCCTCATGCGAAGGATGCTCCGTTTTACAGGTGCCGGACTAAGGTTTCAGAAAAACATTTGCTCCTTTACACAGCCTGGAATCTGCCTCGTTGTATTAGGACGTTTGATCCCATAGGTACATGTCAGGGAAAGAGCACCCCCTGCTGGTGGGACTAGTTTTTCACAAAGGTAGCGCAACCTGCCAGGCTCTGTAAGGCCGGCAGATTGCGCTACCACCTCCATAAATGAGGTCAAATTCATCATTAAGGTAGGGAATTAATGACCACAGAAAGTCAGGAGGCCTGTTTAATGCCTCATCCGAAGGACACTCATTTTTACATGGGGCGATTTAATGCTTCATCAAAAGCCTTACACTGCAGAAGTCATTTTTGTATATTTGGACTTTTGGAACCTACAGTACATATCAGGAAATGAGCAACCCCTGCTGGCTGGACTAAAACTATCTCCCACAGGAAGCTAGTTTTCCACAAAGGGTCTCCCATCCATGTACAGAACAGGCTTGGCCCTGTTTAGCTTTGGAGATTAACTATAATCTGATTTCTGCAAATAACAGTTGAACTTTTAAGTTTGTGGTTGAATGAAGCTGCTCTGATAGAGGGGTAGCGTATCCTGACAGGTTCAATCAGGCAAGCGGAATGTGCTACCACCTCCATAAATGAAGTCAAATTTATCATTAAGGTAGGGAATTAATGACCACAGAAAGTCAGGAGGCTAGTTTAATGCCTCTTGCGAAGGACACTCCTTTTTACTGGGGCCGGTTTAAGGTTTCAGAAAAACATTTGCTCCTTTCCACAGCCTGGAATCTGCCTCGTTGTATTAGGACGTTTGATCCCATAGGTACATGTCAGGGAAAGAGCCCCCCCTGCTGGCCAGTCTAGTTTTTCACAAAGGAAGCGCAACCTGCCAAGCTCTATAAGGCCGGCGGAATGCACTACCACCTCCATAAATGAGGTCAGATTCATCATTAAGGTAGGGAATTAATGACCACAGAAAGTCAGGAGGCCATTTTAATGCCTCTTGCGAAGGACACTCCTTTTTACTGGGGCCGGATTAAGGTTTCATAAAAACATTTGCTCCTTTCCACAGCCTGGAATCTGCCCCGTTGTATTAGGACGTTTGATCCCATAGGTACATGTCAGGGAAAGAGCACCCCCTGCTGGTGGGACTAGTTTTTCACAAAGGTAGCGCAACCTGCCAGTCTCTATAAATCCGGCAGATTGCGCTACCACCTCCATAAATAAGGTCAAATTCATCATTAAGGTAGGGAATTAATGACCACAGAAAGTCAGGAGGCCTGTTTAATGCCTCATCCGAAGGACACTCATTTTTACATGGGGCGAATTAATGCTTCATCAAAAGCCTTACACTGCAGAAGTCATTTTTATATGTTTGGACTTTTGGAACCTAAAATACATATCAGGGAATGAGCAACCCCTGCTGGCTGGACTAAAACTATCTCCCACAGGAAACTAGTTTTCCACAAAGTGTCCCCCATCCATTTACAGACCAGGCTCGGGCCTGCTTAGCTTTAGGGATTAACCAGAATCTGACTTTTTTTTTTTTTTTTTTTTTTTTCCTTGCACAGAGCAGGGTTTTTTTTTATTTTATTTTTTTTATTAAAAAAATACATATATATACACACATTTTAAATCATCATGACATACAACAGGTCATATACATACATTACATATTACAGTTCACAGTGATTTATTACACAATTACATGTGTACACAGGGATAAGAAGATAAGTGAGAAGGAAAGAAAAAAAAAAAAAAAAACTTTAAATTAAATAAGGGGATCAAAACAGAATCATTCAGGCAACTCTATTTTAGTACCATCTGGGCTATCCATAATAAAAGGATTATTTAAAATAAAAGTTTTATAAAAAACAATCTTGTTCTCTTCCATTTTAAAATATTCTTCAGCAGTTCTAATATATTGTTCCAGTTTTCTTTTGTACATTTTCCAAACATCTATTTTTGCACGTTTGTTTTTCACAATGTTTCTCCTTTCCCAAATAACATTTCTTGCAACAGATAAAAAAAGATTGACCATCTTTGTTTTACTTCCATTAAACCCAAATAAAAACATTTTACACCATTCTAAATCTCTCTCAATTTCATCTTCTCTATTTGTCATCATCTGTTTAATCATTTCTTTTAGCTTTACCATAAAAGTATTTAATTTAGCACATTTTAAAAACAAGTGCATAATACTTTCATTTTCTAATTCACATACTTTACATATTGCATTATCACTGCTTCCAATTTGTGCCAGCTTTGTTTCAGTAAATATCACATTGTGTCTGATAAAATAATCCAAGCATTCAAGTTTTGTGTCTAAATATTTCCACTTTAAATTTTTCCAAATTCCTTCCTCATCAATATCCACAAAAATCCTTTTCCAGAACTGTTCTGCGACTGGTCTTTTGTACACTTTGTTTCTAAAACATACATAAACATTTTTAAAAGTACATTCCTGAAAGTCTTTGGCTTTTTCTTTTAAGACCACTTTCACATTATCATTGCTTTTATCATTCTGTTCAAATTTCTCTATCCATTCTTTAGGTATTGCACTTTTCACTATTTCAAACTGTTTCTCCAGAGTTTCTCTTTTAACATCTTCACCAATCTCATCCATAGCATCAACAATTACTTGGCTTGGTAAAAAACCTTCTTTTATCTCATATAAAACATCTTTGACTTGACATACACCAGCCTTCAACCAATGTTTAAAAAATACTTCTTTCTCTTGTGTTAAAATATTAGCATTTAAAAACAATGGTTGATTTAATAACATTTTTCTTCCTTCAGGTTTAAACTCAACCAAATTTAGAAACTCTGCCCATGCTTGTAAAACCTCTTTGTAAAAATCAGGAATTCCAGTCATCATGTTCTGTTTCAGTTTCATCCATAAAATGTCATCATTTATATTAAAACCACCACATTTGTTAAGATAATACCTCATTACATGCTTCCATTCTGCTTTAAAATCCTTGTTTAAAAACCTTTTCACCACTTTAACTCTCAAGCTTTTCTTTCTTATTTCTGGGTCTATCAATCCCATTCCACCTTCATCTGTTGCACCTATTAAAACATTATACGCAATTCTTGGTGGTTTCCCTTCCCAAATAAAATTCAGGACACATTTTTTTATTCTTTGTACATGCCAGTGTTCCATAGGGATGACTCCTAAGACGTACCACATTTTCGACAACATCAGCGTATTTACAATTAAAATCTTTCCCATTAAATTCAACCTTCTTTGTTTCCACCATTCCAACCTCCTTTCCATTCTTCCTATTATTTCATCCCACATTATTTCATTAACTCTCTTTTCATTTTCTCCCATTGTTATCCCTAAAATCTTAATTTCTTGCTGATTTTTGAAATTAAAAGCATCTGGTAAAATGCATACATTCCCAATTCTCATAACCACAGTTTTTTCCATATTTACTTTAGCACCTGATCCATCACAATATTTTTTAATAATTTCCATAGCATTTGTCACACTTTCAATATCCTTTAAAATTAATGTAGTGTCATCCGCATACTGGTAAATTTTCTGTTCTTCTTTCATCTCTATAATTTTAATTCCATTTATTCTTTTTTCCTTCATTATAGCTAGACCCAAAGCTTCAGTCACTAGACTGTACAGCTGAGCAGATAATGGACATCCCTGTTTTATGGATCTTGTTATACTAAAGCATTCTGTAATAAAACCATTACATTTAATACAGCTCATAGCACCATTATACAAACACTTCATCCATCTTAAAAACTTTTCTCCAAACCCAAACTTTTTTAAAACCCCAAATAAAAAGTTATGTTCAACTCTGTCAAATGCTTTCTCAAAATCAACACTAATTACATATCCCTCTTTCTTTTCTTCTTTCATATATTGTATTACATCTCTTATACTGCTTGTTATATCTGTGATGTCTTTTCCTTTCACTCCATATGCCTGACTAGTTTTAATAATACTCGGTAAAATCTTTTTAAGTCTGTTTGCTAAAACCTTGGCTAATACTTTAAAATCTGTATTTAACATCGTAAGGGGTCTGTAGTTAATCAAATCATTTTTTCCACCTTTTTTCTTATATATTAATTTCACTAAACCTATTCTCATTAAATGTGTAGCTTCTTTCTTTTCAAAAATTACTTCAAAGATTTCCTTTAAAATTGGTGCTAAAACATCTTTAAAAACTTTATAAAATTCAGATACTAATCCATCTAAACCTGGGCTTTTATTATTTAATTGCATTATAGCTTCCTTAATTTCTTCTATTTGTATTTCTTCATCACACATATTTATATCATCTTCTGTTATACTTTCCTCAATTTGTTCCAATAAAAATTGTTCGTCTTTTTCATTTATTTGACCTTTTTTAAAAAGGCCTTCATAAAAATTTCTAACTTCTTTCAAAATATCCTGTACTTCTTTTATTTTTTCACCATTTTTCTTCTTTAATTCTCTTATGATTTCTACATTTCCCTTACTTTCTTCTAAACTAAAAAAGAATTTTGTACATTTCTCGCCTTCTACAAGATATTTTGCTTTACTTCTAACCATAGCACCTCTACATTTCTTTTCTTCTATGTTTCGTAATTCTTCTTCCAAGTTTATTATTTTTTCTATATCTACATTTTCTTGGTTCAATTGATCATTTAGTTCTTTTCTAACCTCCACTTCTTTATTTCTTTTAGCTTTTTGTATTAATTTACTCATTTCTATAGTATACTTTTTAATTTCATATTTTGTATTATCCCACCATATTCGTTTATCTTCTTGATACATCCTATTCTGTTTTTCTGTATTTATTATATCCACTATTGTCTTTCTATAAGATTCTATTTTTAAAATTTCTGTGTTTAAGATCCATACGCCATTACCTCTTTCAGCTTCGTTAAAATCAATATTCAAAATGAAAAACTTGTGATCACTCAAAGCTGTTTCTTTGTAATAAACACTCTGTATAAAATCCCCCAGTTTTCTCTTGCATAGAATAAAATCAATTCTGCTTTGTTTTAAAATATTACCTACTATTTGTCTTCTTGAATATTCTCTTCTTCCCTCATTTCTTATTCTCCATATGTCAACTACTTCATGCTCATCCATTAAGTTCTCCAACTCTTTTCTCCCGCTGTCACTCTTAAAAATCATGCCATCTGCTAAATCAATTCTGTTCAAGGCCGTGTTAAAATCACCAATTAAAATTGTTTCTCCCCATAAAGTCATTAAACCCTTTAGTCTATTAAAGAATTCCTTCTTTTCTTTTCCTACTACCGGAGCATGAATGTTACATAAAACCATATTATTTTCCTTAATCTTAATCGCTAAAGATTTCCCTTCTTTGTCATTATATATTTCTTCGACATCATTACATACATTTTTTTTAACTAAAATGGCAACCCCTCTCCCCATCCTTCCATCACCATTATTATAAAATATATTTCCTGTCCATCCCCTTTTAAGATCATCCATTATAGCTTCATTCCAGTTTGTCTCTTGAAAAAATATAAGATTTTGTTTTTTACACAGCTCCTTAACCTTGTCAAATTTTCCGAGATTCAATAAACCTCTTACATTAATAGAAACAATACTTAAAGACATACATAAATGAAAAACATTACATATCAGTCCCATCAATCCGCACTTTCTTTTTCCCTAGACGCATCACGCATAGTCTTTATCAGTTCACTCTTTTTACTCAATCTGTTCCTTACAAATTTTAGATTTGGAGTTACCTTAATTTTCCTTCTTCTTACTTGCAATCCATTTGCTTGCTCGTGTTCTTCAGTATTTTGCTCATCCATTCTCTCACTTACGTCCATTTGTGTGTTTGATAAGTCCAAAGATGTCCATGTATCACTCAGTTCATTTGTTTTGCCATTGTCTTTTTCCAGCTGTTCTTTATGTGTTTCCGATATCTCCACAATCAAACGATCATCTTTCTCCATATTACAACACTTTTCCACTTCTCCCGTCACTTGACTGCATGTTGTATCTTTGTGTTCTGTTATTGTCTCCATTTTTTCTGTTGTGTTATTATTACTTGTATCCACCTTTTCTGTTTCATCCTGTATCTCACCATCATTGTCCATAGCCTCATTATCCTCTTCATGATCGCCCGTTTCGTTGTCATCATTCATCCAGCACTCGCACTTCACCAAAGCTCTGTTGCAATCTGGACATTTAACAGCAGTGCAGTTCCTGGCATAATGTCCCTGCTCCTCACACTCATGACATTTAAAATTCGGACAGTTTTTTAAAATGTGCCCCGGATCCATGCACAATCGACATATTTTCATCTGACGGTCATGCATAATCCGAAAATACTGTGTTCCTTCGGCTGTCTCGAATTTTGTGCTGTAAGGCAGTGATGCCACCTCCTTCGGGAATCTCACCTTCAAGTATCTTGTGCCATCTGCAATGTCAGTGCCCGGATAAAATCTCCTTTTAATATCAGAAACCGGTATCACTTTCCATAAAGCCAGTTTTTCAAATATCAGTTCATCTTGTAAGTAGGCCGGCAAGTGCATGAATGAAACCATATACTCTCGTGTCTCCAATGCTCTTAATTCACAGTCTTTATCTTTAACTTTTAGTCCATCCAATAGCTCATTACACAGTTGTTCAGTTAATAGTGTCAGTTCATATTCCTTATCCATTCGTGGTCTTACCGCTATTAATTTTCCAGCTCCAAGTTTTTCCGTCACAGCTTTAATCACATCCTCTGCTTTTCCATCGATCACATCTTTTAAATCCACAATGATTGTTGCTTCCTTTGAATACACCTTTTCCTTCCTTCCAGTCTTTTTTGCGTCGTTTGTGGCCGTCTTTTGTCCTATATCCTTTTCTTTGTCTCTCTGTTTGTCCATGCCATGCTCATTTTCTTTGTCTTTCTCCATTTTGTGTAAGCACAGCGGCTCCCCAAACAGTAAAAACTGCTGGGGAGCACGTATAAAGTTAAACTAACCACTAAAATAAAGTAATAAACGTACAAAGTAAACAAAAACAAAATAAATCAGAGATTTCTCTCAAGCACCCTTTCTACAAAAATCACTTCCTGAACTGCTCAGTAGCGCCCTCTGGGGTAGCGTGTCCTGCCAGGTTCAATCAGGCAAGCGGAATGTGCTACCACCTCCATAAATGAGGTCAAATTCATCATTAAGGTAGGGAATTAATGACCACAGAAAGTCAGGAGGCCTGTTTAATGCCTCATCCGAAGGATGCTCCGTTTTACAGGTGCCGGACTAAGGTTTCAGAAAAACATTTGCTCCTTTACACAGCCTGGAATCTGCCTCGTTGTATTAGGACGTTTGATCCCATAGGTACATGTCAGGGAAAGAGCCCCCCCTGCTGGCCAGTCTAGTTTTTCACAAAGGAAGCGCAACCTGCCAAGCTCTATAAGGCCGGCGGAATGCACTACCACCTCCATAAATGAGGTCAGATTCATCATTAAGGTAGGGAATTAATGACCACAGAAAGTCAGGAGGCCTGTTTAATGCCTCATCCGAAGGACACTCATTTTTACATGGGGCGATTTAATGCTTCATCAAAAGCCTTACACTGCAGAAGTCACTTTTGTATGTTTGGACTTTTGGAACCTAAAGTACATATCAGGGAATGAGCAACCCCTGCTGGCTGGACTAAAACTATCTCCTGCAAGAAGCGAGTTTTCCACAAAGTATCCCCCATCCATGTACATACCAGGCTCGGGCCTGCTTAGCTTTAGAGAGTAACCAGAATCTGACTACTGCAAGCAACAGTTGAACCTGTTTTGTTTTGGTTGAATGAAGCTGCTCTGATAGAGGGGTAGCGCATCCTGACAGGTTCAATCAGGCCAGCGGAATGTGCTACCACCTCCATAAATGAGGTCAAATTCATCATTAAGGTAGGGAATTAATGACCACAGAAAGTCAGGAGGCCAGTTTAATGCCTCATGCGAAGGATGCTCCGTTTTACAGGTGCCGGACTAAGGTTTCAGAAAAACATTTGCTCCTTTACACAGCCTGGAATCTGCCTCGTTGTATTAGGACGTTTGATCCCACAGGTACATTTCAGGGAAAGAGCACCCCCTGCTGGTGGGACTACTTTTTCACAAAGGTAGCGCAACCTGCCAGTCTCTATAAGGCCGGCAGATTGCACTACCACCTCCATAAATGAGGTCAAATTCATCATTAATGTAGGGAATTAATGACCACAGAAAGTCAGGAGGCCAGTTTAATGCCTCATGCGAAGGATGCTCCGTTTTACAGGTGCCGGACTAAGGTTTCAGAAAAACATTTGCTCCTTTACACAGCCTGGAATCTGCCTCGTTGTATTAGGACGTTTGATCCCATAGGTACATGTCAGGGAAAGAGCACCCCCTGCTGGTGGGACTAGTTTTTCACAAAGGTAGCGCAACCTGCCAGGCTCTGTAAGGCCGGCAGATTGCGCTACCACCTCCATAAATGAGGTCAAATTCATCATTAAGGTAGGGAATTAATGACCACAGAAAGTCAGGAGGCCTGTTTAATGCCTCATCCGAAGGACACTCATTTTTACATGGGGCGATTTAATGCTTCATCAAAAGCCTTACACTGCAGAAGTCATTTTTGTATATTTGGACTTTTGGAACCTACAGTACATATCAGGAAATGAGCAACCCCTGCTGGCTGGACTAAAACTATCTCCCACAGGAAGCTAGTTTTCCACAAAGGGTCTCCCATCCATGTACAGAACAGGCTTGGCCCTGTTTAGCTTTGGAGATTAACTATAATCTGATTTCTGCAAATAACAGTTAAACTTTTAAGTTTGTGGTTGAATGAAGCTGCTCTGATAGAGGGGTAGCGTATCCTGACAGGTTCAATCAGGCAAGCGGAATGTGCTACCACCTCCATAAATGAAGTCAAATTTATCATTAAGGTAGGGAATTAATGACCACAGAAAGTCAGGAGGCTAGTTTAATGCCTCTTGCGAAGGACACTCCTTTTTACTGGGGCCGGATTAAGGTTTCAGAAAAACATTTGCTCCTTTCCACAGCCTGGAATCTGCCTCGTTGTATTAGGACGTTTGATCCCATAGGTACATGTCAGGGAAAGAGCCCCCCCTGCTGGCCAGTCTAGTTTTTCACAAAGGAAGTGCAACCTGCCAAGCTCTATAAGGCCCGCGGAATGCACTACCACCTCCATAAATGAGGTCAGATTCATCATTAAGGTAGGGAATTAATGACCACAGAAAGTCAGGAGGCCTGTTTAATGCCTCATCCGAAGGACACTCATTTTTACATGGGGCGATTTAATGCTTCATCAAAAGCCTTACACTGCAGAAGTCACTTTTGTATGCTTGGACTTTTGGAACCTAAAGTACATATCAGGGAATGAGCAACCCCTGCTGGCTGGACTAAAACTATCTCCTGCAAGAAGCTAGTTTTCCACAAAGTACCCCCCATCCATGTACAAACCAGGCTCAGGCCTGCTTAGCTTTAGAGAGTAAACAGAATCTGACCACTGCAAGCAACAGTTGAACTTGTTCTGTTTCAGTTGAATGAAGCTGCTCTGATAGAGGGGTAGCGCATCCTGACAGGTTCAATCAGGCCAGCGGAATGTGCTACCACCTCCATAAATGAGGTCAAATTCATCATTAAGGTAGGGAATTAATGACCACAGAAAGTCAGGAGGCCAGTTTAATGCCTCATGCGAAGGATGCTCCGTTTTACAGGTGCCGGACTAAGGTTTCAGAAAAACATTTGCTCCTTTACACAGCCTGGAATCTGCCTCGTTGTATTAGGATGTTTGATCCCATAGGTACATGTCAGGGAAAGAGCCCCCCCTGCTGGCCAGTCTAGTTTTTCACAAAGGAAGCGCAACCTGCCAAGCTCTATAAGGCCCGTGGAATGCACTACCACCTCCATAAATGAGGTCAGATTCATCATTAAGGTAGGGAATTAATGACCACAGAAAGTCAGGAGGCCAGTTTAATGCCTCATGCGAAGGATGCTCCGTTTTACAGGTGCCGGACTAAGGTTTCAGAAAAACATTTGCTCCTTTACACAGCCTGGAATCTGCCTTGTTGTATTAGGATGTTTGATCCCATAGGTAAATGTCAGGGAAAGAGCACCCCCTGCTGGTGGGACTAGTTTTTCACAAAGGTAGCGCAACCTGCCAGGCTCTATAAGGCCGGCAGATTGCGCTACCACCTCCATAAATGATGTCAAATTCATCATTAAGGTAGGGAATTAATGACCACAGAAAGTCAGGAGGCCTGTTTAATGCCTCATCCGAAGGACACTCATTTTTACATGGGGCGATTTAATGCTTCATCAAAAGCCTTACACTGCAGAAGTCATTTTTGTATATTTGGACTCTTGGAACCTAAAGTACATATCAGGGAATGAGCAACCCCTGCTGACTGGACTAAAAGTATCTCCCGCAGGAAGCTAGTTTTCCACAAAGTGTCCCGCATCCATGCACAGAGCAGGCTCGGGCCTGCTTAGCTTTAGACAGTAACCAGAATCTGACTACTGCAAGCAACAGTTGAACCTATTCTGTTTCGGTTGAATGAAGCTGCTCTGATAGAGGGGTAGCGCATCCTGACAGGTTCAATCAGGCCAGCGGAATGTGCTACCACCTCCATAAATGAGGTCAAATTCATCATTAAGGTAGGGAATTAATGACCACAGAAAGTCAGGAGGCCATTTTAATGCCTCTTGCGAAGGACACTCCTTTTTACTGGGGCCGGATTAAGGTTTCATAAAAACATTTGCTCCTTTCCACAGCCTGGAATCTGCCCCGTTGTATTATGACGTTTGATCCCATAGGTACATGTCAGGGAAAGAGCACCCCCTGCTGGTGGGACTAGTTTTTCACAAAGGTAGCGCAACCTGCCAGTCTCTATAAGTCCGGCAGATTGCGCTACCACCTCCATAAATAAGGTCAAATTCATCATTAAGGTAGGGAATTAATGACCACAGAAAGTCAGGAGGCCTGTTTAATGCCTCATCCGAAGGACACTCATTTTTACATGGGGCCATTTAATGCTTCATCAAAAGCCTTACATTGCAGAAGTCATTTTTGTATGTTTGGACTTTTGGAACCTAAAGTACATATCAGGGAATGAGCAACCCCTGCTGGCTGGACTAAAACTATCTCCCACAGGAAGCTAGTTTTCCACAAAGTGTCCCCCATCCATGTACAGACCAGGCTCGGGGCTGCTTAGCTTTAGAGAGTAACCAGAATCTGACTACTGCAAGCAACAGTTGAACTTGTTCAGCTTCGGTTGAATGAAGCTGCTCTGATAGAGGGGTAGCGCATCCTGACAGGTTCAATCAGGCCAGCGGAATGTGCTACCACCTCCATAAATGAGGTCAAATTCATCATTAAGGTAGGGAATTAATGACCACAGAAAGTCAGGAGGCCAGTTTAATGCCTCATGCGAAGGATGCTCCGTTTTACAGGTGCTGGACTAAGGTTTCAGAAAAACATTTGCTCCTTTACAAAGCCTGGAATCTGCCTCGTTGTATTAGGACGTTTGATCCCATAGGTACATGTCAGGGAAAGAGCACCCCCTGCTGGTGGGACTAGTTTTTCACAAAGGTAGCGCAACCTGCCAGTCTCTATAAGGCCGGCAGATTGCGCTACCACCTCCATAAATGAGGTCAAATTCATCATTAAGGTAGGGAATTAATGACCACAGAAAGTCAGGAGGCCTGTTTAATGCCTCATCCGAAGGATGCTCCGTTTTACAGGTGCCGGACTAAGGTTTCAGAAAAACATTTGCTCCTTTACACAGCCTGGAATCTGCCTCGTTGTATTAGGACGTTTGATCCCATAGGTACATGTCAGGGAAAGAGCACCCCCTGCTGGTGAGACTAGTTTTTCACAAAGGTAGCGCAACCTGCCAGTCTCTATAAGGCCGGCAGATTGCGCTACAACCTCCATAAATGTGGTCAAATTCATCATTAAGGTAGGGCATTAATGACCACAGAAAGTCAGGAGGCCTGTTTAATGCCTCATCCGAAGGACACTCATTTTTACATGGGGCGATTTAATGCTTCATCAAAAGCCTTACACTGCAGAAGTAATTTTTGTATATTTGGAACCTAAAGTACATATCAGGAAATGAGCAACCCCTGCTGGCTGGACTAAAACTATCTCCCACAGGAAGCTAGTTTTCCACAAAGGGTCTCCCATCCATGTACAGAACAGGCTTGGCCCTGTTTAGCTTTGGAGATTAACTATCATCTGACTACTGCAAATAACATTTGAACTTTTAAGTTTGTGGTTGAATGAAGCTGCTCTGATAGAGGGGTAGCGTATCCTGACAGGTTCAATCAGGCAAGCGGAATGTGCTACCACCTCCATAAATGAGGTCAAATTCATCATTAAGGTAGGGAATTAATGACCACAGAAAGTCAGGAGGCCTGTTTAATGCCTCATCCGAAGGATGCTCCGTTTTACAGGTGCCGGACTAAGGTTTCAGAAAAACATTTGCTCCTTTACACAGCCTGGAATCTGCCTCGTTGTATTAGGACGTTTGATCCCATAGGTACATGTCAGGGAAAGAGCCCCCCCTGCTGGCCAGTCTAGTTTTTCACAAAGGAAGCGCAACCTGCCAAGCTCTATAAGGCCGGCGGAATGCACTACCACCTCCATAAATGAGGTCAGATTCATCATTAAGGTAGGGAATTAATGACCACAGAAAGTCAGGAGGCCTGTTTAATGCCTCATCCGAAGGACACTCGTTTTTACATGGGGCGATTTAATGCTTCATCAAAAGCCTTACACTGCAGAAGTCACTTTTGTATGTTTGGACTTTTGGAACCTAAAGTACATATCAGGGAATGAGCAACCCCTGCTGGCTGGACTAAAACTATCTCCTGCAAGAAGCTAGTTTTCCACAAAGTATCCCCCATCCATGTACATACCAGGCTCGGGCCTGCTTAGCTTTAGAGAGTAACCAGAATCTGACTACTGCAAGCAACAGCTGAACCTGTTCTATTTTGGTTGAATGAAGCTGCTCTGATAGAGGGGTAGCGCATCCTGACAGGTTCAATCAGGCCAGCGGAATGTGCTACCACCTCCATAAATGAGGTCAAATTCATCATTAAGGTAGGGAATTAATGACCACAGAAAGTCAGGAGGCCAGTTTAATGCCTCATGCGAAGGATGCTCCGTTTTACAGGTGCCGGACTAAGGTTTCAGAAAAACATTTGCTCCTTTACACAGCCTGGAATCTGCCTCGTTGTATTAGGACGTTTGATCCCACAGGTACATTTCAGGGAAAGAGCACCCCCTGCTGGTGGGACTACTTTTTCACAAAGGTAGCGCAACCTGCCAGTCTCTATAAGGCCGGCAGATTGCACTACCACCTCCATAAATGAGGTCAAATTCATCATTAAGGTAGGGAATTAATGACCACAGAAAGTCAGGAGGCCAGTTTAATGCCTCATGCGAAGGATGCTCCGTTTTACAGGTGCCGGACTAAGGTTTCAGAAAAACATTTGCTCCTTTACACAGCCTGGAATCTGCCTCGTTGTATTAGGACGTTTGATCCCATAGGTACATGTCAGGGAAAGAGCACCCCCTGCTGGTGGGACTAGTTTTTCACAAAGGTAGCGCAACCTGCCAGGCTCTGTAAGGCCGGCAGATTGCGCTACCACCTCCATAAATGAGGTCAAATTCATCATTAAGGTAGGGAATTAATGACCACAGAAAGTCAGGAGGCCTGTTTAATGCCTCATCCGAAGGACACTCATTTTTACATGGGGCGATTTAATGCTTCATCAAAAGCCTTACACTGCAGAAGTCATTTTTGTATATTTGGACTTTTGGAACCTACAGTACATATCAGGAAATGAGCAACCCCTGCTGGCTGGACTAAAACTATCTCCCACAGGAAGCTAGTTTTCCACAAAGGGTCTCCCATCCATGTACAGAACAGGCTTGGCCCTGTTTAGCTTTGGAGATTAACTATAATCTGATTTCTGCAAATAACAGTTGAACTTTTAAGTTTGTGGTTGAATGAAGCTGCTCTGATAGAGGGGTAGCGTATCCTGACAGGTTCAATCAGGCAAGCGGAATGTGCTACCACCTCCATAAATGAAGTCAAATTTATCATTAAGGTAGGGAATTAATGACCACAGAAAGTCAGGAGGCTAGTTTAATGCCTCTTGCGAAGGACACTCCTTTTTACTGGGGCCGGATTAAGGTTTCAGAAAAACATTTGCTCCTTTCCACAGCCTGGAATCTGCCTCGTTGTATTAGGACGTTTGATCCCATAGGTACATGTCAGGGAAAGAGCCCCCCCTGCTGGCCAGTCTAGTTTTTCACAAAGGAAGCGCAACCTGCCAAGCTCTATAAGGCCGGCGGAATGCACTACCACCTCCATAAATGAGGTCAGATTCATCATTAAGGTAGGGAATTAATGACCACAGAAAGTCAGGAGGCCATTTTAATGCCTCTTGCAAAGGACACTCCTTTTTACTGGGGCCGGATTAAGGTTTCATAAAAACATTTGCTCCTTTCCACAGCCTGGAATCTGCCCCGTTGTATTAGGACGTTTGATCCCATAGGTACATGTCAGGGAAAGAGCACCCCCTGCTGGTGGGACTAGTTTTTCACAAAGGTAGCGCAACCTGCCAGGCTCTATAAGGCCGGCAGATTGCGCTACCACCTCCATAAATGAGGTCAAATTCATCATCAAGGTATGGAAATTAATGACCACAGAAAGTCAGGAGGCCTGTTTAATGCCTCATCCGAAGGATGCTCCGTTTTACAGGTGCCGGACTAAGGTTTCAGAAAAACATTTGCTCCTTTACACAGCCTGGAATCTGCCTCGTTGTATTAGGACGTTTGATCCCATAGGTACATGTCAGGGAAAGAGCACCCCCTGCTGGTGGGACTAGTTTTTCACAAAGGTAGCGCAACCTGCCAGTCTCTATAAGGCCGGCAGATTGCGCTACCACCTCCATAAATGAGGTCAAATTCATCATTAAGGTAGGGAATTAATGACCACAGAAAGTCAGGAGGCCTGTTTAATGCCTCATCCGAAGGATGCTCCGTTTTACAGGTGCCGGACTAAGGTTTCAGAAAAACATTTGCTCCTTTACACAGCCTGGAATCTGCCTCGTTGTATTAGGACGTTTGATCCCATAGGTACATGTCAGGGAAAGAGCACCCCCTGCTGGTGAGACTAGTTTTTCACAAAGGTAGCGCAACCTGCCAGTCTCTATAAGGCCGGCAGATTGCGCTACAACCTCCATAAATGTGGTCAAATTCATCATTAAGGTAGGGCATTAATGACCACAGAAAGTCAGGAGGCCTGTTTAATGCCTCATCCGAAGGACACTCATTTTTACATGGGGCGATTTAATGCTTCATCAAAAGCCTTACACTGCAGAAGTAATTTTTGTATATTTGGAACCTAAAGTACATATCAGGAAATGAGCAACCCCTGCTGGCTGGACTAAAACTATCTCCCACAGGAAGCTAGTTTTCCACAAAGGGTCTCCCATCCATGTACAGAACAGGCTTGGCCCTGTTTAGCTTTGGAGATTAACTATCATCTGACTACTGCAAATAACATTTGAACTTTTAAGTTTGTGGTTGAATGAAGCTGCTCTGATAGAGGGGTAGCGTATCCTGACAGGTTCAATCAGGCAAGCGGAATGTGCTACCACCTCCATAAATGAGGTCAAATTCATCATTAAGGTAGGGAATTAATGACCACAGAAAGTCAGGAGGCCTGTTTAATGCCTCATCCGAAGGATGCTCCGTTTTACAGGTGCCGGACTAAGGTTTCAGAAAAACATTTGCTCCTTTACACAGCCTGGAATCTGCCTCGTTGTATTAGGACGTTTGATCCCATAGGTACATGTCAGGGAAAGAGCCCCCCCTGCTGGCCAGTCTAGTTTTTCACAAAGGAAGCGCAACCTGCCAAGCTCTATAAGGCCGGCGGAATGCACTACCACCTCCATAAATGAGGTCAGATTCATCATTAAGGTAGGGAATTAATGACCACAGAAAGTCAGGAGGCCTGTTTAATGCCTCATCCGAAGGACACTCGTTTTTACATGGGGCGATTTAATGCTTCATCAAAAGCCTTACACTGCAGAAGTCACTTTTGTATGTTTGGACTTTTGGAACCTAAAGTACATATCAGGGAATGAGCAACCCCTGCTGGCTGGACTAAAACTATCTCCTGCAAGAAGCTAGTTTTCCACAAAGTATCCCCCATCCATGTACATACCAGGCTCAGGCCTGCTTAGCTTTAGAGAGTAACCAGAATCTGACTACTGCAAGCAACAGTTGAACCTGTTCTATTTTGGTTGAATGAAGCTGCTCTGATAGAGGGGTAGCGCATCCTGACAGGTTCAATCAGGCCAGCGGAATGTGCTACCACCTCCATAAATGAGGTCAAATTCATCATTAAGGTAGGGAATTAATGACCACAGAAAGTCAGGAGGCCAGTTTAATGCCTCATGCGAAGGATGCTCCGTTTTACAGGTGCCGGACTAAGGTTTCAGAAAAACATTTGCTCCTTTACACAGCCTGGAATCTGCCTCGTTGTATTAGGACGTTTGATCCCACAGGTACATTTCAGGGAAAGAGCACCCCCTGCTGGTGGGACTACTTTTTCACAAAGGTAGCGCAACCTGCCAGTCTCTATAAGGCCGGCAGATTGCACTACCACCTCCATAAATGAGGTCAAATTCATCATTAAGGTAGGGAATTAATGACCACAGAAAGTCAGGAGGCCAGTTTAATGCCTCATGCGAAGGATGCTCCGTTTTACAGGTGCCGGACTAAGGTTTCAGAAAAACATTTGCTCCTTTACACAGCCTGGAATCTGCCTCGTTGTATTAGGACGTTTGATCCCATAGGTACATGTCAGGGAAAGAGCACCCCCTGCTGGTGGGACTAGTTTTTCACAAAGGTAGCGCAACCTGCCAGGCTCTGTAAGGCCGGCAGATTGCGCTACCACCTCCATAAATGAGGTCAAATTCATCATTAAGGTAGGGAATTAATGACCACAGAAAGTCAGGAGGCCTGTTTAATGCCTCATCCGAAGGACACTCATTTTTACATGGGGCGATTTAATGCTTCATCAAAAGCCTTACACTGCAGAAGTCATTTTTGTATATTTGGACTTTTGGAACCTACAGTACATATCAGGAAATGAGCAACCCCTGCTGGCTGGACTAAAACTATCTCCCACAGGAAGCTAGTTTTCCACAAAGGGTCTCCCATCCATGTACAGAACAGGCTTGGCCCTGTTTAGCTTTGGAGATTAACTATAATCTGATTTCTGCAAATAACAGTTGAACTTTTAAGTTTGTGGTTGAATGAAGCTGCTCTGATAGAGGGGTAGCGTATCCTGACAGGTTCAATCAGGCAAGCGGAATGTGCTACCACCTCCATAAATGAAGTCAAATTTATCATTAAGGTAGGGAATTAATGACCACAGAAAGTCAGGAGGCTAGTTTAATGCCTCTTGCGAAGGACACTCCTTTTTACTGGGGCCGGATTAAGGTTTCAGAAAAACATTTGCTCCTTTCCACAGCCTGGAATCTGCCTCGTTGTATTAGGACGTTTGATCCCATAGGTACATGTCAGGGAAAGAGCCCCCCCTGCTGGCCAGTCTAGTTTTTCACAAAGGAAGCGCAACCTGCCAAGCTCTATAAGGCCGGCGGAATGCACTACCACCTCCATAAATGAGGTCAGATTCATCATTAAGGTAGGGAATTAATGACCACAGAAAGTCAGGAGGCCATTTTAATGCCTCTTGCGAAGGACACTCCTTTTTACTGGGGCCGGATTAAGGTTTCATAAAAACATTTGCTCCTTTCCACAGCCTGGAATCTGCCCCGTTGTATTAGGACGTTTGATCCCATAGGTACATGTCAGGGAAAGAGCACCCCCTGCTGGTGGGACTAGTTTTTCACAAAGGTAGCGCAACCTGCCAGGCTCTATAAGGCCGGCAGATTGCGCTACCACCTCCATAAATGAGGTCAAATTCATCATCAAGGTATGGAAATTAATGACCACAGAAAGTCAGGAGGCCTGTTTAATGCCTCATCCGAAGGATGCTCCGTTTTACAGGTGCCGGACTAAGGTTTCAGAAAAACATTTGCTCCTTTACACAGCCTGGAATCTGCCTCGTTGTATTAGGACGTTTGATCCCATAGGTACATGTCAGGGAAAGAGCACCCCCTGCTGGTGGGACTAGTTTTTCACAAAGGTAGCGCAACCTGCCAGTCTCTATAAGGCCGGCAGATTGCGCTACCACCTCCATAAATGAGGTCAAATTCATCATTAAGGTAGGGAATTAATGACCACAGAAAGTCAGGAGGCCTGTTTAATGCCTCATCCGAAGGACACTCATTTTTACATGGGGCGATTTAATGCTTCATCAAAAGCCTTACACTGCAGAAGTCATTTTTGTATATTTGGACTTTTGGAACCTAAAGTACATATCAGGAAATGAGCAACCCCTGCTGGCTGGACTAAAACTATCTCCCACAGGAAGCTAGTTTTCCACAAAGGGTCTCCCATCCATGTACAGAACAGGCTTGGCCCTGTTTAGCTTTGGAGATTAACTATCATCTGACTACTGCAAATAACAGTTGAACTTTTAAGTTTGTGGTTGAATGAAGCTGCTCTGATAGAGGGGTAGCGTATCCTGACAAGTTCAATCAGGCAAGCGGAATGTGCTACCACCTCCATAAATGAGGTCAAATTTATCATTAAGGTAGGGAATTAATGACCACAGAAAGTCAGGAGGCTAGTTTAATGCCTCATGCGAAGGACACTCCTTTTTACTGGGGCCGGATTAAGGTTTCAGAAAAACATTTGCTCCTTTCCACAGCCTGGAATCTGCCTCGTTGTATTAGGACGTTTGATCCCATAGGTACATGTCAGGGAAAGAGCCCCCCCTGCTGGCCAGTCTAGTTTTTCACAAAGGAAGCGCAACCTGCCAAGCTCTATAAGGCCGGCGGAATGCACTACCACCTCCATAAATGAGGTCAGATTCATCATTAAGGTAGGGAATTAATGACCACAGAAAGTCAGGAGGCCATTTTAATGCCTCTTGCGAAGGACACTCCTTTTTACTGGGGCCGGATTAAGGTTTCATAAAAACATTTGCTCCTTTCCACAGCCTGGAATCTGCCCCGTTGTATTAGGACGTTTGATCCCATAGGTACATGTCAGGGAAAGAGCACCCCCTGCTGGTGGGACTAGTTTTTCACAAAGGTAGCGCAACCTGCCAGTCTCTAAAAGTCCGGCAGATTGCGCTACCACCTCCATAAATAAGGTCAAATTCATCATTAAGGTAGGGAATTAATGACCACAGAAAGTCAGGAGGCCTGTTTAATGCCTCATCCGAAGGACACTCATTTTTACATGGGGCGATTTAATGCTTCATCAAAAGCTTTACACTGCAGAAGTCATTTTTATATGTTTGGACTTTTGGAACCTAAAATACATATCAGGGAATGAGCAACCCCTGCTGGCTGGACTAAAACTATCTCCCGCAGGAAACTAGTTTTCCACAAAGTGTCCCCCATCCATGTACAGACCAGGCTCGGGCCTGCTTAGCTTTAGGAATTAACCATAATCTGACTACTGCAAGCAACAGTTGAACTTGTTCTATTTCAGTTGAATGAAGCTGCTCTGATAGAGGGGTAGCGCATCCTGACAGGTTCAATCAGGCCAGCGGAATGTGCTACCACCTCCATAAATGAGGTCAAATTCATCATTAAGGTATGGAAATTAATGACCACAGAAAGTCAGGAGGCCTGTTTAATGCCTCATCCGAAGGATGCTCCGTTTTACAGGTGCCGGACTAAGGTTTCAGAAAAACATTTGCTCCTTTACACAGCCTGGAATCTGCCTCGTTGTATTAGGACGTTTGATCCCATAGGTACATGTCAGGGAAAGAGCACCCCCTGCTGGTGGGACTAGTTTTTCACAAAGGTAGCGCAACCTGCCAGTCTCTATAAGGCCGGCAGATTGCGCTACCACCTCCATAAATGTGGTCAAATTCATCATTAAGGTAGGGAATTAATGACCACAGAAAGTCAGGAGGCCTGTTTAATGCCTCATCCGAAGGACACTCATTTTTACATGGGGCGATTTAATGCTTCATCAAAAGCCTTACACTGCAGAAGTCATTTTTGTATATTTGGACTTTTGGAACCTAAAGTACATATCAGGAAATGAGCAACCCCTGCTGGCTGGACTAAAACTATCTCCCACAGGAAGCTAGTTTTCCACAAAGGGTCTCCCATCCATGTACAGAACAGGCTTGGCCCTGTTTAGCTTTGGAGATTAACTATCATCTGACTACTGCAAATAACAGTTGAACTTTTAAGTTTGTGGTTGAATGAAGCTGCTCTGATAGAGGGGTAGCGTATCCTGACAAGTTCAATCAGGCAAGCGGAGTGTGCTACCACCTCCATAAATGAGGTCAAATTTATCATTAAGGTAGGGAATTAATGACCACAGAAAGTCAGGAGGCCATTTTAATGCCTCTTGCGAAGGACACTCCTTTTTACTGGGGCCGGATTAAGGTTTCATAAAAACATTTGCTCCTTTCCACAGCCTGGAATCTGCCCCGTTGTATTAGGACGTTTGATCCCATAGGTACATGTCAGGGAAAGAGCACCCCCTGCTGGTGGGACTAGTTTTTCACAAAGGTAGCGCAACCTGCCAGGCTCTATAAGGCCGGCAGATTGCGCTACCACCTCCATAAATGAGGTCAAATTCATCATCAAGGTATGGAAATTAATGACCACAGAAAGTCAGGAGGCCTGTTTAATGCCTCATCCGAAGGATGCTCCGTTTTACAGGTGCCGGACTAAGGTTTCAGAAAAACATTTGCTCCTTTACACAGCCTGGAATCTGCCTCGTTGTATTAGGACGTTTGATCCCATAGGTACATGTCAGGGAAAGAGCACCCCCTGCTGGTGGGACTAGTTTTTCACAAAGGTAGCGCAACCTGCCAGTCTCTATAAGGCCGGCAGATTGCGCTACCACCTCCATAAATGAGGTCAAATTCATCATTAAGGTAGGGAATTAATGACCACAGAAAGTCAGGAGGCCTGTTTAATGCCTCATCCGAAGGACACTCATTTTTACATGGGGCCATTTAATGCTTCATCAAAAGCCTTACACTGCAGAAGTCATTTTTGTATGTTTGGACTTTTGGAACCTAAAGTACATATCAGGGAATGAGCAACCCCTGCTGGCTGGACTAAAACTATCTCCCACAGGAAGCTAGTTTTCCACAAAGTGTCCCCCATCCATGTACAGACCAGGCTCGGGGCTGCTTAGCTTTAGAGAGTAACCAGAATCTGACTACTGCAAGCAACAGTTGAACTTGTTCAGTTTCGGTTGAATGAAGCTGCTCTGATAGAGGGGTAGCGCATCCTGACAGGTTCAATCAGGCCAGCGGAATGTGCTACCACCTCCATAAATGAGGTCAAATTCATCATTAAGGTAGGGAATTAATGACCACAGAAAGTCAGGAGGCCAGTTTAATGCCTCATGCGAAGAATGCTCCGTTTTACAGGTGCCGGACTAAGGTTTCAGAAAAACTTTTGCTCCTTTACACAGCCTGGAATCTGCCTCGTTGTATTAGGACGTTTGATCCCATAGGTACATGTCAGGGAAAGAGCACCCCCTGCTGGTGGGACTAGTTTTTCACAAAGGTAGCGCAACCTGCCAGGCTCTATAAGGCCGGCAGATTGCGCTACCACCTCCATAAATGAGGTCAAATTCATCATCAAGGTATGGAAATTAATGACCACAGAAAGTCAGGAGGCCTGTTTAATGCCTCATCCGAAGGATGCTCCGTTTTACAGGTGCCGGACTAAGGTTTCAGAAAAACATTTGCTCCTTTACACAGCCTGGATTCTGCCTCGTTGTATTAGGACGTTTGATCCCATAGGTACATGTCAGGGAAAGAGCACCCCCTGCTGGTGGGACTAGTTTTTCACAAAGGTAGCGCAACCTGCCAGTCTCTATAAGGCCGGCAGATTGCGCTACCACCTCCATAAATGAGGTCAAATTCATCATTAAGGTAGGGAATTAATGACCACAGAAAGTCAGGAGGCCTGTTTAATGCCTCATCCGAAGGACACTCATTTTTACATGGGGCGATTTAATGCTTCATCAAAAGCCTTACACTGCAGAAGTCATTTTTGTATATTTGGACTTTTGGAACCTAAAGTACATATCAGGAAATGAGCAACCCCTGCTGGCTGGACTAAAACTATCTCCCACAGGAAGCTAGTTTTCCACAAAGGGTCTCCCATCCATGTACAGAACAGGCTTGGCCCTGTTTAGCTTTGGAGATTAACTATCATCTGACTACTGCAAATAACAGTTGAACTTTTAAGTTTGTGGTTGAATGAAGCTGCTCTGATAGAGGGGTAGCGTATCCTGACAGGTTCAATCAGGCAAGCGGAATGTGCTACCACCTCCATAAATGAGGTCAAATTCATCATTAAGGTAGGGAATTAATGACCACAGAAAGTCAGGAGGCCTGTTTAATGCCTCATCCGAAGGATGCTCCGTTTTACAGGTGCCGGACTAAGGTTTCAGAAAAACATTTGCTCCTTTACACAGCCTGGAATCTGCCTCGTTGTATTAGGACGTTTGATCCCATAGGTACATGTCAGGGAAAGAGCCCCCCCTGCTGGCCAGTCTAGTTTTTCACAAAGGAAGCGCAACCTGCCAAGCTCTATAAGGCCGGCGGAATGCACTACCACCTCCATAAATGAGGTCAGATTCATCATTAAGGTAGGGAATTAATGACCACAGAAAGTCAGGAGGCCTGTTTAATGCCTCATCCGAAGGACACTCATTTTTACATGGGGCGATTTAATGCTTCATCAAAAGCCTTACACTGCAGAAGTCACTTTTGTATGTTTGGACTTTTGGAACCTAAAGTACATATCAGGGAATGAGCAACCCCTGCTGGCTGGACTGAAACTATCTCCTCCAAGAAGCTAGTTTTCCACAAAGTATCCCCCATCCATGTACATACCAGGCTCGGGCCTGCTTAGCTTTAGAGAGTAACCAGAATCTGACTACTGCAAGCAACAGTTGAACCTGTTCTGTTTTGGTTGAATGAAGCTGCTCTGATAGAGGGGTAGCGCATCCTGACAGGTTCAATCAGGCCAGCGGAATGTGCTACCACCTCCATAAATGAGGTCAAATTCATCATTAAGGTAGGGAATTAATGACCACAGAAAGTCAGGAGGCCAGTTTAATGCCTCATGCGAAGGATGCTCCGTTTTACAGGTGCCGGACTAAGGTTTCAGAAAAACATTTGCTCCTTTACACAGCCTGGAATCTGCCTCGTTGTATTAGGACGTTTGATCCCACAGGTACATTTCAGGGAAAGAGCACCCCCTGCTGGTGGGACTACTTTTTCACAAAGGTAGCGCAACCTGCCAGTCTCTATAAGGCCGGCAGATTGCACTACCACCTCCATAAATGAGGTCAAATTCATCATTAAGGTAGGGAATTAATGACCACAGAAAGTCAGGAGGCCTGTTTAATGCCTCATCCGAAGGACACTCATTTTTACATGGGGCGATTTAATGCTTCATCAAAAGCCTTACACTGCAGAAGTTATTTTTGTATGTTTGGTCTTTTGGAACCTAAAGTACATATCAGGGAATGAGCAACCCCTGCTGGCTGGACTAAAACTATCTCCTGCAAGGAGCTAGTTTTCCACAAATTGTCCCCCATCCATGCACAGAGCAGGCTTGGGCCTGCTTAGCTTTAGAGAGTAACCAGAATCTGACTACTGCAAGCAACAGTTGAACCTGTTCTGTTTTGTTTGAATGAAGCTGCTCTGATAGAGGGGTAGCACATCCTGACAGGTTCAATCAGGCCAGCGGAATGTGCTACCACCTCCATAAATGAGGTCAAATTTATCATTAAGGTAGGGAATTAATGACCACAGAAAGTCAGGAGGCTAGTTTAATGCCTCTTGCGAAGGACACTCCTTTTTACTGGGGCCGGATTAAGGTTTCAGAAAAACATTTGCTCCTTTCCACAGCCTGGAATCTGCCTCGTTGTATTAGGACGTTTGATCCCATAGGTACATGTCAGGGAAAGAGCCTCCCCTGCTGGCCAGTCTAGTTTTTCACAAAGGAAGCGCAACCTGCCAAGCTCTATAAGGCCGGCGGAATGCACTACCACCTCCATAAATGAGGTCAAATTCATCATTAAGGTAGGGAATTAATGACCACAGAAAGTCAGGAGGCCTGTTTAATGCCTCATCCGAAGGACACTCATTTTTACATGGGGCGATTTAATGCTTCATCAAAAGCCTTACACTGCAGAAGTCATTTTTGTATGTTTGGACTTTTGGAACCTAAAGTACATATCAGGGAATGAGCAACCCCTGCTGGCTGGACTAAAACTATCTCCTGCAAGAAGCTAGTTTTCCACAAAGTATCCCCCATCCATGTACAGACCAGGCTCAGGTCTGCTTAGCTTTAGAGAGTAACCAGAATGTGACCACTGCAAGCAACAGTTGAACTTGTTCTGTTTCGGTTGAATGAAGCTGCTCTGATAGAGGGGTAGCGCATCCTGACAGGTTCAATCAGGCCAGCGGAATGTGCTACCACCTCCATAAATGAGGTCAAATTCATCATTAAGGTAGGGAATTAATGACCACAGAAAGTCAGGAGGCCTGTTTAATGCCTCATCCGAAGGATGCTCCGTTTTACAGGTGCCGGACTAAGGTTTCAGAAAAACATTTGCTCCTTTACACAGCCTGGAATCTGCCTCGTTTTATTAGGACGTTTGATCCCATAGGTACATGTCAGGGAAAGAGCACCCCCTGCTGGTGAGACTAGTTTTTCACAAAGGTAGCGCAACCTGCCAGTCTCTATAAGGCCGGCAGATTGCGCTACCACCTCCATAAATGTGGTCAAATTCATCATTAAGGTAGGGCATTAATGACCACAGAAAGTCAGGAGGCCTGTTTAATGCCTCATCCGAAGGACACTCATTTTTACATGGGGCGATTTAATGCTTCATCAAAAGCCTTACACTGCAGAAGTAATTTTTGTATATTTGGAACCTAAAGTACATATCAGGAAATGAGCAACCCCTGCTGGCTGGACTAAAACTATCTCCCACAGGAAGCTAGTTTTCCACAAAGGTTCTCCCATCCATGTACAGAACAGGCTTGGCCCTGTTTAGCTTTGGAGATTAACTATCATCTGACTACTGCAAATAACAGTTGAACTTTTAAGTTTGTGGTTGAATGAAGCTGCTCTGATAGAGGGGTAGCGTATCCTGACAGGTTCAATCAGGCAAGCGGAATGTGCTACCACCTCCATAAATGAGGTCAAATTCATCATTAAGGTAGGGAATTAATGACCACAGAAAGTCAGGAGGCCTGTTTAATGCCTCATCCGAAGGATGCTCCGTTTTACAGGTGCCGGACTAAGGTTTCAGAAAAACATTTGCTCCTTTACACAGCCTGGAATCTGCCTCGTTGTATTAGGACGTTTGATCCCATAGGTACATGTCAGGGAAAGAGCCCCCCCTGCTGGCCAGTCTAGTTTTTCACAAAGGAAGCGCAACCTGCCAAGCTCTATAAGGCCGGCGGAATGCACTACCACCTCCATAAATGAGGTCAGATTCATCATTAAGGTAGGGAATTAATGACCACAGAAAGTCAGGAGGCCTGTTTAATGCCTCATCCGAAGGACACTCATTTTTACATGGGGCGATTTAATGCTTCATCAAAAGCCTTACACTGCAGAAGTCACTTTTGTATGTTTGGACTTTTGGAACCTAAAGTACATATCAGGGAATGAGCAACCCCTGCTGGCTGGACTAAAACTATCTCCTGCAAGAAGCTAGTTTTCCACAAAGTATCCCCCATCCATGTACATACCAGGCTCGGGCCTGCTTAGCTTTAGAGAGTAACCAGAATCTGACTACTGCAAGCAACAGTTGAACCAGTTCTGTTTTGGTTGAATGAAGCTGCTCTGATAGAGGGGTAGCGCATCCTGACAGGTTCAATCAGGCCAGCGGAATGTGCTACCACCTCCATAAATGAGGTCAAATTCATCATTAAGGTAGGGAATTAATGACCACAGAAAGTCAGGAGGCCAGTTTAATGCCTCATGCGAAGGATGCTCCGTTTTACAGGTGCCGGACTAAGGTTTCAGAAAAACATTTGCTCCTTTACACAGCCTGGAATCTGCCTCGTTGTATTAGGACGTTTGATCCCACAGGTACATTTCAGGGAAAGAGCACCCCCTGCTGGTGGGACTACTTTTTCACAAAGGTAGCGCAACCTGCCAGTCTCTATAAGGCCGGCAGATTGCACTACCACCTCCATAAATGAGGTCAAATTCATCATTAAGGTAGGGAATTAATGACCACAGAAAGTCAGGAGGCCAGTTTAATGCCTCATGCGAAGGATGCTCCGTTTTACAGGTGCCGGACTAAGGTTTCAGAAAAACATTTGCTCCTTTACACAGCCTGGAATCTGCCTCGTTGTATTAGGACGTTTGATCCCATAGGTACATGTCAGGGAAAGAGCACCCCCCTACTGGTGGGACTAGTTTTTCACAAAGGTAGCGCAACCTGCCAGGCTCTGTAAGGCCGGCAGATTGCGCTACCACCTCCATAAATGAGGTCAAATTCATCATTAAGGTAGGGAATTAATGACCACAGAAAGTCAGGAGGCCTGTTTAATGCCTCATCCGAAGGACACTCATTTTTACATGGGGCGATTTAATGCTTCATCAAAAGCCTTACACTGCAGAAGTCATTTTTGTATATTTGGACTTTTGGAACCTACAGTACATATCAGGAAATGAGCAACCCCTGCTGGCTGGACTAAAACTATCTCCCACAGGAAGCTAGTTTTCCACAAAGGGTCTCCCATCCATGTACAGAACAGGCTTGGCCCTGCTTAGCTTTGGAGATTAACTATAATCTGATTTCTGCAAATAACAGTTGAACTTTTAAGTTTGTGGTTGAATGAAGCTGCTCTGATAGAGGGGTAGCGTATCCTGACAGGTTCAATCAGGCAAGCGGAATGTGCTACCACCTCCATAAATGAAGTCAAATTTATCATTAAGGTAGGGAATTAATGACCACAGAAAGTCAGGAGGCTAGTTTAATGCCTCTTGCGAAGGACACTCCTTTTTACTGGGGCCGGATTAAGGTTTCAGAAAAACATTTGCTCCTTTCCACAGCCTGGAATCTGCCTCGTTGTATTAGGACGTTTGATCCCATAGGTACATGTCAGGGAAAGAGCTCCCCCTGCTGGCCAGTCTAGTTTTTCACAAAGGAAGCGCAACCTGCCAAGCTCTATAAGGCCGGCGGAATGCACTACCACCTCCATAAATGAGGTCAGATTCATCATTAAGGTAGGGAATTAATGACCACAGAAAGTCAGGAGGCCATTTTAATGCCTCTTGCGAAGGACACTCCTTTTTACTGGGGCCGGATTAAGGTTTCCTAAAAACATTTGCTCCTTTCCACAGCCTGGAATCTGCCCCGTTGTATTAGGACGTTTGATCCCATAGGTACATGTCAGGGAAAGAGCACCCCCTGCTGGTGGGACTAGTTTTTCACAAAGGTAGCGCAACCTGCCAGTCTCTATAAGTCCGGCAGATTGCGCTACCACCTCCATAAATAAGGTCAAATTCATCATTAAGGTAGGGAATTAATGACCACAGAAAGTCAGGAGGCCTGTTTAATGCCTCATCCGAAGGACACTCATTTTTACATGGGGCGAATTAATGCTTCATCAAAAGCCTTACACTGCAGAAGTCATTTTTATATGTTTGGACTTTTGGAACCTAAAATACATATCAGGGAATGAGCAACCCCTGCTGGCTGGACTAAAACTATCTCCCGCAGGAAACTAGTTTTCCACAAAGTGTCCCCCATCCATGTACAGACCAGGCTCGGGCCTGCTTAGCTTTAGGAATTAACCAGAATCTGACTACTGCAAGTAACAGTTGAACTTGTTCTATTTCGGTTGAATGAAGCTGCTCTGATAGAGGGGTAGCGCATCCTGACAGGTTCAATCAGGCCAGCGGAATGTGCTACCACCTCCATAAATGAGGTCAAATTCATCATTAAGGTAGGGAATTAATGACCACAGAAAGTCAGGAGGCCAGTTTAATGCCTCATGCGAAGAATGCTCCGTTTTACAGGTGCCGGACTAAGGTTTCAGAAAAACTTTTGCTCCTTTACACAGCCTGGAATCTGCCTCGTTGTATTAGGACGTTTGATCCCATAGGTACATGTCAGGGAAAGAGCACCCCCTGCTGGTGGGACTAGTTTTTCACAAAGGTAGCGCAACCTGCCAGGCTCTATAAGGCCGGCAGATTGCGCTACCACCTCCATAAATGAGGTCAAATTCATCATCAAGGTATGGAAATTAATGACCACAGAAAGTCAGGAGGCCTGTTTAATGCCTCATCCGAAGGATGCTCCGTTTTGCAGGTGCCGGACTAAGGTTTCAGAAAAACATTTGCTCCTTTACACAGCCTGGAATCTGCCTCGTTGTATTAGGACGTTTGATCCCATAGGTACATGTCAGGGAAAGAGCACCCCCTGCTGGTGGGACTAGTTTTTCACAAAGGTAGCGCAACCTGCCAGTCTCTATAAGGCCGGCAGATTGCGCTACCACCTCCATAAATGAGGTCAAATACATCATTAAGGTAGGGAATTAATGACCACAGAAAGTCAGGAGGCCTGTTTAATGCCTCATCCGAAGGACACTCATTTTTACATGGGGCGATTTAATGCTTCATCAAAAGCCTTACACTGCAGAAGTCATTTTTGTATATTTGGACTTTTGGAACCTAAAGTACATATCAGGAAATGAGCAACCCCTGCTGGCTGGACTAAAACTATCTCCCACAGGAAGCTAGTTTTCCACAAAGGGTCTCCCATCCATGTACAGAACAGGCTTGGCCCTGTTTAGCTTTGGAGATTAACTATCATCTGACTACTGCAAATAACAGTTGAACTTTTAAGTTTGTGGTTGAATGAAGCTGCTCTGATAGAGGGGTAGCGTATCCTGACAAGTTCAATCAGGCAAGCGGAATGTGCTACCACCTCCATAAATGAGGTCAAATTTATCATTAAGGTAGGGAATTAATGACCACAGAAAGTCAGGAGGCTAGTTTAATGCCTCATGCGAAGGACACTCCTTTTTACTGGGGCCGGATTAAGGTTTCAGAAAAACATTTGCTCCTTTCCACAGCCTGGAATCTGCCTCGTTGTATTAGGACGTTTAATCCCATAGGTACATGTCAGGGAAAGAGCCCCCCCTGCTGGCCAGTCTAGTTTTTCACAAAGGAAGCGCAACCTGCCAAGCTCTATAAGGCCGGCGGAATGCACTACCACCTCCATAAATGAGGTCAGATTCATCATTAAGGTAGGGAATTAATGACCACAGAAAGTCAGGAGGCCATTTTAATGCCTCTTGCGAAGGACACTCCTTTTTACTGGGGCCGGATTAAGGTTTCATAAAAACATTTGCTCCTTTCCACAGCCTGGAATCTGCCCCGTTGTATTAGGACGTTTGATCCCATAGGTACATGTCAGGGAAAGAGCACCCCCTGCTGGTGGGACTAGTTTTTCACAAAGGTAGCGCAACCTGCCAGTCTCTATAAGTCCGGCAGATTGCGCTACCACCTCCATAAATAAGGTCAAATTCATCATTAAGGTAGGGAATTAATGACCACAGAAAGTCAGGAGGCCTGTTTAATGCCTCATCCGAAGGACACTCATTTTTACATGGGGCGATTTAATGCTTCATCAAAAGCCTTACACTGCAGAAGTCATTTTTATATGTTTGGACTTTTGGAACCTAAAATACATATCAGGGAATGAGCAACCCCTGCTGGCTGGACTAAAACTATCTCCCACAGGAAGCTAGTTTTCCACAAAGTGTCCCCCATCCATGTACAGACCAGGCTCGGGGCTGCTTAGCTTTAGAGAGTAACCAGAATCTGACTACTGCAAGCAACAGTTGAACTTGTTCTGTTTCGGTTGAATGAAGCTGCTCTGATAGAGGGGTAGCGCATCCTGACAGGTTCAATCAGGCCAGTGGAATGTGCTACCACCTCCATAAATGAGGTCAAATTCATCATTAAAGGAACACTCCACTTTTTTTGGAAATAGGCTCATTCTCCAACTCCCCCCGAGTTAATAAGTTAATTTTTACCGTTTTGAAATCCATTCAGCCGTTCTCTTGTTTTGGCGATATCACTTTTAGCATAGCTTAGCATAAATCATTGAATCCTATTAGACCAGTAGCATCGCGTTCAAAAATGACCAACGAGTTTCGATATTTGTCCTATTTAAAACTTGACTCTTCTGTAGTTATATCGTGTACTAAGACCAGCGGAAATGTAAAGCAGCGGTTTTCTAGGCCGATAAGATTGGGAACTACACTCCCATTCCGGCGTAATAGTCAAGGAAGTTTGCTGCCGTAACATGGCCGAAGCAGGCGCAGTAATATCACACAGCACATGTGCTAATGTTTACTTCCGTCAACATATCCAACGTGCATGCACAGCACAGGCAGCGTTCCTCGCCATGGAGACATTTGTGAGAGACGATTTAGAAGATATTTACTTTGGTGCAGATCCTGAACCGTATCAATTTGAACCAGAATTCACTGAAGCTGAGGTTTTGGAACGCGAAAGACAAGAAAGTGTGTCTGAACTGCCTTGGACAGAAGGGATGAGGAGAGCAGATTCGAGCTGGTGGGGCTTGCCAACCCATGCCAACTGAAAGTGAGTGCATGTGTTGTCGCGAGTGGGACCAGGTATTGCCATCGATGGCAAGGGTGAATTTACCTGATGAGGAAGTGGCATGTCGCAACATCCGAGGACTTGGATGCAATGCTGCATCCTGCAATAGTCGATTTTTTTTCCGGTTTGACAAAATAAACTAGAAACAACGTCACACGCCGAGTGGACCTAATGGCCAGCTGTCGCAAGAGTAAGTTATTCCTGCAACCACTACATTATATAATATAAAGATTTTAAATGCATACTCTGTCAGTTTGCATTTTCAGGCTTACATTCATGATGTACACTTTTACTCAAAACTGACTTTAAAACACCACTGACTGTTCGCAATACCTTTTTATTTGCAATCACACATGGAATTTGGTCATAGCAAATACTAAGCCAACTGTTCGCCCATACCTAGTCGTCAGGGATTGCATTTCACAGGTAACGTTAGCAATTAATCATATTTCACTTACAGCCGTGGGCGATGCTCCTCGTTGTCCTGTCTGTAACGTTAGTTTGAAGATTGTTGGGATCGCCGTGTCCTTTAAACGCCGTGCTGTATAGTACCGGTAAAACTATCCAAATAGTCATCTGGTTAAAATCCTCGGAGCAAACACGCCATTTCTTGATCGTTTCTAACGGTGTTTTGAGATCCATGTTCAGAGCAGCCAGCCATTGATTCATTAGTCGAAATTGCTTTTTTTTTCGTGGGAATTCTATGAAAGATGGTAGTAGAGTACGTCTTCGACTTACTATCAGCCCCTTACAATGCACATAACCATAGCTAATCACACACAGGTAAATCCAGCCACTAACAATTTACCAGCTGCAACTCTGACAGCTGCAACAACCGGAATTACACAAACTTAGCACCGGTCACATTGGAAGTTACCGAGCTGGGATCTAATTTCAGGCGCTGTGTGATATTACTGCGCCTGCTTCGGCCATGTTACGGCAGCAAACTTCCTTGACTATTACGCCGGAATAGGAGTGTAGTTCCTAATCTTATCGGCCTAGAAAACCGCTGCTTTACATTTCCGCTGGTCTTAGTACACGATATAACTACAGAAGAGTCAAGTTTTAAATAGGACAAATATCGAAACTCGTTGGTCATTTTTGAACGCGATGCTACTGGTCTAATAGGATTCAATGATTTATGCTAAGCTATGCTAAAAGTGATATCGCCAGAACAAGAGAACGGCTGAATGGATTTCAAAACGGTAAAAATCAACTTATTAACTCGGGGGGAGTTGGAGAATGAGCCTATTTCCAAAAAAAGTGGAGTGTTCCTTTAAGGTAGGGAATTAATGACCACAGAAAGTCAGGAGGCCAGTTTAATGCCTCATGCGAAGGATGCTCCGTTTTACAGGTGCTGGACTAAGGTTTCAGAAAAACATTTGCTCCTTTACAAAGCCTGGAATCTGCCTCGTTGTATTAGGACGTTTGATCCCATAGGTACATGTCAGGGAAAGAGCACCCCCTGCTGGTGGGACTAGTTTTTCACAAAGGTAGCGCAACCTGCCAGTCTCTATAAGGCCGGCAGATTGCGCTACCACCTCCATAAATGAGGTCAAATTCATCATTAAGGTAGGGAATTAATGACCACAGAAAGTCAGGAGGCCTGTTTAATGCCTCATCCGAAGGATGCTCCGTTTTACAGGTGCCGGACTAAGGTTTCAGAAAAACATTTGCTCATTTACACAGCCTGGAATCTGCCTCGTTGTATTAGGACGTTTGATCCCATAGGTACATGTCAGGGAAAGAGCACCCCCTGCTGGTGAGACTAGTTTTTCACAAAGGTAGCGCAACCTGCCAGTCTCTATAAGGCCGGCAGATTGCGCTACCACCTCCATAAATGTGGTCAAATTCATCATTAAGGTAGGGAATTAATGACCACAGAAAGTCAGGAGGCCTGTTTAATGCCTCATCCGAAGGACACTCATTTTTACATGGGGCGATTTAATGCTTCATCAAAAGCCTTACACTGCAGAAGTAATTTTTGTATATTTGGAACCTAAAGTACATATCAGGAAATGAGCAAGCCCTGCTGGCTGGACTAAAACTATCTCCCACAGGAAGCTAGTTTTCCACAAAGGGTCTCCCATCCATGTACAGAACAGGCTTGGCCCTGTTTAGCTTTGGAGATTAACTATCATCTGACTACTGCAAATAACAGTTGAACTTTTAAGTTTGTGGTTGAATGAAGCTGCTCTGATAGAGGGGTAGCGTATCCTGACAGGTTCAATCAGGCAAGCGGAATGTGCTACCACCTCCATAAATGAGGTCAAATTCATCATTAAGGTAGGGAATTAATGACCACAGAAAGTCAGGAGGCCTGTTTAATGCCTCATCCGAAGGATGCTCCGTTTTACAGGTGCCGGACTAAGGTTTCAGAAAAACATTTGCTCCTTTACACAGCCTGGAATCTGCCTCGTTGTATTAGGACGTTTGATCCCATAGGTACATGTCAGGGAAAGAGCCCCCCCTGCTGGCCAGTCTAGTTTTTCACAAAGGAAGCGCAACCTGCCAAGCTCTATAAGGCCGGCGGAATGCACTACCACCTCCATAAATGAGGTCAGATTCATCATTAAGGTAGGGAATTAATGACCACAGAAAGTCAGGAGGCCTGTTTAATGCCTCATCCGAAGGACACTCATTTTTACATGGGGCGATTTAATGCTTCATCAAAAGCCTTACACTGCAGAAGTCACTTTTGTATGTTTGGACTTTTGGAACCTAAAGTACATATCAGGGAATGAGCAACCCCTGCTGGCTGGACTAAAACTATCTCCTGCAAGAAGCTAGTTTTCCACAAAGTATCCCCCATCCATGTACAAACCAGGCTTTTTTTTTTTTTTTTTTTTATTGAAAAAATTCCATAATACAGTTATCAAGCATGTGTTTCACAGTAGAAATCTTAAAGACATAAATGATTAAACACGCATTAAAATACTTAACATTGTCAGCAATAAAGTAATAAATAATGCCTTAGAATTAAAAACTAATCATATATATGAATGAAAATACAAACAGTAAAGAACATCAAAAATACAAAACAATATTGCTTTCCACACAGATCGTTATTCACTCTCGGAAAGGAGTAACCCAGCTCGTCATCACGTGTTGCGAGACAAAACAGTACTTAAGAACAGAAACATTCTCCAAACTTTTTTAAAATTGCACATCTATTCCATTCTCATCTAAAGTTACACATACATCATTAGTAAAAACATTGTAAAAGAACCCCATTTGATCTTCTTGCTTAAAATAATAAAACAGGCATTGTACATATTTTTCGACTTTTCTTTTAAAAACATACCATAAATCCATTATCCATTTTTCCTTCTTTGCCACCACTCTCCTTTCCCATATAGCACTCTTAATTAACATTATCAAAAGGTTGATGACCATTTTGTTCTTGTTCTTTCTTTGTATTCCCAACATTAGAATCCTGCCCCAGTCCATCTCCTCTCCATCCTCCCCTTTCAACCTTAAAATCATTTTCTTACATTTCTCATTAAAATCATCCAATTTTATACAATGTAAAAACAGATGTAAAAATCCCTCCTCCTCCTCATTACACACTTTACATACAGCACTTGATTCCATACCAATTTTGTTTAAAATAACGTCAGTAAAAATCACTTTATGCCTAATTAAGAACTCTAAATTTTCCAGCTTTGTCTGTATCATTTTCCCTTTCATGTTTCCCCAAATATCACATTCCTTCACACCCTTGTACTTATCCATCCAGTAATTGTTGACCACTGGTTTTTTAAAGACCCCCTCTCTAAAAACACTATAAAAATCTTTCACCTGACATTTATTAAAATCAAATTGTTTTTCTCCCAATCCCACATATATTTCATTTTGTTGCTCTCCGTCCTCCTTATTTTCGATTCCCTCTATCCATTCTTTCGGTATCGATCTCTTGATCATTTCATATTTATTAGTTTCTTCCTGTCTGCTGTACTCCTCCTTTGCTTCCTCCATTGCGTCTATAACCACTTGTATGGGTAGAAATCCTTCTTTAACTTCATATAAAATGTCCCTCACTTTTAAAATTCCCGCCTCCCACCATTTCTTAAAAAACAACTGCCTCCCCTGATTTAAAATACTCTGATTTAAAAAAAGAGGCTGATTTAAAATGTTTTCCCTACCCCTCGGAATAAAATGCACACTTGATAAAAACTTTCCCCATGCTCCCAGCAGTTCCCTATAAAAATCCGGCATCCTCTCAGTCATCCATAATTTAGTCTTCATCCATAAAATATTCCTTCCCAGATTAAATTTACTGCCTTTATTTAAAAAGTACTCCATAGTTCCCTTCCATCCTGCTGTGTGTGATTTGTCTAAAAACTTTTTTACCAATTTTACCCTTAGTGCGTTCTTTCTATGTTCAATGTCAATTAATCCCATTCCTCCCTTCTCTCCCTCCCCTATTAAAGTATTGTGTGCTATTCTTGGGGGCTTCCCATTCCATAAAAACTCTGAAAAACATTTCTTCAGCCTCTTTTCCGCCCATAATGGCATTGGGTTTACATATAAAATGTACCATAATTTTGACACCATTAAAACATTAATAATTAAAACTTTCCCCTTCAAAGTCAGCGTTCTTAATTTCCAAAAAATCAATCTCCTTTCAATCCCCCCTATCACTTCCTCCCACATTGTTTCTCCTGCTTTTCGCTCATCCCGCCCCATATGTACCCCTAAAATCTTTATGTCCCTTGATTCCTTAAAATTAAAATGCTCTGTTAGAACCTGTGCCCCTCCAAACCTCATATACACTGTCTTCTCTTCATTCACTTTTGCCCCTGATCCTCTACAATAATTCTGTACAATCTCCATAGCTTTTATTACACTTTCCAGATCTTTTAACATTAGCGTTGTATCATCTGCATATTGAAAAATTTTACTCTCTTCTCCCTCCAACCGTATCCCTTTTACGCCTTTATCCTGCTCCATTGCCAGCCCTAGAGGCTCTGCTACCAAAGAGTATAGTAGGGCTGACAATGGGCATCCCTGTCTTATGGATCTTGTTAATTTAAAAGCTTGTGTTAAAAACCCATTGCACTTTATTTTTGTCATAGCTCCCTTGTATAAAATTTTCACCCATTTTATAAAATTCTCACCAAACCCAAACCCTTTTAAGATATCAAATAAAAACTGGTGTTCTACTCTGTCAAAAGCTTTTTCAAAATCCAAGCTTATAATAAAACCATTCATATTTTTTTCGTTAATATATCTTATTGCATCCTTTATACTTATAGTTGTGTCCGCTATATCCCTTCCCTTCACTCCATATACTTGGTTAGTCTTTATTATTTTCGGCATAACTTCTTTTAATCTGTTTGCTAAAATCTTTGATAATATTTTTAAATCTGTATTCAGCATAGTGATTGGTCTGAAATTTTTTAGGTCTGTTTTATCTCCCTTTTTCTTATAAATTATTCTCATTAACCCCATTCCCATTCTAGTGCTTAATTCTCCTTTACTAAAAACATCATCATAAACATCCTTTAAAATGTCAATCAAAACCTCTTTAAAAGCTATATAAAATTCACTCCCTAAGCCATCAATCCCTGGACTTTTTTTCCTATTTAACTCACTTATTGCATTTTCTATTTCTTCTTTCCTTATCTCCATTTCACATTCCTTTTCATCCTCCTCCCCTACCTTCGCTTTTAGCTGTCCCAATAATTCCTGCTTTTCCTCCTCCCGCACCCCCTCAGCACTAAACAATCCCTCGTAATATTCTTTCACTACATATAATATTCCCTCATTGTCCCCTACCACCACCCCGTCTTTCCTTCTTATCTCCTTAATCATCCCCGCCTTTGCTCTACTTCTTTCTAAATTAAAGAAAAATTTTGTACATTTTTCACCCTCCATTGTGTATTTCGCCTTACTTCTTAGCCTCGCCCCCTCGTATTTTCCCTCCTCCATTTCCTTCAACCTGCCTTCTAATTCTTTTATTTTTTGTATATCTTTATCACATTTATTTAGTTCTTCTTCTAATTTTTCTTTAATTTTTTTCTCATTATACCTCTTGCTTTTTTGTATTATTTTGCAGTATTTTATCGTAAATTTTTTAATTAAAAACTTCACATTCTCCCACCATATTCTGATATCTTCTCCATGCATCCCATTTCCTTTTTCTTTCTCAATAATCTCCTTAATACGTAAAACGTAATCTTCATTTTTTAAAATCTCTGTGTTTAAAACCCATACCCCTGGCCCTCTTTTCAATGACCCCCAATCTATTTTAACCAAAACTAGCTTATGGTCACTCAGACTTGTTTCTTCATACTTAATATCCCCAATAAAATCCTCAATATTTCTTGTACATAAAATAAAATCAATTCTTGATCTACAAATAAAGTTCCCCACCAACTGTCTTCTTGAGAATTCTTTCTTTTTCTCATTTCTTTCTCTCCACACGTCAATGCAATTATTTTCTTCCATTAAAAGTTTCAGCTCCTTTCTACCCACATCCGACTTAAAAACCATTCCCTCCCCCATATCCAATTTACTAAAAACTGTATTAAAATCCCCCAATAAGATGACCTCATTATGCTTCTTTAAAAAAGCCCTTAAGACATTAAAAAACTACTTCTTTTCTTTATCTTCTGTTGGTGCATGTACGTTAACTATTATCACAGTCTTCTCATCATACTTCAGTTCAATAGCCATACACTTCCCCTCACCATCCTTATATATTATTTTACCAAGGATCCCTCTATTTTCTTTAATTAGAAAAGCAACCCCTCTCCCCATTCTCCCATCACCATTATTATATAGAATCTCCCCTCCCCATCTTTCCCTTATCTTATTCATAAAATCATCCCTCCAATTTGTTTCTTGTAGTAAAATCAGGTCTTCCCCTTTACACATTTCCACCACCTTTTCAAATTTTCTAACATTCAAAAGTCCCCTCGCATTAAAAGTGACAGTCTTTAAAAGCATTAGACATATAAAAACATTTAAAATACCCATAAAATTAGTCCATGTCCTCCAACCCTGTCAAAACTTCAAATTTGTTCTTACTTTCAATCTCGGTTTCCTTCAACACCTTCTTTCTTGCAGTCTCTATGTTTGGTACAACCCTTAGAGATCTCCTTCGCTTCGGTACCTTTGTGTGTGCTTCTTTTGTTCCCTCTTGTTCCTTTTCCTCTCCCAGTTCTTTGCTCCTCTGCTCCTCATCCTCCCGATTGTCCCAATCCTGTGGTAGACCTTCCAAATTCACCATTTGCGAGCATAAATTAATTTCCTGCTGTGCCTCGCTCAAATCCTCATTTCTTTGTTCCTTCCTCTCTGCGTTATTTAAAATGCTTTGCAAACTGTCAGTTAAAACCATTTGTGTCCATTCTTCACCCTCATTACGTGTTTCCATTCTTTGATCGTTGCAATCATCCCTCTGTTCCGACCCTGTTTCTTCTCGTATGTTAAGTTCCTCTTCCCGTTGTCCGCTGTCTCCCCCATGCATCTGTCCGCTCACCTGCCGTTCTCCTCCGCTCTGCATCCAACATTCACATTTATCCAATGCCAGTTTGCAATCCGGGCACATCACAGCATTGCAGTTTCTCGCAAAATGGCCCCTCTCCCCACATTTAAAGCACGTAAAGGCAGGGCAATCTTTAACCACATGGTCCGGGCTCATGCACAGTCGACAGGTTTTAACCTGGTGACTGTGCATCACCCGGAAATATTGTGGACCCTCCGCCGTCTCAATTTTTGTGCTGTACGGGAGAGAGGGCACCTCCCTCGGAAACCGTGTTTTGACGAACCTCGTCCCATCTTCAATGTTCGTGCCCGGATATACTCTTCTTTTAATTTTTGAGATAGGGGAAACCCCCCATCCCTCTAGTTTATTTAAAATCTCTCTATCGTCCAGGTAAGCTGGCAGATGCATGAAGGAGACAACGTAGTCTCTGTTCTGCAGCCTTTTTACTTCACAGTCCGTTCCATTAATCGTTATGCCATCCATTAAAAACTCTGTCTCTTCTTCACTCTCCAATGTCACTTCATATTCCTTATTCTGTTTAGGTCTTACCGCCAATATTTTGCCTTCCCCAATCCGTTCCGAAATTGCTTTGATAATATCCATCGCTCTTAAATCCTTCAGTCCTTCCACATCAATTGTAACCGTCGCTTCTTTCAAGTATTCCCTCTCTTTCCTTGCCTCTTTATCCATTTGAAATCTTTCTCGTTGCCGTTGTCCTTGTCCATTGTCATTTCCTTGCCGTGTTTCGTCCGCCATATCCAGTTCCTTTGCCGTTTTATCCGTCCGTAAAAAGAAAACTCACGCCCAAAAATCCCCCCCAAACAGCGATCGCTGCTGGGAGGAATAAACTACAAAAAATAAATGACAAACTATACAAAAAAACACTAAAACTTAAACAAACAAAACGAAAATAAACACAGAATGAAGGAGAGCCTTTCTCTCCAAACTGCTGCCAACCACTTCCTGTTGCTCTCTAGCGCCTCAGGTGGCGGTATGGATGGTAGCGCATCCTGACAGGTTCAATCAGGCCAGCGGAATGTGCTACCACCTCCATAAATGAGGTCAAATTCATCATTAAGGTAGGGAATTAATGACCACAGAAAGTCAGGAGGCCAGTTTAATGCCTCATGCGAAGGATGCTCCGTTTTACAGGTGCCGGACCAAGGTTTCAGAAAAACATTTGCTCCTTTACACAGACTGGAATCTGCCTCGTTGTATTAGGATGTTTGATCCCATAGGTAAATGTCAGGGAAAGAGCACCCCCTGCTGGTGGGACTAGTTTTTCACAAAGGTAGCGCAACCTGCCAGGCTCTATAAGGCCGGCAGATTGCGCTACCACCTCCATAAATGATGTCAAATTCATCATTAAGGTAGGGAATTAATGACCACAGAAAGTCAGGAGGCCTGTTTAATGCCTCATCCGAAGGACACTCCTTTTTACTGGGGCCGGTTAAGGTTTCATAAAAACATTTGCTCCTTTTCACGGCCTGGAATCTGCCTCATTAAATTATGACGTTTGATCCCATACGTACATGTCAGGGAAAGAGCCCCCCCTGCTGGCCAGACTAGTTTTTCACAAAGGAAGCGCAACCTGCCAAGCTCTATAAGGCCGGCGGAATGCACTACCACCTCCATGAATGAGGTCAAATTCATCATTAAGGTAGGGAATTAATGACCACAGAAAGTCAGGAGGCCTGTTTAATGCCTCATCCGAAGGACACTCATTTTTACATGGGGCGATTTAATGCTTCATCAAAAGCCTTACACTGCAGAAGTCATTTTTGTATGTTTGGACTTTTGGAACCTAAAGTACATATCAGGGAATGAGCAACCCCTGCTGGCTGGACTAAAACTATCTCCCACAGGAAGCTAGTTTTCCACAAAGTGTCCCCCATCCATGTACAGACCAGGCTCGGGCCTGCTTAGCTTTAGAGAGTAACCAGAATCTGACTACTGCAAGCAACAGTTGAACTTGTTCTGTTTCGGTTGAATGAAGCTGCTCTGATAGAGGGGTAGCGCATCCTGACAGGTTCAATCAGGCCAGTGGAATGTGCTACCACCTCCATAAATGAGGTCAAATTCATCATTAAGGTAGGGAATTAATGACCACAGAAAGTCAGGAGGCCAGTTTAATGCCTCATGCGAAGGATGCTCCGTTTTACAGGTGCTGGACTAAGGTTTCAGAAAAACATTTGCTCCTTTACAAAGCCTGGAATCTGCCTCGTTGTATTAGGACGTTTGATCCCATAGGTACATGTCAGGGAAAGAGCACCCCCTGCTGGTGGGACTAGTTTTTCACAAAGGTAGCGCAACCTGCCAGTCTCTATAAGGCCGGCAGATTGCGCTACCACCTCCATAAATGAGGTCAAATTCATCATTAAGGTAGGGAATTAATGACCACAGAAAGTCAGGAGGCCTGTTTAATGCCTCATCCGAAGGATGCTCCGTTTTACAGGTGCCGGACTAAGGTTTCAGAAAAACATTTGCTCCTTTACACAGCCTGGAATCTGCCTCGTTGTATTAGGACGTTTGATCCCATAGGTACATGTCAGGGAAAGAGCACCCCCTGCTGGTGAGACTAGTTTTTCACAAAGGTAGCGCAACCTGCCAGTCTCTATAAGGCCGGCAGATTGCGCTACCACCTCCATAAATGTGGTCAAATTCATCATTAAGGTAGGGAATTAATGACCACAGAAAGTCAGGAGGCCTGTTTAATGCCTCATCCGAAGGACACTCATTTTTACATGGGGCGATTTAATGCTTCATCAAAAGCCTTACACTGCAGAAGTAATTTTTGTATATTTGGAACCTAAAGTACATATCAGGAAATGAGCAAGCCCTGCTGGCTGGACTAAAACTATCTCCCACAGGAAGCTAGTTTTCCACAAAGGGTCTCCCAACCATGTACAGAACAGGCTTGGCCCTGTTTAGCTTTGGAGATTAACTATCATCTGACTACTGCAAATAACAGTTGAACTTTTAAGTTTGTTGTTGAATGAAGCTGCTCTGATAGAGGGGTAGCGTATCCTGACAGGTTCAATCAGGCAAGCGGAATGTGCTACCACCTCCATAAATGAGGTCAAATTCATCATTAAGGTAGGGAATTAATAACCACAGAAAGTCAGGAGGCCTGTTTAATGCCTCATCCGAAGGATGCTCCGTTTTACAGGTGCCGGACTAAGGTTTCAGAAAAACATTTGCTCCTTTACACAGCCTGGAATCTGCCTCGTTGTATTAGGACGTTTGATCCCATAGGTACATGTCAGGGAAAGAGCCCCCCCTGCTGGCCAGTCTAGTTTTTCACAAAGGAAGCGCAACCTGCCAAGCTCTATAAGGCCGGCGGAATGCACTACCACCTCCATAAATGAGGTCAGATTCATCATTAAGGTAGGGAATTAATGACCACAGAAAGTCAGGAGGCCTGTTTAATGCCTCATCCGAAGGACACTCATTTTTACATGGGGCGATTTAATGCTTCATCAAAAGCCTTACACTGCAGAAGTCACTTTTGTATGTTTGGACTTTTTGAACCTAAAGTACATATCAGGGAATGAGCAACCCCTGCTGGCTGGACTAAAACTATCTCCTGCAAGAAGCTAGTTTTCCACAAAGTATCCCCCATCCATGTACATACCAGGTTCGGGCCTGCTTAGCTTTAGAGAGTAACCAGAATCTGACTACTGCAAGCAACAGTTGAACCTGTTCTGTTTTGGTTGAATGAAGCTGCTCTGATAGAGGGGTAGCGCATCCTGACAGGTTCAATCAGGCCAGAGGAATGTGCTACCACCTCCATAAATGAGGTCAAATTCATCATTAAGGTAGGGAATTAATGACCACAGAAAGTCAGGAGGCCAGTTTAATGCCTCATGCGAAGGATGCTCCGTTTTACAGGTGCCGGACTAAGGTTTCAGAAAAACATTTGCTCCTTTACACAGCCTGGAATCTGCCTCGTTGTATTAGGACGTTTGATCCCACAGGTACATTTCAGGGAAAGAGCACCCCCTGCTGGTGGGACTACTTTTTCACAAAGGTAGCGCAACCTGCCAGTCTCTATAAGGCCGGCAGATTGCACTACCACCTCCATAAATGAGGTCAAATTCATCATTAAGGTAGGGAATTAATAACCACAGAAAGTCAGGAGGCCTGTTTAATGCCTCATCCGAAGGACACTCATTTTTACATGGGGCGATTTAATGCTTCATCAAAAGCCTTACACTGCAGAAGTCATTTTTGTATATTTGGACTTTTGGAACCTAAAGTACATATCAGGAAATGTGCAACCCCTGCTGGCTGGACTATCATCTGACTACTGCAAATAACAGTTGAACTTTTAAGTTTGTGGTTGAATGAAGCTGCTCTGATAGAGGGGTAGCGTATCCTGACAGGTTCAATCAGGCAAGCGGAATGTGCTACCACCTCCATAAATGAGGTCAAATTTATCATTAAGGTAGGGAATTAATGACCACAGAAAGTCAGGAGGCTAGTTTAATGCCTCTTGCGAAGGACACTCCTTTTTACTGGGGCCGGATTAAGGTTTCAGAAAAACATTTGCTCCTTTCCACAGCCTGGAATCTGCCTCGTTGTATTAGGACGTTTGATCCCATAGGTACATGTCAGGGAAAGAGCCTCCCCTGCTGGCCAGTCTAGTTTTTCACAAAGGAAGCGCAACCTGCCAAGCTCTATAAGGCCGGCGGAATGCACTACCACCTCCATAAATGAGGTCAAATTCATCATTAAGGTAGGGAATTAATGACCACAGAAAGTCAGGAGGCCTGTTTAATGCCTCATCCGAAGGACACTCATTTTTACATGGGGCGATTTAATGCTTCATCAAAAGCCTTACACTGCAGAAGTCATTTTTGTATGTTTGGACTTTTGGAACCTAAAGTACATATCATGGAATGAGCAACCCCTGCTGGCTGGACTAAAACTATCTCCTGCAAGAAGGTAGTTTTCCACAAAGTATCCCCCATCCATGTACAGACCAGGCACAGGTCTACTTAGCTTTAGAGAGTAACCAGAATCTGACCACTGCAAGCAACAGTTGAACTTGTTCTGTTTCGGTTGAATGAAGCTGCTCTGATAGAGGGGTAGCGCATCCTGACAGGTTCAATCAGGCCAGCGGAATGTGCTACCACCTCCATAAATGAGGTCAAATTCATCATTAAGGTAGGGAATTAATGACCACAGAAAGTCAGGAGGCCAGTTTAATGCCTCATGCGAAGGATGCTCCGTTTTACAGGTGCCGGACTAAGGTTTCAGAAAAACATTTGCTCCTTTACACAGCCTGGAATCTGCCTCGTTGTATTAGGACGTTTGATCCCATAGGTACATGTCAGGGAAAGAGCACCCCCTGCTGGTGGGACTACTTTTTCACAAAGGTAGCGCAACCTGCCAGGCTCTATAAGGCCGGCAGATTGCGCTACCACCTCCATAAATGAGGTCAAATTCATCATTAAGGTAGGGAATTAATGACCACAGAAAGTCAGGAGGCCTGTTTAATGCCTCATCCGAAGGATGCTCCGTTTTACAGGTGCCGGACTAAGGTTTCAGAAAAACATTTGCTCCTTTACACAGCCTGGAATCTGCCTCATTGTATTAGGACGTTTGATCCCATAGGTACATGTCAGGGAAAGAGCACCCCCTGCTGGCCAGACTAGTTTTTCACAAAGGAAGCGCAACCTGCCAAGCTCTATAAGGCCGGCGGAATGCACTACCACCTCCATGAATGAGGTCAAATTCATCATTAAGGTAGGGAATTAATGACCACAGAAAGTCAGGAGGCCTGTTTAATGCCTCATCCGAAGGACACTCATTTTTACATGGGGCGATTTAATGCTTCATCAAAAGCCTTACACTGCAGAAGTCATTTTTGTATATTTGGACTTTTGGAACCTAAAGTACATATCAGGAAATGAGCAACCCCTGCTGGCTGGACTAAAACTATCTCCCACAGGAAGCTAGTTTTCCACAAAGGGTCTCCCATCCATGTACAGAACAGGCTTGGCCCTGTTTAGCTTTGGAGATTAACTATCATCTGACTACTGCAAATAACAGTTGAACTTTTAAGTTTGTGGTTGAATGAAGCTGCTCTGATAGAGGGGTAGCGTATCCTGACAGGTTCAATCAGGCAAGCGGAATGTGCTACCACCTCCATAAATGAAGTCAAATTCATCATTAAGGTAGGGAATTAATGACCACAGAAAGTCAGGAGGCTAGTTTAATGCCTCTTGCGAAGGACACTCCTTTTTACTGGGGCCGGATTAAGGTTTCAAAAAAACATTTGCTCCTTTCCACAGCCTGGAATCTGCCTTGTTGTATTAGGACGTTTGATCCCATAGGTACATGTCAGGGAAAGAGCCCCCCCTGCTGGCCAGTCTAGTTTTTCACAAAGGAAGCGCAACCTGCCAAGCTCTATAAGGCCGGCGGAATGCACTACCACCTCCATAAATGAGGTCAGATTCATCATTAAGGTAGGGAATTAATGACCACAGAAAGTCAGGAGGCCTGTTTAATGCCTCATCCGAAGGACACTCATTTTTACATGGGGCGATTTAATGCTTCATCAAAAGCCTTACACTGCAGAAGTCATTTTTGTATGTTTGGACTTTTGGAACCTAAAGTACATATCAGGGAATGAGCAACCCCTGCTGGCTGGACTAAAACTATCTCCTGCAAGAAGATAGTTTTCCACAAAGTATCCCCCATCCATGTGCAAACCAGGCTCAGGCCTGCTTAGCTTTAGAGAGTAACCAGAATCTGACCACTGCAAGCAACAGTTGAACTTGTTCTGTTTCAGTTGAATGAAGCTGCTCTGATAGAGGGGTAGCGCATCCTGACAGGTTCAATCAGGCCAGCAGGAATGTGCTACCACCTCCATAAATGAGGTCAAATTCATCATTAAGGTAGGGAATTAATGACCAAAGAAAGTCTGGAGGCCAGTTTAATGCCTAATGCGAAGTATGCTCCGTTTTACAGGTGCCGGACTAAGGTTTCAGAAAAACATTTGCTCCTTTACACAGCCTGGAATCTGCCTCGTTGTATTAGGACGTTTGATCCCATAGGTACATGTCAGGGAAAGAGCACCCCCTGCTGGTGGGACTAGTTTTTCACAATGGTAGCGCAACCTGCCAGGCTCTATAAGGCCGGCAGATTGCGCAACCACCTCCATAAATGAGGTCAAATTCATCATTAAGGTAGGGAATTAATGACCACAGAAAGTCAGGAGGCCTGTTTAATGCCTCATCCGAAGGACACTCCTTTTTACTGGGGCCGGTTAAGGTTTCATAAAAACATTTGCTCCTTTTCACGGCCTGGAATCTGCCTCGTTAAATTATGACGTTTGATCCCATAGGTACATGTCAGGGAAAGAGCCCCCCCTGCTGGCCAGACTAGTTTTTCACAAAGGAAGCGCAACCTGCCAAGCTCTATAAGGCCGGCGGAATGCACTACCACCTCCATGAATGAGGTCAAATTCATCATTAAGGTAGGGAATTAATGACCACAGAAAGTCAGGAGGCCTGTTTAATGCCTCATCCGAAGGACACTCATTTTTACATGGGGCGATTTAATGCTTCATCAAAAGCCTTACACTGCAGAAGTCATTTTGGTATATTTGGACTCTTGGAACCTAAAGTACATATCAGGGAATGAGCAACCCCTGCTGACTGGACTAAAACTATCTCCTGCAGGAAGTTAGTTTTGCACAAAGTGTCCCCCATCCATGCACAGAGCAGGCTCGGGCCTACTTAGCTTTAGACAGTAACCAGAATCTGACTACTGCAATCAACAGTTGAACCTGTTTTGTTTCGGTTGAATGAAGCTGCTCTGATAGAGGGGTAGCGCATCCTGACAGGTTCAATCAGGCCAGCGGAATGTGCTACCACCTCCATAAATGAGGTCAAATTCATCATTAAGGTAGGGAATTAATGACCACAGAAAGTCAGGAGGCCATTTTAATGCCTCTTGCGAAGGACACTCCTTTTTACTGGGGCCGGATTAAGGTTTCATAAAAACATTTGCTCCTTTCCACAGCCTGGAATCTGCCCAGTTGTATTAGGACGTTTGATCCCATAGGTACATGTCAGGGAAAGAGCACCCCCTGCTGGTGGGACTAGTTTTTCACAAAGGTAGCGCAACCTGCCAGTCTCTATAAGTCCGGCAGATTGCGCTACCACCTCCATAAATAAGGTCAAATTCATCATTAAGGTAGGGAATTAATGACCACAGAAAGTCAGGAGGCCTGTTTAATGCCTCATCCGAAGGACACTCATTTTTACATGGGGCGATTTAATGCTTCATCAAAAGCCTTACACTGCAGAAGTCATTTTTGTATGTTTGGACTTTTGGAACCTAAAGTACATATCAGGGAATGAGCAACCCCTGCTGGCTGGACTAAAACTATCTCCCACAGGAAGCTAGTTTTCCACAAAGTGTCCCCCATCCATGTACAGACCAGGCTTGGGCCTGCTTAGCTTTAGAGAGTAACCAGAATCTGACTACTGCAAGCAACAGTTGAACTTGTTCTGTTTTGTTTGAATGAAGCTGCTCTGATAGAGGGGTAGCGCATCCTGACAGGTTCAATCAGGCCAGCGGAATGTGCTACCACCTCCATAAATGAGGTCAAATTCATCATTAAGGTAGGGAATTAATGACCACAGAAAGTCAGGAGGCCAGTTTAATGCCTCATGCGAAGGATGCTCCGTTTTACAGGTGCTGGACTAAGGTTTCAGAAAAACATTTGCTCCTTTCCACAGCCTGGAATCTGCCTCGTTGTATTAGGACGTTTGATCCCATAGGTACATGTCAGGGAAAGAGCCTCCCCTGCTGGCCAGTCTAGTTTTTCACAAAGGAAGCGCAACCTGCCAAGCTCTATAAGGCCGGCGGAATGCACTACCACCTCCATAAATGAGGTCAAATTCATCATTAAGGTAGGGAATTAATGACCACAGAAAGTCAGGAGGCCAGTTTAATACCTCATGCGAAGGATGCTCCGTTTTACAGGTGCCGGACTAAGGTTTCAGAAAAACATTTGCTCCTTTACACAGCCTGGAATCTGCCTCGTTGTATTAGGACGTTTGATCCCATAGGTACATGTCAGGGAAAGAGCACCCCCTGCTGGTGGGACTACTTTTTCACAAAGGTAGCGCAACCTGCCAGGCTTTATAAGGCCGGCAGATTGCGCTACCACCTCCATAAATGAGGTCAAATTCATCATTAAGGTAGGGAATTAATGACCACAGAAAGTCAGGAGGCCTGTTTAATGCCTCATCCGAAGGATGCTCCGTTTTACAGGTGCCGGACTAAGGTTTCAGAAAAACATTTGCTCCTTTACACAGCCTGGAATCTGCCTCATTGTATTAAGACGTTTGATCCCATAGGTACATGTCAGGGAAAGAGCACCCCCTGCTGGTGGGACTAGTTTTTCCACAAAGGTAGCGCAACCTGCCAGTCTCTATAAGGCCGGCAGATTGCGCTACCACCTCCATAAATGAGGTCAAATTCATCATTAAGGTAGGGAATAATGACCACAGAAAGTCAGGAGGCCTGTTTAATGCCTCATCCGAAGGACACTCATTTTTACATGGGGCGATTTAATGCTTCATCAAAAGCCTTACACTGCAGAAGTCATTTTTGTATATTTGGACTTTTGGAACCTAAAGTACATATCAGGAAATGAGCAACCCCTGCTGGCTGGACTAAAACTATCTCCCACAGGAAGCTAGTTTTCCACAAAGGGTCTCCCATCCATGTACAGGACAGGCTTGGCCCTGTTTAGCTTTGGAGATTAACTATCATCTGACTACTGCAAATAACAGTTGAACTTTTAAGTTTGTGGTTGAATGAAGCTGCTCTGATAGAGGGGTAGCGTATCCTGACAGGTTCAATCAGGCAAGCGGAATGTGCTACCACCTCCATAAATGAAGTCAAATTTATCATTAAGGTAGGGAATTAATGACCACAGAAAGTCAGGAGGCTAGTTTAATGCCTCTTGCGAAGGACACTCCTTTTTACTGGGGCCGGATTAAGGTTTCAGAAAAACATTTGCTCCTTTCCACAGCCTGGAATCTGCCTCGTTGTATTAGGACGTTTGATCCCATAGGTACATGTCAGGGAAAGAGCCCCCCCTGCTGGCCAGTCTAGTTTTTCACAAAGGAAGCGCAACCTGCCAAGCTCTATAAGGCCGGCGGAATGCACTACCACCTCCATGAATGAGGTCAAATTCATCATTAAGGTAGGGAATTAATGACCACAGAAAGTCAGGAGGCCTGTTTAATGCCTCATCCGAAGGACACTCATTTTTACATGGGGCGATTTAATGCTTCATCAAAAGCCTTACACTGCAGAAGTCATTTTGGTATATTTGGACTCTTGGAACCTAAAGTACATATCAGGGAATGAGCAACCCCTGCTGACTGGACTAAAACTATCTCCCACAGGAAGCTAGTTTTGCACAAAGTGTCCCCCATCCATGCACAGAGCAGGCTCGGGCCTGCTTAGCTTTAGACAGTAACCAGAATCTGACTACTGCAATCAACAGTTGAACCTGTTCTGTTTCGGTTGAATGAAGCTGCTCTGATAGAGGGGTAGCGCATCCTGACAGGTTCAATCAGGCCAGCGGAATGTGCTACCACCTCCATAAATGAGGTCAAATTCATCATTAAGGTAGGGAATTAATGACCACAGAAAGTCAGGAGGCCATTTTAATGCCTCTTGCGAAGGACACTCCTTTTTACTGGGGCCGGATTAAGGTTTCATAAAAACATTTGCTCCTTTCCACAGCCTGGAATCTGCCCAGTTGTATTAGGACGTTTGATCCCATAGGTACATGTCAGGGAAAGAGCACCCCCTGCTGGTGGGACTAGTTTTTCACAAAGGTAGCGCAACCTGCCAGTCTCTATAAGGCCGGCAGATTGCGCTACCACCTCCATAAATAAGGTCAAATTCATCATTAAGGTAGGGAATTAATGACCACAGAAAGTCAGGAGGCCTGTTTAATGCCTCATCCGAAGGACACTCATTTTTACATGGGGCGATTTAATGCTTCATCAAAAGCCTTACACTGCAGAAGTCATTTTTGTATGTTTGGACTTTTGGAACCTAAAGTACATATCAGGGAATGAGCAACCCCTGCTGGCTGGACTAAAACTATCTCCCACAGGAAGCTAGTTTTCCACAAAGTGTCCCCCATCCATGTACAGACCAGGCTCGGGCCTGCTTAGCTTTAGACAGTAACCAGAATCTGACTACTTTTTTTTTTTTTTTTTTTTTTTTTTATTGAAAAAATTCCATAATACAGTTATCAAGCATGTGTTTCACAGTAGAAATCTTAAAGACATAAATGATTAAACACGCATTAAAATACTTAACATTGTCAGCAATAAAGTAATAAATAATGCCTTAGAATTAAAAACTAATCATATATATGAATGAAAATACAAACAGTAAAGAACATCAAAAATACAAAACAATATTGCTTTCCACACAGATCGTTATTCACTCTCGGAAAGGAGTAACCCAGCTCGTCATCACGTGTTGCGAGACAAAACAGTACTTAAGAACAGAAACATTCTCCAAACTTTTTTAAAATTGCACATCTATTCCATTCTCATCTAAAGTTACACATACATCATTAGTAAAAACATTGTAAAAGAACCCCATTTGATCTTCTTGCTTAAAATAATAAAACAGGCATTGTACATATTTTTCGACTTTTCTTTTAAAAACATACCATAAATCCATTATCCATTTTTCCTTCTTTGCCACCACTCTCCTTTCCCATATAGCACTCTTAATTAACATTATCAAAAGGTTGATGACCATTTTGTTCTTGTTCTTTCTTTGTATTCCCAACATTAGAATCCTGCCCCAGTCCATCTCCTCTCCATCCTCCCCTTTCAACCTTAAAATCATTTTCTTACATTTCTCATTAAAATCATCCAATTTTATACAATGTAAAAACAGATGTAAAAATCCCTCCTCCTCCTCATTACACACTTTACATACAGCACTTGATTCCATACCAATTTTGTTTAAAATAACGTCAGTAAAAATCACTTTATGCCTAATTAAGAACTCTAAATTTTCCAGCTTTGTCTGTATCATTTTCCCTTTCATGTTTCCCCAAATATCACATTCCTTCACACCCTTGTACTTATCCATCCAGTAATTGTTGACCACTGGTTTTTTAAAGACCCCCTCTCTAAAAACACTATAAAAATCTTTCACCTGACATTTATTAAAATCAAATTGTTTTTCTCCCAATCCCACATATATTTCATTTTGTTGCTCTCCGTCCTCCTTATTTTCGATTCCCTCTATCCATTCTTTCGGTATCGATCTCTTGATCATTTCATATTTATTAGTTTCTTCCTGTCTGCTGTACTCCTCCTTTGCTTCCTCCATTGCGTCTATAACCACTTGTACGGGTAGAAATCCTTCTTTAACTTCATATAAAATGTCCCTCACTTTTAAAATTCCCGCCTCCCACCATTTCTTAAAAAACAACTGCCTCCCCTGATTTAAAATACTCTGATTTAAAAAAGGAGGCTGATTTAAAATGTTTTCCCTACCCCTCGGAATAAAATGCACACTTGATAAAAACTTTCCCCATGCTCCCAGCAGTTCCCTATAAAAATCCGGCATCCTCTCAGTCATCCATAATTTAGTCTTCATCCATAAAATATTCCTTCCCAGATTAAATTTACTGCCTTTATTTAAAAAGTACTCCATAGTTCCCTTCCATCCTGCTGTGTGTGATTTGTCTAAAAACTTTTTTACCAATTTTACCCTTAGTGCGTTCTTTCTATGTTCAATGTCAATTAATCCCATTCCTCCCTTCTCTCCCTCCCCTATTAAAGTATTGTGTGCTATTCTTGGGGGCTTCCCATTCCATAAAAACTCTGAAAAACATTTCTTCAGCCTCTTTTCCGCCCATAATGGCATTGGGTTTACATATAAAATGTACCATAATTTTGACACCATTAAAACATTAATAATTAAAACTTTCCCCTTCAAAGTCAGCGTTCTTAATTTCCAAAAAATCAATCTCCTTTCAATCCCCCCTATCACTTCCTCCCACATTGTTTCTCCTGCTTTTCGCTCATCCCGCCCCATATGTACCCCTAAAATCTTTATGTCCCTTGATTCCTTAAAATTAAAATGCTCTGTTAGAACCTGTGCCCCTCCAAACCTCATATACACTGTCTTCTCTTCATTCACTTTTGCCCCTGATCCTCTACAATAATTCTGTACAATCTCCATAGCTTTTATTACACTTTCCAGATCTTTTAACATTAGCGTTGTATCATCTGCATATTGAAAAATTTTACTCTCTTCTCCCTCCAACCGTATCCCTTTTACGCCTTTATCCTGCTCCATTGCCAGCCCTAGAGGCTCTGCTACCAAAGAGTATAGTAGGGCTGACAATGGGCATCCCTGTCTTATGGATCTTGTTAATTTAAAAGCTTGTGTTAAAAACCCATTGCACTTTATTTTTGTCATAGCTCCCTTGTATAAAATTTTCACCCATTTTATAAAATTCTCACCAAACCCAAACCCTTTTAAGATATCAAATAAAAACTGGTGTTCTACTCTGTCAAAAGCTTTTTCAAAATCCAAGCTTATAATAAAACCATTCATATTTTTTTCGTTAATATATCTTATTGCATCCTTTATACTTATAGTTGTGTCCGCTATATCCCTTCCCTTCACTCCATATACTTGGTTAGTCTTTATTATTTTCGGCATAACTTCTTTTAATCTGTTTGCTAAAATCTTTGATAATATTTTTAAATCTGTATTCAGCATAGTGATTGGTCTGAAATTTTTTAGGTCTGTTTTATCTCCCTTTTTCTTATAAATTATTCTCATTAACCCCATTCCCATTCTAGTGCTTAATTCTCCTTTACTAAAAACATCATCATAAACATCCTTTAAAATGTCAATCAAAACCTCTTTAAAAGCTATATAAAATTCACTCCCTAAGCCATCAATCCCTGGACTTTTTTTCCTATTTAACTCACTTATTGCATTTTCTATTTCTTCTTTCCTTATCTCCATTTCACATTCCTTTTCATCCTCCTCCCCTACCTTCGCTTTTAGCTGTCCCAATAATTCCTGCTTTTCCTCCTCCCGCACCCCCTCAGCACTAAACAATCCCTCGTAATATTCTTTCACTACATATAATATTCCCTCATTGTCCCCTACCACCACCCCGTCTTTCCTTCTTATCTCCTTAATCATCCCCGCCTTTGCTCTACTTCTTTCTAAATTAAAGAAAAATTTTGTACATTTTTCACCCTCCATTGTGTATTTCGCCTTACTTCTTAGCCTCGCCCCCTCGTATTTTCCCTCCTCCATTTCCTTCAACCTGCCTTCTAATTCTTTTATTTTTTGTATATCTTTATCACATTTATTTAGTTCTTCTTCTAATTTTTCTTTAATTTTTTTCTCATTATACCTCTTGCTTTTTTGTATTATTTTGCAGTATTTTATCGTAAATTTTTTAATTAAAAACTTCACATTCTCCCACCATATTCTGATATCTTCTCCATGCATCCCATTTCCTTTTTCTTTCTCAATAATCTCCTTAATACGTAAAACGTAATCTTCATTTTTTAAAATCTCTGTGTTTAAAACCCATACCCCTGGCCCTCTTTTCAATGACCCCCAATCTATTTTAACCAAAACTAGCTTATGGTCACTCAGACTTGTTTCTTCATACTTAATATCCCCAATAAAATCCTCAATATTTCTTGTACATAAAATAAAATCAATTCTTGATCTACAAATAAAGTTCCCCACCAACTGTCTTCTTGAGAATTCTTTCTTTTTCTCATTTCTTTCTCTCCACACGTCAATGCAATTATTTTCTTCCATTAAAAGTTTCAGCTCCTTTCTACCCACATCCGACTTAAAAACCATTCCCTCCCCCATATCCAATTTACTAAAAACTGTATTAAAATCCCCCAATAAGATGACCTCATTATGCTTCTTTAAAAAAGCCCTTAAGACATTAAAAAACTCCTTCTTTTCTTTATCTTCTGTTGGTGCATGTACGTTAACTATTATCACAGTCTTCTCATCATACTTCAGTTCAATAGCCATACACTTCCCCTCACCATCCTTATATATTATTTTACCAAGGATCCCTCTATTTTCTTTAATTAGAAAAGCAACCCCTCTCCCCATTCTCCCATCACCATTATTATATAGAATCTCCCCTCCCCATCTTTCCCTTATCTTATTCATAAAATCATCCCTCCAATTTGTTTCTTGTAGTAAAATCAGGTCTTCCCCTTTACACATTTCCACCACCTTTTCAAATTTTCTAACATTCAAAAGTCCCCTCGCATTAAAAGTGACAGTCTTTAAAAGCATTAGACATATAAAAACATTTAAAATACCCATAAAATTAGTCCATGTCCTCCAACCCTGTCAAAACTTCAAATTTGTTCTTACTTTCAATCTCGGTTTCCTTCAACACCTTCTTTCTTGCAGTCTCTATGTTTGGTACAACCCTTAGAGATCTCCTTCGCTTCGGTACCTTTGTGTGTGCTTCTTTTGTTCCCTCTTGTTCCTTTTCCTCTCCCAGTTCTTTGCTCCTCTGCTCCTCATCCTCCCGATTGTCCCAATCCTGTGGTAGACCTTCCAAATTCACCATTTGCGAGCATAAATTAATTTCCTGCTGTGCCTCGCTCAAATCCTCATTTCTTTGTTCCTTCCTCTCTGCGTTATTTAAAATGCTTTGCAAACTGTCAGTTAAAACCATTTGTGTCCATTCTTCACCCTCATTACGTGTTTCCATTCTTTGATCGTTGCAATCATCCCTCTGTTCCGACCCTGTTTCTTCTCGTATGTTAAGTTCCTCTTCCCGTTGTCCGCTGTCTCCCCCATGCATCTGTCCGCTCACCTGCCGTTCTCCTCCGCTCTGCATCCAACATTCACATTTATCCAATGCCAGTTTGCAATCCGGGCACATCACAGCATTGCAGTTTCTCGCAAAATGGCCCCTCTCCCCACATTTAAAGCACGTAAAGGCAGGGCAATCTTTAACCACATGGTCCGGGCTCATGCACAGTCGACAGGTTTTAACCTGGTGACTGTGCATCACCCGGAAATATTGTGGACCCTCCGCCGTCTCAATTTTTGTGCTGTACGGGAGAGAGGGCACCTCCCTCGGAAACCGTGTTTTGACGAACCTCGTCCCATCTTCAATGTTCGTGCCCGGATATACTCTTCTTTTAATTTTTGAGATAGGGGAAACCCCCCATCCCTCTAGTTTATTTAAAATCTCTCTATCGTCCAGGTAAGCTGGCAGATGCATGAAGGAGACAACGTAGTCTCTGTTCTGCAGCCTTTTTACTTCACAGTCCGTTCCATTAATCGTTATGCCATCCATTAAAAACTCTGTCTCTTCTTCACTCTCCAATGTCACTTCATATTCCTTATTCTGTTTAGGTCTTACCGCCAATATTTTGCCTTCCCCAATCCGTTCCGAAATTGCTTTGATAATATCCATCGCTCTTAAATCCTTCAGTCCTTCCACATCAATTGTAACCGTCGCTTCTTTCAAGTATTCCCTCTCTTTCCTTGCCTCTTTATCCATTTGAAATCTTTCTCGTTGCCGTTGTCCTTGTCCATTGTCATTTCCTTGCCGTGTTTCGTCCGCCATATCCAGTTCCTTTGCCGTTTTATCCGTCCGTAAAAAGAAAACTCACGCCCAAAAATCCCCCCCAAACAGCGATCGCTGCTGGGAGGAATAAACTACAAAAAATAAATGACAAACTATACAAAAAAACACTAAAACTTAAACAAACAAAACGAAAATAAACACAGAATGAAGGAGAGCCTTTCTCTCCAAACTGCTGCCAACCACTTCCTGTTGCTCTCTAGCGCCTCAGGTGGCGGTATGGATGGTAGCGCATCCTGACAGGTTCAATCAGGCCAGCGGAATGTGCTACCACCTCCATAAATGAGGTCAAATTCATCATTAAGGTAGGGAATTAATGACCACAGAAAGTCAGGAGGCCAGTTTAATGCCTCATGCGAAGGATGCTCCGTTTTACAGGTGCCGGACCAAGGTTTCAGAAAAACATTTGCTCCTTTACACAGACTGGAATCTGCCTCGTTGTATTAGGATGTTTGATCCCATAGGTAAATGTCAGGGAAAGAGCACCCCCTGCTGGTGGGACTAGTTTTTCACAAAGGTAGCGCAACCTGCCAGGCTCTATAAGGCCGGCAGATTGCGCTACCACCTCCATAAATGATGTCAAATTCATCATTAAGGTAGGGAATTAATGACCACAGAAAGTCAGGAGGCCTGTTTAATGCCTCATCCGAAGGACACTCCTTTTTACTGGGGCCGGTTAAGGTTTCATAAAAACATTTGCTCCTTTTCACGGCCTGGAATCTGCCTCATTAAATTATGACGTTTGATCCCATACGTACATGTCAGGGAAAGAGCCCCCCCTGCTGGCCAGACTAGTTTTTCACAAAGGAAGCGCAACCTGCCAAGCTCTATAAGGCCGGCGGAATGCACTACCACCTCCATGAATGAGGTCAAATTCATCATTAAGGTAGGGAATTAATGACCACAGAAAGTCAGGAGGCCTGTTTAATGCCTCATCCGAAGGACACTCATTTTTACATGGGGCGATTTAATGCTTCATCAAAAGCCTTACACTGCAGAAGTCATTTTTGTATGTTTGGACTTTTGGAACCTAAAGTACATATCAGGGAATGAGCAACCCCTGCTGGCTGGACTAAAACTATCTCCCACAGGAAGCTAGTTTTGCACAAAGTGTCCCCCATCCATGCACAGAGCAGGCTCGGGCCTGCTTAGCTTTAGACAGTAACCAGAATCTGACTACTGCAATCAACAGTTGAACCTGTTCTGTTTCGGTTGAATGAAGCTGCTCTGATAGAGGGGTAGCGCATCCTGACAGGTTCAATCAGGCCAGCGGAATGTGCTACCACCTCCATAAATGAGGTCAAATTCATCATTAAGGTAGGGAATTAATGACCACAGAAAGTCAGGAGGCCATTTTAATGCCTCTTGCGAAGGACACTCCTTTTTACTGGGGCCGGATTAAGGTTTCATAAAAACATTTGCTCCTTTCCACAGCCTGGAATCTGCCCAGTTGTATTAGGACGTTTGATCCCATAGGTACATGTCAGGGAAAGAGCACCCCCTGCTGGTGGGACTAGTTTTTCACAAAGGTAGCGCAACCTGCCAGTCTCTATAAGGCCGGCAGATTGCGCTACCACCTCCATAAATAAGGTCAAATTCATCATTAAGGTAGGGAATTAATGACCACAGAAAGTCAGGAGGCCTGTTTAATGCCTCATCCGAAGGACACTCATTTTTACATGGGGCGATTTAATGCTTCATCAAAAGCCTTACACTGCAGAAGTCATTTTTGTATGTTTGGACTTTTGGAACCTAAAGTACATATCAGGGAATGAGCAACCCCTGCTGGCTGGACTAAAACTATCTCCCACAGGAAGCTAGTTTTCCACAAAGTGTCCCCCATCCATGTACAGACCAGGCTCGGGCCTGCTTAGCTTTAGAGAGTAACCAGAATCTGACTACTGCAAGCAACAGTTGAACTTGTTCTGTTTCGGTTGAATGAAGCTGCTCTGATAGAGGGGTAGCGCATCCTGACAGGTTCAATCAGGCCAGCAGGAATGTGCTACCACCTCCATAAATGAGGTCAAATTCATCATTAAGGTAGGGAATTAATGACCAAAGAAAGTCTGGAGGCCAGTTTAATGCCTAATGCGAAGTATGCTCCGTTTTACAGGTGCCGGACTAAGGTTTCAGAAAAACATTTGCTCCTTTACACAGCCTGGAATCTGCCTTGTTGTATTTGGACGTTTGATCCCATAGGTACATGTCAGGGAAAGAGCACCCCCTGCTGGTGGGACTAGTTTTTCACAATGGTAGCGCAACCTGCCAGGCTCTATAGGGCCGGCAGATTGCGCAACCACCTCCATAAATGAGGTCAAATTCATCATTAAGGTAGGGAATTAATGACCACAGAAAGTCAGGAGGCCTGTTTAATGCCTCATCCGAAGGACACTCCTTTTTACTGGGGCCGGTTAAGGTTTCATAAAAACATTTGCTCCTTTTCACGGCCTGGAATCTGCCTCGTTAAATTATGACGTTTGATCCCATAGGTACATGTCAGGGAAAGAGCCCCCCCTGCTGGCCAGACTAGTTTTTCACAAAGGAAGCGCAACCTGCCAAGCTCTATAAGGCCGGCGGAATGCACTACCACCTCCATGAATGAGGTCAAATTCATCATTAAGGTAGGGAATTAATGACCACAGAAAGTCAGGAGGCCTGTTTAATGCCTCATCCGAAGGACACTCATTTTTACATGGGGCGATTTAATGCTTCATCAAAAGCCTTACACTGCAGAAGTCATTTTGGTATATTTGGACTCTTGGAACCTAAAGTACATATCAGGGAATGAGCAACCCCTGCTGACTGGACTAAAACTATCTCCCACAGGAAGCTAGTTTTGCACAAAGTGTCCCCCATCCATGCACAGAGCAGGCTCGGGCCTGCTTAGCTTTAGACAGTAACCAGAATCTGACTACTGCAATCAACAGTTGAACCTGTTCTGTTTCGGTTGAATGAAGCTGCTCTGATAGAGGGGTAGCGTATCCTGACAGGTTCAATCAGGCAAGCGGAATGTGCTACCACCTCCATAAATGAGGTCAAATTTATCATTAAGGTAGGGAATTAATGACCACAGAAAGTCAGGAGGCTAGTTTAATGCCTCTTGCGAAGGACACTCCTTTTTACTGGGGCCGGATTAAGGTTTCAGAAAAACATTTGCTCCTTTCCACAGCCTGGAATCTGCCTCGTTGTATTAGGACGTTTGATCCCATAGGTACATGTCAGGGAAAGAGCCTCCCCTGCTGGCCAGTCTAGTTTTTCACAAAGGAAGCGCAACCTGCCAAGCTCTATAAGGCCGGCGGAATGCACTACCACCTCCATAAATGAGGTCAAATTCATCATTAAGGTAGGGAATTAATGACCACAGAAAGTCCGGAGGCCTGTTTAATGCCTCATCCGAAGGACACTCATTTTTACATGGGGCGATTTAATGCTTCATCAAAAGCCTTACACTGCAGAAGTCATTTTTGTATGTTTGGACTTTTGGAACCTAAAGTACATATCAGGGAATGAGCAACCCCTGCTGGCTGGACTAAAACTATCTCCTGCAAGAAGCTAGTTTTCCACAAAGTATCCCCCATCCATGTACAGACCAGGCTCAGGTCTGCTTAGCTTTAGAGAGTAACCAGAATCTGACCACTGCAAACAACAGTTGAACTTGTTCTGTTTCGGTTGAATGAAGCTGCTCTGATAGAGGGGTAGCGCATCCTGACAGGTTCAATCAGGCCAGCGGAATGTGCTACCACCTCCATAAATGAGGTCAAATTCATCATTAAGGTAGGGAATTAATGACCACAGAAAGTCAGGAGGCCAGTTTAATGCCTCATGCGAAGGATGCTCCGTTTTACAGGTGCCGGACTAAGGTTTCAGAAAAACATTTGCTCCTTTACACAGCCTGGAATCTGCCTCGTTGTATTAGGACGTTTGATCCCATAGGTACATGTCAGGGAAAGAGCACCCCCTGCTGGTGGGACTACTTTTTCACAAAGGTAGTGCAACCTGCCAGGCTCTATAAGGCCGGCAGATTGCGCTACCACCTCCATAAATGAGGTCAAATTCATCATTAAGGTAGGGAATTAATGACCACAGAAAGTCAGGAGGCCTGTTTAATGCCTCATCCGAAGGATGCTCCGTTTTACAGGTGCCGGACTAAGGTTTCAGAAAAACATTTGCTCCTTTACACAGCCTGGAATCTGCCTCATTGTATTAGGACGTTTGATCCCATAGGTACATGTCAGGGAAAGAGCACCCCCTGCTGGTGGGACTAGTTTTTCACAAAGGTAGCGCAACCTGCCAGTCTCTATAAGGCCGGCAGATTGCGCTACCACCTCCATAAATGTGGTCAAATTCATCATTAAGGTAGGGAAGTAATGACCACAGAAAGTCAGGAGGCCTGTTTAATGCCTCATCCGAAGGATGCTCCGTTTCACAGGTGCCGGACTAAGGTTTCAGAAAAACATTTGCTCCTTTACACAGCCTGGAATCTGCCTCGTTGTATTAGGACGTTTGATCCCATAGGTACATGTCAGGGAAAGAGCACCCCCTGCTGGTGGGACTAGTTTTTCACAAAGGTAGCGCAACCTGCCAGTCTCTATAAGGCCGGCAGATTGCGCTACCACCTCCATAAATGTGGTCAAATTCATCATTAAGGTAGGGAATTAATGACCACAGAAAGTCAGGAGGCCTGTTTAATGCCTCATCCGAAGGACACTCATTTTTACATGGGGCGATTTAATGCTTCATCAAAAGCCTTACACTGCAGAAGTCATTTTTGTATATTTGGACTTTTGGAACCTAAAGTACATATCAGGAAATGAGCAACCCCTGCTGGCTGGACTAAAACTATCTCCCACAGGAAGCTAGTTTTCCACAAAGGGTCTCCCATCCATGTACAGAACAGGCTTGGCCCTGTTTAGCTTTGGAGATTAACTATCATCTGACTACTGCAAATAACAGTTGAACTTTTAAGTTTGTGGTTGAATGAAGCTGCTCTGATAGAGGGGTAGCGTATCCTGACAGGTTCAATCAGGCAAGCGGAATGTGCTACCACCTCCATAAATGAGGTCAAATTTATCATTAAGGTAGGGAATTAATGACCACAGAAAGTCAGGAGGCTAGTTTAATGCCTCTTGCGAAGGACACTCCTTTTTACTGGGGCCGGATTAAGGTTTCAGAAAAACATTTGCTCCTTTCCACAGCCTGGAATCTGCCTCGTTGTATTAGGACGTTTGATCCCATAGGTACATGTCAGGGAAAGAGCCCCCCCTGCTGGCCAGTCTAGTTTTTCACAAAGGAAGCGCAACCTGCCAAGCTCTATAAGGCCGGCGGAATGCACTACCACCTCCATAAATGAGGTCAGATTCATCATTAAGGTAGGGAATTAATGACCACAGAAAGTCAGGAGGCCTGTTTAATGCCTCATCCGAAGGACACTCCTTTTTACTGGGGCCGGTTAAGGTTTCATAAAAACATTTGCTCCTTTTCACGGCCTGGAATCTGCCTCGTTAAATTATGACGTTTGATCCCATAGGTACATGTCAGGGAAAGAGCCCCCCCTGCTGGCCAGACTAGTTTTTCACAAAGGAAGCGCAACCTGCCAAGCTCTATAAGGCCGGCGGAATGCACTACCACCTCCATGAATGAGGTCAAATTCATCATTAAGGTAGGGAATTAATGACCACAGAAAGTCAGGAGGCCTGTTTAATGCCTCATCCGAAGGACACTCATTTTTACATGGGGCGATTTAATGCTTCATCAAAAGCCTTACACTGCAGAAGTCATTTTGGTATATTTGGACTCTTGGAACCTAAAGTACATATCAGGGAATGAGCAACCCCTGCTGACTGGACTAAAACTATCTCCCGCAGGAAGCTAGTTTTGCACAAAGTGTCCCCCATCCATGCACAGAGCAGGCTCGGGCCTGCTTAGCTTTAGACAGGAACCAGAATCTGACTACTGCAATCAACAGTTGAACCTGTTCTGTTTCGGTTGAATGAAGCTGCTCTGATAGAGGGGTAGCGCATCCTGACAGGTTCAATCAGGCCAGCGGAATGTGCTACCACCTCCATAAATGAGGTCAAATTCATCATTAAGGTAGGGAATTAATGACCACAGAAAGTCAGGAGGCCTGTTTAATGCCTCATCCGAAGGACACTCATTTTTACATGGGGCGATTTAATGCTTCATCAAAAGCCTTGCACTGCAGAAGTCATTTTGGTATATTTGGACTCTTGGAACCTAAAGTACATATCAGGGAATGAGCAACCCCTGCTGACTGGACTAAAACTATCTCCCGCAGGAAGCTAGTTTTGCACAAAGTGTCCCCCATCCATGCACAGAGCAGGCTCGGGCCTGCTTAGCTTTAGACAGTAACCAGAATCTGACTACTGCAATCAACAGTTGAACCTGTTCTGTTTCGGTTGAATGAAGATGCTCTGATAGAGGGGTAGCGCATCCTAACAGGTTCAATCAGGCCAGCGGAATGTGCTACCACCTCCATAAATGAGGTCAAATTCATCATTAAGGTAGGGAATTAATGACCACAGAAAGTCAGGAGGCCATTTTAATGCCTCTTGCGAAGGACACTCCTTTTTACTGGGGCCGGATTAAGGTTTCATAAAAACATTTGATCCTTTCCACAGCCTGGAATCTGCCCAGTTGTATTAGGACGTTTGATCCCATAGGTACATGTCAGGGAAAGAGCACCCCCTGCTGGTGGGACTAGTTTTTCACAAAGGTAGCGCAACCTGCCAGTCTCTATAAGTCCGGCAGATTGCGCTACCACCTCCATAAATAAGGTCAAATTCATCATTAAGGTAGGGAATTAATGACCACAGAAAGTCAGGAGGCCTGTTTAATGCCTCATCCGAAGGACACTCATTTTTACATGGGGCGATTTAATGCTTCATCAAAAGCCTTACACTGCAGAAGTCATTTTTGTATGTTTGGACTTTTGGAACCTAAAGTACATATCAGGGAATGAGCAACCCCTGCTGGCTGGACTAAAACTATCTCCCACAGGAAGCTAGCTTTCCACAAAGTGTCCCCCATCCATGTACAGACCAGGCTCGGGCCTGCTTAGCTTTAGAGAGTAACCAGAATCTGACTACTGCAAGCAACAGTTGAACTTGTTCTGTTTCGGTTGAATGAAGCTGCTCTGATAGAGGGGTAGCGCATCCTGACAGGTTCAATCAGGCCAGCGGAATGTGCTACCACCTCCATAAATGAGGTCAAATTCATCATTAAGGTAGGGAATTAATGACCACAGAAAGTCAGGAGGCCAGTTTAATGCCTCATGCGAAGGATGCTCCGTTTTACAGGTGCTGGACTAAGGTTTCAGAAAAACATTTGCTCCTTTACAAAGCCTGGAATCTGCCTCGTTGTATTAGGACGTTTGATCCCATAGGTACATGTCAGGGAAAGAGCACCCCCTGCTGGTGGGACTAGTTTTTCACAAAGGTAGCGCAACCTGCCAGTCTCTATAAGGCCGGCAGATTGCGCTACCACCTCCATAAATGAGGTCAAATTCATCATTAAGGTAGGGAAGTAATGACCACAGAAAGTCAGGAGGCCTGTTTAATGCCTCATCCGAAGGATGCTCCGTTTCACAGGTGCCGGACTAAGGTTTCAGAAAAACATTTGCTCCTTTACACAGCCTGGAATCTGCCTCGTTGTATTAGGACGTTTGATCCCATAGGTACATATCAGGAAATGAGCAACCCCTGCTGGCTGGACTAAAACTATCTCCCACAGGAAGCTAGTTTTCCACAAAGTATCCCCCATCCATGTACATACCAGGCTCGGGCCTGCTTAGCTTTAGAGAGTAACCAGAATCTGACTACTGCAAGCAACAGTTGAACCTGTTCTGTTTTGGTTGAATGAAGCTGCTCTGATAGAGGGGTAGCGCATCCTGACAGGTTCAATCAGGCCAGCGGAATGTGCTACCACCTCCATAAATGAGGTCAAATTCATCATTAAGGTAGGGAATTAATGACCACAGAAAGTCAGGAGGCCAGTTTAATGCCTCATGCGAAGGATGCTCCGTTTTACAGGTGCCGGACTAAGGTTTCAGAAAAACATTTGCTCCTTTACACAGCCTGGAATCTGCCTCGTTGTATTAGGATGTTTGATCCCATAGGTACATGTCAGGGAAAGAGCCCCCCCTGCTGGCCAGTCTAGTTTTTCACAAAGGAAGCGCAACCTGCCAAGCTCTATAAGGCCCGTGGAATGCACTACCACCTCCATAAATGAGGTCAGATTCATCATTAAGGTAGGGAATTAATGACCACAGAAAGTCAGGAGGCCAGTTTAATGCCTCATGCGAAGGATGCTCCGTTTTACAGGTGCCGGACTAAGGTTTCAGAAAAACATTTGCTCCTTTACACAGCCTGGAATCTGCCTTGTTGTATTAGGATGTTTGATCCCATAGGTAAATGTCAGGGAAAGAGCACCCCCTGCTGGTGGGACTAGTTTTTCACAAAGGTAGCGCAACCTGCCAGGCTCTATAAGGCCGGCAGATTGCGCTACCACCTCCATAAATGATGTCAAATTCATCATTAAGGTAGGGAATTAATGACCACAGAAAGTCAGGAGGCCTGTTTAATGCCTCATCCGAAGGACACTCCTTTTTACTGGGGCCGGTTAAGGTTTCATAAAAACATTTGCTCCTTTTCACGGCCTGGAATCTGCCTCATTAAATTATGACGTTTGATCCCATAGGTACATGTCAGGGAAAGAGCCCCCCCTGCTGGCCAGACTAGTTTTTCACAAAGGAAGCGCAACCTGCCAAGCTCTATAAGGCCGGCGGAATGCACTACCACCTCCATGAATGAGGTCAAATTCATCATTAAGGTAGGGAATTAATGACCACAGAAAGTCAGGAGGCCTGTTTAATGCCTCATCCGAAGGACACTCATTTTTACATGGGGCGATTTAATGCTTCATCAAAAGCCTTACACTGCAGAAGTCATTTTTGTAAATTTGGACTCTTGGAACCTAAAGTACATATCAGGGAATGAGCAACCCCTGCTGACTGGACTAAAACTATCTCCCGCAGGAAGCTAGTTTTCCACAAAGTGTCCCGCATCCATGCACAGAGCAGGCTCGGGCCTGCTTAGCTTTAGACAGTAACCAGAATCTGACTACTGCAAGCAACAGTTGAACCTGTTCTGTTTCGGTTGAATGAAGCTGCTCTGATAGAGGGGTAGCGCATCCTGACAGGTTCAATCAGGCCAGCGGAATGTGCTACCACCTCCATAAATGAGGTCAAATTCATCATTAAGGTAGGGAATTAATGACCACAGAAAGTCAGGAGGCCATTTTAATGCCTCTTGCGAAGGACACTCCTTTTTACTGGGGCCGGATTAAGGTTTCATAAAAACATTTGCTCCTTTCCACAGCCTGGAATCTGCCCCGTTGTATTATGACGTTTGATCCCATAGGTACATGTCAGGGAAAGAGCACCCCCTGCTGGTGGGACTAGTTTTTCACAAAGGTAGCGCAACCTGCCAGTCTCTATAAGTCCGGCAGATTGCGCTACCACCTCCATAAATAAGGTCAAATTCATCATTAAGGTAGGGAATTAATGACCACAGAAAGTCAGGAGGCCTGTTTAATGCCTCATCCGAAGGACACTCATTTTTACATGGGGCCATTTAATGCTTCATCAAAAGCCTTACACTGCAGAAGTCATTTTTGTATGTTTGGACTTTTGGAACCTAAAGTACATATCAGGGAATGAGCAACCCCTGCTGGCTGGACTAAAACTATCTCCCACAGGAAGCTAGTTTTCCACAAAGTGTCCCCCATCCATGTACAGACCAGGCTCGGGGCTGCTTAGCTTTAGAGAGTAACCAGAATCTGACTACTGCAAGCAACAGTTGAACTTGTTCTGTTTCGGTTGAATGAAGCTGCTCTGATAGAGGGGTAGCGCATCCTGACAGGTTCAATCAGGCCAGCGGAATGTGCTACCACCTCCATAAATGAGGTCAAATTCATCATTAAGGTAGGGAATTAATGACCACAGAAAGTCAGGAGGCCAGTTTAATGCCTCATGCGAAGGATGCTCCGTTTTACAGGTGCTGGACTAAGGTTTCAGAAAAACATTTGCTCCTTTACACAGCCTGGAATCTGCCTCGTTGTATTAGGACGTTTGATCCCATAGGTACATGTCAGGGAAAGAGCACCCCCTGCTGGTGAGACTAGTTTTTCACAAAGGTAGCGCAACCTGCCAGTCTCTATAAGGCCGGCAGATTGCGCTACCACCTCCATAAATGTGGTCAAATTCATCATTAAGGTAGGGAATTAATGACCACAGAAAGTCAGGAGGCCTGTTTAATGCCTCATCCGAAGGACACTCATTTTTACATGGGGCGATTTAACGCTTCATCAAAAGCCTTACACTGCAGAAGTAATTTTTGTATATTTGGAACCTAAAGTACATATCAGGAAATGAGCAACCCCTGCTGGCTGGACTAAAGCTATCTCCCACAGGAAGCTAGTTTTCCACAAAGGGTCTCCCATCCATGTACAGAACAGGCTTGGCCCTGTTTAGCTTTGGAGATTAACTATCATCTGACTACTGCAAATAACAGTTGAACTTTTAAGTTTGTGGTTGAATGAAGCTGCTCTGATATAGGGGTAGCGTATCCTGACAGGTTCAATCAGGCAAGCGGAATGTGCTACCACCTCCATAAATGAGGTCAAATTCATCATTAAGGTAGGGAATTAATGACCACAGAAAGTCAGGAGGCCTGTTTAATGCCTCATCCGAAGGATGCTCCGTTTTACAGGTGCCGGACTAAGGTTTCAGAAAAACATTTGCTCCTTTACACAGCCTGGAATCTGCCTCGTTGTATTAGGACGTTTGATCCCATAGGTACATGTCAGGGAAAGAGCCCCCCCTGCTGGCCAGTCTAGTTTTTCACAAAGGAAGCGCAACCTGCCAAACTCTATAAGGCCGGCGGAATGCACTACCACCTCCATAAATGAGGTCAGATTCATCATTAAGGTAGGGAATTAATGACCACAGAAAGTCAGGAGGCCTGTTTAATGCCTCATCCGAAGGACACTCATTTTTACATGGGGCGATTTAATGCTTCATCAAAAGCCTTACACTGCAGAAGTCACTTTTGTATGTTTGGACTTTTGGAACCTAAAGTACATATCAGGGAATGAGCAACCCCTGCTGGCTGGACTAAAACTATCTCCTGCAAGAAGCTAGTTTTCCACAAAGTATCCCCCATCCATGTACATACCAGGCTCGGGCCTGCTTAGCTTTAGAGAGTAACCAGAATCTGACTACTGCAAGCAACAGTTGAACCTTTTCTGTTTTGGTTGAATGAAGCTGCTCTGATAGAGGGGTAGCGCATCCTGACAGGTTCAATCAGGCCAGCGGAATGTGCTACCACCTCCATAAATGAGGTCAAATTCATCATTAAGGTAGGGAATTAATGACCACAGAAAGTCAGGAGGCCAGTTTAATGCCTCATGCGAAGGATGCTCCGTTTTACAGGTGCCGGACTAAGGTTTCAGAAAAACATTTGCTCCTTTACACAGCCTGGAATCTGCCTCGTTGTATTAGGACGTTTGATCCCACAGGTACATTTCAGGGAAAGAGCACCCCCTGCTGGTGGGACTACTTTTTCACAAAGGTAGCGCAACCTGCCAGTCTTTATAAGGCCGGCAGATTGCACTACCACCTCCATAAATGAGGTCAAATTCATCATTAAGGTAGGGAATTAATGACCACAGAAAGTCAGGAGGCCTGTTTAATGCCTCATCCGAAGGACACTCATTTTTACATGGGGCGATTTAATGCTTCATCAAAAGCCTTACACTGCAGAAGTTATTTTTGTATGTTTGGACTTTTGGAACCTAAAGTACATATCAGGGAATGAGCAACCCCTGCTGGCTGGACTAAAACTATCTCCTGCAAGGAGCTAGTTTTCCACAAATTGTCCCCCATCCATGCACAGAGCAGGCTTGGGCCTGCTTAGCTTTAGAGAGTAACCAGAATCTGACTACTGCAAGCAACAGTTGAACCTGTTCTGTTTTGTTTGAATGAAGCTGCTCTGATAGAGGGGTAGCACATCCTGACAGGTTCAATCAGGCCAGCGGAATGTGCTACCACCTCCATAAATGAGGTCAAATTCATCATTAAGGTAGGGAATTAATGACCACAGAAAGTCAGGAGGCTAGTTTAATGCCTCTTGCGAAGGACACTCCTTTTTACTGGGGCCGGATTAAAGTTTCAGAAAAACATTTGCTCCTTTCCACAGCCTGGAATCTGCCTCGTTGTATTAGGACGTTTGATCCCATAGGTACATGTCAGGGAAAGAGCCCCCCCTGCTGGCCAGTCTAGTTTTTCACAAAGGAAGTGCAACCTGCCAAGCTCTATAAGGCCCGCGGAATGCACTACCACCTCCATAAATGAGGTCAGATTCATCATTAAGGTAGGGAATTAATGACCACAGAAAGTCAGGAGGCCTGTTTAATGCCTCATCCGAAGGACACTCATTTTTACATGGGGCGATTTAATGCTTCATCAAAAGCCTTACACTGCAGAAGTCACTTTTGTATGTTTGGACTTTTGGAACCTAAAGTACATATCAGGGAATGAGCAACCCCTGCTGGCTGGACTAAAACTATCTCCTGCAAGAAGCTAGTTTTCCACAAAGTACCCCCCATCCATGTACAAACCAGGCTCAGGCCTGCTTAGCTTTAGAGAGTAACCAGAATCTGACCACTGCAAGCAACAGTTGAACTTGTTCTGTTTCAGTTGAATGAAGCTGCTCTGATAGAGGGGTAGCGCATCCTGACAGGTTCAATCAGGCCAGCGGAATGTGCTACCACCTCCATAAATGAGGTCAAATTCATCATTAAGGTAGGGAATTAATGACCACAGAAAGTCAGGAGGCCAGTTTAATGCCTCATGCGAAGGATGCTCCGTTTTACAGGTGCCGGACTAAGGTTTCAGAAAAACATTTGCTCCTTTACACAGCCTGGAATCTGCCTCGTTGTATTAGGATGTTTGATCCCATAGGTACATGTCAGGGAAAGAGCCCCCCCTGCTGGCCAGTCTAGTTTTTCACAAAGGAAGCGCAACCTGCCAAGCTCTATAAGGCCCGTGGAATGCACTACCACCTCCATAAATGAGGTCAGATTCATCATTAAGGTAGGGAATTAATGACCACAGAAAGTCAGGAGGCCAGTTTAATGCCTCATGCGAAGGATGCTCCGTTTTACAGGTGCCGGACTAAGGTTTCAGAAAAACATTTGCTCCTTTACACAGCCTGGAATCTGCCTTGTTGTATTAGGATGTTTGATCCCATAGGTAAATGTCAGGGAAAGAGCACCCCCTGCTGGTGGGACTAGTTTTTCACAAAGGTAGCGCAACCTGCCAGGCTCTATAAGGCCGGCAGATTGCGCTACCACCTCCATAAATGATGTCAAATTCATCATTAAGGTAGGGAATTAATGACCACAGAAAGTCAGGAGGCCTGTTTAATGCCTCATCCGAAGGACACTCCTTTTTACTGGGGCCGGTTAAGGTTTCATAAAAACATTTGCTCCTTTTCACGGCCTGGAATCTGCCTCATTAAATTATGACGTTTGATCCCATAGGTACATGTCAGGGAAAGAGCCCCCCCTGCTGGCCAGACTAGTTTTTCACAAAGGAAGCGCAACCTGCCAAGCTCTATAAGGCCGGCGGAATGCACTACCACCTCCATGAATGAGGTCAAATTCATCATTAAGGTAGGGAATTAATGACCACAGAAAGTCAGGAGGCCTGTTTAATGCCTCATCCGATGGACACTCATTTTTACATGGGGCGATTTAATGCTTCATCAAAAGCCTTACACTGCAGAAGTCATTTTTGTAAATTTGGACTCTTGGAACCTAAAGTACATATCAGGGAATGAGCAACCCCTGCTGACTGGACTAAAACTATCTCCCGCAGGAAGCTAGTTTTCCACAAAGTGTCCCGCATCCATGCACAGAGCAGGCTCGGGCCTGCTTAGCTTTAGACAGTAACCAGAATCTGACTACTGCAAGCAACAGTTGAACCTGTTCTGTTTCGGTTGAATGAAGCTGCTCTGATAGAGGGGTAGCGCATCCTGACAGGTTCAATCAGGCCAGCGGAATGTGCTACCACCTCCATAAATGAGGTCAAATTCATCATTAAGGTAGGGAATTAATGACCACAGAAAGTCAGGAGGCCATTTTAATGCCTCTTGCGAAGGACACTCCTTTTTACTGGGGCCGGATTAAGGTTTCATAAAAACATTTGCTCCTTTCCACAGCCTGGAATCTGCCCCGTTGTATTATGACGTTTGATCCCATAGGTACATGTCAGGGAAAGAGCACCCCCTGCTGGTGGGACTAGTTTTTCACAAAGGTAGCGCAACCTGCCAGTCTCTATAAGTCCGGCAGATTGCGCTACCACCTCCATAAATAAGGTCAAATTCATCATTAAGGTAGGGAATTAATGACCACAGAAAGTCAGGAGGCCTGTTTAATGCCTCATCCGAAGGACACTCATTTTTACATGGGGCCATTTAATGCTTCATCAAAAGCCTTACACTGCAGAAGTCATTTTTGTATGTTTGGACTTTTGGAACCTAAAGTACATATCAGGGAATGAGCAACCCCTGCTGGCTGGACTAAAACTATCTCCCACAGGAAGCTAGTTTTCCACAAAGTGTCCCCCATCCATGTACAGACCAGGCTCGGGGCTGCTTAGCTTTAGAGAGTAACCAGAATCTGACTACTGCAAGCAACAGTTGAACTTGTTCTGTTTCGGTTGAATGAAGCTGCTCTGATAGAGGGGTAGCGCATCCTGACAGGTTCAATCAGGCCAGCGGAATGTGCTACCACCTCCATAAATGAGGTCAAATTCATCATTAAGGTAGGGAATTAATGACCACAGAAAGTCAGGAGGCCAGTTTAATGCCTCATGCGAAGGATGCTCCGTTTTACAGGTGCTGGACTAAGGTTTCAGAAAAACATTTGCTCCTTTACACAGCCTGGAATCTGCCTCGTTGTATTAGGACGTTTGATCCCATAGGTACATGTCAGGGAAAGAGCACCCCCTGCTGGTGAGACTAGTTTTTCACAAAGGTAGCGCAACCTGCCAGTCTCTATAAGGCCGGCAGATTGCGCTACCACCTCCATAAATGTGGTCAAATTCATCATTAAGGTAGGGAATTAATGACCACAGAAAGTCAGGAGGCCTGTTTAATGCCTCATCCGAAGGACACTCATTTTTACATGGGGCGATTTAACGCTTCATCAAAAGCCTTACACTGCAGAAGTAATTTTTGTATATTTGGAACCTAAAGTACATATCAGGAAATGAGCAACCCCTGCTGGCTGGACTAAAGCTATCTCCCACAGGAAGCTAGTTTTCCACAAAGGGTCTCCCATCCATGTACAGAACAGGCTTGGCCCTGTTTAGCTTTGGAGATTAACTATCATCTGACTACTGCAAATAACAGTTGAACTTTTAAGTTTGTGGTTGAATGAAGCTGCTCTGATATAGGGGTAGCGTATCCTGACAGGTTCAATCAGGCAAGCGGAATGTGCTACCACCTCCATAAATGAGGTCAAATTCATCATTAAGGTAGGGAATTAATGACCACAGAAAGTCAGGAGGCCTGTTTAATGCCTCATCCGAAGGATGCTCCGTTTTACAGGTGCCGGACTAAGGTTTCAGAAAAACATTTGCTCCTTTACACAGCCTGGAATCTGCCTCGTTGTATTAGGACGTTTGATCCCATAGGTACATGTCAGGGAAAGAGCCCCCCCTGCTGGCCAGTCTAGTTTTTCACAAAGGAAGCGCAACCTGCCAAGCTCTATAAGGCCGGCGGAATGCACTACCACCTCCATAAATGAGGTCAGATTCATCATTAAGGTAGGGAATTAATGACCACAGAAAGTCAGGAGGCCTGTTTAATGCCTCATCCGAAGGACACTCATTTTTACATGGGGCGATTTAATGCTTCATCAAAAGCCTTACACTGCAGAAGTCACTTTTGTATGTTTGGACTTTTGGAACCTAAAGTACATATCAGGGAATGAGCAACCCCTGCTGGCTGGACTAAAACTATCTCCTGCAAGGAGCTAGTTTTCCACAAATTGTCCCCCATCCATGCACAGAGCAGGCTTGGGCCTGCTTAGCTTTAGAGAGTAACCAGAATCTGACTACTGCAAGCAACAGTTGAACCTGTTCTGTTTTGTTTGAATGAAGCTGCTCTGATAGAGGGGTAGCACATCCTGACAGGTTCAATCAGGCCAGCGGAATGTGCTACCACCTCCATAAATGAGGTCAAATTCATCATTAAGGTAGGGAATTAATGACCACAGAAAGTCAGGAGGCTAGTTTAATGCCTCTTGCGAAGGACACTCCTTTTTACTGGGGCCGGATTAAAGTTTCAGAAAAACATTTGCTCCTTTCCACAGCCTGGAATCTGCCTCGTTGTATTAGGACGTTTGATCCCATAGGTACATGTCAGGGAAAGAGCCCCCCCTGCTGGCCAGTCTAGTTTTTCACAAAGGAAGTGCAACCTGCCAAGCTCTATAAGGCCCGCGGAATGCACTACCACCTCCATAAATGAGGTCAGATTCATCATTAAGGTAGGGAATTAATGACCACAGAAAGTCAGGAGGCCTGTTTAATGCCTCATCCGAAGGACACTCATTTTTACATGGGGCGATTTAATGCTTCATCAAAAGCCTTACACTGCAGAAGTCACTTTTGTATGTTTGGACTTTTGGAACCTAAAGTACATATCAGGGAATGAGCAACCCCTGCTGGCTGGACTAAAACTATCTCCTGCAAGAAGCTAGTTTTCCACAAAGTACCCCCCATCCATGTACAAACCAGGCTCAGGCCTGCTTAGCTTTAGAGAGTAACCAGAATCTGACCACTGCAAGCAACAGTTGAACTTGTTCTGTTTCAGTTGAATGAAGCTGCTCTGATAGAGGGGTAGCGCATCCTGACAGGTTCAATCAGGCCAGCGGAATGTGCTACCACCTCCATAAATGAGGTCAAATTCATCATTAAGGTAGGGAATTAATGACCACAGAAAGTCAGGAGGCCAGTTTAATGCCTCATGCGAAGGATGCTCCGTTTTACAGGTGCCGGACTAAGGTTTCAGAAAAACATTTGCTCCTTTACACAGCCTGGAATCTGCCTCGTTGTATTAGGATGTTTGATCCCATAGGTACATGTCAGGGAAAGAGCCCCCCCTGCTGGCCAGTCTAGTTTTTCACAAAGGAAGCGCAACCTGCCAAGCTCTATAAGGCCCGTGGAATGCACTACCACCTCCATAAATGAGGTCAGATTCATCATTAAGGTAGGGAATTAATGACCACAGAAAGTCAGGAGGCCAGTTTAATGCCTCATGCGAAGGATGCTCCGTTTTACAGGTGCCGGACTAAGGTTTCAGAAAAACATTTGCTCCTTTACACAGCCTGGAATCTGCCTTGTTGTATTAGGATGTTTGATCCCATAGGTAAATGTCAGGGAAAGAGCACCCCCTGCTGGTGGGACTAGTTTTTCACAAAGGTAGCGCAACCTGCCAGGCTCTATAAGGCCGGCAGATTGCGCTACCACCTCCATAAATGATGTCAAATTCATCATTAAGGTAGGGAATTAATGACCACAGAAAGTCAGGAGGCCTGTTTAATGCCTCATCCGAAGGACACTCCTTTTTACTGGGGCCGGTTAAGGTTTCATAAAAACATTTGCTCCTTTTCACGGCCTGGAATCTGCCTCATTAAATTATGACGTTTGATCCCATAGGTACATGTCAGGGAAAGAGCCCCCCCTGCTGGCCAGACTAGTTTTTCACAAAGGAAGCGCAACCTGCCAAGCTCTATAAGGCCGGCGGAATGCACTACCACCTCCATGAATGAGGTCAAATTCATCATTAAGGTAGGGAATTAATGACCACAGAAAGTCAGGAGGCCTGTTTAATGCCTCATCCGATGGACACTCATTTTTACATGGGGCGATTTAATGCTTCATCAAAAGCCTTACACTGCAGAAGTCATTTTTGTAAATTTGGACTCTTGGAACCTAAAGTACATATCAGGGAATGAGCAACCCCTGCTGACTGGACTAAAACTATCTCCCGCAGGAAGCTAGTTTTCCACAAAGTGTCCCGCATCCATGCACAGAGCAGGCTCGGGCCTGCTTAGCTTTAGACAGTAACCAGAATCTGACTACTGCAAGCAACAGTTGAACCTGTTCTGTTTCGGTTGAATGAAGCTGCTCTGATAGAGGGGTAGCGCATCCTGACAGGTTCAATCAGGCCAGCGGAATGTGCTACCACCTCCATAAATGAGGTCAAATTCATCATTAAGGTAGGGAATTAATGACCACAGAAAGTCAGGAGGCCATTTTAATGCCTCTTGCGAAGGACACTCCTTTTTACTGGGGCCGGATTAAGGTTTCATAAAAACATTTGCTCCTTTCCACAGCCTGGAATCTGCCCCGTTGTATTATGACGTTTGATCCCATAGGTACATGTCAGGGAAAGAGCACCCCCTGCTGGTGGGACTAGTTTTTCACAAAGGTAGCGCAACCTGCCAGTCTCTATAAGTCCGGCAGATTGCGCTACCACCTCCATAAATAAGGTCAAATTCATCATTAAGGTAGGGAATTAATGACCACAGAAAGTCAGGAGGCCTGTTTAATGCCTCATCCGAAGGACACTCATTTTTACATGGGGCCATTTAATGCTTCATCAAAAGCCTTACACTGCAGAAGTCATTTTTGTATGTTTGGACTTTTGGAACCTAAAGTACATATCAGGGAATGAGCAACCCCTGCTGGCTGGACTAAAACTATCTCCCACAGGAAGCTAGTTTTCCACAAAGTGTCCCCCATCCATGTACAGACCAGGCTCGGGGCTGCTTAGCTTTAGAGAGTAACCAGAATCTGACTACTGCAAGCAACAGTTGAACTTGTTCTGTTTCGGTTGAATGAAGCTGCTCTGATAGAGGGGTAGCGCATCCTGACAGGTTCAATCAGGCCAGCGGAATGTGCTACCACCTCCATAAATGAGGTCAAATTCATCATTAAGGTAGGGAATTAATGACCACAGAAAGTCAGGAGGCCAGTTTAATGCCTCATGCGAAGGATGCTCCGTTTTACAGGTGCTGGACTAAGGTTTCAGAAAAACATTTGCTCCTTTACACAGCCTGGAATCTGCCTCGTTGTATTAGGACGTTTGATCCCATAGGTACATGTCAGGGAAAGAGCACCCCCTGCTGGTGAGACTAGTTTTTCACAAAGGTAGCGCAACCTGCCAGTCTCTATAAGGCCGGCAGATTGCGCTACCACCTCCATAAATGTGGTCAAATTCATCATTAAGGTAGGGAATTAATGACCACAGAAAGTCAGGAGGCCTGTTTAATGCCTCATCCGAAGGACACTCATTTTTACATGGGGCGATTTAACGCTTCATCAAAAGCCTTACACTGCAGAAGTAATTTTTGTATATTTGGAACCTAAAGTACATATCAGGAAATGAGCAACCCCTGCTGGCTGGACTAAAGCTATCTCCCACAGGAAGCTAGTTTTCCACAAAGGGTCTCCCATCCATGTACAGAACAGGCTTGGCCCTGTTTAGCTTTGGAGATTAACTATCATCTGACTACTGCAAATAACAGTTGAACTTTTAAGTTTGTGGTTGAATGAAGCTGCTCTGATATAGGGGTAGCGTATCCTGACAGGTTCAATCAGGCAAGCGGAATGTGCTACCACCTCCATAAATGAGGTCAAATTCATCATTAAGGTAGGGAATTAATGACCACAGAAAGTCAGGAGGCCTGTTTAATGCCTCATCCGAAGGATGCTCCGTTTTACAGGTGCCGGACTAAGGTTTCAGAAAAACATTTGCTCCTTTACACAGCCTGGAATCTGCCTCGTTGTATTAGGACGTTTGATCCCATAGGTACATGTCAGGGAAAGAGCCCCCCCTGCTGGCCAGTCTAGTTTTTCACAAAGGAAGCGCAACCTGCCAAGCTCTATAAGGCCGGCGGAATGCACTACCACCTCCATAAATGAGGTCAGATTCATCATTAAGGTAGGGAATTAATGACCACAGAAAGTCAGGAGGCCTGTTTAATGCCTCATCCGAAGGACACTCATTTTTACATGGGGCGATTTAATGCTTCATCAAAAGCCTTACACTGCAGAAGTCACTTTTGTATGTTTGGACTTTTGGAACCTAAAGTACATATCAGGGAATGAGCAACCCCTGCTGGCTGGACTAAAACTATCTCCTGCAAGAAGCTAGTTTTCCACAAAGTATCCCCCATCCATGTACATACCAGGCTCGGGCCTGCTTAGCTTTAGAGAGTAACCAGAATCTGACTACTGCAAGCAACAGTTGAACCTGTTCTGTTTTGGTTGAATGAAGCTGCTCTGATAGAGGGGTAGCGCATCCTGACAGGTTCAATCAGGCCAGCGGAATGTGCTACCACCTCCATAAATGAGGTCAAATTCATCATTAAGGTAGGGAATTAATGACCACAGAAAGTCAGGAGGCCAGTTTAATGCCTCATGCGAAGGATGCTCCGTTTTACAGGTGCCGGACTAAGGTTTCAGAAAAACATTTGCTCCTTTACACAGCCTGGAATCTGCCTCGTTGTATTAGGACGTTTGATCCCACAGGTACATTTCAGGGAAAGAGCACCCCCTGCTGGTGGGACTACTTTTTCACAAAGGTAGCGCAACCTGCCAGTCTTTATAAGGCCGGCAGATTGCACTACCACCTCCATAAATGAGGTCAAATTCATCATTAAGGTAGGGAATTAATGACCACAGAAAGTCAGGAGGCCTGTTTAATGCCTCATCCGAAGGACACTCATTTTTACATGGGGCGATTTAATGCTTCATCAAAAGCCTTACACTGCAGAAGTTATTTTTGTATGTTTGGACTTTTGGAACCTAAAGTACATATCAGGGAATGAGCAACCCCTGCTGGCTGGACTAAAACTATCTCCTGCAAGGAGCTAGTTTTCCACAAATTATCCCCCATCCATGCACAGAGCAGGCTTGGGCCTGCTTAGCTTTAAAGAGTAACCAGAATCTGACTACTGCAAGCAACAGTTGAACCTGTTCTGTTTTGTTTGAATGAAGCTGCTCTGATAGAGGAGTAGCACATCCTGACAGGTTCAATCAGGCCAGCGGAATGTGCTACCACCTCCATAAATGAGGTCAAATTCATCATTAAGGTAGGGAATTAATGACCACAGAAAGTCAGGAGGCCATTTTAATGCCTCTTGCGAAGGACACTCCTTTTTACTGGGGCCGGATTAAGGTTTCATAAAAATATTTGCTCCTTTTCACGGCCTGGAATCTGCCTCGTTGTATTATGACATTTGATCCCATAGGTACATTTCAGGGAAAGAGCCCCCCCTGCTGGCCAGACTAGTTTTTCACAAAGGAAGCGCAACCTGCCAGGCTCTGTAAGGCCGGCAGATTGCGCTACCACCTCCATAAATGAGGTCAAATTCATCATTAAGGTAGGGAATTAATGACCACAGAAAGTCAGGAGGCCTGTTTAATGCCTCATCCGAAGGACACTCATTTTTACATGGGGCGATTTAATGCTTCATCAAAAGCCTTACACTGCAGAAGTCATTTTTGTATATTTGGACTTTTGGAACCTACAGTACATATCAGGAAATGAGCAACCCCTGCTGGCTGGACTAAAACTATCTCCCACAGGAAGCTAGTTTTCCACAAAGGGTCTCCCATCCATGTACAGAACAGGCTTGGCCCTGTTTAGCTTTGGAGATTAACTATAATCTGATTTCTGCAAATAACAGTTGAACTTTTAAGTTTGTGGTTGAATGAAGCTGCTCTGATAGAGGGGTAGCGTATCCTGACAGGTTCAATCAGGCAAGCGGAATGTGCTACCACCTCCATAAATGAAGTCAAATTTATCATTAAGGTAGGGAATTAATGACCACAGAAAGTCAGGAGGCTAGTTTAATGCCTCTTGCGAAGGACACTCCTTTTTACTGGGGCCGGTTTAAGGTTTCAGAAAAACATTTGCTCCTTTCCACAGCCTGGAATCTGCCTCGTTGTATTAGGACGTTTGATCCCATAGGTACATGTCAGGGAAAGAGCCCCCCCTGCTGGCCAGTCTAGTTTTTCACAAAGGAAGCGCAACCTGCCAAGCTCTATAAGGCCGGCGGAATGCACTACCACCTCCATGAATGAGGTCAAATTCATCATTAAGGTAGGGAATTAATGACCACAGAAAGTCAGGAGGCCTGTTTAATGCCTCATCCGAAGGACACTCATTTTTACATGGGGCGATTTAATGCTTCATCAAAAGCCTTACACTGCAGAAGTCATTTTTGTATATTTGGACTTTTGGAACCTAAAGTACATATCAGGAAATGAGCAACCCCTGCTGGCTGGACTAAAACTATCTCCCACAGGAAGCTAGTTTTCCACAAAGGGTCTCCCATCCATGTACAGAACAGGCTTGGCCCTGTTTAGCTTTGGAGATTAACTATCATCTGACTACTGCAAATAACAGTTGAACTTTTAAGTTTGTGGTTGAATGAAGCTGCTCTGATAGAGGGGTAGCGTATCCTGACAGGTTCAATCAGGCAAGCGGAATGTGCTACCACCTCCATAAATGAAGTCAAATTCATCATTAAGGTAGGGAATTAATGACCACAGAAAGTCAGGAGGCTAGTTTAATGCCTCTTGCGAAGGACACTCCTTTTTACTGGGGCCGGATTAAGGTTTCAAAAAAACATTTGCTCCTTTCCACAGCCTGGAATCTGCCTTGTTGTATTAGGACGTTTGATCCCATAGGTACATGTCAGGGAAAGAGCCCCCCCCTGCTGGCCAGTCTAGTTTTTCACAAAGGAAGCGCAACCTGCCAAGCTCTATAAGGCCGGCGGAATGCACTACCACCTCCATAAATGAGGTCAGATTCATCATTAAGGTAGGGAATTAATGACCACAGAAAGTCAGGAGGCCTGTTTAATGCCTCATCCGAAGGACACTCATTTTTACATGGGGCGATTTAATGCTTCATCAAAAGCCTTACACTGCAGAAGTCATTTTTGTATGTTTGGACTTTTGGAACCTAAAGTACATATCAGGGAATGAGCAACCCCTGCTGGCTGGACTAAAACTATCTCCTGCAAGAAGATAGTTTTCCACAAAGTATCCCCCATCCATGTGCAAACCAGGCTCAGGCCTGCTTAGCTTTAGAGAGTAACCAGAATCTGACCACTGCAAGCAACAGTTGAACTTGTTCTGTTTCAGTTGAATGAAGCTGCTCTGATAGAGGGGTAGCGCATCCTGACAGGTTCAATCAGGCCAGCAGGAATGTGCTACCACCTCCATAAATGAGGTCAAATTCATCATTAAGGTAGGGAATTAATGACCAAAGAAAGTCTGGAGGCCAGTTTAATGCCTAATGCGAAGTATGCTCCGTTTTACAGGTGCCGGACTAAGGTTTCAGAAAAACATTTGCTCCTTTACACAGCCTGGAATCTGCCTCGTTGTATTAGGACGTTTGATCCCATAGGTACATGTCAGGGAAAGAGCACCCCCTGCTGGTGGGACTAGTTTTTCACAATGGTAGCGCAACCTGCCAGGCTCTATAAGGCCGGCAGATTGCGCAACCACCTCCATAAATGAGGTCAAATTCATCATTAAGGTAGGGAATTAATGACCACAGAAAGTCAGGAGGCCTGTTTAATGCCTCATCCGAAGGACACTCCTTTTTACTGGGGCCGGTTAAGGTTTCATAAAAACATTTGCTCCTTTTCACGGCCTGGAATCTGCCTCGTTAAATTATGACGTTTGATCCCATAGGTACATGTCAGGGAAAGAGCCCCCCCTGCTGGCCAGACTAGTTTTTCACAAAGGAAGCGCAACCTGCCAAGCTCTATAAGGCCGGCGGAATGCACTACCACCTCCATGAATGAGGTCAAATTCATCATTAAGGTAGGGAATTAATGACCACAGAAAGTCAGGAGGCCTGTTTAATGCCTCATCCGAAGGACACTCATTTTTACATGGGGCGATTTAATGCTTCATCAAAAGCCTTACACTGCAGAAGTCATTTTGGTATATTTGGACTCTTGGAACCTAAAGTACATATCAGGGAATGAGCAACCCCTGCTGACTGGACTAAAACTATCTCCTGCAGGAAGTTAGTTTTGCACAAAGTGTCCCCCATCCATGCACAGAGCAGGCTCGGGCCTGCTTAGCTTTAGACAGTAACCAGAATCTGACTACTGCAATCAACAGTTGAACCTGTTTTGTTTCGGTTGAATGAAGCTGCTCTGATAGAGGGGTAGCGCATCCTGACAGGTTCAATCAGGCCAGCGGAATGTGCTACCACCTCCATAAATGAGGTCAAATTCATCATTAAGGTAGGGAATTAATGACCACAGAAAGTCAGGAGGCCATTTTAATGCCTCTTGCGAAGGACACTCCTTTTTACTGGGGCCGGATTAAGGTTTCATAAAAACATTTGCTCCTTTCCACAGCCTGGAATCTGCCCAGTTGTATTAGGACGTTTGATCCCATAGGTACATGTCAGGGAAAGAGCACCCCCTGCTGGTGGGACTAGTTTTTCACAAAGGTAGCGCAACCTGCCAGTCTCTATAAGTCCGGCAGATTGCGCTACCACCTCCATAAATAAGGTCAAATTCATCATTAAGGTAGGGAATTAATGACCACAGAAAGTCAGGAGGCCTGTTTAATGCCTCATCCGAAGGACACTCATTTTTACATGGGGCGATTTAATGCTTCATCAAAAGCCTTACACTGCAGAAGTCATTTTTGTATGTTTGGACTTTTGGAACCTAAAGTACATATCAGGGAATGAGCAACCCCTGCTGGCTGGACTAAAACTATCTCCCACAGGAAGCTAGTTTTCCACAAAGTGTCCCCCATCCATGTACAGACCAGGCTTGGGCCTGCTTAGCTTTAGAGAGTAACCAGAATCTGACTACTGCAAGCAACAGTTGAACTTGTTCTGTTTTGTTTGAATGAAGCTGCTCTGATAGAGGGGTAGCGCATCCTGACAGGTTCAATCAGGCCAGCGGAATGTGCTACCACCTCCATAAATGAGGTCAAATTCATCATTAAGGTAGGGAATTAATGACCACAGAAAGTCAGGAGGCCAGTTTAATGCCTCATGCGAAGGATGCTCCGTTTTACAGGTGCTGGACTAAGGTTTCAGAAAAACATTTGCTCCTTTCCACAGCCTGGAATCTGCCTCGTTGTATTAGGACGTTTGATCCCATAGGTACATGTCAGGGAAAGAGCCTCCCCTGCTGGCCAGTCTAGTTTTTCACAAAGGAAGCGCAACCTGCCAAGCTCTATAAGGCCGGCGGAATGCACTACCACCTCCATAAATGAGGTCAAATTCATCATTAAGGTAGGGAATTAATGACCACAGAAAGTCAGGAGGCCAGTTTAATACCTCATGCGAAGGATGCTCCGTTTTACAGGTGCCGGACTAAGGTTTCAGAAAAACATTTGCTCCTTTACACAGCCTGGAATCTGCCTCGTTGTATTAGGACGTTTGATCCCATAGGTACATGTCAGGGAAAGAGCACCCCCTGCTGGTGGGACTACTTTTTCACAAAGGTAGCGCAACCTGCCAGGCTTTATAAGGCCGGCAGATTGCGCTACCACCTCCATAAATGAGGTCAAATTCATCATTAAGGTAGGGAATTAATGACCACAGAAAGTCAGGAGGCCTGTTTAATGCCTCATCCGAAGGATGCTCCGTTTTACAGGTGCCGGACTAAGGTTTCAGAAAAACATTTGCTCCTTTACACAGCCTGGAATCTGCCTCATTGTATTAAGACGTTTGATCCCATAGGTACATGTCAGGGAAAGAGCACCCCCTGCTGGTGGGACTAGTTTTTCCACAAAGGTAGCGCAACCTGCCAGTCTCTATAAGGCCGGCAGATTGCGCTACCACCTCCATAAATGAGGTCAAATTCATCATTAAGGTAGGGAATAATGACCACAGAAAGTCAGGAGGCCTGTTTAATGCCTCATCCGAAGGACACTCATTTTTACATGGGGCGATTTAATGCTTCATCAAAAGCCTTACACTGCAGAAGTCATTTTTGTATATTTGGACTTTTGGAACCTAAAGTACATATCAGGAAATGAGCAACCCCTGCTGGCTGGACTAAAACTATCTCCCACAGGAAGCTAGTTTTCCACAAAGGGTCTCCCATCCATGTACAGGACAGGCTTGGCCCTGTTTAGCTTTGGAGATTAACTATCATCTGACTACTGCAAATAACAGTTGAACTTTTAAGTTTGTGGTTGAATGAAGCTGCTCTGATAGAGGGGTAGCGTATCCTGACAGGTTCAATCAGGCAAGCGGAATGTGCTACCACCTCCATAAATGAAGTCAAATTTATCATTAAGGTAGGGAATTAATGACCACAGAAAGTCAGGAGGCTAGTTTAATGCCTCTTGCGAAGGACACTCCTTTTTACTGGGGCCGGATTAAGGTTTCAGAAAAACATTTGCTCCTTTCCACAGCCTGGAATCTGCCTCGTTGTATTAGGACGTTTGATCCCATAGGTACATGTCAGGGAAAGAGCCCCCCCTGCTGGCCAGTCTAGTTTTTCACAAAGGAAGCGCAACCTGCCAAGCTCTATAAGGCCGGCGGAATGCACTACCACCTCCATGAATGAGGTCAAATTCATCATTAAGGTAGGGAATTAATGACCACAGAAAGTCAGGAGGCCTGTTTAATGCCTCATCCGAAGGACACTCATTTTTACATGGGGCGATTTAATGCTTCATCAAAAGCCTTACACTGCAGAAGTCATTTTGGTATATTTGGACTCTTGGAACCTAAAGTACATATCAGGGAATGAGCAACCCCTGCTGACTGGACTAAAACTATCTCCCACAGGAAGCTAGTTTTGCACAAAGTGTCCCCCATCCATGCACAGAGCAGGCTCGGGCCTGCTTAGCTTTAGACAGTAACCAGAATCTGACTACTGCAATCAACAGTTGAACCTGTTCTGTTTCGGTTGAATGAAGCTGCTCTGATAGAGGGGTAGCGCATCCTGACAGGTTCAATCAGGCCAGCGGAATGTGCTACCACCTCCATAAATGAGGTCAAATTCATCATTAAGGTAGGGAATTAATGACCACAGAAAGTCAGGAGGCCATTTTAATGCCTCTTGCGAAGGACACTCCTTTTTACTGGGGCCGGATTAAGGTTTCATAAAAACATTTGCTCCTTTCCACAGCCTGGAATCTGCCCAGTTGTATTAGGACGTTTGATCCCATAGGTACATGTCAGGGAAAGAGCACCCCCTGCTGGTGGGACTAGTTTTTCACAAAGGTAGCGCAACCTGCCAGTCTCTATAAGGCCGGCAGATTGCGCTACCACCTCCATAAATAAGGTCAAATTCATCATTAAGGTAGGGAATTAATGACCACAGAAAGTCAGGAGGCCTGTTTAATGCCTCATCCGAAGGACACTCATTTTTACATGGGGCGATTTAATGCTTCATCAAAAGCCTTACACTGCAGAAGTCATTTTTGTATGTTTGGACTTTTGGAACCTAAAGTACATATCAGGGAATGAGCAACCCCTGCTGGCTGGACTAAAACTATCTCCCACAGGAAGCTAGTTTTCCACAAAGTGTCCCCCATCCATGTACAGACCAGGCTCGGGCCTGCTTAGCTTTAGACAGTAACCAGAATCTGACTACTTTTTTTTTTTTTTTTTTTTTTTTTTATTGAAAAAATTCCATAATACAGTTATCAAGCATGTGTTTCACAGTAGAAATCTTAAAGACATAAATGATTAAACACGCATTAAAATACTTAACATTGTCAGCAATAAAGTAATAAATAATGCCTTAGAATTAAAAACTAATCATATATATGAATGAAAATACAAACAGTAAAGAACATCAAAAATACAAAACAATATTGCTTTCCACACAGATCGTTATTCACTCTCGGAAAGGAGTAACCCAGCTCGTCATCACGTGTTGCGAGACAAAACAGTACTTAAGAACAGAAACATTCTCCAAACTTTTTTAAAATTGCACATCTATTCCATTCTCATCTAAAGTTACACATACATCATTAGTAAAAACATTGTAAAAGAACCCCATTTGATCTTCTTGCTTAAAATAATAAAACAGGCATTGTACATATTTTTCGACTTTTCTTTTAAAAACATACCATAAATCCATTATCCATTTTTCCTTCTTTGCCACCACTCTCCTTTCCCATATAGCACTCTTAATTAACATTATCAAAAGGTTGATGACCACTTTGTTCTTGTTCTTTCTTTGTATTCCCAACATTAGAATCCTGCCCCAGTCCATCTCCTCTCCATCCTCCCCTTTCAACCTTAAAATCATTTTCTTACATTTCTCATTAAAATCATCCAATTTTATACAATGTAAAAACAGATGTAAAAATCCCTCCTCCTCCTCATTACACACTTTACATACAGCACTTGATTCCATACCAATTTTGTTTAAAATAACGTCAGTAAAAATCACTTTATGCCTAATTAAGAACTCTAAATTTTCCAGCTTTGTCTGTATCATTTTCCCTTTCATGTTTCCCCAAATATCACATTCCTTCACACCCTTGTACTTATCCATCCAGTAATTGTTGACCACTGGTTTTTTAAAGACCCCCTCTCTAAAAACACTATAAAAATCTTTCACCTGACATTTATTAAAATCAAATTGTTTTTCTCCCAATCCCACATATATTTCATTTTGTTGCTCTCCGTCCTCCTTATTTTCGATTCCCTCTATCCATTCTTTCGGTATCGATCTCTTGATCATTTCATATTTATTAGTTTCTTCCTGTCTGCTGTACTCCTCCTTTGCTTCCTCCATTGCGTCTATAACCACTTGTACGGGTAGAAATCCTTCTTTAACTTCATATAAAATGTCCCTCACTTTTAAAATTCCCGCCTCCCACCATTTCTTAAAAAACAACTGCCTCCCCTGATTTAAAATACTCTGATTTAAAAAAGGAGGCTGATTTAAAATGTTTTCCCTACCCCTCGGAATAAAATGCACACTTGATAAAAACTTTCCCCATGCTCCCAGCAGTTCCCTATAAAAATCCGGCATCCTCTCAGTCATCCATAATTTAGTCTTCATCCATAAAATATTCCTTCCCAGATTAAATTTACTGCCTTTATTTAAAAAGTACTCCATAGTTCCCTTCCATCCTGCTGTGTGTGATTTGTCTAAAAACTTTTTTACCAATTTTACCCTTAGTGCGTTCTTTCTATGTTCAATGTCAATTAATCCCATTCCTCCCTTCTCTCCCTCCCCTATTAAAGTATTGTGTGCTATTCTTGGGGGCTTCCCATTCCATAAAAACTCTGAAAAACATTTCTTCAGCCTCTTTTCCGCCCATAATGGCATTGGGTTTACATATAAAATGTACCATAATTTTGACACCATTAAAACATTAATAATTAAACCTTTCCCCTTCAAAGTCAGCGTTCTTAATTTCCAAAAAATCAATCTCCTTTCAATCCCCCCTATCACTTCCTCCCACATTGTTTCTCCTGCTTTTCGCTCATCCCGCCCCATATGTACCCCTAAAATCTTTATGTCCCTTGATTCCTTAAAATTAAAATGCTCTGTTAGAACCTGTGCCCCTCCAAACCTCATATACACTGTCTTCTCTTCATTCACTTTTGCCCCTGATCCTCTACAATAATTCTGTACAATCTCCATAGCTTTTATTACACTTTCCAGATCTTTTAACATTAGCGTTGTATCATCTGCATATTGAAAAATTTTACTCTCTTCTCCCTCCAACCGTATCCCTTTTACGCCTTTATCCTGCTCCATTGCCAGCCCTAGAGGCTCTGCTACCAAAGAGTATAGTAGGGCTGACAATGGGCATCCCTGTCTTATGGATCTTGTTAATTTAAAAGCTTGTGTTAAAAACCCATTGCACTTTATTTTTGTCATAGCTCCCTTGTATAAAATTTTCACCCATTTTATAAAATTCTCACCAAACCCAAACCCTTTTAAGATATCAAATAAAAACTGGTGTTCTACTCTGTCAAAAGCTTTTTCAAAATCCAAGCTTATAATAAAACCATTCATATTTTTTTCGTTAATATATCTTATTGCATCCTTTATACTTATAGTTGTGTCCGCTATATCCCTTCCCTTCACTCCATATACTTGGTTAGTCTTTATTATTTTCGGCATAACTTCTTTTAATCTGTTTGCTAAAATCTTTGATAATATTTTTAAATCTGTATTCAGCATAGTGATTGGTCTGAAATTTTTTAGGTCTGTTTTATCTCCCTTTTTCTTATAAATTATTCTCATTAACCCCATTCCCATTCTAGTGCTTAATTCTCCTTTACTAAAAACATCATCATAAACATCCTTTAAAATGTCAATCAAAACCTCTTTAAAAGCTATATAAAATTCACTCCCTAAGCCATCAATCCCTGGACTTTTTTTCCTATTTAACTCACTTATTGCATTTTCTATTTCTTCTTTCCTTATCTCCATTTCACATTCCTTTTCATCCTCCTCCCCTACCTTCGCTTTTAGCTGTCCCAATAATTCCTGCTTTTCCTCCTCCCGCACCCCCTCAGCACTAAACAATCCCTCGTAATATTCTTTCACTACATATAATATTCCCTCATTGTCCCCTACCACCACCCCGTCTTTCCTTCTTATCTCCTTAATCATCCCCGCCTTTGCTCTACTTCTTTCTAAATTAAAGAAAAATTTTGTACATTTTTCACCCTCCATTGTGTATTTCGCCTTACTTCTTAGCCTCGCCCCCTCGTATTTTCCCTCCTCCATTTCCTTCAACCTGCCTTCTAATTCTTTTATTTTTTGTATATCTTTATCACATTTATTTAGTTCTTCTTCTAATTTTTCTTTAATTTTTTTCTCATTATACCTCTTGCTTTTTTGTATTATTTTGCAGTATTTTATCGTAAATTTTTTAATTAAAAACTTCACATTCTCCCACCATATTCTGATATCTTCTCCATGCATCCCATTTCCTTTTTCTTTCTCAATAATCTCCTTAATACGTAAAACGTAATCTTCATTTTTTAAAATCTCTGTGTTTAAAACCCATACCCCTGGCCCTCTTTTCAATGACCCCCAATCTATTTTAACCAAAACTAGCTTATGGTCACTCAGACTTGTTTCTTCATACTTAATATCCCCAATAAAATCCTCAATATTTCTTGTACATAAAATAAAATCAATTCTTGATCTACAAATAAAGTTCCCCACCAACTGTCTTCTTGAGAATTCTTTCTTTTTCTCATTTCTTTCTCTCCACACGTCAATGCAATTATTTTCTTCCATTAAAAGTTTCAGCTCCTTTCTACCCACATCCGACTTAAAAACCATTCCCTCCCCCATATCCAATTTACTAAAAACTGTATTAAAATCCCCCAATAAGATGACCTCATTATGCTTCTTTAAAAAAGCCCTTAAGACATTAAAAAACTCCTTCTTTTCTTTATCTTCTGTTGGTGCATGTACGTTAACTATTATCACAGTCTTCTCATCATACTTCAGTTCAATAGCCATACACTTCCCCTCACCATCCTTATATATTATTTTACCAAGGATCCCTCTATTTTCTTTAATTAGAAAAGCAACCCCTCTCCCCATTCTCCCATCACCATTATTATATAGAATCTCCCCTCCCCATCTTTCCCTTATCTTATTCATAAAATCATCCCTCCAATTTGTTTCTTGTAGTAAAATCAGGTCTTCCCCTTTACACATTTCCACCACCTTTTCAAATTTTCTAACATTCAAAAGTCCCCTCGCATTAAAAGTGACAGTCTTTAAAAGCATTAGACATATAAAAACATTTAAAATACCCATAAAATTAGTCCATGTCCTCCAACCCTGTCAAAACTTCAAATTTGTTCTTACTTTCAATCTCGGTTTCCTTCAACACCTTCTTTCTTGCAGTCTCTATGTTTGGTACAACCCTTAGAGATCTCCTTCGCTTCGGTACCTTTGTGTGTGCTTCTTTTGTTCCCTCTTGTTCCTTTTCCTCTCCCAGTTCTTTGCTCCTCTGCTCCTCATCCTCCCGATTGTCCCAATCCTGTGGTAGACCTTCCAAATTCACCATTTGCGAGCATAAATTAATTTCCTGCTGTGCCTCGCTCAAATCCTCATTTCTTTGTTCCTTCCTCTCTGCGTTATTTAAAATGCTTTGCAAACTGTCAGTTAAAACCATTTGTGTCCATTCTTCACCCTCATTACGTGTTTCCATTCTTTGATCGTTGCAATCATCCCTCTGTTCCGACCCTGTTTCTTCTCGTATGTTAAGTTCCTCTTCCCGTTGTCCGCTGTCTCCCCCATGCATCTGTCCGCTCACCTGCCGTTCTCCTCCGCTCTGCATCCAACATTCACATTTATCCAATGCCAGTTTGCAATCCGGGCACATCACAGCATTGCAGTTTCTCGCAAAATGGCCCCTCTCCCCACATTTAAAGCACGTAAAGGCAGGGCAATCTTTAACCACATGGTCCGGGCTCATGCACAGTCGACAGGTTTTAACCTGGTGACTGTGCATCACCCGGAAATATTGTGGACCCTCCGCCGTCTCAATTTTTGTGCTGTACGGGAGAGAGGGCACCTCCCTCGGAAACCGTGTTTTGACGAACCTCGTCCCATCTTCAATGTTCGTGCCCGGATATACTCTTCTTTTAATTTTTGAGATAGGGGAAACCCCCCATCCCTCTAGTTTATTTAAAATCTCTCTATCGTCCAGGTAAGCTGGCAGATGCATGAAGGAGACAACGTAGTCTCTGTTCTGCAGCCTTTTTACTTCACAGTCCGTTCCATTAATCGTTATGCCATCCATTAAAAACTCTGTCTCTTCTTCACTCTCCAATGTCACTTCATATTCCTTATTCTGTTTAGGTCTTACCGCCAATATTTTGCCTTCCCCAATCCGTTCCGAAATTGCTTTGATAATATCCATCGCTCTTAAATCCTTCAGTCCTTCCACATCAATTGTAACCGTCGCTTCTTTCAAGTATTCCCTCTCTTTCCTTGCCTCTTTATCCATTTGAAATCTTTCTCGTTGCCGTTGTCCTTGTCCATTGTCATTTCCTTGCCGTGTTTCGTCCGCCATATCCAGTTCCTTTGCCGTTTTATCCGTCCGTAAAAAGAAAACTCACGCCCAAAAATCCCCCCCAAACAGCGATCGCTGCTGGGAGGAATAAACTACAAAAAATAAATGACAAACTATACAAAAAAACACTAAAACTTAAACAAACAAAACGAAAATAAACACAGAATGAAGGAGAGCCTTTCTCTCCAAACTGCTGCCAACCACTTCCTGTTGCTCTCTAGCGCCTCAGGTGGCGGTATGGATGGTAGCGCATCCTGACAGGTTCAATCAGGCCAGCGGAATGTGCTACCACCTCCATAAATGAGGTCAAATTCATCATTAAGGTAGGGAATTAATGACCACAGAAAGTCAGGAGGCCAGTTTAATGCCTCATGCGAAGGATGCTCCGTTTTACAGGTGCCGGACCAAGGTTTCAGAAAAACATTTGCTCCTTTACACAGACTGGAATCTGCCTCGTTGTATTAGGATGTTTGATCCCATAGGTAAATGTCAGGGAAAGAGCACCCCCTGCTGGTGGGACTAGTTTTTCACAAAGGTAGCGCAACCTGCCAGGCTCTATAAGGCCGGCAGATTGCGCTACCACCTCCATAAATGATGTCAAATTCATCATTAAGGTAGGGAATTAATGACCACAGAAAGTCAGGAGGCCTGTTTAATGCCTCATCCGAAGGACACTCCTTTTTACTGGGGCCGGTTAAGGTTTCATAAAAACATTTGCTCCTTTTCACGGCCTGGAATCTGCCTCATTAAATTATGACGTTTGATCCCATACGTACATGTCAGGGAAAGAGCCCCCCCTGCTGGCCAGACTAGTTTTTCACAAAGGAAGCGCAACCTGCCAAGCTCTATAAGGCCGGCGGAATGCACTACCACCTCCATGAATGAGGTCAAATTCATCATTAAGGTAGGGAATTAATGACCACAGAAAGTCAGGAGGCCTGTTTAATGCCTCATCCGAAGGACACTCATTTTTACATGGGGCGATTTAATGCTTCATCAAAAGCCTTACACTGCAGAAGTCATTTTTGTATGTTTGGACTTTTGGAACCTAAAGTACATATCAGGGAATGAGCAACCCCTGCTGGCTGGACTAAAACTATCTCCCACAGGAAGCTAGTTTTGCACAAAGTGTCCCCCATCCATGCACAGAGCAGGCTCGGGCCTGCTTAGCTTTAGACAGTAACCAGAATCTGACTACTGCAATCAACAGTTGAACCTGTTCTGTTTCGGTTGAATGAAGCTGCTCTGATAGAGGGGTAGCGCATCCTGACAGGTTCAATCAGGCCAGCGGAATGTGCTACCACCTCCATAAATGAGGTCAAATTCATCATTAAGGTAGGGAATTAATGACCACAGAAAGTCAGGAGGCCATTTTAATGCCTCTTGCGAAGGACACTCCTTTTTACTGGGGCCGGATTAAGGTTTCATAAAAACATTTGCTCCTTTCCACAGCCTGGAATCTGCCCAGTTGTATTAGGACGTTTGATCCCATAGGTACATGTCAGGGAAAGAGCACCCCCTGCTGGTGGGACTAGTTTTTCACAAAGGTAGCGCAACCTGCCAGTCTCTATAAGGCCGGCAGATTGCGCTACCACCTCCATAAATAAGGTCAAATTCATCATTAAGGTAGGGAATTAATGACCACAGAAAGTCAGGAGGCCTGTTTAATGCCTCATCCGAAGGACACTCATTTTTACATGGGGCGATTTAATGCTTCATCAAAAGCCTTACACTGCAGAAGTCATTTTTGTATGTTTGGACTTTTGGAACCTAAAGTACATATCAGGGAATGAGCAACCCCTGCTGGCTGGACTAAAACTATCTCCCACAGGAAGCTAGTTTTCCACAAAGTGTCCCCCATCCATGTACAGACCAGGCTCGGGCCTGCTTAGCTTTAGAGAGTAACCAGAATCTGACTACTGCAAGCAACAGTTGAACTTGTTCTGTTTCGGTTGAATGAAGCTGCTCTGATAGAGGGGTAGCGCATCCTGACAGGTTCAATCAGGCCAGCAGGAATGTGCTACCACCTCCATAAATGAGGTCAAATTCATCATTAAGGTAGGGAATTAATGACCAAAGAAAGTCTGGAGGCCAGTTTAATGCCTAATGCGAAGTATGCTCCGTTTTACAGGTGCCGGACTAAGGTTTCAGAAAAACATTTGCTCCTTTACACAGCCTGGAATCTGCCTTGTTGTATTTGGACGTTTGATCCCATAGGTACATGTCAGGGAAAGAGCACCCCCTGCTGGTGGGACTAGTTTTTCACAATGGTAGCGCAACCTGCCAGGCTCTATAGGGCCGGCAGATTGCGCAACCACCTCCATAAATGAGGTCAAATTCATCATTAAGGTAGGGAATTAATGACCACAGAAAGTCAGGAGGCCTGTTTAATGCCTCATCCGAAGGACACTCCTTTTTACTGGGGCCGGTTAAGGTTTCATAAAAACATTTGCTCCTTTTCACGGCCTGGAATCTGCCTCGTTAAATTATGACGTTTGATCCCATAGGTACATGTCAGGGAAAGAGCCCCCCCTGCTGGCCAGACTAGTTTTTCACAAAGGAAGCGCAACCTGCCAAGCTCTATAAGGCCGGCGGAATGCACTACCACCTCCATGAATGAGGTCAAATTCATCATTAAGGTAGGGAATTAATGACCACAGAAAGTCAGGAGGCCTGTTTAATGCCTCATCCGAAGGACACTCATTTTTACATGGGGCGATTTAATGCTTCATCAAAAGCCTTACACTGCAGAAGTCATTTTGGTATATTTGGACTCTTGGAACCTAAAGTACATATCAGGGAATGAGCAACCCCTGCTGACTGGACTAAAACTATCTCCCACAGGAAGCTAGTTTTGCACAAAGTGTCCCCCATCCATGCACAGAGCAGGCTCGGGCCTGCTTAGCTTTAGACAGTAACCAGAATCTGACTACTGCAATCAACAGTTGAACCTGTTCTGTTTCGGTTGAATGAAGCTGCTCTGATAGAGGGGTAGCGCATCCTGACAGGTTCAATCAGGCCAGCGGAATGTGCTACCACCTCCATAAATGAGGTCAAATTCATCATTAAGGTAGGGAATTAATGACCACAGAAAGTCAGGAGGCCATTTTAATGCCTCTTGCGAAGGACACTCCTTTTTACTGGGGCCGGATTAAGGTTTCATAAAAACATTTGCTCCTTTCCACAGCCTGGAATCTGCCCAGTTGTATTAGGACGTTTGATCCCATAGGTACATGTCAGGGAAAGAGCACCCCCTGCTGGTGGGACTAGTTTTTCACAAAGGTAGCGCAACCTGCCAGTCTCTATAAGGCCGGCAGATTGCGCTACCACCTCCATAAATGTGGTCAAATTCATCATTAAGGTAGGGAATTAATGACCACAGAAAGTCAGGAGGCCTGTTTAATGCCTCATCCGAAGGACACTCATTTTTACATGGGGCGATTTAATGCTTCATCAAAAGCCTTACACTGCAGAAGTCATTTTTGTATATTTGGACTTTTGGAACCTAAAGTACATATCAGGAAATGAGCAACCCCTGCTGGCTGGACTAAAACTATCTCCCACAGGAAGCTAGTTTTCCACAAAGGGTCTCCCATCCTTGTACAGAACAGGCTTGGCCCTGTTTAGCTTTGGAGATTAACTATCATCTGACTACTGCAAATAACAGTTGAACTTTTAAGTTTGTGGTTGAATGAAGCTGCTCTGATAGAGGGGTAGCGTATCCTGACAGGTTCAATCAGGCAAGCGGAATGTGCTACCACCTCCATAAATGAGGTCAAATTTATCATTAAGGTAGGGAATTAATGACCACAGAAAGTCAGGAGGCTAGTTTAATGCCTCTTGCGAAGGACACTCCTTTTTACTGGGGCCGGATTAAGGTTTCAGAAAAACATTTGCTCCTTTCCACAGCCTGGAATCTGCCTCGTTGTATTAGGACGTTTGATCCCATAGGTACATGTCAGGGAAAGAGCCTCCCCTGCTGGCCAGTCTAGTTTTTCACAAAGGAAGCGCAACCTGCCAAGCTCTATAAGGCCGGCGGAATGCACTACCACCTCCATAAATGAGGTCAAATTCATCATTAAGGTAGGGAATTAATGACCACAGAAAGTCAGGAGGCCTGTTTAATGCCTCATCCGAAGGACACTCATTTTTACATGGGGCGATTTAATGCTTCATCAAAAGCCTTACACTGCAGAAGTCATTTTTGTATGTTTGGACTTTTGGAACCTAAAGTACATATCAGGGAATGAGCAACCCCTGCTGGCTGGACTAAAACTATCTCCTGCAAGAAGCTAGTTTTCCACAAAGTATCCCCCACCCATGTACAGACCAGGCTCAGGTCTGCTTAGCTTTAGAGAGTAACCAGAATCTGACCACTGCAAGCAACAGTTGAACTTGTTCTGTTTCGGTTGAATGAAGCTGCTCTGATAGAGGGGTAGCGCATCCTGACAGGTTCAATCAGGCCAGCGGAATGTGCTACCACCTCCATAAATGAGGTCAAATTCATCATTAAGGTAGGGAATTAATGACCACAGAAAGTCAGGAGGCCAGTTTAATGCCTCATGCGAAGGATGCTCCGTTTTACAGGTGCCGGACTAAGGTTTCAGAAAAACATTTGCTCCTTTACACAGCCTGGAATCTGCCTCGTTGTATTAGGACGTTTGATCCCATAGGTACATGTCAGGGAAAGAGCACCCCCTGCTGGTGGGACTACTTTTTCACAAAGGTAGCGCAACCTGCCAGGCTCTATAAGGCCGGCAGATTGCGCTACCACCTCCATAAATGAGGTCAAATTCATCATTAAGGTAGGGAATTAATGACCACAGAAAGTCAGGAGGCCTGTTTAATGCCTCATCCGAAGGATGCTCCGTTTTACAGGTGCCGGACTAAGGTTTCAGAAAAACATTTGCTCCTTTACACAGCCTGGAATCTGCCTCATTGTATTAGGACGTTTGATCCCATAGGTACATGTCAGGGAAAGAGCACCCCCTGCTGGTGGGACTAGTTTTTCACAAAGGTAGCGCAACCTGCCAGTCTCTATAAGGCCGGCAGATTGCGCTACCACCTCCATAAATGTGGTCAAATTCATCATTAAGGTAGGGAAGTAATGACCACAGAAAGTCAGGAGGCCTGTTTAATGCCTCATCCGAAGGATGCTCCGTTTCACAGGTGCCGGACTAAGGTTTCAGAAAAACATTTGCTCCTTTACACAGCCTGGAATCTGCCTCGTTGTATTAGGACGTTTGATCCCATAGGTACATGTCAGGGAAAGAGCACCCCCTGCTGGTGGGACTAGTTTTTCACAAAGGTAGCGCAACCTGCCAGTCTCTATAAGGCCGGCAGATTGCGCTACCACCTCCATAAATGTGGTCAAATTCATCATTAAGGTAGGGAATTAATGACCACAGAAAGTCAGGAGGCCTGTTTAATGCCTCATCCGAAGGACACTCATTTTTACATGGGGCGATTTAATGCTTCATCAAAAGCCTTACACTGCAGAAGTCATTTTTGTATATTTGGACTTTTGGAACCTAAAGTACATATCAGGAAATGAGCAACCCCTGCTGGCTGGACTAAAACTATCTCCCACAGGAAGCTAGTTTTCCACAAAGGGTCTCCCATCCATGTACAGAACAGGCTTGGCCCTGTTTAGCTTTGGAGATTAACTATCATCTGACTACTGCAAATAACAGTTGAACTTTTAAGTTTGTGGTTGAATGAAGCTGCTCTGATAGAGGGGTAGCGTATCCTGACAGGTTCAATCAGGCAAGCGGAATGTGCTACCACCTCCATAAATGAGGTCAAATTTATCATTAAGGTAGGGAATTAATGACCACAGAAAGTCAGGAGGCTAGTTTAATGCCTCTTGCGAAGGACACTCCTTTTTACTGGGGCCGGATTAAGGTTTCAGAAAAACATTTGCTCCTTTCCACAGCCTGGAATCTGCCTCGTTGTATTAGGACGTTTGATCCCATAGGTACATGTCAGGGAAAGAGCCCCCCCTGCTGGCCAGTCTAGTTTTTCACAAAGGAAGCGCAACCTGCCAAGCTCTATAAGGCCGGCGGAATGCACTACCACCTCCATAAATGAGGTCAGATTCATCATTAAGGTAGGGAATTAATGACCACAGAAAGTCAGGAGGCCTGTTTAATGCCTCATCCGAAGGACACTCCTTTTTACTGGGGCCGGTTAAGGTTTCATAAAAACATTTGCTCCTTTTCACGGCCTGGAATCTGCCTCGTTAAATTATGACGTTTGATCCCATAGGTACATGTCAGGGAAAGAGCCCCCCCTGCTGGCCAGACTAGTTTTTCACAAAGGAAGCGCAACCTGCCAAGCTCTATAAGGCCGGCGGAATGCACTACCACCTCCATGAATGAGGTCAAATTCATCATTAAGGTAGGGAATTAATGACCACAGAAAGTCAGGAGGCCTGTTTAATGCCTCATCCGAAGGACACTCATTTTTACATGGGGCGATTTAATGCTTCATCAAAAGCCTTACACTGCAGAAGTCATTTTGGTATATTTGGACTCTTGGAACCTAAAGTACATATCAGGGAATGAGCAACCCCTGCTGACTGGACTAAAACTATCTCCCGCAGGAAGCTAGTTTTGCACAAAGTGTCCCCCATCCATGCACAGAGCAGGCTCGGGCCTGCTTAGCTTTAGACAGGAACCAGAATCTGACTACTGCAATCAACAGTTGAACCTGTTCTGTTTCGGTTGAATGAAGCTGCTCTGATAGAGGGGTAGCGCATCCTGACAGGTTCAATCAGGCCAGCGGAATGTGCTACCACCTCCATAAATGAGGTCAAATTCATCATTAAGGTAGGGAATTAATGACCACAGAAAGTCAGGAGGCCTGTTTAATGCCTCATCCGAAGGACACTCATTTTTACATGGGGCGATTTAATGCTTCATCAAAAGCCTTGCACTGCAGAAGTCATTTTGGTATATTTGGACTCTTGGAACCTAAAGTACATATCAGGGAATGAGCAACCCCTGCTGACTGGACTAAAACTATCTCCCGCAGGAAGCTAGTTTTGCACAAAGTGTCCCCCATCCATGCACAGAGCAGGCTCGGGCCTGCTTAGCTTTAGACAGTAACCAGAATCTGACTACTGCAATCAACAGTTGAACCTGTTCTGTTTCGGTTGAATGAAGATGCTCTGATAGAGGGGTAGCGCATCCTAACAGGTTCAATCAGGCCAGCGGAATGTGCTACCACCTCCATAAATGAGGTCAAATTCATCATTAAGGTAGGGAATTAATGACCACAGAAAGTCAGGAGGCCATTTTAATGCCTCTTGCGAAGGACACTCCTTTTTACTGGGGCCGGATTAAGGTTTCATAAAAACATTTGATCCTTTCCACAGCCTGGAATCTGCCCAGTTGTATTAGGACGTTTGATCCCATAGGTACATGTCAGGGAAAGAGCACCCCCTGCTGGTGGGACTAGTTTTTCACAAAGGTAGCGCAACCTGCCAGTCTCTATAAGTCCGGCAGATTGCGCTACCACCTCCATAAATAAGGTCAAATTCATCATTAAGGTAGGGAATTAATGACCACAGAAAGTCAGGAGGCCTGTTTAATGCCTCATCCGAAGGACACTCATTTTTACATGGGGCGATTTAATGCTTCATCAAAAGCCTTACACTGCAGAAGTCATTTTTGTATGTTTGGACTTTTGGAACCTAAAGTACATATCAGGGAATGAGCAACCCCTGCTGGCTGGACTAAAACTATCTCCCACAGGAAGCTAGCTTTCCACAAAGTGTCCCCCATCCATGTACAGACCAGGCTCGGGCCTGCTTAGCTTTAGAGAGTAACCAGAATCTGACTACTGCAAGCAACAGTTGAACTTGTTCTGTTTCGGTTGAATGAAGCTGCTCTGATAGAGGGGTAGCGCATCCTGACAGGTTCAATCAGGCCAGCGGAATGTGCTACCACCTCCATAAATGAGGTCAAATTCATCATTAAGGTAGGGAATTAATGACCACAGAAAGTCAGGAGGCCAGTTTAATGCCTCATGCGAAGGATGCTCCGTTTTACAGGTGCTGGACTAAGGTTTCAGAAAAACATTTGCTCCTTTACAAAGCCTGGAATCTGCCTCGTTGTATTAGGACGTTTGATCCCATAGGTACATGTCAGGGAAAGAGCACCCCCTGCTGGTGGGACTAGTTTTTCACAAAGGTAGCGCAACCTGCCAGTCTCTATAAGGCCGGCAGATTGCGCTACCACCTCCATAAATGAGGTCAAATTCATCATTAAGGTAGGGAAGTAATGACCACAGAAAGTCAGGAGGCCTGTTTAATGCCTCATCCGAAGGATGCTCCGTTTCACAGGTGCCGGACTAAGGTTTCAGAAAAACATTTGCTCCTTTACACAGCCTGGAATCTGCCTCGTTGTATTAGGACGTTTGATCCCATAGGTACATATCAGGAAATGAGCAACCCCTGCTGGCTGGACTAAAACTATCTCCCACAGGAAGCTAGTTTTCCACAAAGTATCCCCCATCCATGTACATACCAGGCTCGGGCCTGCTTAGCTTTAGAGAGTAACCAGAATCTGACTACTGCAAGCAACAGTTGAACCTGTTCTGTTTTGGTTGAATGAAGCTGCTCTGATAGAGGGGTAGCGCATCCTGACAGGTTCAATCAGGCCAGCGGAATGTGCTACCACCTCCATAAATGAGGTCAAATTCATCATTAAGGTAGGGAATTAATGACCACAGAAAGTCAGGAGGCCAGTTTAATGCCTCATGCGAAGGATGCTCCGTTTTACAGGTGCCGGACTAAGGTTTCAGAAAAACATTTGCTCCTTTACACAGCCTGGAATCTGCCTCGTTGTATTAGGATGTTTGATCCCATAGGTACATGTCAGGGAAAGAGCCCCCCCTGCTGGCCAGTCTAGTTTTTCACAAAGGAAGCGCAACCTGCCAAGCTCTATAAGGCCCGTGGAATGCACTACCACCTCCATAAATGAGGTCAGATTCATCATTAAGGAAGGGAATTAATGACCACAGAAAGTCAGGAGGCCAGTTTAATGCCTCATGCGAAGGATGCTCCGTTTTACAGGTGCCGGACTAAGGTTTCAGAAAAACATTTGCTCCTTTACACAGCCTGGAATCTGCCTTGTTGTATTAGGATGTTTGATCCCATAGGTAAATGTCAGGGAAAGAGCACCCCCTGCTGGTGGGACTAGTTTTTCACAAAGGTAGCGCAACCTGCCAGGCTCTATAAGGCCGGCAGATTGCGCTACCACCTCCATAAATGATGTCAAATTCATCATTAAGGTAGGGAATTAATGACCACAGAAAGTCAGGAGGCCTGTTTAATGCCTCATCCGAAGGACACTCCTTTTTACTGGGGCCGGTTAAGGTTTCATAAAAACATTTGCTCCTTTTCACGGCCTGGAATCTGCCTCATTAAATTATGACGTTTGATCCCATAGGTACATGTCAGGGAAAGAGCCCCCCCTGCTGGCCAGACTAGTTTTTCACAAAGGAAGCGCAACCTGCCAAGCTCTATAAGGCCGGCGGAATGCACTACCACCTCCATGAATGAGGTCAAATTCATCATTAAGGTAGGGAATTAATGACCACAGAAAGTCAGGAGGCCTGTTTAATGCCTCATCCGAAGGACACTCATTTTTACATGGGGCGATTTAATGCTTCATCAAAAGCCTTACACTGCAGAAGTCATTTTTGTAAATTTGGACTCTTGGAACCTAAAGTACATATCAGGGAATGAGCAACCCCTGCTGACTGGACTAAAACTATCTCCCGCAGGAAGCTAGTTTTCCACAAAGTGTCCCGCATCCATGCACAGAGCAGGCTCGGGCCTGCTTAGCTTTAGACAGTAACCAGAATCTGACTACTGCAAGCAACAGTTGAACCTGTTCTGTTTCGGTTGAATGAAGCTGCTCTGATAGAGGGGTAGCGCATCCTGACAGGTTCAATCAGGCCAGCGGAATGTGCTACCACCTCCATAAATGAGGTCAAATTCATCATTAAGGTAGGGAATTAATGACCACAGAAAGTCAGGAGGCCATTTTAATGCCTCTTGCGAAGGACACTCCTTTTTACTGGGGCCGGATTAAGGTTTCATAAAAACATTTGCTCCTTTCCACAGCCTGGAATCTGCCCCGTTGTATTATGACGTTTGATCCCATAGGTACATGTCAGGGAAAGAGCACCCCCTGCTGGTGGGACTAGTTTTTCACAAAGGTAGCGCAACCTGCCAGTCTCTATAAGTCCGGCAGATTGCGCTACCACCTCCATAAATAAGGTCAAATTCATCATTAAGGTAGGGAATTAATGACCACAGAAAGTCAGGAGGCCTGTTTAATGCCTCATCCGAAGGACACTCATTTTTACATGGGGCCATTTAATGCTTCATCAAAAGCCTTACACTGCAGAAGTCATTTTTGTATGTTTGGACTTTTGGAACCTAAAGTACATATCAGGGAATGAGCAACCCCTGCTGGCTGGACTAAAACTATCTCCCACAGGAAGCTAGTTTTCCACAAAGTGTCCCCCATCCATGTACAGACCAGGCTCGGGGCTGCTTAGCTTTAGAGAGTAACCAGAATCTGACTACTGCAAGCAACAGTTGAACTTGTTCTGTTTCGGTTGAATGAAGCTGCTCTGATAGAGGGGTAGCGCATCCTGACAGGTTCAATCAGGCCAGCGGAATGTGCTACCACCTCCATAAATGAGGTCAAATTCATCATTAAGGTAGGGAATTAATGACCACAGAAAGTCAGGAGGCCAGTTTAATGCCTCATGCGAAGGATGCTCCGTTTTACAGGTGCTGGACTAAGGTTTCAGAAAAACATTTGCTCCTTTACACAGCCTGGAATCTGCCTCGTTGTATTAGGACGTTTGATCCCATAGGTACATGTCAGGGAAAGAGCACCCCCTGCTGGTGAGACTAGTTTTTCACAAAGGTAGCGCAACCTGCCAGTCTCTATAAGGCCGGCAGATTGCGCTACCACCTCCATAAATGTGGTCAAATTCATCATTAAGGTAGGGAATTAATGACCACAGAAAGTCAGGAGGCCTGTTTAATGCCTCATCCGAAGGACACTCATTTTTACATGGGGCGATTTAATGCTTCATCAAAAGCCTTACACTGCAGAAGTTATTTTTGTATGTTTGGACTTTTGGAACCTAAAGTACATATCAGGGAATGAGCAACCCCTGCTGGCTGGACTAAAACTATCTCCTGCAAGGAGCTAGTTTTCCACAAATTGTCCCCCATCCATGCACAGAGCAGGCTTGGGCCTGCTTAGCTTTAGAGAGTAACCAGAATCTGACTACTGCAAGCAACAGTTGAACCTGTTCTGTTTTGTTTGAATGAAGCTGCTCTGATAGAGGGGTAGCACATCCTGACAGGTTCAATCAGGCCAGCGGAATGTGCTACCACCTCCATAAATGAGGTCAAATTCATCATTAAGGTAGGGAATTAATGACCACAGAAAGTCAGGAGGCTAGTTTAATGCCTCTTGCGAAGGACACTCCTTTTTACTGGGGCCGGATTAAAGTTTCAGAAAAACATTTGCTCCTTTCCACAGCCTGGAATCTGCCTCGTTGTATTAGGACGTTTGATCCCATAGGTACATGTCAGGGAAAGAGCCCCCCCTGCTGGCCAGTCTAGTTTTTCACAAAGGAAGTGCAACCTGCCAAGCTCTATAAGGCCCGCGGAATGCACTACCACCTCCATAAATGAGGTCAGATTCATCATTAAGGTAGGGAATTAATGACCACAGAAAGTCAGGAGGCCTGTTTAATGCCTCATCCGAAGGACACTCATTTTTACATGGGGCGATTTAATGCTTCATCAAAAGCCTTACACTGCAGAAGTCACTTTTGTATGTTTGGACTTTTGGAACCTAAAGTACATATCAGGGAATGAGCAACCCCTGCTGGCTGGACTAAAACTATCTCCTGCAAGAAGCTAGTTTTCCACAAAGTACCCCCCATCCATGTACAAACCAGGCTCAGGCCTGCTTAGCTTTAGAGAGTAACCAGAATCTGACCACTGCAAGCAACAGTTGAACTTGTTCTGTTTCAGTTGAATGAAGCTGCTCTGATAGAGGGGTAGCGCATCCTGACAGGTTCAATCAGGCCAGCGGAATGTGCTACCACCTCCATAAATGAGGTCAAATTCATCATTAAGGTAGGGAATTAATGACCACAGAAAGTCAGGAGGCCAGTTTAATGCCTCATGCGAAGGATGCTCCGTTTTACAGGTGCCGGACTAAGGTTTCAGAAAAACATTTGCTCCTTTACACAGCCTGGAATCTGCCTCGTTGTATTAGGATGTTTGATCCCATAGGTACATGTCAGGGAAAGAGCCCCCCCTGCTGGCCAGTCTAGTTTTTCACAAAGGAAGCGCAACCTGCCAAGCTCTATAAGGCCCGTGGAATGCACTACCACCTCCATAAATGAGGTCAGATTCATCATTAAGGTAGGGAATTAATGACCACAGAAAGTCAGGAGGCCAGTTTAATGCCTCATGCGAAGGATGCTCCGTTTTACAGGTGCCGGACTAAGGTTTCAGAAAAACATTTGCTCCTTTACACAGCCTGGAATCTGCCTTGTTGTATTAGGATGTTTGATCCCATAGGTAAATGTCAGGGAAAGAGCACCCCCTGCTGGTGGGACTAGTTTTTCACAAAGGTAGCGCAACCTGCCAGGCTCTATAAGGCCGGCAGATTGCGCTACCACCTCCATAAATGATGTCAAATTCATCATTAAGGTAGGGAATTAATGACCACAGAAAGTCAGGAGGCCTGTTTAATGCCTCATCCGAAGGACACTCCTTTTTACTGGGGCCGGTTAAGGTTTCATAAAAACATTTGCTCCTTTTCACGGCCTGGAATCTGCCTCATTAAATTATGACGTTTGATCCCATAGGTACATGTCAGGGAAAGAGCCCCCCCTGCTGGCCAGACTAGTTTTTCACAAAGGAAGCGCAACCTGCCAAGCTCTATAAGGCCGGCGGAATGCACTACCACCTCCATGAATGAGGTCAAATTCATCATTAAGGTAGGGAATTAATGACCACAGAAAGTCAGGAGGCCTGTTTAATGCCTCATCCGATGGACACTCATTTTTACATGGGGCGATTTAATGCTTCATCAAAAGCCTTACACTGCAGAAGTCATTTTTGTAAATTTGGACTCTTGGAACCTAAAGTACATATCAGGGAATGAGCAACCCCTGCTGACTGGACTAAAACTATCTCCCGCAGGAAGCTAGTTTTCCACAAAGTGTCCCGCATCCATGCACAGAGCAGGCTCGGGCCTGCTTAGCTTTAGACAGTAACCAGAATCTGACTACTGCAAGCAACAGTTGAACCTGTTCTGTTTCGGTTGAATGAAGCTGCTCTGATAGAGGGGTAGCGCATCCTGACAGGTTCAATCAGGCCAGCGGAATGTGCTACCACCTCCATAAATGAGGTCAAATTCATCATTAAGGTAGGGAATTAATGACCACAGAAAGTCAGGAGGCCATTTTAATGCCTCTTGCGAAGGACACTCCTTTTTACTGGGGCCGGATTAAGGTTTCATAAAAACATTTGCTCCTTTCCACAGCCTGGAATCTGCCCCGTTGTATTATGACGTTTGATCCCATAGGTACATGTCAGGGAAAGAGCACCCCCTGCTGGTGGGACTAGTTTTTCACAAAGGTAGCGCAACCTGCCAGTCTCTATAAGTCCGGCAGATTGCGCTACCACCTCCATAAATAAGGTCAAATTCATCATTAAGGTAGGGAATTAATGACCACAGAAAGTCAGGAGGCCTGTTTAATGCCTCATCCGAAGGACACTCATTTTTACATGGGGCCATTTAATGCTTCATCAAAAGCCTTACACTGCAGAAGTCATTTTTGTATGTTTGGACTTTTGGAACCTAAAGTACATATCAGGGAATGAGCAACCCCTGCTGGCTGGACTAAAACTATCTCCCACAGGAAGCTAGTTTTCCACAAAGTGTCCCCCATCCATGTACAGACCAGGCTCGGGGCTGCTTAGCTTTAGAGAGTAACCAGAATCTGACTACTGCAAGCAACAGTTGAACTTGTTCTGTTTCGGTTGAATGAAGCTGCTCTGATAGAGGGGTAGCGCATCCTGACAGGTTCAATCAGGCCAGCGGAATGTGCTACCACCTCCATAAATGAGGTCAAATTCATCATTAAGGTAGGGAATTAATGACCACAGAAAGTCAGGAGGCCAGTTTAATGCCTCATGCGAAGGATGCTCCGTTTTACAGGTGCTGGACTAAGGTTTCAGAAAAACATTTGCTCCTTTACACAGCCTGGAATCTGCCTCGTTGTATTAGGACGTTTGATCCCATAGGTACATGTCAGGGAAAGAGCACCCCCTGCTGGTGAGACTAGTTTTTCACAAAGGTAGCGCAACCTGCCAGTCTCTATAAGGCCGGCAGATTGCGCTACCACCTCCATAAATGTGGTCAAATTCATCATTAAGGTAGGGAATTAATGACCACAGAAAGTCAGGAGGCCTGTTTAATGCCTCATCCGAAGGACACTCATTTTTACATGGGGCGATTTAACGCTTCATCAAAAGCCTTACACTGCAGAAGTAATTTTTGTATATTTGGAACCTAAAGTACATATCAGGAAATGAGCAACCCCTGCTGGCTGGACTAAAGCTATCTCCCACAGGAAGCTAGTTTTCCACAAAGGGTCTCCCATCCATGTACAGAACAGGCTTGGCCCTGTTTAGCTTTGGAGATTAACTATCATCTGACTACTGCAAATAACAGTTGAACTTTTAAGTTTGTGGTTGAATGAAGCTGCTCTGATATAGGGGTAGCGTATCCTGACAGGTTCAATCAGGCAAGCGGAATGTGCTACCACCTCCATAAATGAGGTCAAATTCATCATTAAGGTAGGGAATTAATGACCACAGAAAGTCAGGAGGCCTGTTTAATGCCTCATCCGAAGGATGCTCCGTTTTACAGGTGCCGGACTAAGGTTTCAGAAAAACATTTGCTCCTTTACACAGCCTGGAATCTGCCTCGTTGTATTAGGACGTTTGATCCCATAGGTACATGTCAGGGAAAGAGCCCCCCCTGCTGGCCAGTCTAGTTTTTCACAAAGGAAGCGCAACCTGCCAAGCTCTATAAGGCCGGCGGAATGCACTACCACCTCCATAAATGAGGTCAGATTCATCATTAAGGTAGGGAATTAATGACCACAGAAAGTCAGGAGGCCTGTTTAATGCCTCATCCGAAGGACACTCATTTTTACATGGGGCGATTTAATGCTTCATCAAAAGCCTTACACTGCAGAAGTCACTTTTGTATGTTTGGACTTTTGGAACCTAAAGTACATATCAGGGAATGAGCAACCCCTGCTGGCTGGACTAAAACTATCTCCTGCAAGAAGCTAGTTTTCCACAAAGTATCCCCCATCCATGTACATACCAGGCTCGGGCCTGCTTAGCTTTAGAGAGTAACCAGAATCTGACTACTGCAAGCAACAGTTGAACCTGTTCTGTTTTGGTTGAATGAAGCTGCTCTGATAGAGGGGTAGCGCATCCTGACAGGTTCAATCAGGCCAGCGGAATGTGCTACCACCTCCATAAATGAGGTCAAATTCATCATTAAGGTAGGGAATTAATGACCACAGAAAGTCAGGAGGCCAGTTTAATGCCTCATGCGAAGGATGCTCCGTTTTACAGGTGCCGGACTAAGGTTTCAGAAAAACATTTGCTCCTTTACACAGCCTGGAATCTGCCTCGTTGTATTAGGACGTTTGATCCCACAGGTACATTTCAGGGAAAGAGCACCCCCTGCTGGTGGGACTACTTTTTCACAAAGGTAGCGCAACCTGCCAGTCTTTATAAGGCCGGCAGATTGCACTACCACCTCCATAAATGAGGTCAAATTCATCATTAAGGTAGGGAATTAATGACCACAGAAAGTCAGGAGGCCTGTTTAATGCCTCATCCGAAGGACACTCATTTTTACATGGGGCGATTTAATGCTTCATCAAAAGCCTTACACTGCAGAAGTTATTTTTGTATGTTTGGACTTTTGGAACCTAAAGTACATATCAGGGAATGAGCAACCCCTGCTGGCTGGACTAAAACTATCTCCTGCAAGGAGCTAGTTTTCCACAAATTATCCCCCATCCATGCACAGAGCAGGCTTGGGCCTGCTTAGCTTTAGAGAGTAACCAGAATCTGACTACTGCAAGCAACAGTTGAACCTGTTCTGTTTTGTTTGAATGAAGCTGCTCTGATAGAGGAGTAGCACATCCTGACAGGTTCAATCAGGCCAGCGGAATGTGCTACCACCTCCATAAATGAGGTCAAATTCATCATTAAGGTAGGGAATTAATGACCACAGAAAGTCAGGAGGCCATTTTAATGCCTCTTGCGAAGGACACTCCTTTTTACTGGGGCCGGATTAAGGTTTCATAAAAATATTTGCTCCTTTTCACGGCCTGGAATCTGCCTCGTTGTATTATGACATTTGATCCCATAGGTACATTTCAGGGAAAGAGCCCCCCCTGCTGGCCAGACTAGTTTTTCACAAAGGAAGCGCAACCTGCCAGGCTCTGTAAGGCCGGCAGATTGCGCTACCACCTCCATAAATGAGGTCAAATTCATCATTAAGGTAGGGAATTAATGACCACAGAAAGTCAGGAGGCCTGTTTAATGCCTCATCCGAAGGACACTCATTTTTACATGGGGCGATTTAATGCTTCATCAAAAGCCTTACACTGCAGAAGTCATTTTTGTATATTTGGACTTTTGGAACCTACAGTACATATCAGGAAATGAGCAACCCCTGCTGGCTGGACTAAAACTATCTCCCACAGGAAGCTAGTTTTCCACAAAGGGTCTCCCATCCATGTACAGAACAGGCTTGGCCCTGTTTAGCTTTGGAGATTAACTATAATCTGATTTCTGCAAATAACAGTTGAACTTTTAAGTTTGTGGTTGAATGAAGCTGCTCTGATAGAGGGGTAGCGTATCCTGACAGGTTCAATCAGGCAAGCGGAATGTGCTACCACCTCCATAAATGAAGTCAAATTTATCATTAAGGTAGTGAATTAATGACCACAGAAAGTCAGGAGGCTAGTTTAATGCCTCTTGCGAAGGACACTCCTTTTTACTGGGGCCGGTTTAAGGTTTCAGAAAAACATTTGCTCCTTTCCACAGCCTGGAATCTGCCTCGTTGTATTAGGACGTTTGATCCCATAGGTACATGTCAGGGAAAGAGCCCCCCCTGCTGGCCAGTCTAGTTTTTCACAAAGGAAGCGCAACCTGCCAAGCTCTATAAGGCCGGCGGAATGCACTACCACCTCCATAAATGAGGTCAGATTCATCATTAAGGTAGGGAATTAATGACCACAGAAAGTCAGGAGGCCATTTTAATGCCTCTTGCGAAGGACACTCCTTTTTACTGGGGCCGGATTAAGGTTTCATAAAAACATTTGCTCCTTTCCACAGCCTGGAATCTGCCCCGTTGTATTAGGACGTTTGATCCCATAGGTACATGTCAGGGAAAGAGCACCCCCTGCTGGTGGGACTAGTTTTTCACAAAGGTAGCGCAACCTGCCAGTCTCTATAAATCCGGCAGATTGCGCTACCACCTCCATAAATAAGGTCAAATTCATCATTAAGGTAGGGAATTAATGACCACAGAAAGTCAGGAGGCCAGTTTAATGCCTCATGCGAAGAATGCTCCGTTTTACAGGTGCCGGACTAAGGTTTCAGAAAAACTTTTGCTCCTTTACACAGCCTGGAATCTGCCTCGTTGTATTAGGACGTTTGATCCCATAGGTACATGTCAGGGAAAGAGCACCCCCTGCTGGTGGGACTAGTTTTTCACAAAGGTAGCGCAACCTGCCAGGCTCTATAAGGCCGGCAGATTGCGCTACCACCTCCATAAATGTGGTCAAATTCATCATTAAGGTAGGGAATTAATGACCACAGAAAGTCAGGAGGCCTGTTTAATGCCTCATCCGAAGGACACTCATTTTTACATGGGGCGATTTAATGCTTCATCAAAAGCCTTACACTGCAGAAGTCATTTTTGTATATTTGGACTTTTGGAACCTAAAGTACATATCAGGAAATGAGCAACCCCTGCTGGCTGAACTAGAAACTATCTCCCACAGGAAGCTAGTTTTCCACAAAGGGTCTCCCATCCATGTACAGAACAGGCTTGGCCCTGTTTAGCTTTGGAGATTAACTATCATCTGACTACTGCAAATAACAGTTGAACTTTTAAGTTTGTGGTTGAATGAAGCTGCTCTGATAGAGGGGTAGCGTATCCTGACAAGTTCAATCAGGCAAGCGGAATGTGCTACCACCTCCATAAATGAGGTCAAATTTATCATTAAGGTAGGGAATTAATGACCACAGAAAGTCAGGAGGCTAGTTTAATGCCTCATGCGAAGGACACTCCTTTTTACTGGGGCCGGATTAAGGTTTCAGAAAAACATTTGCTCCTTTCCACAGCCTGGAATCTGCCTCGTTGTATTAGGACGTTTGATCCCATAGGTACATGTCAGGGAAAGAGCCCCCCCTGCTGGCCAGTCTAGTTTTTCACAAAGGAAGCGCAAGCTGCCAAGCTCTATAAGGCCCGCGGAATGCACTACCACCTCCATAAATGAGGTCAGATTCATCATTAAGGTAGGGAATTAATGACCACAGAAAGTCAGGAGGCCTGTTTAAGGCCTCATCCGAAGGACACTCATTTTTACATGGGGCGATTTAATGCTTCATCAAAAGCCTTACACTGCAGAAGTCACTTTTGTATGTTTGGACTTTTGGAACCTAAAGTACATATCAGGGAATGAGCAACCCCTGCTGGCTGGACTAAAACTATCTCCTGCAAGAAGCTAGTTTTCCACAAAGTATCCCCCATCCATGTACAAACCAGGCTCAGGCCTGCTTAGCTTTAGAGAGTAACCAGAATCTGACCACTGCAAGCAACAGTTGAACTTGTTCTGTTTCAGTTGAATGAAGCTGCTCTGATAGAGGGGTAGCGCATCCTGACAGGTTCAATCAGGCCAGCGGAATGTGCTACCACCTCCATAAATGAGGTCAAATTCATCATTAAGGTAGAGAATTAATGACCACAGAAAGTCAGGAGGCCAGTTTAATGCCTCATGCGAAGGATGCTCCGTTTTACAGGTGCCGGACTAAGTTTTCAGAAAAACATTTGCTCCTTTACACAGCCTGGAATCTGCCTCGTTGTATTAGGATGTTTGATCCCATAGGTAAATGTCAGGGAAAGAGCACCCCCTGCTGGTGGGACTAGTTTTTCACAAAGGTAGCGCAACCTGCCAGGCTCTATAAGGCCGGCAGATTGCGCTACCACCTCCATGAATGAGGTCAAATTCATCATTAAGGTAGGGAATTAATGACCACAGAAAGTCAGGAGGCCTGTTTAATGCCTCATCCGAAGGACACTCATTTTTACATGGGGCGATTTAATGCTTCATCAAAAGCCTTACACTGCAGAAGTCATTTTTGTATATTTGGACTCTTGGAACCTAAAGTACATATCAGGGAATGAGCAACCCCTGCTGACTGGACTAAAAGTATCTCCCGCAGGAAGCTAGTTTTCCACAAAGTGTCCCGCATCCATGCACAGAGCAGGCTCGGGCCTGCTTAGCTTTAGACAGTAACCAGAATCTGACTACTGCAAGCAACAGTTGAACCTATTCTGTTTCGGTTGAATGAAGCTGCTCTGATAGAGGGGTAGCGCATCCTGACAGGTTCAATCAGGCCAGCGGAATGTGCTACCACCTCCATAAATGAGGTCAAATTCATCATTAAGGTAGGGAATTAATGACCACAGAAAGTCAGGAGGCCATTTTAATGCCTCTTGCGAAGGACACTCCTTTTTACTGGGGCCGGATTAAGGTTTCATAAAAACATTTGCTCCTTTCCACAGCCTGGAATCTGCCCCGTTGTATTATGACGTTTGATCCCATAGGTACATGTCAGGGAAAGAGCACCCCCTGCTGGTGGGACTAGTTTTTCACAAAGGTAGCGCAACCTGCCAGTCTCTATAAGTCCGGCAGATTGCGCTACCACCTCCATAAATAAGGTCAAATTCATCATTAAGGTAGGGAATTAATGACCACAGAAAGTCAGGAGGCCTGTTTAATGCCTCATCCGAAGGACACTCATTTTTACATGGGGCCATTTAATGCTTCATCAAAAGCCTTACACTGCAGAAGTCATTTTTGTATGTTTGGACTTTTGGAACCTAAAGTACATATCAGGGAATGAGCAACCCCTGCTGGCTGGACTAAAACTATCTCCCACAGGAAGCTAGTTTTCCACAAAGTGTCCCCCATCCATGTACAGACCAGGCTCGGGGCTGCTTAGCTTTAGAGAGTAACCAGAATCTGACTACTGCAAGCAACAGTTGAACTTGTTAAGTTTCGGTTGAATGAAGCTGCTCTGATAGAGGGGTAGCGCATCCTGACAGGTTCAATCAGGCCAGCGGAATGTGCTACCACCTCCATAAATGAGGTCAAATTCATCATTAAGGTAGGGAATTAATGACCACAGAAAGTCAGGAGGCCAGTTTAATGCCTCATGCGAAGGATGCTCCGTTTTACAGGTGCTGGACTAAGGTTTCAGAAAAACATTTGCTCCTTTACAAAGCCTGGAATCTGCCTCGTTGTATTAGGACGTTTGATCCCATAGGTACATGTCAGGGAAAGAGCACCCCCTGCTGGTGGGACTAGTTTTTCACAAAGGTAGCGCAACCTGCCAGTCTCTATAAGGCCGGCAGATTGCGCTACCACCTCCATAAATGAGGTCAAATTCATCATTAAGGTAGGGAATTAATGAAGTCACCTCCATAAATGAGGTCAAATTCATCATTAAGGTAGGGAATTAATGACCACAGAAAGTCAGGAGGCCATTTTAATGCCTCTTGCGAAGGACACTCCTTTTTACTGGGGCCGGATTAAGGTTTCATAAAAACATTTGCTCCTTTCCACAGCCTGGAATCTGCCCCGTTGTATTATGACGTTTGATCCCATAGGTACATGTCAGGGAAAGAGCACCCCCTGCTGGTGGGACTAGTTTTTCACAAAGGTAGCGCAACCTGCCAGTCTCTATAAGTCCGGCAGATTGCGCTACCACCTCCATAAATAAGGTCAAATTCATCATTAAGGTAGGGAATTAATGACCACAGAAAGTCAGGAGGCCTGTTTAATGCCTCATCCGAAGGACACTCATTTTTACATGGGGCCATTTAATGCTTCATCAAAAGCCTTACACTGCAGAAGTCATTTTTGTATGTTTGGACTTTTGGAACCTAAAGTACATATCAGGGAATGAGCAACCCCTGCTGGCTGGACTAAAACTATCTCCCACAGGAAGCTAGTTTTCCACAAAGTGTCCCCCATCCATGTACAGACCAGGCTCGGGGCTGCTTAGCTTTAGAGAGTAACCAGAATCTGACTACTGCAAGCAACAGTTGAACTTGTTCAGTTTTGGTTGAATGAAGCTGCTCTGATAGAGGGGTAGCGCATCCTGACAGGTTCAATCAGGCCAGCGGAATGTGCTACCACCTCCATAAATGAGGTCAAATTCATCATTAAGGTAGGGAATTAATGACCACAGAAAGTCAGGAGGCCAGTTTAATGCCTCATGCGAAGGATGCTCCGTTTTACAGGTGCCGGACTAAGGTTTCAGAAAAACATTTGCTCCTTTACACAGCCTGGAATCTGCCTCGTTGTATTAGGACGTTTGATCCCACAGGTACATTTCAGGGAAAGAGCACCCCCTGCTGGTGGGACTACTTTTTCACAAAGGTAGCGCAACCTGCCAGTCTCTATAAGGCCGGCAGATTGCACTACCACCTCCATAAATGAGGTCAAATTCATCATTAAGGCAGGGAATTAATGACCACAGAAAGTCAGGAGGCCAGTTTAATGCCTCATGCGAAGGATGCTCCGTTTTACAGGTGCCGGACTAAGGTTTCAGAAAAACATTTGCTCCTTTACACAGCCTGGAATCTGCCTCGTTGTATTAGGACGTTTGATCCCACAGGTACATTTCAGGGAAAGAGCACCCCCTGCTGGTGGGACTACTTTTTCACAAAGGTAGCGCAACCTGCCAGTCTCTATAAGGCCGGCAGATTGCACTACCACCTCCATAAATGAGGTCAAATTCATCATTAAGGTAGGGAATTAATGACCACAGAAAGTCAGGAGGCCAGTTTAATGCCTCATGCGAAGGATGCTCCGTTTTACAGGTGCCGGACTAAGGTTTCAGAAAAACATTTGCTCCTTTACACAGCCTGGAATCTGCCTCGTTGTATTAGGACGTTTGATCCCATAGGTACATGTCAGGGAAAGAGCACCCCCTGCTGGTGGGACTAGTTTTTCACAAAGGTAGCGCAACCTGCCAGGCTCTGTAAGGCCGGCAGATTGCGCTACCACCTCCATAAATGAGGTCAAATTCATCATTAAGGTAGGGAATTAATGACCACAGAAAGTCAGGAGGCCTGTTTAATGCCTCATCCGAAGGACACTCATTTTTACATGGGGCGATTTAATGCTTCATCAAAAGCCTTACACTGCAGAAGTCATTTTTGTATATTTGGACTTTTGGAACCTACAGTACATATCAGGAAATGAGCAACCCCTGCTGGCTGGACTAAAACTATCTCACACAGGAAGCTAGTTTTCCACAAAGGGTCTCCCATCCATGTACAGAACAGGCTTGGCCCTGTTTAGCTTTGGAGATTAACTATAATCTGATTTCTGCAAATAACAGTTGAACTTTTAAGTTTGTGGTTGAATGAAGCTGCTCTGATAGAGGGGTAGCGTATCCTGACAGGTTCAATCAGGCAAGCGGAATGTGCTACCACCTCCATAAATGAAGTCAAATTTATCATTAAGGTAGGGAATTAATGACCACAGAAAGTCAGGAGGCCTGTTTAATGCCTCATCCGAAGGACACTCATTTTTACATGGGGCGATTTAATGCTTCATCAAAAGCCTTACACTGCAGAAGTCACTTTTGTATGTTTGGACTTTTGGAACCTAAAGTACATATCAGGGAATGAGCAACCCCTGCTGGCTGGACTAAAACTATCTCCTGCAAGAAGCTAGTTTTCCACAAAGTACCCCCCATCCATGTACAAACCAGGCTCAGGCCTGCTTAGCTTTAGAGAGTAACCAGAATCTGACCACTGCAAGCAACAGTTGAACTTGTTCTGTTTCAGTTGAATGAAGCTGCTCTGATAGAGGGGTAGCGCATCCTGACAGGTTCAATCAGGCCAGCGGAATGTGCTACCACCTCCATAAATGAGGTCAAATTCATCATTAAGGTAGGGAATTAATGACCACAGAAAGTCAGGAGGCCAGTTTAATGCCTCATGCGAAGGATGCTCCGTTTTACAGGTGCCGGACTAAGGTTTCAGAAAAACATTTGCTCCTTTACACAGCCTGGAATCTGCCTCGTTTTATTAGGATGTTTGATCCCATAGGTACATGTCAGGGAAAGAGCCCCCCCTGCTGGCCAGTCTAGTTTTTCACAAAGGAAGCGCAACCTGCCAAGCTCTATAAGGCCCGTGGAATGCACTACCACCTCCATAAATGAGGTCAGATTCATCATTAAGGTAGGGAATTAATGACCACAGAAGGTCAGGAGGCCAGTTTAATGCCTCATGCGAAGGATGCTCCGTTTTACAGGTGCCGGACTAAGGTTTCAGAAAAACATTTGCTCCTTTACACAGCCTGGAATCTGCCTTGTTGTATTAGGATGTTTGATCCCATAGGTAAATGTCAGGGAAAGAGCACCCCCTGCTGGTGGGACTAGTTTTTCACAAAGGTAGCGCAACCTGCCAGGCTCTATAAGGCCGGCAGATTGCGCTACCACCTCCATAAATGATGTCAAATTCATCATTAAGGTAGGGAATTAATGACCACAGAAAGTCAGGAGGCCTGTTTAATGCCTCATCCGAAGGACACTCCTTTTTACTGGGGCCGGTTAAGGTTTCATAAAAACATTTGCTCCTTTTCACGGCCTGGAATCTGCCTCATTAAATTATGACGTTTGATCCCATAGGTACATGTCAGGGAAAGAGCCCCCCCTGCTGGCCAGACTAGTTTTTCACAAAGGAAGCGCAACCTGCCAAGCTCTATAAGGCCGGCGGAATGCACTACCACCTCCATGAATGAGGTCAAATTCATCATTAAGGTAGGGAATTAATGACCACAGAAAGTCAGGAGGCCTGTTTAATGCCTCATCCGAAGGACACTCATTTTTACATGGGGCGATTTAATGCTTCATCAAAAGCCTTACACTGCAGAAGTCATTTTTGTAAATTTGGACTCTTGGAACCTAAAGTACATATCAGGGAATGAGCAACCCCTGCTGACTGGACTAAAACTATCTCCCGCAGGAAGCTAGTTTTCCACAAAGTGTCCCGCATCCATGCACAGAGCAGGCTCGGGCCTGCTTAGCTTTAGACAGTAACCAGAATCTGACTACTGCAAGCAACAGTTGAACCTGTTCTGTTTCGGTTGAATGAAGCTGCTCTGATAGAGGGGTAGCGCATCCTGACAGGTTCAATCAGGCCAGCGGAATGTGCTACCACCTCCATAAATGAGGTCAAATTCATCATTAAGGTAGGGAATTAATGACCACAGAAAGTCAGGAGGCCATTTTAATGCCTCTTGCGAAGGACACTCCTTTTTACTGGGGCCGGATTAAGGTTTCATAAAAACATTTGCTCCTTTCCACAGCCTGGAATCTGCCCCGTTGTATTATGACGTTTGATCCCATAGGTACATGTCAGGGAAAGAGCACCCCCTGCTGGTGGGACTAGTTTTTCACAAAGGTAGCGCAACCTGCCAGTCTCTATAAGTCCGGCAGATTGCGCTACCACCTCCATAAATAAGGTCAAATTCATCATTAAGGTAGGGAATTAATGACCACAGAAAGTCAGGAGGCCTGTTTAATGCCTCATCCGAAGGACACTCATTTTTACATGGGGCCATTTAATGCTTCATCAAAAGCCTTACACTGCAGAAGTCATTTTTGTATGTTTGGACTTTTGGAACCTAAAGTACATATCAGGGAATGAGCAACCCCTGCTGGCTGGACTAAAACTATCTCCCACAGGAAGCTAGTTTTCCACAAAGTGTCCCTCATCCATGTACAGACCAGGCTCGGGGCTGCTTAGCTTTAGAGAGTAACCAGAATCTGACTACTGCAAGCAACAGTTGAACTTGTTCTGTTTCGGTTGAATGAAGCTGCTCTGATAGAGGGGTAGCGCATCCTGACAGGTTCAATCAGGCCAGCGGAATGTGCTACCACCTCCATAAATGAGGTCAAATTCATCATTAAGGTAGGGAATTAATGACCACAGAAAGTCAGGAGGCCAGTTTAATGCCTCATGCGAAGGATGCTCCGTTTTACAGGTGCTGGACTAAGGTTTCAGAAAAACATTTGCTCCTTTACACAGCCTGGAATCTGCCTCGTTGTATTAGGACGTTTGATCCCATAGGTACATGTCAGGGAAAGAGCACCCCCTGCTGGTGAGACTAGTTTTTCACAAAGGTAGCGCAACCTGCCAGTCTCTATAAGGCCGGCAGATTGCGCTACCACCTCCATAAATGTGGTCAAATTCATCATTAAGGTAGGGAATTAATGACCACAGAAAGTCAGGAGGCCTGTTTAATGCCTCATCCGAAGGACACTCATTTTTACATGGGGCGATTTAACGCTTCATCAAAAGCCTTACACTGCAGAAGTAATTTTTGTATATTTGGAACCTAAAGTACATATCAGGAAATGAGCAACCCCTGCTGGCTGGACTAAAGCTATCTCCCACAGGAAGCTAGTTTTCCACAAAGGGTCTCCCATCCATGTACAGAACAGGCTTGGCCCTGTTTAGCTTTGGAGATTAACTATCATCTGACTACTGCAAATAACAGTTGAACTTTTAAGTTTGTGGTTGAATGAAGCTGCTCTGATATAGGGGTAGCGTATCCTGACAGGTTCAATCAGGCAAGCGGAATGTGCTACCACCTCCATAAATGAGGTCAAATTCATCATTAAGGTAGGGAATTAATGACCACAGAAAGTCAGGAGGCCTGTTTAATGCCTCATCCGAAGGATGCTCCGTTTTACAGGTGCCGGACTAAGGTTTCAGAAAAACATTTGCTCCTTTACACAGCCTGGAATCTGCCTCGTTGTATTAGGACGTTTGATCCCATAGGTACATGTCAGGGAAAGAGCCCCCCCTGCTGGCCAGTCTAGTTTTTCACAAAGGAAGCGCAACCTGCCAAGCTCTATAAGGCCGGCGGAATGCACTACCACCTCTATAAATGAGGTCAGATTCATCATTAAGGTAGGGAATTAATGACCACAGAAAGTCAGGAGGCCTGTTTAATGCCTCATCCGAAGGACACTCATTTTTACATGGGGCGATTTAATGCTTCATCAAAAGCCTTACACTGCAGAAGTCACTTTTGTATGTTTGGACTTTTGGAACCTAAAGTACATATCAGGGAATGAGCAACCCCTGCTGGCTGGACTAAAACTATCTCCTGCAAGAAGCTAGTTTTCCACAAAGTATCCCCCATCCATGTACATACCAGGCTCGGGCCTGCTTAGCTTTAGAGAGTAACCAGAATCTGACTACTGCAAGCAACAGTTGAACCTGTTCTGTTTTGGTTGAATGAAGCTGCTCTGATAGAGGGGTAGCGCATCCTGACAGGTTCAATCAGGCCAGCGGAATGTGCTACCACCTCCATAAATGAGGTCAAATTCATCATTAAGGTAGGGAATTAATGACCACAGAAAGTCAGGAGGCCAGTTTAATGCCTCATGCGAAGGATGCACCGTTTTACAGGTGCCGGACTAAGGTTTCAGAAAAACATTTGCTCCTTTACACAGCCTGGAATCTGCCTCGTTGTATTAGGACGTTTGATCCCACAGGTACATTTCAGGGAAAGAGCACCCCCTGCTGGTGGGACTACTTTTTCACAAAGGTAGCGCAACCTGCCAGTCTTTATAAGGCCGGCAGATTGCACTACCACCTCCATAAATGAGGTCAAATTCATCATTAAGGTAGGGAATTAATGACCACAGAAAGTCAGGAGGCCTGTTTAATGCCTCATCCGAAGGACACTCATTTTTACATGGGGCGATTTAATGCTTCATCAAAAGCCTTACACTGCAGAAGTTATTTTTGTATGTTTGGACTTTTGGGACCTAAAGTACATATCAGGGAATGAGCAACCCCTGCTGGCTGGACTAAAACTATCTCCTGCAAGGAGCTAGTTTTCCACAAATTGTCCCCCATCCATGCACAGAGCAGGCTTGGGCCTGCTTAGCTTTAGAGAGTAACCAGAATCTGACTACTGCAAGCAACAGTTGAACCTGTTCTGTTTTGTTTGAATGAAGCTGCTCTGATAGAGGGGTAGCACATCCTGACAGGTTCAATCAGGCCAGCGGAATGTGCTACCACCTCCATAAATGAGGTCAAATTCATCATTAAGGTAGGGAATTAATGACCACAGAAAGTCAGGAGGCCATTTTAATGCCTCTTGCGAAGGACACTCCTTTTTACTGGGGCCGGATTAAGGTTTCATAAAAATATTTGCTCCTTTTCACGGCCTGGAATCTGCCTCGTTGTATTATGACGTTTGATCCCATAGGTACATTTCAGGGAAAGAGCCCCCCCTGCTGGCCAGACTAGTTTTTCACAAAGGAAGCGCAACCTGCCAAGCTCTATAAGGCCGGCGGAATGCACTACCACCTCCATAAATGAGGTCAAATTCATCATTAAGGTAGGGAATTAATGACCACAGAAAGTCAGGAGGCCAGTTTAATGCCTCATGCGAAGGATGCTCCGTTTTACAGGTGCCGGACTAAGGTTTCAGAAAAACATTTGCTCCTTTACACAGCCTGGAATCTGCCTCGTTGTATTAGGACGTTTGATCCCATAGGTACATGTCAGGGAAAGAGCACCCCCTGCTGGTGGGACTAGTTTTTCACAAAGGTAGCGCAACCTGCCAGGCTCTGTAAGGCCGGCAGATTGCGCTACCACCTCCATAAATGAGGTCAAATTCATCATTAAGGTAGGGAATTAATGACCACAGAAAGTCAGGAGGCCTGTTTAATGCCTCATCCGAAGGACACTCATTTTTACATGGGGCGATTTAATGCTTCATCAAAAGCCTTACACTGCAGAAGTCATTTTTGTATATTTGGACTTTTGGAACCTACAGTACATATCAGGAAATGAGCAACCCCTGCTGGCTGGACTAAAACTATCTCCCACAGGAAGCTAGTTTTCCACAAAGGGTCTCCCATCCATGTACAGAACAGGCTTGGCCCTGTTTAGCTTTGGAGATTAACTATAATCTGATTTCTGCAAATAACAGTTGAACTTTTAAGTTTGTGGTTGAATGAAGCTGCTCTGATAGAGGGGTAGCGTATCCTGACAGGTTCAATCAGGCAAGCGGAATGTGCTACCACCTCCATAAATGAAGTCAAATTTATCATTAAGGTAGGGAATTAATGACCACAGAAAGTCAGGAGGCTAGTTTAATGCCTCTTGCGAAGGACACTCCTTTTTACTGGGGCCGGTTTAAGGTTTCAGAAAAACATTTGCTCCTTTCCACAGCCTGGAATCTGCCTCGTTGTATTAGGACGTTTGATCCCATAGGTACATGTCAGGGAAAGAGCCCCCCCTGCTGGCCAGTCTAGTTTTTCACAAAGGAAGCGCAACCTGCCAAGCTCTATAAGGCCGGCGGAATGCACTACCACCTCCATAAATGAGGTCAGATTCATCATTAAGGTAGGGAATTAATGACCACAGAAAGTCAGGAGGCCATTTTAATGCCTCTTGCGAAGGACACTCCTTTTTACTGGGGCCGGATTAAGGTTTCATAAAAACATTTGCTCCTTTCCACAGCCTGGAATCTGCCCCGTTGTATTAGGACGTTTGATCCCATAGGTACATGTCAGGGAAAGAGCACCCCCTGCTGGTGGGACTAGTTTTTCACAAAGGTAGCGCAACCTGCCAGTCTCTATAAATCCGGCAGATTGCGCTACCACCTCCATAAATAAGGTCAAATTCATCATTAAGGTAGGGAATTAATGACCACAGAAAGTCAGGAGGCCTGTTTAATGCCTCATCCGAAGGACACTCATTTTTACATGGGGCGATTTAATGCTTCATCAAAAGCCTTACACTGCAGAAGTCATTTTTATATGTTTGGACTTTTGGAACCTAAAATACATATCAGGGAATGAGCAACCCCTGCTGGCTGGACTAAAACTATCTCCCACAGGAAACTAGTTTTCCACAAAGTGTCCCCCATCCATTTACAGACCAGGCTCGGGCCTGCTTAGCTTTAGGGATTAACCAGAATCTGACTACTGCAAGCAACAGTTGAACTTGTTCTATTTCGGTTGAATGAAGCTGCTCTGATAGAGGGGTAGCGCATCCTGACAGGTTCAATCAGGCCAGCGGAATGTGCTACCACCTCCATAAATGAGGTCAAATTCATCATTAAGGTAGGGAATTAATGACCACAGAAAGTCAGGAGGCCAGTTTAATGCCTCATGCGAAGAATGCTCCGTTTTACAGGTGCCGGACTAAGGTTTCAGAAAAACTTTTGCTCCTTTACACAGCCTGGAATCTGCCTCGTTGTATTAGGACGTTTGATCCCATAGGTACATGTCAGGGAAAGAGCACCCCCTGCTGGTGGGACTAGTTTTTCACAAAGGTAGCGCAACCTGCCAGGCTCTATAAGGCCGGCAGATTGCGCTACCACCTCCATAAATGTGGTCAAATTCATCATTAAGGTAGGGAATTAATGACCACAGAAAGTCAGGAGGCCTGTTTAATGCCTCATCCGAAGGACACTCATTTTTACATGGGGCGATTTAATGCTTCATCAAAAGCCTTACACTGCAGAAGTCACTTTTGTATGTTTGGACTTTTGGAACCTAAAGTACATATCAGGGAATGAGCAACCCCTGCTGGCTGGACTAAAACTATCTCCTGCAAGAAGCTAGTTTTCCACAAAGTACCCCCCATCCATGTACAAACCAGGCTCAGGCCTGCTTAGCTTTAGAGAGTAACCAGAATCTGACCACTGCAAGCAACAGTTGAACTTGTTCTGTTTCAGTTGAATGAAGCTGCTCTGATAGAGGGGTAGCGCATCCTGACAGGTTCAATCAGGCCAGCGGAATGTGCTACCACCTCCATAAATGAGGTCAAATTCATCATTAAGGTAGGGAATTAATGACCACAGAAAGTCAGGAGGCCAGTTTAATGCCTCATGCGAAGGATGCTCCGTTTTACAGGTGCCGGACTAAGGTTTCAGAAAAACATTTGCTCCTTTACACAGCCTGGAATCTGCCTCGTTTTATTAGGATGTTTGATCCCATAGGTACATGTCAGGGAAAGAGCCCCCCCTGCTGGCCAGTCTAGTTTTTCACAAAGGAAGCGCAACCTGCCAAGCTCTATAAGGCCCGTGGAATGCACTACCACCTCCATAAATGAGGTCAGATTCATCATTAAGGTAGGGAATTAATGACCACAGAAGGTCAGGAGGCCAGTTTAATGCCTCATGCGAAGGATGCTCCGTTTTACAGGTGCCGGACTAAGGTTTCAGAAAAACATTTGCTCCTTTACACAGCCTGGAATCTGCCTTGTTGTATTAGGATGTTTGATCCCATAGGTAAATGTCAGGGAAAGAGCACCCCCTGCTGGTGGGACTAGTTTTTCACAAAGGTAGCGCAACCTGCCAGGCTCTATAAGGCCGGCAGATTGCGCTACCACCTCCATAAATGATGTCAAATTCATCATTAAGGTAGGGAATTAATGACCACAGAAAGTCAGGAGGCCTGTTTAATGCCTCATCCGAAGGACACTCCTTTTTACTGGGGCCGGTTAAGGTTTCATAAAAACATTTGCTCCTTTTCACGGCCTGGAATCTGCCTCATTAAATTATGACGTTTGATCCCATAGGTACATGTCAGGGAAAGAGCCCCCCCTGCTGGCCAGACTAGTTTTTCACAAAGGAAGCGCAACCTGCCAAGCTCTATAAGGCCGGCGGAATGCACTACCACCTCCATGAATGAGGTCAAATTCATCATTAAGGTAGGGAATTAATGACCACAGAAAGTCAGGAGGCCTGTTTAATGCCTCATCCGAAGGACACTCATTTTTACATGGGGCGATTTAATGCTTCATCAAAAGCCTTACACTGCAGAAGTCATTTTTGTAAATTTGGACTCTTGGAACCTAAAGTACATATCAGGGAATGAGCAACCCCTGCTGACTGGACTAAAACTATCTCCCGCAGGAAGCTAGTTTTCCACAAAGTGTCCCGCATCCATGCACAGAGCAGGCTCGGGCCTGCTTAGCTTTAGACAGTAACCAGAATCTGACTACTGCAAGCAACAGTTGAACCTGTTCTGTTTCGGTTGAATGAAGCTGCTCTGATAGAGGGGTAGCGCATCCTGACAGGTTCAATCAGGCCAGCGGAATGTGCTACCACCTCCATAAATGAGGTCAAATTCATCATTAAGGTAGGGAATTAATGACCACAGAAAGTCAGGAGGCCATTTTAATGCCTCTTGCGAAGGACACTCCTTTTTACTGGGGCCGGATTAAGGTTTCATAAAAACATTTGCTCCTTTCCACAGCCTGGAATCTGCCCCGTTGTATTATGACGTTTGATCCCATAGGTACATGTCAGGGAAAGAGCACCCCCTGCTGGTGGGACTAGTTTTTCACAAAGGTAGCGCAACCTGCCAGTCTCTATAAGTCCGGCAGATTGCGCTACCACCTCCATAAATAAGGTCAAATTCATCATTAAGGTAGGGAATTAATGACCACAGAAAGTCAGGAGGCCTGTTTAATGCCTCATCCGAAGGACACTCATTTTTACATGGGGCCATTTAATGCTTCATCAAAAGCCTTACACTGCAGAAGTCATTTTTGTATGTTTGGACTTTTGGAACCTAAAGTACATATCAGGGAATGAGCAACCCCTGCTGGCTGGACTAAAACTATCTCCCACAGGAAGCTAGTTTTCCACAAAGTGTCCCCCATCCATGTACAGACCAGGCTCGGGGCTGCTTAGCTTTGGAGAGTAACCAGAATCTGACTACTGCAAGCAACAGTTGAACTTGTTCTGTTTCGGTTGAATGAAGCTGCTCTGATAGAGGGGTAGCGCATCCTGACAGGTTCAATCAGGCCAGCGGAATGTGCTACCACCTCCATAAATGAGGTCAAATTCATCATTAAGGTAGGGAATTAATGACCACAGAAAGTCAGGAGGCCAGTTTAATGCCTCATGCGAAGGATGCTCCGTTTTACAGGTGCTGGACTAAGGTTTCAGAAAAACATTTGCTCCTTTACACAGCCTGGAATCTGCCTCGTTGTATTAGGACGTTTGATCCCATAGGTACATGTCAGGGAAAGAGCACCCCCTGCTGGTGAGACTAGTTTTTCACAAAGGTAGCGCAACCTGCCAGTCTCTATAAGGCCGGCAGATTGCGCTACCACCTCCATAAATGTGGTCAAATTCATCATTAAGGTAGGGAATTAATGACCACAGAAAGTCAGGAGGCCTGTTTAATGCCTCATCCGAAGGACACTCATTTTTACATGGGGCGATTTAACGCTTCATCAAAAGCCTTACACTGCAGAAGTAATTTTTGTATATTTGGAACCTAAAGTACATATCAGGAAATGAGCAACCCCTGCTGGCTGGACTAAAGCTATCTCCCACAGGAAGCTAGTTTTCCACAAAGGGTCTCCCATCCATGTACAGAACAGGCTTGGCCCTGTTTAGCTTTGGAGATTAACTATCATCTGACTACTGCAAATAACAGTTGAACTTTTAAGTTTGTGGTTGAATGAAGCTGCTCTGATATAGGGGTAGCGTATCCTGACAGGTTCAATCAGGCAAGCGGAATGTGCTACCACCTCCATAAATGAGGTCAAATTCATCATTAAGGTAGGGAATTAATGACCACAGAAAGTCAGGAGGCCTGTTTAATGCCTCATCCGAAGGATGCTCCGTTTTACAGGTGCCGGACTAAGGTTTCAGAAAAACATTTGCTCCTTTACACAGCCTGGAATCTGCCTCGTTGTATTAGGACGTTTGATCCCATAGGTACATGTCAGGGAAAGAGCCCCCCCTGCTGGCCAGTCTAGTTTTTCACAAAGGAAGCGCAACCTGCCAAGCTCTATAAGGCCGGCGGAATGCACTACCACCTCCATAAATGAGGTCAGATTCATCATTAAGGTAGGGAATTAATGACCACAGAAAGTCAGGAGGCCTGTTTAATGCCTCATCCGAAGGACACTCATTTTTACATGGGGCGATTTAATGCTTCATCAAAAGCCTTACACTGCAGAAGTCACTTTTGTATGTTTGGACTTTTGGAACCTAAAGTACATATCAGGGAATGAGCAACCCCTGCTGGCTGGACTAAAACTATCTCCTGCAAGAAGCTAGTTTTCCACAAAGTATCCCCCATCCATGTACATACCAGGCTCGGGCCTGCTTAGCTTTAGAGAGTAACCAGAATCTGGCTACTGCAAGCAACAGTTGAACCTGTTCTGTTTTGGTTGAATGAAGCTGCTCTGATAGAGGGGTAGCGCATCCTGACAGGTTCAATCAGGCCAGCGGAATGTGCTACCACCTCCATAAATGAGGTCAAATTCATCATTAAGGTAGGGAATTAATGACCACAGAAAGTCAGGAGGCCAGTTTAATGCCTCATGCGAAGGATGCTCCGTTTTACAGGTGCCGGACTAAGGTTTCAGAAAAACATTTGCTCCTTTACACAGCCTGGAATCTGCCTCGTTGTATTAGGACGTTTGATCCCACAGGTACATTTCAGGGAAAGAGCACCCCCTGCTGGTGGGACTACTTTTTCACAAAGGTAGCGCAACCTGCCAGTCTTTATAAGGCCGGCAGATTGCACTACCACCTCCATAAATGAGGTCAAATTCATCATTAAGGTAGGGAATTAATGACCACAGAAAGTCAGGAGGCCTGTTTAATGCCTCATCCGAAGGACACTCATTTTTACATGGGGCGATTTAATGCTTCATCAAAAGCCTTACACTGCAGAAGTTATTTTTGTATGTTTGGACTTTTGGAACCTAAAGTACATATCAGGGAATGAGCAACCCCTGCTGGCTGGACTAAAACTATCTCCTGCAAGGAGCTAGTTTTCCACAAATTGTCCCCCATCCATGCACAGAGCAGGCTTGGGCCTGCTTAGCTTTAGAGAGTAACCAGAATCTGACTACTGCAAGCAACAGTTGAACCTGTTCTGTTTTGTTTGAATGAAGCTGCTCTGATAGAGGGGTAGCACATCCTGACAGGTTCAATCAGGCCAGCGGAATGTGCTACCACCTCCATAAATGAGGTCAAATTCATCATTAAGGTAGGGAATTAATGACCACAGAAAGTCAGGAGGCCATTTTAATGCCTCTTGCGAAGGACACTCCTTTTTACTGGGGCCGGATTAAGGTTTCATAAAAATATTTGCTCCTTTTCACGGCCTGGAATCTGCCTCGTTGTATTATGACGTTTGATCCCATAGGTACATTTCAGGGAAAGAGCCCCCCCTGCTGGCCAGACTAGTTTTTCACAAAGGAAGCGCAACCTGCCAAGCTCTATAAGGCCGGCGGAATGCACTACCACCTCCATAAATGAGGTCAAATTCATCATTAAGGTAGGGAATTAATGACCACAGAAAGTCAGGAGGCCAGTTTAATGCCTCATGCGAAGGATGCTCCGTTTTACAGGTGCCGGACTAAGGTTTCAGAAAAACATTTGCTCCTTTACACAGCCTGGAATCTGCCTCGTTGTATTAGGACGTTTGATCCCATAGGTACATGTCAGGGAAAGAGCACCCCCTGCTGGTGGGACTAGTTTTTCACAAAGGTAGCGCAACCTGCCAGGCTCTGTAAGGCCGGCAGATTGCGCTACCACCTCCATAAATGAGGTCAAATTCATCATTAAGGTAGGGAATTAATGACCACAGAAAGTCAGGAGGCCTGTTTAATGCCTCATCCGAAGGACACTCATTTTTACATGGGGCGATTTAATGCTTCATCAAAAGCCTTACACTGCAGAAGTCATTTTTGTATATTTGGACTTTTGGAACCTACAGTACATATCAGGAAATGAGCAACCCCTGCTGGCTGGACTAAAACTATCTCCCACAGGAAGCTAGTTTTCCACAAAGGGTCTCCCATCCATGTACAGAACAGGCTTGGCCCTGTTTAGCTTTGGAGATTAACTATAATCTGATTTCTGCAAATAACAGTTGAACTTTTAAGTTTGTGGTTGAATGAAGCTGCTCTGATAGAGGGGTAGCGTATCCTGACAGGTTCAATCAGGCAAGCGGAATGTGCTACCACCTCCATAAATGAAGTCAAATTTATCATTAAGGTAGGGAATTAATGACCACAGAAAGTCAGGAGGCTAGTTTAATGCCTCTTGCGAAGGACACTCCTTTTTACTGGGGCCGGTTTAAGGTTTCAGAAAAACATTTGCTCCTTTCCACAGCCTGGAATCTGCCTCGTTGTATTAGGACGTTTGATCCCATAGGTACATGTCAGGGAAAGAGCCCCCCCTGCTGGCCAGTCTAGTTTTTCACAAAGGAAGCGCAACCTGCCAAGCTCTATAAGGCCGGCGGAATGCACTACCACCTCCATAAATGAGGTCAGATTCATCATTAAGGTAGGGAATTAATGACCACAGAAAGTCAGGAGGCCATTTTAATGCCTCTTGCGAAGGACACTCCTTTTTACTGGGGCCGGATTAAGGTTTCATAAAAACATTTGCTCCTTTCCACAGCCTGGAATCTGCCCCGTTGTATTAGGACGTTTGATCCCATAGGTACATGTCAGGGAAAGAGCACCCCCTGCTGGTGGGACTAGTTTTTCACAAAGGTAGCGCAACCTGCCAGTCTCTATAAATCCGGCAGATTGCGCTACCACCTCCATAAATAAGGTCAAATTCATCATTAAGGTAGGGAATTAATGACCACAGAAAGTCAGGAGGCCTGTTTAATGCCTCATCCGAAGGACACTCATTTTTACATGGGGCGAATTAATGCTTCATCAAAAGCCTTACACTGCAGAAGTCATTTTTATATGTTTGGACTTTTGGAACCTAAAATACATATCAGGGAATGAGCAACCCCTGCTGGCTGGACTAAAACTATCTCCCACAGGAAACTAGTTTTCCACAAAGTGTCCCCCATCCATTTACAGACCAGGCTCGGGCCTGCTTAGCTTTAGGGATTAACCAGAATCTGACTTTTTTTTTTTTTTTTTTTTTTTTTTTTCCTTGCACAGAGCAGGGTTTTTTTTTATTTTTTTTTTTTTATTAAAAAATACATATATATACACACATTTTAAATCATCATGACATACAACAGGTCATATACATACATTACATATTACAGTTCACAGTGATTTATTACACAATTACATGTGTACACAGGGATAAGAAGATAAGTGAGAAGGAAAGAAAAAAAAAAAAAAAAAAACTTTAAATTAAATAAGGGGATCAAAACAGAATCATTCAGGCAACTCTATTTTAGTACCATCTGGGCTATCCATAATAAAAGGATTATTTAAAATAAAAGTTTTATAAAAAACAATCTTGTTCTCTTCCATTTTAAAATATTCTTCAGCAGTTCTAATATATTGTTCCAGTTTTCTTTTGTACATTTTCCAAACATCTATTTTTGCACGTTTGTTTTTCACAATGTTTCTCCTTTCCCAAATAACATTTCTTGCAACAGATAAAAAAAGATTGACCATCTTTGTTTTACTTCCATTAAACCCAAATAAAAACATTTTACACCATTCTAAATCTCTCTCAATTTCATCTTCTCTATTTGTCATCATCTGTTTAATCATTTCTTTTAGCTTTACCATAAAAGTATTTAATTTAGCACATTTTAAAAACAAGTGCATAATACTTTCATTTTCTAATTCACATACTTTACATATTGCATTATCACTGCTTCCAATTTGTGCCAGCTTTGTTTCAGTAAATATCACATTGTGTCTGATAAAATAATCCAAGCATTCAAGTTTTGTGTCTAAATATTTCCACTTTAAATTTTTCCAAATTCCTTCCTCATCAATATCCACAAAAATCCTTTTCCAGAACTGTTCTGCGACTGGTCTTTTGTACACTTTGTTTCTAAAACATACATAAACATTTTTAAAAGTACATTCCTGAAAGTCTTTGGCTTTTTCTTTTAAGACCACTTTCACATTATCATTGCTTTTATCATTCTGTTCAATTTTCTCTATCCATTCTTTAGGTATTGCACTTTTCACTATTTCAAACTGTTTCTCCAGAGTTTCTCTTTTAACATCTTCACCAATCTCATCCATAGCATCAACAATTACTTGGCTTGGTAAAAAACCTTCTTTTATCTCATATAAAACATCTTTGACTTGACATACACCAGCCTTCAACCAATGTTTAAAAAATACTTCTTTCTCTTGTGTTAAAATATTAGCATTTAAAAACAATGGTTGATTTAATAACATTTTTCTTCCTTCAGGTTTAAACTCAACCAAATTTAGAAACTCTGCCCATGCTTGTAAAACCTCTTTGTAAAAATCAGGAATTCCAGTCATCATGTTCTGTTTCAGTTTCATCCATAAAATGTCATCATTTATATTAAAACCACCACATTTGTTAAGATAATACCTCATTACATGCTTCCATTCTGCTTTAAAATCCTTGTTTAAAAACCTTTTCACCACTTTAACTCTCAAGCTTTTCTTTCTTATTTCTGGGTCTATCAATCCCATTCCACCTTCATCTCTTGCACCTATTAAAACATTATACGCAATTCTTGGTGGTTTCCCTTCCCAAATAAAATTCAGGACACATTTTTTTATTCTTTGTACATGCCAGTGTTCCATAGGGATGACTCCTAAGACGTACCACATTTTCGACAACATCAGCGTATTTACAATTAAAATCTTTCCCATTAAATTCAACCTTCTTTGTTTCCACCATTCCAACCTCCTTTCCATTCTTCCTATTATTTCATCCCACATTATTTCATTAACTCTCTTTTCATTTTCTCCCATTGTTATCCCTAAAATCTTAATTTCTTGCTGATTTTTGAAATTAAAAGCATCTGGTAAAATGCATACATTCCCAATTCTCATAACCACAGTTTTTTCCATATTTACTTTAGCACCTGATCCATCACAATATTTTTTAATAATTTCCATAGCATTTGTCACACTTTCAATATCCTTTAAAATTAATGTAGTGTCATCCGCATACTGGTAAATTTTCTGTTCTTCTTTCATCTCTATAATTTTAATTCCATTTATTCTTTTTTCCTTCATTATAGCTAGACCCAAAGCTTCAGTCACTAGACTGTACAGCTGAGCAGATAATGGACATCCCTGTTTTATGGATCTTGTTATACTAAAGCATTCTGTAATAAAACCATTACATTTAATACAGCTCATAGCACCATTATACAAACACTTCATCCATCTTAAAAACTTTTCTCCAAACCCAAACTTTTTTAAAACCCCAAATAAAAAGTTATGTTCAACTCTGTCAAATGCTTTCTCAAAATCAACACTAATTACATATCCCTCTTTCTTTTCTTCTTTCATATATTGTATTACATCTCTTATACTGCTTGTTATATCTGTGATGTCTTTTCCTTTCACTCCATATGCCTGACTAGTTTTAATAATACTCGGTAAAATCTTTTTAAGTCTGTTTGCTAAAACCTTGGCTAATACTTTAAAATCTGTATTTAACATCGTAAGGGTTCTGTAGTTAATCAAATCATTTTTTCCACCTTTTTTCTTATATATTAATTTCACTAAACCTATTCTCATTAAATGTGTAGCTTCTTTCTTTTCAAAAATTACTTCAAAGATTTCCTTTAAAATTGGTGCTAAAACATCTTTAAAAACTTTATAAAATTCAGATACTAATCCATCTAAACCTGGGCTTTTCCCATTATTTAATTGCATTATAGCTTCCTTAATTTCTTCTATTTGTATTTCTTCATCACACATATTTATATCATCTTCTGTTATACTTTCCTCAATTTGTTCCAATAAAAATTGTTCGTCTTTTTCATTTATTTGACCTTTTTTAAAAAGGCCTTCATAAAAATTTCTAACTTCTTTCAAAATATCCTGTACTTCTTTTATTTTTTCACCATTTTTCTTCTTTAATTCTCTTATGATTTCTACATTTCCCTTACTTTCTTCTAAACTAAAAAAGAATTTTGTACATTTCTCGCCTTCTACAAGATATTTTGCTTTACTTCTAACCATAGCACCTCTACATTTCTTTTCTTCTATGTTTCGTAATTCTTCTTCCAAGTTTATTATTTTTTCTATATCTACATTTTCTTGGTTCAATTGATCATTTAGTTCTTTTCTAACCTCCACTTCTTTATTTCTTTTAGCTTTTTGTATTAATTTACTCATTTCTATAGTATACTTTTTAATTTCATATTTTGTATTATCCCACCATATTCGTTTATCTTCTTGATACATCCTATTCTGTTTTTCTGTATTTATTATATCCACTATTGTCTTTCTATAAGATTCTATTTTTAAAATTTCTGTGTTTAAGATCCATACGCCATTACCTCTTTCAGCTTCGTTAAAATCAATATTCAAAATGAAAAACTTGTGATCACTCAAAGCTGTTTCTTTGTAATAAACACTCTGTATAAAATCCCCCAGTTTTCTCTTGCATAGAATAAAATCAATTCTGCTTTGTTTTAAAATATTACCTACTATTTGTCTTCTTGAATATTCTCTTCTTCCCTCATTTCTTATTCTCCATATGTCAACTACTTCATGCTCATCCATTAAGTTCTCCAACTCTTTTCTCCCGCTGTCACTCTTAAAAATCATGCCATCTGCTAAATCAATTCTGTTCAAGGCCGTGTTAAAATCACCAATTAAAATTGTTTCTCCCCATAAAGTCATTAAACCCTTTAGTCTATTAAAGAATTCCTTCTTTTCTTTTCCTACTACCGGAGCATGAATGTTACATAAAACCATATTATTTTCCTTAATCTTAATCGCTAAAGATTTCCCTTCTTTGTCATTATATATTTCTTCGACATCATTACATACATTTTTTTTAACTAAAATGGCAACCCCTCTCCCCATCCTTCCATCACCATTATTATAAAATATATTTCCTGTCCATCCCCTTTTAAGATCATCCATTATAGCTTCATTCCAGTTTGTCTCTTGAAAAAATATAAGATTTTGTTTTTTACACAGCTCCTTAACCTTGTCAAATTTTCCGAGATTCAATAAACCTCTTACATTAATAGAAACAATACTTAAAGACATACATAAATGAAAAACATTACATATCAGTCCCATCAATCCGCACTTTCTTTTTCCCTAGACGCATCACGCATAGTCTTTATCAGTTCACTCTTTTTACTCAATCTGTTCCTTACAAATTTTAGATTTGGAGTTACCTTAATTTTCCTTCTTCTTACTTGCAATCCATTTGCTTGCTCGTGTTCTTCAGTATTTTGCTCATCCATTCTCTCACTTACGTCCATTTGTGTGTTTGATAAGTCCAAAGATGTCCATGTATCACTCAGTTCATTTGTTTTGCCATTGTCTTTTTCCAGCTGTTCTTTATGTGTTTCCGATATCTCCACAATCAAACGATCATCTTTCTCCATATTACAACACTTTTCCACTTCTCCCGTCACTTGACTGCATGTTGTATCTTTGTGTTCTGTTATTGTCTCCATTTTTTCTGTTGTGTTATTATTACTTGTATCCACCTTTTCTGTTTCATCCTGTATCTCACCATCATTGTCCATAGCCTCATTATCCTCTTCATGATCGCCCGTTTCGTTGTCATCATTCATCCAGCACTCGCACTTCACCAAAGCTCTGTTGCAATCTGGACATTTAACAGCAGTGCAGTTCCTGGCATAATGTCCCTGCTCCTCACACTCATGACATTTAAAATTCGGACAGTTTTTTAAAATGTGCCCCGGATCCATGCACAATCGACATATTTTCATCTGACGGTCATGCATAATCCGAAAATACTGTGTTCCTTCGGCTGTCTCGAATTTTGTGCTGTAAGGCAGTGATGCCACCTCCTTCGGGAATCTCACCTTCAAGTATCTTGTGCCATCTGCAATGTCAGTGCCCGGATAAAATCTCCTTTTAATATCAGAAACCGGTATCACTTTCCATAAAGCCAGTTTTTCAAATATCAGTTCATCTTGTAAGTAGGCCGGCAAGTGCATGAATGAAACCATATACTCTCGTGTCTCCAATGCTCTTAATTCACAGTCTTTATCTTTAACTTTTAGTCCATCCAATAGCTCATTACACAGTTGTTCAGTTAATAGTGTCAGTTCATATTCCTTATCCATTCGTGGTCTTACCGCTATTAATTTTCCAGCTCCAAGTTTTTCCGTCACAGCTTTAATCACATCCTCTGCTTTTCCATCGATCACATCTTTTAAATCCACAATGATTGTTGCTTCCTTTGAATACACCTTTTCCTTCCTTCCAGTCTTTTTTGCGTCGTTTGTGGCCGTCTTTTGTCCTATATCCTTTTCTTTGTCTCTCTGTTTGTCCATGCCATGCTCATTTTCTTTGTCTTTCTCCATTTTGTGTAAGCACAGCGGCTCCCCAAACAGTAAAAACTGCTGGGGAGCACGTATAAAGTTAAACTAACCACTAAAATAAAGTAATAAACGTACAAAGTAAACAAAAACAAAATAAATCAGAGATTTCTCTCAAGCACCCTTTCTACAAAAATCACTTCCTGAACTGCTCAGTAGCGCCCTCTGGGGTAGCGTGTCCTGCCAGGTTCAATCAGGCAAGCGGAATGTGCTACCACCTCCATAAATGAGGTCAAATTCATCATTAAGGTAGGGAATTAATGACCACAGAAAGTCAGGAGGCCTGTTTAATGCCTCATCCGAAGGATGCTCCGTTTTACAGGTGCCGGACTAAGGTTTCAGAAAAACATTTGCTCCTTTACACAGCCTGGAATCTGCCTCGTTGTATTAGGACGTTTGATCCCATAGGTACATGTCAGGGAAAGAGCCCCCCCTGCTGGCCAGTCTAGTTTTTCACAAAGGAAGCGCAACCTGCCAAGCTCTATAAGGCCGGCGGAATGCACTACCACCTCCATAAATGAGGTCAGATTCATCATTAAGGTAGGGAATTAATGACCACAGAAAGTCAGGAGGCCTGTTTAATGCCTCATCCGAAGGACACTCATTTTTACATGGGGCGATTTAATGCTTCATCAAAAGCCTTACACTGCAGAAGTCACTTTTGTATGTTTGGACTTTTGGAACCTAAAGTACATATCAGGGAATGAGCAACCCCTGCTGGCTGGACTAAAACTATCTCCTGCAAGAAGCGAGTTTTCCACAAAGTATCCCCCATCCATGTACATACCAGGCTCGGGCCTGCTTAGCTTTAGAGAGTAACCAGAATCTGACTACTGCAAGCAACAGTTGAACCTGTTTTGTTTTGGTTGAATGAAGCTGCTCTGATAGAGGGGTAGCGCATCCTGACAGGTTCAATCAGGCCAGCGGAATGTGCTACCACCTCCATAAATGAGGTCAAATTCATCATTAAGGTAGGGAATTAATGACCACAGAAAGTCAGGAGGCCAGTTTAATGCCTCATGCGAAGGATGCTCCGTTTTACAGGTGCCGGACTAAGGTTTCAGAAAAACATTTGCTCCTTTACACAGCCTGGAATCTGCCTCGTTGTATTAGGACGTTTGATCCCACAGGTACATTTCAGGGAAAGAGCACCCCCTGCTGGTGGGACTACTTTTTCACAAAGGTAGCGCAACCTGCCAGTCTCTATAAGGCCGGCAGATTGCACTACCACCTCCATAAATGAGGTCAAATTCATCATTAATGTAGGGAATTAATGACCACAGAAAGTCAGGAGGCCAGTTTAATGCCTCATGCGAAGGATGCTCCGTTTTACAGGTGCCGGACTAAGGTTTCAGAAAAACATTTGCTCCTTTACACAGCCTGGAATCTGCCTCGTTGTATTAGGACGTTTGATCCCATAGGTACATGTCAGGGAAAGAGCACCCCCTGCTGGTGGGACTAGTTTTTCACAAAGGTAGCGCAACCTGCCAGGCTCTGTAAGGCCGGCAGATTGCGCTACCACCTCCATAAATGAGGTCAAATTCATCATTAAGGTAGGGAATTAATGACCACAGAAAGTCAGGAGGCCTGTTTAATGCCTCATCCGAAGGACACTCATTTTTACATGGGGCGATTTAATGCTTCATCAAAAGCCTTACACTGCAGAAGTCATTTTTGTATATTTGGACTTTTGGAACCTACAGTACATATCAGGAAATGAGCAACCCCTGCTGGCTGGACTAAAACTATCTCCCACAGGAAGCTAGTTTTCCACAAAGGGTCTCCCATCCATGTACAGAACAGGCTTGGCCCTGTTTAGCTTTGGAGATTAACTATAATCTGATTTCTGCAAATAACAGTTAAACTTTTAAGTTTGTGGTTGAATGAAGCTGCTCTGATAGAGGGGTAGCGTATCCTGACAGGTTCAATCAGGCAAGCGGAATGTGCTACCACCTCCATAAATGAAGTCAAATTTATCATTAAGGTAGGGAATTAATGACCACAGAAAGTCAGGAGGCTAGTTTAATGCCTCTTGCGAAGGACACTCCTTTTTACTGGGGCCGGATTAAGGTTTCAGAAAAACATTTGCTCCTTTCCACAGCCTGGAATCTGCCTCGTTGTATTAGGACGTTTGATCCCATAGGTACATGTCAGGGAAAGAGCCCCCCCTGCTGGCCAGTCTAGTTTTTCACAAAGGAAGTGCAACCTGCCAAGCTCTATAAGGCCCGCGGAATGCACTACCACCTCCATAAATGAGGTCAGATTCATCATTAAGGTAGGGAATTAATGACCACAGAAAGTCAGGAGGCCTGTTTAATGCCTCATCCGAAGGACACTCATTTTTACATGGGGCGATTTAATGCTTCATCAAAAGCCTTACACTGCAGAAGTCACTTTTGTATGTTTGGACTTTTGGAACCTAAAGTACATATCAGGGAATGAGCAACCCCTGCTGGCTGGACTAAAACTATCTCCTGCAAGAAGCTAGTTTTCCACAAAGTACCCCCCATCCATGTACAAACCAGGCTCAGGCCTGCTTAGCTTTAGAGAGTAAACAGAATCTGACCACTGCAAGCAACAGTTGAACTTGTTCTGTTTCAGTTGAATGAAGCTGCTCTGATAGAGGGGTAGCGCATCCTGACAGGTTCAATCAGGCCAGCGGAATGTGCTACCACCTCCATAAATGAGGTCAAATTCATCATTAAGGTAGGGAATTAATGACCACAGAAAGTCAGGAGGCCAGTTTAATGCCTCATGCGAAGGATGCTCCGTTTTACAGGTGCCGGACTAAGGTTTCAGAAAAACATTTGCTCCTTTACACAGCCTGGAATCTGCCTCGTTGTATTAGGATGTTTGATCCCATAGGTACATGTCAGGGAAAGAGCCCCCCCTGCTGGCCAGTCTAGTTTTTCACAAAGGAAGCGCAACCTGCCAAGCTCTATAAGGCCCGTGGAATGCACTACCACCTCCATAAATGAGGTCAGATTCATCATTAAGGTAGGGAATTAATGACCACAGAAAGTCAGGAGGCCAGTTTAATGCCTCATGCGAAGGATGCTCCGTTTTACAGGTGCCGGACTAAGGTTTCAGAAAAACATTTGCTCCTTTACACAGCCTGGAATCTGCCTTGTTGTATTAGGATGTTTGATCCCATAGGTAAATGTCAGGGAAAGAGCACCCCCTGCTGGTGGGACTAGTTTTTCACAAAGGTAGCGCAACCTGCCAGGCTCTATAAGGCCGGCAGATTGCGCTACCACCTCCATAAATGATGTCAAATTCATCATTAAGGTAGGGAATTAATGACCACAGAAAGTCAGGAGGCCTGTTTAATGCCTCATCCGAAGGACACTCCTTTTTACTGGGGCCGGTTAAGGTTTCATAAAAACATTTGCTCCTTTTCACGGCCTGGAATCTGCCTCATTAAATTATGACGTTTGATCCCATAGGTACATGTCAGGGAAAGAGCCCCCCCTGCTGGCCAGACTAGTTTTTCACAAAGGAAGCGCAACCTGCCAAGCTCTATAAGGCCGGCGGAATGCACTACCACCTCCATGAATGAGGTCAAATTCATCATTAAGGTAGGGAATTAATGACCACAGAAAGTCAGGAGGCCTGTTTAATGCCTCATCCGAAGGACACTCATTTTTACATGGGGCGATTTAATGCTTCATCAAAAGCCTTACACTGCAGAAGTCATTTTTGTAAATTTGGACTCTTGGAACCTAAAGTACATATCAGGGAATGAGCAACCCCTGCTGACTGGACTAAAACTATCTCCCGCAGGAAGCTAGTTTTCCACAAAGTGTCCCGCATCCATGCACAGAGCAGGCTCGGGCCTGCTTAGCTTTAGACAGTAACCAGAATCTGACTACTGCAAGCAACAGTTGAACCTGTTCTGTTTCGGTTGAATGAAGCTGCTCTGATAGAGGGGTAGCGCATCCTGACAGGTTCAATCAGGCCAGCGGAATGTGCTACCACCTCCATAAATGAGGTCAAATTCATCATTAAGGTAGGGAATTAATGACCACAGAAAGTCAGGAGGCCATTTTAATGCCTCTTGCGAAGGACACTCCTTTTTACTGGGGCCGGATTAAGGTTTCATAAAAACATTTGCTCCTTTCCACAGCCTGGAATCTGCCCCGTTGTATTATGACGTTTGATCCCATAGGTACATGTCAGGGAAAGAGCACCCCCTGCTGGTGGGACTAGTTTTTCACAAAGGTAGCGCAACCTGCCAGTCTCTATAAATCCGGCAGATTGCGCTACCACCTCCATAAATAAGGTCAAATTCATCATTAAGGTAGGGAATTAATGACCACAGAAAGTCAGGAGGCCTGTTTAATGCCTCATCCGAAGGACACTCATTTTTACATGGGGCCATTTAATGCTTCATCAAAAGCCTTACACTGCAGAAGTCATTTTTGTATGTTTGGACTTTTGGAACCTAAAGTACATATCAGGGAATGAGCAACCCCTGCTGGCTGGACTAAAACTATCTCCCACAGGAAGCTAGTTTTCCACAAAGTGTCCCCCATCCATGTACAGACCAGGCTCGGGGCTGCTTAGCTTTAGAGAGTAACCAGAATCTGACTACTGCAAGCAACAGTTGAACTTGTTCTGTTTCGGTTGAATGAAGCTGCTCTGATAGAGGGGTAGCGCATCCTGACAGGTTCAATCAGGCCAGCGGAATGTGCTACCACCTCCATAAATGAGGTCAAATTCATCATTAAGGTAGGGAATTAATGACCACAGAAAGTCAGGAGGCCAGTTTAATGCCTCATGCGAAGGATGCTCCGTTTTACAGGTGCTGGACTAAGGTTTCAGAAAAACATTTGCTCCTTTACACAGCCTGGAATCTGCCTCGTTGTATTAGGACGTTTGATCCCATAGGTACATGTCAGGGAAAGAGCACCCCCTGCTGGTGAGACTAGTTTTTCACAAAGGTAGCGCAACCTGCCAGTCTCTATAAGGCCGGCAGATTGCGCTACCACCTCCATAAATGTGGTCAAATTCATCATTAAGGTAGGGAATTAATGACCACAGAAAGTCAGGAGGCCTGTTTAATGCCTCATCCGAAGGACACTCATTTTTACATGGGGCGATTTAACGCTTCATCAAAAGCCTTACACTGCAGAAGTAATTTTTGTATATTTGGAACCTAAAGTACATATCAGGAAATGAGCAACCCCTGCTGGCTGGACTAAAGCTATCTCCCACAGGAAGCTAGTTTTCCACAAAGGGTCTCCCATCCATGTACAGAACAGGCTTGGCCCTGTTTAGCTTTGGAGATTAACTATCATCTGACTACTGCAAATAACAGTTGAACTTTTAAGTTTGTGGTTGAATGAAGCTGCTCTGATATAGGGGTAGCGTATCCTGACAGGTTCAATCAGGCAAGCGGAATGTGCTACCACCTCCATAAATGAGGTCAAATTCATCATTAAGGTAGGGAATTAATGACCACAGAAAGTCAGGAGGCCTGTTTAATGCCTCATCCGAAGGATGCTCCGTTTTACAGGTGCCGGACTAAGGTTTCAGAAAAACATTTGCTCCTTTACACAGCCTGGAATCTGCCTCGTTGTATTAGGACGTTTGATCCCATAGGTACATGTCAGGGAAAGAGCCCCCCCTGCTGGCCAGTCTAGTTTTTCACAAAGGAAGCGCAACCTGCCAAGCTCTATAAGGCCGGCGGAATGCACTACCACCTCCATAAATGAGGTCAGATTCATCATTAAGGTAGGGAATTAATGACCACAGAAAGTCAGGAGGCCTGTTTAATGCCTCATCCGAAGGACACTCATTTTTACATGGGGCGATTTAATGCTTCATCAAAAGCCTTACACTGCAGAAGTCACTTTTGTATGTTTGGACTTTTGGAACCTAAAGTACATATCAGGGAATGAGCAACCCCTGCTGGCTGGACTAAAACTATCTCCTGCAAGAAGCTAGTTTTCCACAAAGTATCCCCCATCCATGTACATACCAGGCTCGGGCCTGCTTAGCTTTAGAGAGTAACCAGAATCTGACTACTGCAAGCAACAGTTGAACCTGTTCTGTTTTGGTTGAATGAAGCTGCTCTGATAGAGGGGTAGCGCATCCTGACAGGTTCAATCAGGCCAGCGGAATGTGCTACCACCTCCATAAATGAGGTCAAATTCATCATTAAGGTAGGGAATTAATGACCACAGAAAGTCAGGAGGCCAGTTTAATGCCTCATGCGAAGGATGCTCCGTTTTACAGGTGCCGGACTAAGGTTTCAGAAAAACATTTGCTCCTTTACACAGCCTGGAATCTGCCTCGTTGTATTAGGACGTTTGATCCCACAGGTACATTTCAGGGAAAGAGCACCCCCTGCTGGTGGGACTACTTTTTCACAAAGGTAGCGCAACCTGCCAGTCTTTATAAGGCCGGCAGATTGCACTACCACCTCCATAAATGAGGTCAAATTCATCATTAAGGTAGGGAATTAATGACCACAGAAAGTCAGGAGGCCTGTTTAATGCCTCATCCGAAGGACACTCATTTTTACATGGGGCGATTTAATGCTTCATCAAAAGCCTTACACTGCAGAAGTTATTTTTGTATGTTTGGACTTTTGGAACCTAAAGTACATATCAGGGAATGAGCAACCCCTGCTGGCTGGACTAAAACTATCTCCTGCAAGGAGCTAGTTTTCCACAAATTATCCCCCATCCATGCACAGAGCAGGCTTGGGCCTGCTTAGCTTTAGAGAGTAACCAGAATCTGACTACTGCAAGCAACAGTTGAACCTGTTCTGTTTTGTTTGAATGAAGCTGCTCTGATAGAGGAGTAGCACATCCTGACAGGTTCAATCAGGCCAGCGGAATGTGCTACCACCTCCATAAATGAGGTCAAATTCATCATTAAGGTAGGGAATTAATGACCACAGAAAGTCAGGAGGCCATTTTAATGCCTCTTGCGAAGGACACTCCTTTTTACTGGGGCCGGATTAAGGTTTCATAAAAATATTTGCTCCTTTTCACGGCCTGGAATCTGCCTCGTTGTATTATGACATTTGATCCCATAGGTACATTTCAGGGAAAGAGCCCCCCCTGCTGGCCAGACTAGTTTTTCACAAAGGAAGCGCAACCTGCCAGGCTCTGTAAGGCCGGCAGATTGCGCTACCACCTCCATAAATGAGGTCAAATTCATCATTAAGGTAGGGAATTAATGACCACAGAAAGTCAGGAGGCCTGTTTAATGCCTCATCCGAAGGACACTCATTTTTACATGGGGCGATTTAATGCTTCATCAAAAGCCTTACACTGCAGAAGTCATTTTTGTATATTTGGACTTTTGGAACCTACAGTACATATCAGGAAATGAGCAACCCCTGCTGGCTGGACTAAAACTATCTCCCACAGGAAGCTAGTTTTCCACAAAGGGTCTCCCATCCATGTACAGAACAGGCTTGGCCCTGTTTAGCTTTGGAGATTAACTATAATCTGATTTCTGCAAATAACAGTTGAACTTTTAAGTTTGTGGTTGAATGAAGCTGCTCTGATAGAGGGGTAGCGTATCCTGACAGGTTCAATCAGGCAAGCGGAATGTGCTACCACCTCCATAAATGAAGTCAAATTTATCATTAAGGTAGGGAATTAATGACCACAGAAAGTCAGGAGGCTAGTTTAATGCCTCTTGCGAAGGACACTCCTTTTTACTGGGGCCGGTTTAAGGTTTCAGAAAAACATTTGCTCCTTTCCAC